>NC_133157.1:205160834-205772316 GCF_040802235.1 Manis javanica
TTGTTGTTTTTCAATTCATTAATATCTGTTGTAATTTTTATTATTCCTTTCTTCTGCTTCTTTGGGTATTTTTTTTTTTTTTTTTTTTTTGAGAGGGCATCTCTCATATTTATTGATCAAATGGTTGTTAACAACAATAAAATTCAGTATAGGGGGGTCAATGCTCAATGTACAATCATTAATCCATCTCAAGCCTAATTCTCGTCAGTCTCCAATCTTCTGAAGCATAACGAACAAGTTCTTACATGGTGAACGAATTCTTACAGAGTGAATAAATTCTTACATGGTGAACAGTACAAGGGCATTCATCACAGAAACTTTCGGTTTTGATCATGCAATATGACCTATAAACCATCAGGTCAAATATGAATATTCATTTGATTTTTGTACTTGATTTATATGTTGATCCCACATTTCTCCTATTATTATTATTATTTTTATTTTTAATAAAATGCTGAAGTGGTAGGTAGATGCAAGATAAAGGTAGAAAACATAGTTTAGTGCTGTAAGAAGGCAAATGTAGATGATCAGATGATCAGGTGTGTGCCTATGGACTAAGTATTAATCCAGGCTAGACAAGGGCAGCAAGACATCCACGGATGCAGAAGATTTCTCTCAAAGCAGGGGGGGTGAGGTTCTGAGCCTCACCTCTGTTGATCCCCAAATTCTCACCTGATGGCCCCCCTGCGACTGTGCCTGTCTTAGGTTGTTCCTCCCTTGAGGAATCTTACCCGTCTCTGGCTAACCAGTCATCTTCCGGGGCCATACAGGGAAATGTAAAGTTGGTAAGTGAGAGAGAAGCCATATTGTTTGCAAAGGTTAGCTTTTAACTTCTTTGCAGATTTATGCCCTGTGGCTTCTATGCCCAGCACTTGTCTCGAGGTATCTTTACCACCTGGAGGAATTATGATACTCGGTAAATTCGATATGAGGCACGAATTCTATTTAAGGTTTGTAATTAGGAAGGAAGAAGAAAAGCTATAGATGTAGCATATGAAGGAAACTTGGGAGGATTGATTATTTCTTTGACATATCTTCTTGTATAGTACCTTAAGTATGTATAGGTCTTAAACTACTAACTAATTTGCACACACATATTAACATAATAGGAATACGGTGACATAAACAAAGCAAATCTATAATTACCAGCCATCTCCAGTGAAGCCAAGAAAACCATTTAGGCACCCTAGGCATTTGTGAAAATTTATCTATGATATGATGGATATTTTCCAACTGTACTTGAACCATCAGACAAATTAAAGCAGCCCATTTCTGGGATCTGTTCACATCCCATATGTTCTTTTAACCATAGATAGTCTATAGTCATGAGATTTTGGGGTGCTACAACTTGCACCCCTCCCAACTCCTGGTTGAGTTCCAACAGTACAGATCCAGTCAAATTCGTTGTCTCACTGTATGCACATGCCAGCCTAGACATCTCCCTCCTCCTTCTTATGGCAAGTCCAGGAGACGGTGGGCTGGATGCAGCCACAACCGCAGCATCGTCCGGATCCCTGTGGAGGCTTTTTGATGATCATCCCCCGGCACGAGTCCTCCAGAGAGTGCTGATGCCGGAAGCTCCTCCTCATATCGTATCTTAGTTCATTTTCTGGGTATCCAAGCTAGGCCTTGATCTTCTGCGTAGAAACAAACAGACCCTTTGCCCACACTTTGACATGCCCTCTATACCACTGTGCAGAACTCATTGGAGGTCAGCACACAGTAACTGCTTTTTTTTTTTTTTTTTTTTTTAATTAAGAGAAAGGAATATTATCAGAAAAGAGTACCTCCATAGCTGATCATCTGACACCCTTTAAGTGATCAACATTAAGGATATTTAAAGCATGCGTTGATCTTTGATTTACCAATAGTTTTATCCTGTTAAGGAGTAATCCCCCTTTTCTTTCTTTCTTTCTTTTTTTTTTTTTAAATTTTTAATCTACACTTACCTGAAGAATACTATGTTTACTATGCTCTCCCCTATATCAGGTCCCCCCTAACAACCACATTACGGTTACTGTCCATCAGCTTAGCAAAATGTGGTAGAGTCACTACTTGTCCTCTCTGTGTTGTGCAGCCCACCCTCCCCTTTCTCCCTCTCCCCCATGCATGCTAATCTTAATACCCCCCTTCTTCTTCCCCCCCCTTATCCCTCCCTGCCCACCCATCCTCCCCAGTTCCTTTCCCTTTGGTACCTGTTAGTCCATTTTTGGGTTCTGTAATTCTGCTGCTGTTTTGTTCCTTCAGTTTTTCCTTTGTTCCTATACTCCTCAGATGAGTGAAATCATTTGGTATTTCTCTTTCTCCGCTTGGCTTATTTCACTGAGCATAATACTCTCCAGCTCCATCCATGTTGCTGCAAATGGTTGGATTTTTCCACTTCTTATGGCTGAGTAGTATTCCATTGTGTATATGTACCACATCTTCTTTATCCATTCACACACCTAGATACTTTTGAGCTTGAAAGTGAGTACCTTTAACACTTGTATGAGGACACAGCGCACACTGGCTCTGTTCTAGGACTATCAGATATATGACTGCTGTTGCTAACGCTAATACTTCCATCACTTATAATACTAATACTAAACTAATACAATATCAACCACTTCTGACAATAATAATACCAATGAAAGCACTTGTATCACCAAGTGATTGTGAGGATTAAAAAATATATGTTAAAAGCATTTGCATACCATCAAATGTTATGCAAATGTTCATTGTTTAATTAAAACCTGGAAGAGAAATTAGATTAGATCATTCTTGAACAGGTAAAAACTGAGGTACAGAGGAGCTAGTGAGCTTTTTCAGAGATACCTGGTGGGCAAAAAGCAGAGCAGGATTTCTAACTTTCAGTTTAAAATAGATGTTTCTGTCACCTTTTTGGCAACATTCAGAGGTATGTTCTGTTACCCACCGGGAGGCGAGCCCTGGCTCTTAAGTCAGCGATGACCTCCTTGCAGGCAGCGCCTGGTTCTTGTCTGTGTGCTCTAGTACCTTCTGGAGCAGCAGCACTGTGAGCAGGCTTGATGGACGGAGTGATGACCAGATGAGCTGGAGAGTACGGCTCAGAAGGAATGCTGTGTACGACAGGTACTTTCTCTTTCTCCTAGACGGCAAGTACAAGAAATGACAGGATGCAAGCTACACCAGGGTAAGAGACTCTATACAAGCTGGCAGTGTCAGAAGCCAGGAATGGTGGCCTTAACTTCTATCTAGTCTGCTGACATCCATGTTGCCAACTTTTAGTACAATGCTTGTACTTAGCAGGTTCTTAACAAATGTTGTTGAATGACTCAGTGTCCACAGTGGAGGTCCATTGGACATAAAAAGGAACATGTGGTTTTCCCAGAAATCAAATGGCTATGAACTTTTGGCCGAAAGAACCAAGTGCCTGGAAAAGGCACGAGCAGGTGGTAGCACACAACACTGGCTCTGGACACGCTCCCTCATGTGCGGCAGCCCTGGAGTCTGATGGATGGCCTCCTGTATGGCTGATCTTCCCAAGCAGGAGATCCGGTGCGTGTCCTTTTGTCCTGGGTTGACCTGAGACTTCTTAAAGGTTTAACACAGCTCTTCCCAAAGGGCTAGGTATGCCAGGATCCCAGTCTCTGGGCGTTCCACAAAACTGTCCTTCCTCTTTTCACCTCTGCTAATTTAGCTTCCAGCAAAATTTCAACTGAAGGAATCCCTAGAAAATTTTGTACATCAGACACATATAACTATTCCCTGATCAATATGACGAACTTGTACAAAGGCATACTAGACCAGCATTTTCCCAATTAGTATCCCACAGAACACTGGCTGTTCTGTGACAAAGGTCCTATGGATAATAAGATGAGAAGATGTGATATCCTATTTTTCCCCACTAACAGATTCCCAGTGTGCTTCAGAGGCTGTGGGAGTCTTTCCACAGAGAAACCTGATTAACTTGTGGAACACAATACTCCCTGCATTTATTTTATTTCCAACCTCCCGTTCCCACTTAATAGCCTCTCGTAGTTCCAGTATTTAGTATAACACGTATTGTGAAATGCTGGGTTGGGACCACTTCTCGCGTTCTTTTCAACACTGAAATTCTACCTATCTATTTCAAGAGAGCAGCCAGTAGCCTATCTGGAGAACCTTGTATAAATGCTGTTGCTTCCTAACCCATACTTGGGGGATTTTTATTATGTTTTAATGGCTAAGTTTAGGGTGCTGGCATGGATTATGCTGAAAACGTGAACCATTCTCATCAAGAGCAGTGGTCTCTAAGAAGCTGTCCGAATAATGGACCATTGATATGAATCCTGTGTCTGCTCATTGTGAGGAAACTGTAAAGAGAACTTCTGCCTCAGAGGAGGCCCTGAGATGCGTGAGGTTTACTGCTTGAGGTAACTCAGCAGAGGATGAGACTGGGGAGCTGTTTACTCCATTCCAGTGGCTGGTATGGGGCCAGGGAAAAGCTGTGTTAGTGGTCTTGCCTGCAAGCCTCTGAGATCCTCAGACTGTAAGAATTGGCACCTTTCAGGAAAGAGACTTTAAATAACCCAGAGCAGGAAGCCTGTGTTCCAGCAGGTTGTTCTCCCTTTATTTCTCACTATGTTAGGTCATCCTCATCAGCCTTATTACTGCCTTCTAAAATTACCTGGCCCAGCTTCTCCAGGCCAATGCAGTGGAGTTTCAGTGGTGACACAAGTCAGGGATACAGGATAAAGGGCACTCAGCTCTTGGTTTTCCACATGGCAGAGCTGTCCCCTAATTTGTAGTTCATTGTACATTGTGCCAGGACACTTATCCTGGCCAGTGTAGCAGTTTCCTATCTTTGCCAGAAACAGGCCTCCATGGAGATGACTATCTCAGGTTGGATTCAGAACTATACTGTGGGAAGCAAATGGTGGAGAGAAGGGAACACCAGTGAAAGCGTAGGACACGGATGACCTGGCTTCGATGTGGGCCCTGCAAACTCCCAGCCCGGGCTCTGAGCAGAGGTCTGGGCCTTTGGAGATTCAGATCCAAGCTTGCTTTCAGGGAACTTAACATTCTCATGACCCAGAGTAGACAGCGCACAAGCAAAGAGGTGAATATGAGAATTTCAACTGGTTACAAATACAGTGAAGAAACAAAATGTAAAGAAATAAGAGAAAGTCCATGGGGATGGGAGTGCAGTGGCTAATGCATGATCTGAGAAGGCCTCCTGAAGAGGTGGCATTTGAACTAAAAGCTGAATGACAAAGAAGACCCAGGGGCGGTGCCCTCCATGCGGAGGGAACAGTAAACAACGGCCCTAACACAGAGGTGATGGGGGCAGATTCAAGAACAAAAAGATGCCCAGTGCGGCTGGAGTTTATGGTGTGGGTGGGAGGCAGGATGTCTTTACCTGTGTACAGTCTGAAGTCACTGAGAATTTTAAGCAAAGGTATCATACGATGTTATTTGCTCTTTGAAACGCTAGTTGTAGCTGTTTGGAGATAGGTATCAGGGGAAGTGGGGAGAAGAGCAGAAACAGTGAGACCAGGTTGATAAAGTAGAGTGGGTAGGGAAGGGGTGTCCTGGCCTTGTGGCAGCACAGATATCAGCATCCCAAATAGGCGATGAAGGGCTTGCCTCTCACGTAGTCAATACGTGCTGGCTAGTTAGTATGACATCAGTATCTGATGTCTCTTCAGCTCCATGTTCCACAGAGGTCCAGTTGTTTTCACATTTTTTTGGATAAAAAGGGGGCAAAATATTGCCCTATTTCTGGAAGTCAACTCTTAGGTCCAGGGGGCTGACAGTGGTCAGAGATGCTGTGGGTAAGGGAAGGATATGTCAGGGAAGCTTCTAGAAACCCCAGTCATCCTCCTGGTCACTTGTCATGCCCACAGGCTTACCTTAGGAGAAAAGCTGGGCTCTAATCAACACAGGAACTAGCAGGCCCAGAGAAACTTGTGGACATGTTCTCTTACAGGCTGTTACTGTGCCTGTTGGGGATGTGTATAATTGTCTATAAATAATACCTCCCAGGGCTGCTCCCTTACAATAAATCACTTTAATCTCCAATGAATCTTGAATCCTTTCACATTTTTAATGAAGGGCTGTATTTTTAAAATACTTATTTTATCTAGCTCAAAAATCACATGAGCAAAATTACCTTTAGCTGTGTTTTCCTCTGATTTATCCACATCTGACTGAGTCCAAGGCTCTGCTCAATAACAGACTGCATCTTCGTGCCTTCCTTATCTGTCGTGATGACTGTGTACCTTTGCTCTGATGCCCTTCCCATCCCCTGCCTTCTCTAACTGTAGAGAAAGATGAGGAAAAAGAACAGGCTATTCTAACCAATATTGGTCGTTGCTTCTTTCCTCCAAGAACATTTTAGCATTACTGCTATCCCAAAATATGAGTCTTTGGCATAACAATTATTTTAGGCTGATTATTTTTAAGAAACAGCAGACACAGGAAAAGCTCTGCACTTGAGCAGAAGTTACCCCTTTGTAAGACACATATGCACGGATAAGGGAAATCCCTTGTGTCCGAGTGTCTCCCTCTTCGTACAAGGAAGAGAAGGAAGCCTAAATGTCCAGAAGCTTTATCAGTGGAAAAGGCAAGGCCCTAAATCTGCAAAACTGCCCTTGTTTACCACTTTTTCCTGATAGCCTCCCTTACCGGTTCCCCACCCCAACATCTTCTTTGGTTTTTAGATGAAGATGGCATTTAAGGTGATGGGTTGGGCCATTTGGGGTAGTTACTTAGCTCTTCTGGGTCTTTCCCATGTATACAGGAGGTACACATATGATTAACTCTGCTTTCCTCTTAGAAATTTTTTTTAGCTACAAAGGACAGACCAGCTAATCATCTAGCAGAATGCATTTCCTGCAGAGACATAGGATGGGTCTCAAGTATGTTTACTTATTTGAATGCTAATTTCAATATATCAAAACCCTTGTTTTCCTGTTGTCTTCCTTACCTGTGCTGTGTCTACTGTATTCCTACAACTTTGATTAAGAAGCAACAATACAGCAAGAATTTTCCTAGTTCATCCACACAGGAGTGGAAGTGAATTTATTTATTGTTTTGCTACTATGTTTACATAAGAGAGACAAGCAGCAGGTGTCCTGGCAAGAACAATGGATAGGGAGGCAGGAAACCTCAACTTCAGTTCTAGCTCTGATTCAAGGAAAGGCATGACCTTGGGCCTGTAACACCAACTTTCTGGATCTCATTTTTCCTTTTTTGAGATGGCATAAACTTGATCACTAAATCTCCATCTTATGCTGACATTGTGGGACACTAGGCTATAACAGCTGACTTATTTGAGGGCTGGTAAAAGAGCCTGAATTTCTACGACACGTTAAAAACATGTATTGTGGAATTCCACTTTTATGCACGCGCGCACACACACACACACACACACACACACACACACACACACACACACACACACACACACAAAGCCTCACAGCTTTTTAAAGAGAAACAAAGAGAAGGTCACTTAATCTCTTCAAACCAACTGGATCAGGCTACTAGACTGGGTTAATTTGGGAAAGAGCAGAGAAAATTATAGGCATTGTGAAATACTTAGAGAAAGGAATCCAAATAGAATTCTGGCCACTTGGATGAGTGAAATGGATGAGTACAAGAGTTAGTGTCTACCTCTCTGCAGGGAAACGGCGATTACTGGCCCCACTCAGCAGGGGCAGAGGGGTGGGCAGAGAGCAGAGCGTGCAGCTCCAGAGGCCTCCTGAAGGGGGCGCGCACGTGGCTGAGCACGGGCTTGGAATCCTGACTGCCCTAACCGCAGGCCTCACTGACTGTCCGGGAGCCTCCCGGACTGGAAGGGCTCAGGGAGGTGTGGGGCATGGTGATCAAAACAAACACAACCCTCCTGCCTTTTGACGGGGTGCACCTGGCAGCCTGGCCATTGCAGCCATCCTTCACGTTTGCCATCATTTCTCCTCCCCTCCAACTCTGTAAAGCAGGTACCTCCAGGCCACTCTTACAGATGAAAGCATAGCTCAAGTGGCCTGGAATTTGCCCAGCGTCACCTGGCTGGGACTTGGTTTGAGCCTGTGTCTGGCTAAAGACAGGCCTGTGTTCTTTCCATGGAGCTGCCCAGCTTCTCCCACCCTTCTGTACCTTCCAACTGGAAATGATTTCATGTTTTATCAGGTCCTGAAGATCCTTCTGAAAGCCCTTGATGAGAATTATTTGTGTCTTTATTAAGAGTAAGAAGACCTACAGGTTTTATTTCTAGTCTGTGAGGAGGGAGAATTTTATAGAAAGGAGAAAACATAGGAAAATATTTTCATGTTTCTTCCTGTGATCCAGTTGGATTTCTGAGGCTTAAAAAATGTGTCTTCCTTTTGCTCCTAGAATAAAATCCAAACCCTTTCCTAGGCCCTACCAGGCCCTACATGGTCTGGCTTCCGGCTACCTTTTCTCATAAGCACGGACCATTCTCAGCTTTGCCAGTCCTTCCCAGCCCCAGGACCATGTTCCGTGCCTCAGACATGAAGAGACTGCTTCCACATCAGGACTCTTATCCTGGTGCTGTCCCCCTCGGACTGCCTGTCGGGCCCCTCTACTTCTTCCCCACTACACCCCCTAAGATCTTTTCATTTAAGTGTCAACTTAGCCTGACACCAACTCAATTACCTCAACTACAGTGGCCACACTCAAAACCACCATGTTTTTTTCTTTCAAAATGCTAATTAATAACTGAAATTATCTGCATATGTTATTTCCCATGACCTTTATGGAAAAAAGTATGGTAAGAATCATCACTTCATTTTGCAAGTGGGAAGACCTCAGACTCAGAGAGCTGGAGATCTGTCCCATCTCAAGATGAGACTCAAACTAGTCCACTAGACCCAAAGGTCTGTCCACCACACATTACTTCCTGCCCTGGGGAATTATACTTGTTAGGTGCTTACATTAGTTATCATCTATTCCTATTATGATTACCTATTTTTACATTGCTCTCCACATCATAAATTTGGTAGAGGTAGTTAGAGCAGATACTTTTTGTGCATCTTCACAATATTTGAATGTGGTGACATAACGTCAATGCTGAGTGTGTGAGCAAACCAGTTAGTGTCTCTGCGGCTGAACACCCTTCAGATTCACAGCTGTATTTGCACCCCACTGGATATTATGAAGGGTAGGGTTTATTCACCTCTGCAGCTCTGGGACCTTACACAATGCTAGGCACAGAGTGAATGTTCAGCAATTGTTAATGGGATGAAGTTGTGGTGACTTGAGTGCTGTCCTCATTAAAAGCGACATTTTCCAAATTACCTATAAAAACATTTTCAGTCCAGAAAAGCTGTTAAACACAAGATACACACCAAGAAGTTCTTCTAGATTTAAGACTGAGATGATGCTCCATGGGGAAAATTTTAACTGTTGTTGCCTCTGGGCTGAATGCTGCCTGCTTCTTGTTAGTAACTAAGAGCGAGAGCTGCCCCCATATTTTCATTTCATGGCATTGATGGTCCCATGGCAGAGGGGGAGGTATGTTTCCAGACAAGATAAAAACCCCCCAAGAATCCTCCTTCAGGGCAGGATGAATATACATGCAGTGTTATGGTCACCCTAAGGAGATATAGCACTAAGATAATCAAATGTAAGAGAGAATATGACCAATTCACACTAGATAATTTTGGGGAACATTTCAGAATTGAAGGGAACTTGAGCAAAACTGCTTTTTCGCCCTCAAGTGACCAGAAATGGCTTGAATGGCAGTATCTGTTTTGCTGCACACATGATAGCCTTTTACTGACTTCCAGAGATGTATAGCGATGTGTCTAGAGGATTCTATTGTAGCAGAATATGGGGAGGACCCATGGATTGAGAATCAGGAGAGGACACTTGTGGATCACTGATTCTTAAGGTCAGTGTGGTGTCTGATTCCAGAAACTTTTGTTGTGCTTTGCTAAACTGGAATTGAAGAAGCAGAGGGGAGCTTAATATGCTATGTATCCATGCAGTTGGGGAAAGCTTACAGGTCAGCTTCCGTATGGCTGAGAAATTTCAGACTCTAATTCCTAATTTTCAGTGTTTCTAGATAAAATGTGCTAAACATCAAAGATAATGAGAAAGAAAATCTTTACAGCTCTCCCCGCCCATGTATTATTTATCCCTTTGTGGCTTTGAGGAGTTGGGAGACCAGAGAATTTGAGAGTATAGAATTTGTTTAGATCTATTTTAAATATTTGGTGTGAATCAGAGAAGGTCAGAGCTAGGAAGAAGCTCAGACTTCATGGAGCACTCATGGGGAGGGGAAGTGGAGTCAGGACGTGTGCCCAGCCTGGACTGACGCACGCTGCAGGTGCAAAACACACACCGGATTCCAAATACTTAGGAAGGAAACAAATGCAAAATTTCTCATGGATAATTATTAATTGATTGTTAAGTAATAGAACAGTGGATATGTTGGGTGAGATAATGTATTTAAAATTAATTTCACCTGTTTCTTTTTGCTTTTTAAATGTAGCTATTAGAACATTCTGAATGACATGTGTGGCTTGCATTCTATTTCAGATAGGGCTGGCTCAGATGAGGAAAGCAACTTTCCTGGAGCCACGGGACCAGTTCAAGTTGGGACTGGAAAACAGGTGTCCTGACTTGGGCTCTTTTTCCTGCCTCTCTCTTTTCCTCCTTCCTTCCCTCAATCTCCTTGGTTCGGCCTACATACTTGGCCCATTACTAATTCTTACTATCAGTCCATGCAAGACCACTCACTCCTGAGTCTGCATGCAGCCTCCTCTGCCCCTGCCCCTGACACTGCTCATAGCAGCCAATTTTATAAGATGGGTGACTCTAATTGGCGGGAATAGGAATCCACTCCTTATGGTTCAAGACGTGTTTGGGACATGTGGCAATTTAATAACTTGGGGTTCCTTCAGACATGCATTTAAAAATATTTGTTCAATATTTATTTAGGAAAATTAAAGATAAACCACAATTTTATTTAAACTTTTTCCTGCTTGCTTTTGTTCCAAATAAGGGCTTTATGACATACCAATGAACATGAAAGAAAATTGTTTTGAGATATTTTCTTAAGATCCTAATTAAACTTTTATCTGATTGAGCATTATGAGGAAGATGTAGTCAGCAAATAAATGTTTTGAAATCGAATGGGGAAGAAAGTTTACATTATAAATCCCTTTCAAAATAGTGAGAAGTCTACAACAGAGTACTTTGAACAATATTATAATTTATTACTTTCAAATATATACAATTATCTCACCTATAAAAAATGATTTATTAAGGTGTAATTCCATATCCTATAATCACTCATTTAAAGCATTCAACTGTTTTTAGTAGATGCACAGATATGTGGAACCATCACTACAGTCACTTTTATAACATTTTGTAATTTCTAAAAGAGTCTCCATATCCTTTAGTTGTCACCTCCCTACTCTATTCCCCACCCCACCCCCAGAATCAGATTTCTCTACTTTGGAATCATGTAATGTGGAATTTCATAGCTTTCCTATTACTCAAGACTAGATACTGGTCACTCACATATCTAGCGACAGGAGTTATATACAAATGGATTCTGTTATGACAGCAGTACCCAGTGTCCTAATTGCTTTTGGCATTTCAGCCGTAATAGCTCCAAGTAACGGGCACATGCCTACTGGCAGCATTGGTGATGACATCTCTGGTTGCGCAATTTAATTTTCAGTGCCATGCCACAAAATGTCTAACAAAGAAGAGAGCATCGGTAAAAAGTGCTTCCACTCTAGAGCACTATTTTATGGGTGAAAGTGGAACAAGTGAAAATTAATTGTCTCCAATTCTGTAGGTTTGAGATGAAAGCTTCAGCCGGCTGGCATCTGTTCTGATTTATTTCAGTCCTGTGTTAGTGCCTTTGTACCAATGACTGCCCCTTATTCCAGTTTGTGCTTAGCTTTTTCTTTGTATCAACTCGATTATCCTCCTGTTGGACTTCATACTCCTGCAGTACCCATGCTCCTATTTTTTCCCAACATACCTTGTTCTTTTTGCCTCAGTACAATGGGAGTCATCAAGAAGCTTTAATCAGAAGGTGGCATAGTCAGATTTGCTTTTCTGAAAGATGTCTCCAGCCACTTAGGGAAGATCATTGGGAAGAGTGTAAGACCAGCCCAACACAGCAAGATAAGTTCAGTGGGCCAGTGGATTACATAAACCACTGGATAGGAGAGGGCAGCCTGAGCCAAGAGTGTAGCAGTAGAGAGTGGACATTGTTCAAAGGAGAAATTGATAGTTGTTGGTGATTGAATGCCTGAAGGAGACCAAGCATCAGTGGTGACACCCAGGTCACGGTAGTTGGCACCTCCCTTCACCAAGATAGGATACACAGGAAAATAAACACATCTAGGATAGAAAATGGCTTAGCCTGAGTTTGATGGGCCTGAGTTTAAAATCTAAGAAGTGTTGAGTTGGCAGTTGTATATACAAGCCATAACTCAGAAAAAGCTTTGATCAGATACAGGTTTTTCAGTACCCAGTGTATTTTGGTTGCAATCACCCAGACTATTTATGGTTGCAATCAGCATATTTACAGTTGCAATCATCAAGCATATTTTTGGTTCACAAATATGGGAAACATATATGGGGCTGAGGTTTAAGAGATGAGCAGAAAGAACAATAGAAATCATGAAAAAGGCTGAGACATGTTAGCCAGAAATCTTGAAGAAACCACTGGAAGGATGTGGTGTCATGGAAACTAGTGGGAAAGGTTATTTCAAGAAGGAGGCCCATGTTTATGTAATTGAAGTAAGGAGTGAAAATGCCCATTGGCTTTATGGCAAGGAGGTCACTGGTGTCCTTGGTTAGGGCAAGTGGAGGGTGGGCTAGATAGTAGATTTCGGTTGGCCTAAAGATTTCTGGTGAGATGAGAAAGTGGTGGCAGTAAATACAAGGAAGTTGGCCATAATGGTTGGTAGCTTGAGGATGATATAGAGTAAAATGGAATTATTTGTGCTGGAAGACAACGTCCATAGCATCTTAACACTGAACTTCTCAAGGACAAGAATGCTATTTTGTTCACTTTAGAATCTCCAGCCCCCTGACATACTATGAGTAGACAATATTTTGTTCTAATTAAAGGCTGTTTAATAATAGATGAATAAAAGGGAAATAACCAGAAGTATTCTTATGCCATATACTGTTTAGTTCTTGGAACTGAATTTAAAAAGAATACCTTTCAACAATCAAAGAAGATTGTCCAAGATTCTCTCTGCTGGAATTTGATGTCTGTATGGCAAGAGCAATATGTTTTCATTTCTGGATGCTCAGTGTCTAGCCCAACACACAGTAGGTACTCTCAGGCTTCTCACTTTAAATAACAGTGAAGTGACTGAATAGATGATGGATGGAAAGTACATGTTTAGCCTGAATTAGGCCTGGGGAAGAAAAGGTGCAGAGGTTCACAGCCACTTTCTTCAAATATTGGAAGGCTGTCAGTTACAGTAAAGATTGAAAGATTGGGTGTCTTTTCTCTGACCCCAAAGATTAGGAGTCAAACAAAGGGAGGAAGTCAGCAAAATATCAATCAGTAACTGAATTTAATTATTGCTTATGTCTGGGGAGACTGTTGATGGACCACTGGTGATGGATGCATAATTCAGAAGTGAGTATATGCTTATGTCATACAACTTGATTTTCTTGACTTCATTTCAGCAAAATAATTCCTTATGCTTTTATAGTAAAGTTTTCATGTTGTTTGTGTTCTCTTGATGAAAATACTCTACAAAATTAAAATACAGAGTTCTATTCAAAGTATATAAAAATCAGAATATATTCCCATGAAATGCAAGCAAAATGTAAGCTAAAATATAAATTATGTTTCTATAACATGTAAATACTTGAAAATTAAAATTACTTTGCAAATGTTTCTAAAATGTAGTGTTACAAAATATTCAATAATAATTAAATATTATAATTAAATATAATTAAAATATTATTTTTATAATCAAATATATTATAATTAAATATATCTATTACAATTAAAATATAAAATATATAAAATTGATTATATCAAAATGCAGTCAAAATTATTCAAATGCAGTTATATAATTTAATTTTTAAATGTAATTGTATATTATTAAATGTATGTGTAAGAATAGAATATATTTACATTTCTTGCATTCAGTGTCCACCAGATTGCCCATATGAAGTTTTGGGATAGCATTCCATGCATATCACATCTAGGCTTAAGAATATACCATTTTTAGGACTGTTGTACATTGTTTAATATTGCAAAATGTTTCTCAGTTGACACATGCAACAATTCTGACTACTGAATTAATTCTGAGTACCTCTGGAACCATAAATTCTAATACAGAGATTTTTAAGAAATGAATATTTGGCATTTTGGATGATTCTTTGTTATACCAAAGGCTGCTGTATGCGTGAGAGGAAAAAATTGGTGAGGTAATTATTTTATCTTTTCTCCTCCTTTAGCATTTTCACAGTCAGGTCCTTCATGAGAAGTTCTGTCCACCTCCATTCACAAATATTCATTGGCATTTGGATCTGGCCATCTTTCATTTCAAAATGTACTGCAGTCCTAAAATGGTATAGTCTTAAGCCTAGATGTGATGTGCATGGAGTGCTATCCCATCTTTTATTTCAAATATACATGGTAAGAGAAACATTTCCCTGAGGCCTGAACAGTGCTGGCCACGAGAGCAAATGTTTAAGTTTAGCGGTTGTGCCATGCAAATACTCAGTATCAGATCCCAGGAGACAAAGGAGGCACACATGAGCTTTAATAAATTCACTTTCTATGTACACTTGTGATATACGATCTCCTCCAAAGAATGGGATTCAGGTAAAGGTCACCTCTTGTGCCAGTGTCTGAGGGAGGTACTGGGCAGAGATAGCCGATCAGTGCTGAGCCTCCCCTCCAACCTCCTTCCTGGCTGTAAAACTGGTCATCTAAAAATCACATTTCACAAACTCACTTCTAAGTAGAGTTCTGCTAAATTTAGTTTCTGTCAGAGCAGTTGCACTCACACAAGATGTGGGAGGCAGAAGTTAATCAGAAACTATCTTTCCATTGCTATAGCTGCTGCAGCTGGCAAGGAGATGCTGGATTTCATGGAGCGACATTCCAGGCTCCAGTTTGGGTATGGGCCTCTGGCATTTGCTAATCAGAAGTGCAATGCATGCACTGACCACAGGAAGTGTCAGTCTCGTGATCTCTGGAGCACAGACAAGGTGGTATTTTCCTGGAGCCAGCAGGTGCTATGGCAGCTTTTTAGCTTCCTTTGTGCCTCTGGAAGAGGTAGCATCTCATCTGGAGGGCCATTTAGTGATGCAGCAGGGAGCAGAGGCTTGAGCAGGTAGATGAGGTTCAGGTATAGCCAAAGAGGAGAGCTATAGCCTTCAGTGGGTGCTCACATTCTCTGTCCTCCTCCACATATTTGCATTTCAGGCCCTATCTCATTAATGTCATGTAGCTCTGGAGGGAAGGGGGTTCTCTGCCCAGGGCAAGTTCCCATGAATCTGATGAAACCAAAGGAAAACAAGGGTGAGAGGTTGGGGATTAAAAGGTTTTATTCTCATGGCTCAGTTTCTTTCCCCTGTAGCATTCTGCACCCATCCTTGACAGCTCTGCTCTCTCTCTCTCCCTATGTGCTCCACCCCCAATCTGGGCACTGATACCAAGTTCTGTCTCCCTGGGTTGCCCCTTGCCTCTGAGGAACTCCTTGAGCAAGTCCTTGGTGACTGGCAGGCACCTGACCAATTATGCACCAGGAACGGAGGGGAGGAGAGAATTGCTATTTTCTTTCCACCCCTTACTGTGGATCAGCAATCCCATGATCGGTGGTTCTGCTGCCAGTAAACATCACATTGATGTGCAGATGGGCTCTTATATGTGTACACAATGGGCACTATCAAGGCCAGGTGGGAATTCTGGTCAAAAACTTCCATTTACCCCACATGTCACCAATTCATTTTTTTAAATGAGTGAATGAAATAAAACACCTAACACTGATTGAGGTCCAACTATGATCAAACTCTACCTACTTGCTTTCAAATTTATCTCCTCAATGAATCTTCACAGTAAAGCTTTAAACTATTAATCTTCATTTTAAAGATAAGGTAATTAAAGAGTAAGGTTATGTTGTCAATAAGCGGCAGAGGTGATTTTGGGCTTCTTGTTTTTATCTTCAACTTCAAAACCCTGTCCCCATCTACATGAGGGACAGAGATGCATTTAAAGAATGGGGATGGCTCAGTTGGCTCCTTGCAGGCTACTGGGGCAACCCATATATAAGTACTCCTGCAAATCTACAGTGTCCTCTTGCCTGTAAAAGTAGCAGTAGAACATCCTTTATAAAAATGTTTATAGTTTTTTTTTAGTGTGAAGTGGTACTTATTGTGAAATTGATTTGAAATAATTTGGATAGCACATGAAAGCATGAAAAAGGACAAAAAATTTTCTGAATCCCACTATCCCCTAATAACTACTGTGTTCACTTAGGTGTATATCCTTCCTTCCAGGCTTCTATTTTTTTTCTGTGCAAACGAATGTACACAATTATGGCTATACAGTTCATACTCTTTAATAATCTCCTCATTTCACTTAGCGACTGCTCATAATGAATTCCCGTATCATTATTTTTTCCTAGATCATCAGTTAAATAGCCACCTGGTATTCCATCTTATTAATGTCATGATTTATTTCACCAGTCTTGCATTTCAGAACATTTCTTTTCCCATTATTTTTTGGCTGCCACATACAATGCTAGATTGATATTGTTTCATATGTTCATGATTTCCTTAGAAATGGGATTCTGGGGTCAAAATACATTTGGAGAGCTTTATATATATATTATCCATTCCAAAAGATGTACCTTCTCACCCATGTTCTGTAAGGGTGGCCACCCTGCAATTCTCCACTGCTGTAATTATTGTCTTTAAAAACAAGCCTGAAATATTTTCCATGTTAAAGAGGAAGTTATGTCTAATGAAGCTAAGGCCATTTTAATATTGCATAGTGTGGGGCTTCATGGAAACACTTGGATATTTTTCCTATTATTTTACCTGATCTCCATGGAACTTGGAAAATATGCCACTTCTCTTATTCTCATCCCCTAGTTGAAACTTCCTGTCAAAACTTGTCCCATCTTTACATCCCTAGTGAGGTTTGACCTCCACCATCAAGATGAGATAGCATGCTGTCTGGCTAAAACCTTTTATTGCTTCAGTATGAGCTCCCTGGCACCTAGACCCATATGGACAGTACCATAAATGTTTGATGAGTTTAAAAGAAGAGGTAGAATAATCCCTAAATATATGAACTATGCCAGCGAATTCTCAGAACTGGCTTTAGTGTATCTATTTTTAAAAATCAGTTTTTGTATCTAGTACTTTGATGTTATTTTTCAAGTTCCTTTTGCAATGATCAAAATCAATGCTGAGTGAAGTACTTGGCTGCGCTCTCAGACGCTTCCCAGAGTGTCTGCCTGGTAATATTTATAGGGTAGGGGAAAAGAAAAGTGTACTTGGGATGGGAAGCATTGGAAGGGAAACTGAGTGTCACCTGACCCAGTCTCTCTTCCAGTCTTGCACCTGAGAACAAGTCTGGGCCTTCTGTTCCTTCTGACAGACAGCTTATCCCATGTAATGTAATAACCTGAAAACCTGGTCCTATTATTATTCCCATTTTACAAATGAGGAAAAGGAGACACAGAAAGATTAATTATCTTGCCTTTACCACACATCTTCTAAGCAGCAGAGCCCAGATGCAACTCAAGGAGCTTGTTTCCAGAGCCCATACCTCTACCACTTCACTCTTTGCTCTGACGGGAAGAGTTAGCAGTGTTTTGAGCCAGCCGGGCTGACTCAGGTTTGATCCCAGCTTGTGTTCTATCTCCTTCTTCTGCCCTCCAAGCTGTGTTGCGGTCCAGAATGCACCAATTGGTAATGCGTCACAGAGAAAAGAGGATGGCCTCTCATATCCCGACTGACTCCTCCACTGACTCACCCTGCTTCTTTCAGCACATTTCTCAACCCCTTGAAAGCCACATTTCTCTTTCCTGAAGAGAGGGGGTCAAAATAATCACAGAATTTCTTAGTTGTGGATTTTCAATGAGGACTTAGAGAGTATCTACAAAATAGGTGGTGAGCAAGTTTCCATCTATCTTTTTTTTTGTCATAAGAGACAATACCTTAAATATCCCAGGGTTCAACTTGGTCTGATTTTCTCTTTGTTTTCAATAATCTTGTTTGCTTGAAGAATGAATGAATAAATAAATGAATAAATAATGAATAAACTAGATGGTTTCCTAATTCTTCATATCTCTAAACTTTAAAAGCAAACATTCAGTATTAGTACAGATCTGTCTTATGATTACTTAATTTCTTTAGGAGTGACTTTATAAATTGGTAAACTTCTCAGTCCATAGTCCATCCTAGCTTTTCTTTGGGGAAGATGCCTGATGGTACAAAGGAATCATCTGGTTCACCCTTTCTGTCATACAACATTTGAGTGGAGAAGGCTTCATATGGCAAAGGTGGGAGACAGGGTTTTGAGGGTAAGCTCAGTTTAGGTAGTGCTACACGCCTATTGGCTATGCATAGAAGCCATGTCAATAAATAGGACTCACTAGTGGTGAAGCTGACATTTGACCTCTATCTCTCTAATCCCAAGTCCATATCTCATTTGGTTCCATAATTAGAGAAGATTGAGTTTGTGACTTGTTGACTAAACAAATCCTGTTTTTTGGTGGAACCAGATGATCTTAAATGACAAATAAGAAATGATATTTGGGGGAAAAATAAAAGATGTTGAGGTAGAGGATTTGCTGGACAGAGGCATGGCTGTGGGTCCAAAGCTCTGGATCATGGTGCCCACATGGGATTTTGACTCATTTGCACTCACTTGTGTTGTACTATGGAGCTGGTTTTGGTTTTATAGTTGTGTGAACGGCCTTGTAGAGGCTTTTTCTGCCAATGAGTAGCTGTTATTATATAAGCAAGGATGGACTTTAGAACATGGTGTCCATTTGGGCTGCTGTAACTTGACCTTGAACCACATAGGTAGGACTTGTACTAGTGTTTGTACTAGTGTTTCCAATGAGGCTGAAGGAGATACTAGGACATTTTGGTCTTGATGAATGCCTCATAATTTCTGCTTTTCTTGACTTCCTCAGCCAAGAGTCAGGTCTGTAAGTGGCCACTTCAAACTGCAAAGGCAGATACATTCTATATGAACAGCAGAGCCAGAATGTGTAAAACTTTCACTTAAAAGTGTTGTCAGGCCCAGGAAGCAGCCCTGACCTTGCTGCCCAGATAGTCTCTGCTGTGCTGAGGACCAGAGGAGGCATGGAGGTCCTAACTGCTCACAAACATGGGCTTGTCTGAGGGCTCTTGAGGATTACTCTCTACTGTGTGGTCTCAAGTTGGCCTGGAGTTTGTTCATTTTGAGGTTCCGACCATGGCTTTAGTTTTTCAATTAAATTAGTTTTGTGCCTTCATCTGCAGAATGGTGGTAGAATTTATTAGGAAACAGGTATAAGGAAAGGAGCTCCTTATTATAAAGATTCTCTTGGAGACAATTATTTAAAAATCCAGGGGTTAAGAAAACAATTAAAAAGACTGTCAGTGCCTGGAACATTTCACAACTAGGAATCATTTTTATTTATGAAATCCGGGAGAAAATAGAATATCTTGACTAGTATGCTTTAGTCTCACTATTTCAACACAAGTAATATGAAAATGAAAATCAAGGACAGTAAGACAGTGTTAAAGTGGGAAGATATCTCCTTAGGAAAAATGTTGACATCTTAGAGGAACAATCAGGCAGATATGAAAGGGAAATGAGACATTATGGGTGATGATAAGCAGATACAAAAGGTAAAAGCAGGTGCACCTAGGTGTAATTACTCTAAAAAGGGCATTAGAAAAGTCATTTTAATTGTTACTAGATCAAAAAATGTGACAGGTGTACAAAGAAATATAACAGAGGGAAAGAGGCAAGATCTCAGAAACTTGACTGGAATGACTATGCCAGCGTGTGGAGATCACTTAGATGACCGTGTAAAGACCCCACACCTAGAAACACCCCGAAGACTGGGAGACATGTGTAAGTGATTCAGAAACACTGGACAGACAAGACAGATCACTAGAATACGCTCAAAAGAATTTCAGGATCAAGTTCAGGGTGACATGGATGTTACAGGTGAGATTGCAGATATTTTCTAAGCCATTAGAAAACAGGCTTTGTGTATTTTCAGATTTAGGATTCTAGGGCCACCATCCAGAGATAACTCTCTGCATTTAAATGATTAGATTAATCACACTAGGATAATACAGATAATCTTCATTTAGATTAACTCAGTGTCAACTGATGAGTAACATTAATTATATTTTTAGAATCCCTTTGCCATGTCACTTGCAGCACAATCCCCAGTATGATGTCATATCCACAGTCCCAGGGTTTAGGGAAGGATATCTGGGGGGTATTTTTAGATTCTACTTACCATAAGACATATTCAAGGGAATCTAGGCAGAATAAGAATAGATTAAGTCCAGCCTAGGATAGATAAATAGACTGATAGGAAAGGATCTCTGGGGAAGGATGATTCAACTCAGGAAATGACAGTGGACAACGTTTGTTGTGTTGAGGCTTCTGGCAGACCCAGAAATTGTTAATTTCAGATCCCTCTTTGTGGGAAACCATATGAGATAACATTTAAAGGATGGTGTTGGGTGAACAAATATCTTGGCCAGAAAGCAGAGGAAAAATTTCAAAGGCAAGAAAGAAGGAATTTAATCCTAGCAAGCAGTAGAACTTCTCTATTTGTTAGAGAAAGAAAGGGGCCAAGCTACGAAGCAGATTAAATAGTTAGAAGCTCAGCTGAGCATTCCTGTGAGACTTAGCAGAACAACAGAGAGGAAAGAAACATTGGGAGCCTAGTTTACTACTGCAAAAAAGGAGGTAGCAGAAAAAAAATGCTACTCAAGATGAGGATGATTTAGAGTGAGTAAAGACAGTGCTCATGGCAGATGTCGTGGCCATTACAAGGTCCCTGGAACAAACATTTCTGAAGCATCAAGAGCAGCTTTGCTTCTCTCAGATATTCACAGGGATATACTCTGGATAATTATTTAACTGAAACATTCAGGTGAAGAGAAATCTAGGAAATAGATTTCTTAAGACTTTAAAGAATTTCATATCAAGGCAACACCATCTCAGAAACGAAAATGCTTGCTCTCAGAGATATGTAGACACTGTGATAGTGATGTCATCTAGGGTGCTAAGAACACTGGCTTCAGTGGGATCAAGGAAATTAAGAGATTTTGAATCAAGAGGGGCTTCCACTGGTGGGTGTTTCTATACTTTGATGAAAGGCAGGAGTTTTGCACATGCAGCCCTCTAAGAAATAGTGTAGTTTGCTGGACTTGCCCTCCCCCTAGATATGGACAATATGCTATTAATTCTTGATGAAAGATTTCTCCTACATGGGTTTTAGCTAGAAGTCATAGATCCTGGGCAGCTTAAATCAACTGACCAGCAGGCTCAAGAACCTGATGCTCGTGCTTTTCAGAGTCTCTGCTATCTACTGCATCAATTAATATTGGCATTGAATTTTACCTGTATTAAAATATTTAGGGACTGGAGATTTTTGCTTTCTAAAAATTGTGGGTGTGTTTTAGATGCCAAGAGAATATTTTTATCTTATTAATTATTTGTCTTCTTTCAAAAGAGGAGCTCCTGAGAGATTTGGGAATGGACTTGCACAGGTTTCAAGACCCTGAGAGAAACCCACTCAGTACAGTAAGAGAGCCTGGGTGGTAGACACCAAGGGAATCAACTTCCCCCGGCATCAATAATCTTTTTAGGAGAGATTGTGAAGAATAGGCAGTTGGGAGGTATTCTATTTATTTGGATTTTACTTAAAATTTTTTGGACTTTGAACTTTCCCTTAAAATATCAAATGTTTCTTTTAGGAATTAATTCATTTCCAAGGACATTTGATCTTTGAACATTGGTTTCTTCTGAGACTTTGACAATGGGAGAGGTGGAGAATCGTTTCGGTTGCCATTTGATCTGATTGCAGAACCCCTGATGAGCTTTCTTAGACAGTGTGACTGGACATAATCTGGTAGAATAGGAAATAACATTTTCAGTTTGGGGTACAGCATGGCCTTGGGGTTATTTTAACTAATATCCATCTGACATATTTTAGGGGTACCTGACCCATACTGGTGGCAAAATATTTATAGCTTTCCGGTAAGATACCCTTAGGTATAGTGGTTAGTATTGAAGGGATGGCTTCATGAAAAAGGAAGGAAAAATTACTTGACAGATTGTTAATCTTCTCTCCCAAGGGATTGGCTATACCATGGGGGATCTTGGGTTAATGATTAAGCTCTTTGAATTAAGAATTTAAAAATAAATCTCGAAATATTGGAAAAGCAAATTCCTTTCTCCTGGCTTCTTGTTTCCTATAAAAGGGTCCCCATTGGAATAATATTCTTGACCTCTTGACCCACCTCTTATCACCTCCATTTCTACCCCAGCCAGAGAGGGCTGATGGGTCTGATTGATGAGTTGGCATGACTGGTGTATCTCCCTATGACTTCACTTTTGGGATCTGTGTGCCTTTAAGGGGAAACATTCTGAACTTCTCTTTCTACCAGTAGTTACCTGAATGCAGCAGAATCCACCCCCTGCAAGGAAAGCCTGCAGTTTTAGGAACTAAATCCATTTCAGAGGAATGTTAGTAAGCCCATTTAACTACTGATCTTCAAATGGAGCTTTAATCCATGAAGCAGCTAACACGGTTATCTTCAGGTATCACCTGCTTCTAAGTTGCTTTCAATGCACTGACTGAAATCCAATGAGTATAAAAACGCTCAACAAGAAGGAGGGCTCTGGGCACTCAGTTCAGCCCTGCCACTGACATGCTGCAGGATGCTGGGAAGGTGGCATCTATTCCTTAGGCCCAAGTCATCCCCGATATGCACTGAAGGGCAAGGTAGTCTCTAAGATTTTTTTTAGCTTTGAAGCACTGTGGGCTTAATGGGAGAACACAGAGGGGAGGGAATTCACATTTATGGTCTCAGTAGCATCTTGATCAATTGCTTTTGGGTGTCATAGCTGTTATTCACATCTTATTGATGGGTTTGGGGAATTGGGGTCCCAAACAGTGGTGCCATCCATGGGGCTAACTAATCACTGCTATTAGGGGCAGCCTGGCTGTAGCCAGGGACATTAGACAAAGAACAGAGCCCATTTGGTTTCCCTGCCCTCTCATGTTTAGATAATTCTGACAATTAAGATTCTGGTAATGCAGACATTTTTTCTCAGGGCTAGAATGAAACTACTGCCAAAATCTCCAACTGAGTTTCGTTTGAATTTGGCTGGATTTAAGAAGCATGTCTTCAAGTGTAAACAGTGTTTTTCCCTTTGGAATGAGTTTAAGGCTGATACTCCTGCCTCCCATCCTCGTGATTCCATGGTTTTCTCTCTGGCTGTCTCTTCAGCTACTCTTTCTCTCTGAGAGTCACCACTTGTCTCTCACTTTAATCCCGTTTGCATTTCCAATTGCCATAGCCCCTGGGTGCCTTGACGATCCGTTTTTATTGTAGCGTGGAGTAGAGTGAAGGAAGCAGATGAAAGTTCAGTGCTAAATACATCTTGGGCCTCTGTATGTAGTTTTGAAATATTTTGGGAAGTTGGTAGCTGGGAAAAAAGCCAGGATTTTGAGGATTTTTGTTTTTTTGTTCTTTGTTTTTTTTGCACGAGATGTACTCCCTCATGCCCATGTAGACACTGGACCTCAGATTCTTTGCATGTTCTGTTCCCTCTTTTGGAATGTCCTTCTCTACTTTCCCTTCCCACCATCCTCTCTCTACTAACGTCTCCCTGTCTTCTTTGCCTGTCTAAAACCCATCCTTCACCAAGTCCCAGCCAAATGTCCCCTCTTCAGGTGGCTTTCCTGCACCCCTCAAACTGGACGCTTCCACAGCCGCTAGTGGTACTGCTCTGGACTCATGCACTGCTGTCACTTGCAGCTCTAGACAACAGTCCCCTGGATGCTGGGATAGTGCTTGCCTGTTCCTCACTGGATCCCAAGTTCTAACACTGTGGTGCTTGGGACAAAACAGGTGACAAATACAGACACACCTTGTTTCGTTGTGCTTCGCAGATACTGTGGTTTTTGCAAGTTGGTGGTTTGTGGCAACTTTGCTTAAGTCATTTTTCCAACAGCGTTTGCTTCCTTTGTGTCTCTGTGTCACATCTGGCTAAGTCTCACAATATTTCAAACTGTCTCATTGTTATTAGATTTGTTACAGTGATCTGTGGTCAGTGATATGACCTGCTGAAGGCTCATGGGATGATTAGCAAGTTCTAGCAATAAAGTATTTTTTAATTAAGGTACATACATTGTTTTTATTGTTTTTAGACATAATGCTATTGCACACTGAACAGATTACAGTATAGTGTAAATGCAACTTTCAAGGCACTGAGAAACCAAGACATTCATTTGACTTGCTGTATTGCAATATTCTTTTTATTGCAGTGGCCTGCAGCCAAAGCCACAATATGTCTGAGGTGAGCTCTTAGCTATTCACTTCAGAATTTAGTGAACAGATGCATGAAAGAAGGTATTTGTTGAAGACATATTCTATTCCTGATTTTCCCTCCTATGAGCAGGGATTTCTCATGATAGTGACGCTCCAGTTCCGTCTTTACCTTTTTTTCCCCCCCTCTTCATGGGAGGGAGAGCGGCCTGGTGAATGTGGGGTGAGGAAGGCCAGGCGTCCCCAGCCTCCTCCTGAGAGCCCCCTGCCCACAGCACACATGGGTCACAGCCCTGCTCCTCTGCTGCTTTGCATTTGGAAAGGGCATGCCCACGCCCAGGGAGACCTGCGGCTGGTGTTCAGAAACACGAAGCGCTTTCTTGCCGTTCACATTAGCCACTTCTCTGGTTCAGCTTTTATCAGTAATAAGGCTGCTTTACGTCTCTGTCTTTTTCCATGTTTAATTTTTGTTTGTTGGCTTGCTTGGACCTCTTTATCTCCTTCATTAATTTCACCTGTCCTCCTACGCCCATCACCAATATTTAACTGGCTCAGAACATGAGTGGAAAAGAGATGGGATTATTTATTAGGTCCCTCTAATCCCAACAGGCATGAGATTTTTATTTCTTAAGGGAGCATGGCTTTTTAAAACCTTAGAAGCAATGCTGAAGCTAATGTGGGACCTTTGAAAAATACTGTGCAAGGAGTTAACATGATGGGCTTCAGCAACCTGGCAAACATTTGTGGAGAATCTGCTCAGTACAAAGGGCTATGCTTGACACTGTGCGGGGATACGGAGATGAATACCAGCTATTCCAGGCCTGTTGAGAGCTCACCGTCTATCAGTGGAGACAGACATATACCTGAACAACTCTGATTCAAAAGCAGACTGTGATAAGTGCTATCACAGAGGGATAAACAACATGCTATGGAGTTTAGGGGAGGGAGACACTAACTTAATGTAAGAGTATTGGGGGGCACTTGCAGGAGAAAGAGGAATTTGACCTGGGCCTTGAAGAAACGTGTTGGAATGCATTTAACCTAGGGCTTTGTTTGGGGAGGGGGTGATCACAAGGACCCTGAATCCTAATCCCTGACAGAACAAGGAGAGGGTTTGGGATGCAGTCAGCAAGGGGTCTGGTCCGGAGTAAAGGTGCTAGAGAGGTAAGTGTTCCCTGGAGAAGCTGTATCCATCCAAAGGGAAGCAGGTGTGTGGGGAGCATTGCAGAAAATTGGAATAACCTGGTTGAAGGGCTTTTTGCCTATTCAAGTTCTCAGGGGTTGGTCCTCCTGGAGCCATGGGTCCCATCCTTCCACCTAGACTAGGGCAGCCCCAGACATCTGCCCAGTGCACAGATCCTTCTCTGAAGAATTGTTCTACATACCATGTAGTTCCACTTACAAGCAGGTTTTTTTTTGGCTTGCTTCAAATGATCAAGATGGCAAAGGCATATTTTTCCGGTTCACCCTCACCCGTGACCCCAGTTGCATGTAGCAAGGTAAGGAGAAAGACCAAGCATGGAACCAGCATCACCCCAGGCCACAAGGCATCCAGCACACACTTCATCCTGAGTCACCCATTGTACTGGATCCATCGTGGTGGGCACTGGCTGTTTAGCCTTCCCAACACCTGGTAGGTCTCTTTTCCTTCTTACAGTGCTGATTTTGGGGAGGTATGTTTCTTCTTCCTGGCCAGGTGATGGGGGTGCACAGGAATAATCCAGAGATGGGGTAGGGCTTAAGCCATCTCACCAAGAAACCATCCTGAAACTTGGCACAACGATTGTGGAAGAGGCACTCATCTCTTAGAACTCGGTTACTAAAGGAAGACAGCCACCTAGTGAAACAGAGCGGAGAGCAGAGCCAAGCTACAGGGAGAGAACCATGCTGGAGGGCATCACCTGTACACGTGTAGCCAACCAAACATGAAGCCAAATATATCCAGGGGTCTTTAAGTGATATGAGCCAATTCTTCCCTTTCCCTTCAAGCTGGTTTGAGTTAGGTCTTCATCAATTTAAGGGAAGGGTACTGAGTAGTTCACCCAGATGGTGCACCACATCTGAAATGTCTCTTTCAAGTCTTTTTATCTTATGATTTGCTTTTTACTTTTTCTTCATTTTATGATCCCACTTTCATCTTTACATTTGATGCCAGGATGCGCTTCATTAGCTACTTTCTGAACTTCCTTTCCTGACAAACAGCAGCCCTGGGCACTGCACCTTGCTCTGAGGCCTAGGAACCAGGGTGAGGGCTGGACCTGGATTTGAGTTGGCCTGTGACCTTCCGAGGGTGGAGTCCAGGTACCACGGCCAGCCAGCATTGCAGCCCTGAGTGGAATCATACCAGACCGACAGACTTGCCAGCACGTCAGGCCCGAGGCCCTGAGTAGCCCAGGCACTGGGACGAGAGCCTGAGAAAGAAAGGCAGTTACTCTAGGGTGGTGAGGCAGGATGGAGCCTGAGGGTGGGACTGCTTCCTGAAGGAAAATAGGTGTCCCAGTAGAATGGTCTTGGGGGACTTCTCAGGAGATAGCCTTGAGTGGAAGCTCACTGTCAATCTGTGCAGGGTTTTGAAAGCCAGACAGAGGAGTTTGGAATTTATAGTAAAAGAATTGGCACTTCACGGCTATGTTTCTGCAGGCCATGTGCAGCAGACAGGTGACAAGGCAATTCATGGGGAGCCTGCCATCCTGATACAAGAGGGCTCAGGCTCTGAGGCTGCGTGCCTGGAGAGAGCCAGCCTCACACCTGAGGATAGGGGGCTCCTCATGGGGAGCTGGTTTCTTTCAAGATGAAGGAAGTGGGCTTTGCATTGGATGTTAGGTGCCTGGAATTTCACGTATTAGCAGGTGAAGACACCGTGGAACGCACCGACTTGAAGATGCAGAGTTGAGCTGATGATTTAAAGTTAAGGGTCATTCCCTTGAAAAGACAAAATGAGGGCATGAGTGGGGCTGACTTTTTAGGGGAAATTGCAGAGAAAATCTGCCTCTTGATCTTTCACTTGCTTTATGGAAGGAGAGTGGTCATCCATCTAACAGACAGCACACACACTTCAAAAAAATATGGTGATTTAGGAGGAAATAGAGATGCCCTGGGTAGGATCTAATCAGCTGCAAGGGTGATTCCCTTCCGGGAAGGCATTCAGAGCATTGCTCCCGCTCATAGTGCCAGGAAAGCTGCCCTCCTTCAGAGGCCACACGCAAACTTGGGCTTTAGGAACAACTGGGAAATAGAATCAAAAAGGTAATTATCGTACAGAAAATATCATTTACTTTTTATCTTGTACTTGCAATTTCATGGCAGAAAGCCGTACTGCAGGAAATCATGTCTGACAGATTATATTAGGTTTATAAGGAATGCGTGGATCACCTGCCACTGTCAAGGAAAGAAATGTTGTAACAAGGCCAGAAAAAACACTGCCAGGGATTATTTATCATTGACTTATTCCTCTTCTTTGTCCCTGCATTCCATCATTATTTATCTCTGCCAGTATTTTTTCTGTTGTCTTTTGGAGCAGTTTGTCAACCATATTCATTACGAACCTACTATGTGCAAAACCACACCAGGCAATGGAGACAGAGAGTAAGAAATGGTTTCTGTCACCTGGTTGCTCAGAGACAAACAAGAGAACAGATGAAACACAACTCGCTTGCTGGCCTCTACTGTAAACCAAAGCTGTGTTAAAGGTCATGATGGAGAGATACTTTCAGTCTTGGTTGACAGAAAAGATTTCTCCCAGGTAGTGATATTTCATATAGGACTTGTAATATGATGTAAAACATGAGTAGGAATTTTCCAGTCACAGAAACACAGGAGAGGGCATTCCAGGTTGGGGAATAGCATTGAACACTATTACTTTGTGAATGCACTCAGCCCACCAAAACCTATTAAAGCCCTAGATATGGTACCCGGTCCTAGTGATACAAAAATAAATGAAAGGTGTACAAAAGTAGTGTTGTTATTTTTAGAATCCATTTTTTTATGCCCCCAGGATATTGGTCTTAACACATTTCTCCTTGTCTTTCTTGGATCCTAGTTTCTATTGACACTTTAAAAAAGATAGGGATTATTCCAGGGTCTGTGATTGCTAAACTGAGCCTCTTTGTAATATTAGCAGACCTTATCACAAAGAGGCCATTGTTGTGTAGGGTGTTTCATTCCTATTGTTGAAACCTCAGTGTTTTCTGTCTAGAGAATTAATGGTCTCTCTTTGGCAGGCAGCTGGGACAAGCGAGATGGTTGTTGTAACTTCGAATACCCGGAGCAATTAGCAGTCCTCCTGTTCAGCTGCCTGGAGAGATATTCTGATTTCAGTGCTGTCACATGTAATACTGCCTTGGTCAAGAGGAAGCAGTGTTTGAAATGACAATGTAAGCCCTCTGCCCTATGTGGTGGATTTAAAAATAGACCCATTGCTGCCAGGCATGCCAGGAATGTCACCTTTCTGTTTCTTAGTTTTTTGCTTCTCTTTCTCTAGTTCCTTTTCCCCAACTCTGCAAGCCTTCAATATGCACAAAGAATGTCAGGATCCTGGGAGACAGACATGGTCTGTGCTGTCTGGGGTCCTGCACCGTCATTGTCATGACTCAGTTCCTTGTCTTCCAATGGCCAGGCTGAGTGGACCTGGACAAGGACACCCCACGAGGGAAGGCAGAGCTCAGCTTGCCAGTCTGCTGCTTCTATGGGGGTTGCAATCAACAGTTGGACTGAATTTTAGAGCAGATTGACTAGGTGCTGTGACATTGTGTGGACACAAGTCCCATGTGGCTCTGCAGCCACCCAGGGGAATGCAGCCATCCCTTGTCCTTCACTTGTCAACTTCACAGGATGTCCCTTGTGGGCTGACACATACAGATGTGTCTTCTGACCTCGATTTTCCCCCTGTTGGTTCTATTTATCTCCCAGTCCGGGAGGTTCATGTCCCTAAACCCAGCCTCTCTCAGTGTTCAAGCTCTCTCAGTTCCTTCTTTGTCATCTCTCTCTGATACAACCCTACTTTCTCATTCCCATTCCATCTACCAAATTCCATGGTATCACACCTCTCTGCCTTTGGATGCTCTCACCCCATCTGCACTCCCCATGGTCTGCAAGGCTTCCCACCAACAGGGTCCCCATACTACCTCTCATTGAAATAGTCCATGGCGCCCCATAAGATGCCTTGTCTTCAGGAGGGGATTCAGAACTTCTCACCGGCTTTCCTCCCATTCCTCTGCCTCCCTCCATCAACCCAGAACTTCTGATTCCACACGCTGTGCTTGTTTCTTCTGTACCAGGAAAGGACTGCCCTTTCTGTCCAAAGCCATTTGTCCAGTGGCCTCTGTCCTGTCTTTACAGTGCCCTTGACACCAGCCCTGGGGCTGCCAGCTGAGTGACCTCAGTATGAAGAAGAGGCGTCCCCCTCGTCAATCTGACAGAGTGTGCCCGAACGACCTCACGTGTCATGTATCGTTGTCCTAAGCCTTCTACTATGACTTTGATGCCACTGGCATTTCCCTGGATCCAGATGTAGTTTCCTAATAATCAGAGGAACAAATTAGCTTGAAACTGGGGAGGACAGCACAAGACTCTGTGGCAACTGTTTCAAGAGGCAAGAAGACGTTAGCTGCACTTTATTCAGAATCAGGACTCTCTATGTCAAGAGCAAATCACACCCACAACCCACTTTCTACCTCCCAGGACTCCTGATTCAAATGCTTATTCAGGGGAAATCCGGCTGCAATAAAAAGCAAGAGCAATCTTTCAGAAAGAAAAGAAACAGGGAAAGATTTTATGAAAAGATACCATGAAATCTGAAAGATCCCTGTTTATTTATTTATTAAGCAACAATTATTTGCATGATGCCTAAGGTTTATTTTGTAGTTCAATCTTCGTGATGATCCTGTAGACATAATTTTATCTCCTTGCTGTAGACAAGGAAACAAGGCTCAGAACCTAACCAAATCCATTCAGATTATAAATAAAGAAGCTGGGATTAAAATTCCCCCATTAGTATTATTTCCAATGTCACCTCTCAAACCACCAGTGACAGCCCCATCCCGTCATTAATTCAACAAAAACAGCAAAGAGGGTTTGTGGACTTCTAAGGTCACCAGGTTATGTGTTAGGCATTGGCCATTCAGTGGCTAATAAGACCTGTTTTTAGGCATCAAGAGTATCAGGGTTCCCACAGTGTAACAGTAGCACAAAGGGACAGACAGGCAATTAGAATGTAGAATGACAATTATTTCAACAAGGGGAACCCAGAGCATGCCATTGACAGGTGAAGCATTTCAAATCTGCTACTTGTAGGATGAATAAAAGTGAATAAAACGAAGAACAAATAAAGAAGGCCCAAGGAGAAGCAGCGTGTGCTGAAGCACTGGTCCCAGAGAGAGGATGGGGCACAAAGAAACTAACCACAGTTGGCGTGCAGTCAGCAAGGAAGCCGTGGAGGCGGTGGGGAGGCAGTGATGGAAGCCGAGGTTGAGCCACCCTGAGGAGTGTCCCTTCACCTGCGCGCTGTGAGGAAATTCTGAAGGCTTCGAAATCAAGAAATGTCATAATTTAGATGACACTGGTATTAAAAGGGGACTGTGTTGAAAACTAGCTACCAGTAAGCAGCCTGTGCTAGTTATCCAGATGCAGGGAGGAAAACTTTTCTTCTCCTCTGGGTTCTTTGGTGGGCCTAATAATTAAGTTAACAAAAGACAGATGAACAGGAGAAAAACAAATTTAATGTCACATATACGGGAACTTAACAGAAGACTCAAAAATTTAGGACTCTCAAAGAAGTGACCAAAGAGGGCCCGCTTTTATACCTTTTAGGCAAATAAATGGTAGATGTGCGAAGAATTGACAGAGAAGTTTGGACTTGGGGCAGTAAATTAGGGAAGAAGTTACCAGGTTTGTTTCTACAGCCTTTTTGGCCCTAAATAGCCTACCGCTGGAGATAAAAACCTCTCTCCTGGTTCAGGGAGGGTATGCTTCACACTGAAAATTTATTTCCAGCTTTCAGGGGGATGAAAGGAGGTCAGTGTGTTCTTCTTGAACCAGCTGTTTTCTTAACTAACTTTAATTCAAAATAATCAATATGCCAAAGTGGCCTATTTGGGGGCACCCTGCCCTGCACTCCATCATGGACACGTGCTGATAATAATCTGGTATAGAGTAGTTTTCTTGAAGAGAAGTGGAAAGATTTGAAAGTTTTAGGAGGTAGATTGGTTGGCAGCTGCCCCATAGAGTCTCCTGGGAGGGTAGCCAGGTAGGATGCTGCCTTTCTTCTCTTGTGAAGCTTCTAGATCCGATTTCTAGATCTTGGAGCAGGATTGGGGGTGGGCAGAGGGACCATTTTTCATGAGACCCTCAGCACTGATTCCAACCTGCCTAATTTTCCTGTCTACCTCAAGGCTGGCAGAAGTCCCAGCCTTTCTGCTCATCCATTACACCCTGAACACTTCTCCCCTTGTTTGGTTGGTATAATATTTTATTTTTCCCCATTTCTTTCCAACTCAATTCTTGGAACCATTCCACTGTGCCCTTAGAAGCTCCCAGGCCCTGATCCTCACATTGTTTACCCTCATCTTGAAATATCCATAAAATAGCTACTCTCCACTTCCTTGCTCTTCCTGAAAATGTATTGGTAGCAATGTTTCTTTCTACATTCAGTCTTATCCACTCTTCAACTTCCATCTCTGTCTAACATCCTGGTTCTGTGTCCTCCTTATCTTGAGGGACCTTTTTGATGTTCATCAAGTTCACCAACTTTTAATGGTCACATGCTTGATTTTGTCATTATTGGACAATATGCTTTCAAAATCACACTCTCAAATGGTCCAATTTCCAACTGACGAGGACTTTGTTCTCCCGATCAGATGCCTTCCTGCACGCTTGTCTTTAACCTCATTCTCTCCAAACCTTTTCTCTATCTTCTCCTCTGAGGGCTTCCCTCTGTTTCTACCTTAGATTTTTATGGAGGATTATTTTATTTTACTTTCCCTTACTTTTCTTACCCCTGCCCCACCTCGCTCTACCCCATTCCTCATTGCACCTGCCTGGAAAAGTTACCCTGGGTGATGCCATCCACCTGTCTTCTGTCTGTGTGCCTCATGATGAGTGGGCTGGAGTAAATCACACAGCCTGAATTTGTGTCACTAGAAATTTATAACCATTGATGAATAAAAGATCACATAACATTTTTCAACATTCCTACAAAGTTTCTTTAGTAAGTGAAGTATTCCCATTCCTGAGAACTAGTTCATACTCAATTCTCAATGCCAACTCCACACCTCCCTCCCTCCTAGGGGGTGTCACCTGAACTTTCATTGAATCAATAGAAAAGGGGCATACTCTCCTCTCAAATACCATATCTATGTTGTTGATGCTTATTTTCTACCTCCTTTCTGCTTAAATGGAAGACGTTTCTCCTCTTACTAAATGCCAATTCCCTTCTCTGTGCAATGTGTGTGTGTGTGTGTGTGTAAAACATCTGGCCTAAACCTCTTTTCTGACAATCAGACTAACATACTCAAATGCCCACTTAATACATTAAATTGTTAGGAGTTTTCTCAAACTCAATAAATGCACAATTGAATTCTTCAAATACATTCTCCAAATGCTCTGCCCTCCAGTCTTCCCTATCTCAATAAACAGTTCCATTATTCTCCAAGTTAAGCCAGAAACCCTGAAGTCATTCCTTTTCTTACCGCCATTTACTGTTTATTACCTGATTTTGTTGATTCTACCTTCAAGAATGATATTTAATTCATTGAAGTCTCTCCATTTCTACTACCAACAACCTAGTCAGCATGACAATGTTCCCTGGATCTGGACTGCTACAAAGCTTGGTAACACAATCTGTGTATTTAATAAAATCCCACCTCCCTTCCCTGGTCAAAATGCCCTGTGTTATTTGGCTTTTACATACCCAGTTAGCCTTAAATTCAACCATCCACTCATTTCTTTTCTAAGTGTTAGCCACATTGCTGTATTTTGGTTTCTTAGTCACACAACTCTGTTCTACCTCAGGTCATTTGCACATGATGCCTTCTCTGTCAGAAATTTCTTCACTCTTTGCCTGTCCTATTCCTACTTATCTCTTATTTGTCAGCTCAGAATCACTTCTTCAGTGATTTCCTGGTATACTAATCAAAATTAGGGCTCCGTTATTATTCTTTCTTTTGAATTTGTTTTCTTAGTAGGATATAGTTTCTTTCCTTCCTATTTTATATTTTTGTTGGGGGACGGGGTTTATTAATTTTTTATGCTTAATCCTTCACTAGAATTCAACTCCCAGGCAGTCAGGGATCACGGCTCTTTTCCTCACCACTTCTCCTGGCACCCAGCACAGTCCCTGAAACACAGTGCGTGTTTAACAGATACGGAGCAAACGGATTTGAAGTTGAAGTTGGAAGCACCTAGAAGTTTCTGACTTCTAGTTTCTTACTTAAATGGTAAGTTTCTACCTGAGACAACTGAGAGGATGAATGTGTCATCTACCTGATGGGGGAAACACAGGACACTGGGGAGATGCAGTTCACCGGATATGGTGGTAGGGAAGGGATGGTTGCCTTTTGGACATTTTTCATGTGGGCCCTCAGGTGTTAGGTGGCACTTACGGTCCCAGAGCTTAGGATAGAGATCTGGGCTGGAAGCAAAGGTTTGGGAGTCTGCCATACAGATGGTAATTGAAACTCAAGTAATGCTACCTAGAACTTTAATTGTAGTGCCAGTTAATGGTACTTTCCTCCATCACTAAAACTAGCTTTTTGGCTGTAGCCAGATGGTTCTGGAATTGGGAGAGCAGCCCTCCAGGTTGAGAACACCAGTTGCCTGTGTTACCAAAGGAGTGTTTGGAATATATCAAATGTCTCCTGAAGAGAATTTTGGTAAAAACCGTAATGATAATCCCTAACCAGGACTTGGGTTAAATGACTGACTATAAAGGAGAATGGCTGCTTTAGGAGGAGCTAGTATTTATTGATCATCTACTGGGCACCAGGCTGTTGTACAACTTCATGTAATTTAGTCTTTGCAGACGTGGGGATTTCACATCTGCTTACTGACCTTGGACTGCCCTTCTTTGGTCCAGAAGGAGCACAAAATTCTTTTTTAAGGTTTGAATGCAACAACATAGAACCAAGTACCTAGCACTCAATAAATACTACTTCACTGCCTTCTTTCTACAGCCCTGGCAAGCAGGGGTTTTAACTGTACAGTTACCTTTAGGCCTTTTACTGCAAGGATTTCCCAGCAGATGAACTTGAGTTTCTCATGGAAAGTATGAGAACAGTAGAAAGGTACAGGTGTATGTATGAATATTTCCCAATAAACCCATCACAAGCTGAAAATGCGTCTAATACACCTAACCTACCAAGCATCACGGCTCAGCCTAGCCCACCATAAACATGCTCAGAACACTTACATTAGCATACAGTTGGCCAAAACCATCTAACATGAAATTTATTTTATAATATGATAATGCATATCTCATGTAGTTTATTGAAAGTGGAAAACAGAAGGGTGTATGGGTACAGAGTGGCTGTAATTGCGTGAGTCGGCCCTGTGGCTCACTACCCTGCCCAGCATTATGAGAGAGGATGGGACCACGTATGGCTGGCCCAGGATCCAAATTCAGAATTCCAAGTATGGTTTCTACTGAATGCATACCACTTTGGCCCCATGGTAAAGCTGAAAAATCCTGGACCGTTCATAGAGGCATGTGTCCATCTGTAGTCTACCTACCTACCTACTTGCCTCAAACCAGCTCTCAGAGCAGATCAACATTACTTGTTCTTCCATATCTTGCTGGAAGAGGTGATGTACAGGCTGTTGCTGCATTTTTCAACTTCACTGGTACTTGCCTTAAGCCCCTCCTTCCAAATATTTGCATTCAGAAATTAAAAATAACTCCAGTGGGAACACACATTGTTTTCAATTTTCTGAGATCCCTTAGGCAGTGGTTGGAGCTGGGGACAGGGGTGGGGGTGGGAAACTGCTTTTAATTTGTTTTCAAAGCTTGAATTCTATTTATCTACTTCTGAGAAACTGCCAAATATCTGCGGATGCTTCCCTTAATTTTCGGTCTCTCCCTGAACTTGTTCCTTCTCTGACCTGGATGGCAAAGCTAGAGACTTCCAGAAGCTCAGAACATGAGGGGGGTTTGGAGATGCTCTTCTATAATTGCTTCTTTTAAAGAAGAGGAAGCTGAGGTCCAGAGAGGGAAGGTGACCTTCCCTGGGTCACATAACTACAAAGTAACAGAGCTCAAAATGATCCAGTTCTCTCACTTCCTATTTAGGATTTTTTAGGGAGTATGACTGATACCTTTGCTTATGCTGATCCCCTCATCCCCACCCCTTGGCCCCTCTCTCCCCACACCCCTGGGGTTCATAGGAATCCTCAAATCAGCCCCAGCCACATCAGGACCCCTGAGGTCCTAGACTTCACGGGTTATACCTGACCCAGGCACTTGCCCTCTTTCTGCCTTCATTTCTTTGACCCAAGAGACTTTAATAGTTTCCCCCCCCCCTTCTTTTTCTTATAGAGACAATGTGTGGACAGAAGGAAGCCTTTTATAGGACTGGAGTTTAGTGATCCCGACTACTGGGTGATCTGATCAGCTTGTTAATGAACATATGTAACAGATGACGAGGGCGGACACAATCTGAAACCGTGCTCACCCGTCTTCCACCACTCTCCCAGCTCGCTGGCGTTCTTCCTGTTCCCAGATCACATGGCGCACATTGCCTCCAAGCCTCTCCCCTTGTAAACACCGCCGCCTGGAGCCCTCCTTTCTCCGGAGTCTGCAAGATTGGCTCCATTAATTCCTACAGGTCTCTGTCCCAATGTCAGCTTGTCAGTGAGTCCTTCCCTAACTCCCTATTTATAATTCCCTGCTTATTACATTGGCATTTATTATAGCACTTTATACTTGTTTTTAGTATATTATGTGTTTTCCCTAAAAGGATGTAGACTCCATGAGGGCAGGGGTTTTGTCTGTCCCAGTCTTTGCAGCCTTATTAGTATCTGCAAAAGTGCCTGTCACGTAGGGCACCCAATAAATATTTGATGTGTGAATGAGTGAAGGAATGAAGGAATGCTGTGTTTCTTCCAGTAGAATCTGGTGCTTTATGGTGTCCTCAGTGACCTAGTCTCGGGGATCCTTCTCTGTGAAGAGGGCTTCTGCTTGCTCAGCATTCCTACATGCAGACGCCATTACGGAATTCCATTTCTAGGCTGCGCAGATGGTGGGAATGAGACCTGCCTTCTCTCCCATTTACTTCTCACTTGGTGATTCAAAAGAACATTGAGCTGGATATCAGGAAGCCTGAGTTAGACCCCCCTACAGCCCTCTGATCATGTAAATCCTTCCTCTCTTTGGGCTTTAATTCCTTTATTGGAAAGTGTGCTTCTAACTTTGACAGCTCTTCCTTGGAGGGACATTAGCAGCAGGAACGCTTCACATCAGGGAGCCTGACCTTGTCTTGGGGAAACTGGAGATCCTGTGAAAAGGAGTGTGAGAGGATCTAAGGCATAAAATAAAAGAGGGCCCCTGTTATTCAGTCAGACATGGGGTGAGGACTTGATTAAGAGAACATAAGGACTGAATCACAAGGCCAGAGTAAGGCCACGGGTAGTATGAGCTTCTTCATTAGCTCTGTAAGATAAATTCTAACCAAAATAAGCAGACGACCAGAGGCAACAAAGGGCCAGGCAGTTTATTTGAGCACAAACCGGGGCAAGGTTCACCAGTCTGAAACACTGGCTGGAGAAGTCACCCCTAACCAGATAGGCGGGGAGTTTTTATAAGCACAGGGAGGGGAGGGGGAAGTGGTCGCTCCAGGGGTATGTGGGGAATTTTTTATTGGCTCAGGGTCGGGTGATGGACAGCCAGAGGTCTCCTCCTTCCGGATGGAAGGGGTCTGCATCCGGGGTTTGTCGGCATGTCATGGGACTGGAATCCAGGAAGAGCTGTCCGTTCCTTCCTTATGTGGCACAGAGCTATTTAGTGCTGTCTTTGTTCCGTTTGCACTGTCCTAGCTTTCCTCCTTCCGGTGCCTCCAGCCTTACCAGCTCCATAAATTTTCCCGGGTGAGAAGGTTGGGGGAGGAGCCTGGGGCAGGCTATTGGCCCTGAGAGGCCTGGGTGCTGTGTGGTGGCCTGTGGGTGATGAAGGAATCTGGCCGTTCTCAGTCAGGCCTCTGGGCCGAGGATTTCCTGTGCACTCCAGGTCCCGAGGAGGAAGCATTTTCCTGAATGGTTCTAGCACACTGTGCACTCCTTGCTAATCCACTGGGTGGGAGGGAAGAATCACCTGATCAGCAGCTTGGAAGAAGAGCCAAGCAGAGATCGGTGCCTTCCTCCTGCTTCCTGTGGGGGTCACGCTGCGACTTCAGCCTGGGAGGCTTTGCACTCTCGCCTGTGAGACAGGGAGTAGATGTACCCGATCCTGGGGCTCAGTCTTAGGAAGCCCACTTGCCCAAACGTAGAAGCTGAACTCTCCCATGTTAGCTTATCAGTCATCAAGATGATGTTTGGCCTCCATGAGCCTTATTCTTTTGTCTTATATTTCATTTGGTTTAGAAATTGGGTAGGAAAGAGGAGGGCTGTTACTAGGTCCCTTCACCCCCCGTGCCATCAGTGTGTTAGTCAGCTAACCATACCTCCTAAGTGCCTACCGCACGCCTGGCACTGTGGCAGCCAGGAAAGTGGGTAGGAAACTATTTGTGGAGCATGTGCTATGTGCTGGTATGTTCTTCATGCATTACACATGCTCTCACTTAAGCCAAACAATGACTTTGGAGGCAGGATTATTACTCCAATTTTACAGATGAGACAACTATGGCTCAAAAATGTAGAACAATAGGCAAAAAACTTGTCCCTTGTAAGCATAGGTTGTAAATGCTGGAGTCAGAGAATATGTGTACTTCCTATGTTTGATGACAGAAGTTATAACACCAGATGTGGTTTCTGTTCTCCAACTCATAAGACTACTTACTGGTGGGGACAATTAAGTGAGTCCCAAATTAAACATCTTCCAGATTGTGGCCCCTGTTAGCTAGGCACAAGCTGCAGTGGGGGGGAAAATAAAGGCCTTCTGCTCAGACTGAGGGTATCAGGGTCATAAAAGACTTGCCAGCCGCTGTTGATTGAGTTGAATTTTGCAATATGAGTATGAATCAGACAATACTGGATCATTGCCTTCCCACTTACTATACATTGGATATCAAGCCAGTTATATAGCCCCTTAGAGTCTCAGTTCTCTCATTTGTAAAATAGCAAATTAACAATTGCAAATAATTGTAAAATAATAATTGCAGCCCTGTAGGTTTGTAGGTCAGATTAAATAATGTAGTATTTACAAAGTTTCCAACACACGTTTTGGCCCAGGGTAAGTGTTCTTTACTGTGCGTGTTCTACATCCACAAGAGGAACTAGAGTAAGAAGTGTTGTGACGTTGAGAAATTAGTTTTTCCTGATGAGGTGTGATTTGGTTAAACACATCTGTGACTTCTGGCCATGAGAGTGACTTTCACAGGTGACTTCCAGAACTTTAGACTTGATGCAATTTCAGTATGGGGCCCCTCTTACCACCCTTGGGCATGAAATCAAAACATCCTAACATCTGCTTGATCTGACGCTCACAAACCTTTTAAAGGGTAGACAGAACCCAGACGTTCACAGATCTTTTATTGCTTAAGTTGCAGGTTATACAACTCTGACGAGACTGTTACAATCCAAGTGTCCCTGTGCTACCCCAGGAAAGCAGAAGGTAATTATCATATCTGTGAGCTCTCAGAGTGCTTTGAAACATTCTTCATCCCCCAAATATAAAATGGAGGTAATTTTCATTTTATTTGTTTAGTTCTTGATTGTTTCTTCCTCTCTTTTTATGGGATCAAAAAAGAGAGTGTTCTGTATTGCATTTGGCTTGGGATTAAAACAATAGTGTGTCCTCAAGTTGTTTTGTAAAGACCATGATTGCATTATTTCCTGGACTGGGTAGTACAGTGAGTGAGCAGGTTTTGCGAAAAAAAAAAAAAGTAAGTTAAAGGAAAACTTGACTAATGAGATGTTTTCTTCCTCTTGCTTCTGAGCAGAAGGGAAAGCAAAGTATAAAAGAAGGCAATCTGGGGAAGTCCGGGATGGACCTCACAGTTCCCTCTGTCCACATCCCAAGCTGCCGTTCGTGGAGTGAGGAATCTAAGCATCAGGGGAACTGCTGAGAGGATGGGTAACTGTGCTCTCCGCTTTGGCACGTTTCACCTTTGGTCTTGTCCACCGTGTGAAGAATGGACTACCGACATGCGGAGCACCTGGTCATGTGTTAAAATGGAGAACTGTGGTCCAGTTTCAGGTTGACTCTGTATCCGTAGCAATGGGGATGCAACCTGAGAACCCTTTTTTAAAAATAAGCTCCTCTAGGTATTCTTATTCACACTAACCACTGGCATGAAATCCATGCTGAAGTATAGAAGAGAAAAACCAACAACTGGACTAGAAATGAATCTGGCTCATTTGGAAAAGAGAAGCCTCCAGAATTAACAAAAATAAAAGATAAGGACATGTTTTATAAAAAGTCTGCTTGTCTTAAAATCTCCCTCCCTCGTCTCCTGCATTTCATCAGTGTGGTGTTCTCTCTTTCTCTGCTTACGACATGTTCCAAATGGTCGCAGTGATTGTGAGCATATTCCCTGAGATCACATCCCTGCCAAGCTCCAAGGCAAAGAGGAGGTCAGCAGTCAGTCCGGAGGTGGGGGCTTTCTGTGCAAGGACACAGCTCCCCGTACCTCGGGCCCTGGCCTCCTCTACTCAGCAACTGCCTCCCAGCTTGCTCTGGTCTTCTTTCTCCACAGTCTTCTTCAGCGCTCCCAGGTGGAAGTCCTCTCTCCCTCTCCCAGACTGTCAAGCTCTCTATCAAATATGCGTTACTTATTCCTGTCTGCTTCGTAATGAGTTAAATCAAGTGAAATGCCATTTGCGTATTGCTCCTCAAAGCCTTTTCACATACACTGCCTCATTTATCTCCACAAGAGACTCTAGTTGGTTACTGGAACTCTCTCGGTTTAAGAAAAAGTACTGAGGCTCCAGAAGTTAGAAAACTAGTTGGTGCTAGAGGTGAACTGTCTTTCCATTACACTGTTTCCCATACAAGTTGTACAGCCTTATGCCTCTTTCATCAAACTAAAAATTTTTTAAAAGCAGCTATATGTGCCAGGAGCATACAAGGTACTATGGAATATAAGGATGTTAGCAGAGCTTCTTCCATTAAGAAATGTAGTCTTATTAAATAGTAAGTCATGTTCACAAATAACTGCCTTGCTGTGGCCTGAATGTTTGTGTGCCTCTCTAAATGCATCTGTTGAAATTCTAATGCCCAAGGTGATGGTATTAGGAGGTAAAACATTTGGGAAGTGATGAATTCATGAGATAGGAGCCTCGTGAGTAAGATTAGTGCCTTTATAGAAGAGGAGCTCCCTGTCCCCTTCTGCCATGTAAGGACACAATGAGAAGTCTGCTACCCAGAAGAGGGCCCTCACCCAACCACGCTGGCACCCTGACCATGGACTGCCATCCTCCAGCTGTGAGAAATAAATTTCTATTCCTTATAGGCCACCTAGTGTGTGGTATTTTGCTATATCAGCCCAAACAGACTGAGAACAACCTATATTATGGTTTGCTCTTTCCCCCCTGAAATATTTTTAAGCCTCCATATATTATACACTATGCCAAGAACTACACATACTTAAAAAAAGTTCATTGTACAGTAGCCCCCCTCATCTGCAGGGGGCACATTCTAAGAACCCTAGTGGATACCTGAAACCAAGGATCATACCAAAGCCTATATATACTATGTTTTTTCCTATACATACATCTCTATGATAAAGTGAATTTACAAATTAGGCACAGTAAGAGATTAACAGCAATACACTAATAATAACATAGAACAATTATAACAATATGCTGTGCTAAGAATCATGTGAATGTGGTCTTGCTCTCTCAAAGTACCTTACTGTACTGCACTCACCTTTCTTTTTGCCATGACATCGGATGATAAAGTGCCTCCATGGTGAGGTAAGGTGAGGTGAATGACGTAGTACATTGGGATGTAGTGTCAGGCTACTCCTGGCCTCCTGACAGTCGGCCAGCGTGGAGGGTGGGAGGAAAGGAGGATGCCTGCAAGTGACTGACACTAAGGAAGGCCTAGCCCCAGCCGAGGGAGCACTGTGTGCCACAGAGGGATGGCCACTAAGAATCTAAGTGCAGAGGAGAGGTTGACCCACTGGGTGGGCCAGAGAGTCTGTGTTGCACTGTGGTTAAGAGCCTGTTTTCTGGAGACGGATGTCCTGAGTGCGTTTCTCATCTTCACTGCTTACTACCTCTGCGACCTTGTGCAAGACCTCCAGCAAAAACCAGTGTAGGCTCAATTTCCAAAGCCTTTGGAGGACCGTTTAGATCCGCCTCCTGTGTGTACCATCTGGTGGCCAGTCTAGGACCTTGGTGGGGATTGACCCCATAGTTCAATTCTCAAAGCCTATGTATGCAATGTGGGGCCAGATTCCATGAACGCACAGCTTGGAGGCGAGCCCAAGCCTGAAGAAAAATGAAATAGAAAGGGCATCTGGTAAACGTAAAGTTTCATGTCAATGAAGGGTAATATTATTTTATTTGCCCTAAATGTGGCTTCTTTTGGGCTTTAATAGGAGGCTGAAAATAGGATTTTGAGTTTTGCTGAATAAAGCTGTGTTTGTTTAGTCTCTCCAAATCCCTTCAGATTTTGTTCCCACCCCTCCTCAAACTAATATTTCAAGGCAAAACTGTCCGGATATTTTTAGTCTGGAAGTGTACAGCAGCCTCTGCTGGCACTTGCCCTTCTGGGGAACATCTCAAGCATCATTAAGTCTTTCTGAAAGAACAGGTACCGGATCTGTACACAGTATTCCACCAACAGACTCCCTGGGTCTTATAAAAATGAAAGAATGGGACATATTCAAATTTAAGAGAAATGCTAGGTATGAAAGTACATAAACCCTTCCATTGATGTATGACTTGCGTTACCTCTCAAAGCTGCCCTTGGCCTCTAATATCTTTACCCCCTACTGCTTTACCTGTCAAGGTAGGACTCACCTACTCAGTAAGTAACTTGTGAGCCCATCCTGGGCGGCTGTGGCAGTGAACACAATGGGAAAAGCCCATGTTTGCAGGGTGTTTGCATTCTAATGAGAGAAGGTAGGAAGAAGAGGGGAGGAAGGGAGGGAGGCCAGGGAGAGAGAGAGGGGGAGAGATCAGATAACAACACATGTGGGGAAGAGAATTACAATAGAGTGAGATAATAGACAATAGTGGGGTGTCAGGAAAGTCTCTCTGAGACACATGAAGGTCAAGAACAAGAGCATTCCAAGCAGGAAAATAGCTATTTCAAAGGCCTAATGGTAATCTTGGCACAACTGAGGAATGGACAATGGGTCGGAGGCTGGAATGGAGATGCTACGGCAGGAAGCAGTACCAGATGAGGCCATACAGATGGTCACAAACAAGACGACACAAACCTTTGCAAGTCAGAGCAAGGAGGAGTTTGGATTTTACTCTAAGGGCGATGGAAGCCACTAATCATTTTTCAGCAGGGAAGTAACAAGTTCTAATTTACTTAAATTTTATTTTTTCTCTCTCAACACTGTGATAGTTGCACTGTACTTCTCCTTTGGGACCTGCTTCAAGTTGTGGGTCTTCAAACTGTTTTCTTCTGTCAAACATTCTTCCCTCAAGTCCAGGGCAGAATCAATCCCCCCTTCATCTTGGTCTTGAATGCAGATCTGCCATTGTATATGCCATTCGAACTTTGGTGACCATTCTGATTTCATTGAACCGGAATGTTTCTCTTCTGAAAATGTAAAAATGGTATATAGATAAATAAATAAGTACACAGAAAAAGTGGAGGCACTTAGTAAGCTCTTAGTAAGTTCTGGTGTACTACGTGCCCTTAGCACTTTGAACCTAACACTTAGCACTTATTTTGTCTTAAATCCTCGCTGGTAATTTGTATTCTTGATTCATTCCAATGACTGACTTCCTTTAAGACAGAGATTTATTTTACTGGTGTAATCTTCACCTAGTAGGGTTTTAGGAATATCAAGAAATGGCAGATTGCTCTGTGTTCACCAAAGTCCACTTCTATCTAATCCTATGTCAATAGCTGGGCAAAATTTCTCAGCCTCAGGCTTAGTATGAGCATGTAACTGAGTTCCAACTGGATGGGATTGGAAGTGATAGACATGGTTTCTAATCCTGGCCCTTAAAACCCTCTCATGGGTGATTCTTGTAGTCCCTTTTCTTGTTTGCTGGCAGAGAGTGAAGAATTATGAAGCCCCGAGGAAAGCTCAGCAGAAAAAAGCCTGGGACACTGGATCACTGTAACGATTACCCATTGGGTTATCACATGAGGGAAAATGAATCTTATTTTGATAAGCTATTAAGATGTCAGAGTTTATCTCTTACACTGCCAGTGTTATCATAACTAATATATCATCATATGTGTAGAATTTGTTCACTCTCAAATATCTTATCTCCTTTACTCTTTTCTATTATGAAGGATGCAAGACAAGCCAATCTAATTATTCCTATTTTATAGAGAAAGATTCTTGGAAGAGTTGTGATTTTTTTCCCTTGTAAGGCATGAACCAAATCTTGAGCTCTTCATTGTGCTTTAGGAAAAATAAACAGACCAAATCTAACAGGAGAGTGGAGAGTGGATTAGAAAGAAGTGATTGTGAGAGACCGATAAGGAGACTGTCATAGTGATGAGGACGGCAAGAGACAAGATTCTGTAAAGTAAGGCAGTGGGAAGTGTGTGGAAGTGGCAGAGCGCCTCACAGTACACCATCCTCTCTGCTGCATAGTCACCTGTCTACTCATCAAAGTTCACACTGTGAAGCTAGTTGACTTATTTTAAAATGGGTGAAGGATATCAGAATTGAAAGTGAATGGGACCCATTTTGAGCAGGGGTTGTGGTTAAGGAGAAATGGGTGAGGCAAGAGACCCTTGGTATGTGTAGAAGAAATACAGTCATTGTTTTATTATTATTATTATTATTATTATTATTACTTTAAGTGTACATTGCATCACAAAGAGCAAAGTTTGATTCACCTGGGTTATCTTTTGGCATATTTCAAGACTCAGCATGTAAGGAAAAGAAATGCTTTGGGATCTTAGACTGCTGACCTTTGGATTTCAGATGGCACCTGGCTACAAACATGTCTTCCAAATTGTTATTTCTAATCCAAGCTTCCTCCTAAAGCTTACACCCATATATTCATTTGCCAAAACCTAAGAGAGTCTTGTTACACTTTTTTCTGTTTCTCAATTTGATCTATCACCAGTTCTCTATAATTTTCCTCTTAAACATCTCTTAAATATGATTTCTCACTTTAATTTTAAAGTCATTCTAACAGTCCTCAATGCAGTCTCTCTTCAATTTATCAATAAAAATACACTTAAAAAAAGATAAAACTTGTCAAGAACATCAAAATATAAAAGTGTTAAAAATTAGTGGAATCCAAATGACTTTCAACAAATTATCAGAGATTAAAAAAGTAAAAATATAATTTTAGCAAGTTCTTATATAACCAGTGGAGACACGTCAAATTCACCACTCTGAAAAAAATAGTAGGAAATTCTGAAACACAAAGTCTAAATCAACAGAAAATGGAACCAATCCCTCCTTCTCATGAAATATTCTGTTGAAAGCAGTCACCATGAAGCTTCCATTCCTATCCTTTCCACTTTATGCTTTTTTTTGTCTACAGTTAGCTCTTCCTAGTATATGTGGAACATATCATACTTGCACTTGTCCAATCATACCTGGTTCTTAAGTAAATTATGGTTTCCAGGAGGACAGAGGTTATGTCTATTGCATTCATCATGGTGTTTTTTAATGCCTAGCAGACAGCATAATGCCCAAGAGAAAATAATGTGCTCAGCACTGCTTTGTTCTTGGACTACAACTATCCTCTGACCCACAAAAAAAAGCTATGGTTAAAAAAAAGACAATTGGCAGTGATGCAGTATTTGGAAAGTGAAGCACTTCACATAAAGAATCATGAGTGAGGATAGAAAAAGAAATGTGTTACGTATTATTTTGTAATTCCTCTTCCCTCCTTCCCCGACCGCTGTAGTCCATTGGTTCAAAGAACAATAAACTAGATAGTGGGCATAGGAAAAACTCCAGCCTGTCTTGAGTACACCTACAGATGGCTTTAGAGCTGCATAATCTCCATTTCTTCCTTGAGAATATTTAATCAACACCCAAGTGAACAGTGCCTGAAAACTAAGGCTGGCAAACACTTAGTGTATGGATATACAGTACAGGTACAGTGACACAGTATAGATAAATCTCATCACATTTGAAAGTGACTAATGTGGAAAATAAACATGAAGTCTACTGCAAAACATGTGAAAAATAATATCCTGAATACCCAGGAGATCTTCACACCTATGAATACTTTTTTTTTACAGGAATTGGAGTAAAATGTTAGAAAATTGAATGTTCTGATAGAATGCAAGAAGTAATGACCTCTATAAGATGGGAACAGAAAGGCTTAAGCAAAGACCTAGTTGAGATGCAAAGATAGCAGATTGAGAAAACAAGAGAGCTAAACACAATAAAGAAGGACTGCAAGGGAACCAACAATTCAATAGCAGAATAAAAATCCCTACTGGAGGTAGTGAAGGGACAAATTAAAAATAGGCCAAAAAATTTGTGATGCGGAGGGCAAACTTGAGCAGATCTCCCAAAATGCAAAAGAAAGATGATTCTTATAAGGGGAAATAAATGGCAGTTATAAAGAAGAAAATATATAGACAATATGTGGATATCTAATATTACTTTTAAGAGTATTTCAGATTTTAACCTCATAGTACTGTAAAAGTTTATTTTATTAAAACTAATTTGGTGTAAGTATGTCTTAAAGAGTCTAAATTATTTAAGGGAACATTTTAATGTAGACATCAATAACATACAGAACATTTGTGAAGGTATAAGTAATGAATAAAGTTAACTTAGCATTAGGTAATTATTACTAGAAATAAAGGAAAACCAAGCATCGAAGCCTACTGTTATGGAAACCATGGCAGAAAACCCAAGAAATCACAAATTTAGTAGGGAATCTGTATATGACTATTAAAAATTATAAAGCCTTGAGACAAGTGACTTGATGTATTTATGATGACATATTTATGACGTATTTATGATGAACTTAAGTACATATACACATTAATCAAAAATTTCACCCTATCCTAAAAATAAAATCTCAGACAGAAGTTCTTTTGTTTAATTATTTATTACAATATTTGTTGAGAATCTATTATTTGTTAGACATCAGACTGTGTTCTAGGTGATGTAATGGTGAGCAAAGCAGCCTTTGAACACATCATCACTGAATCTTTAGTTCGATATAGCATGACAATAATCAATGAGATGATCACAAAACAGCCTGGTGAGTGCTGTGCTAGGGATATAAAGGTCTGCTGGGCCCCAGGAGAGAGGTCCCTCATCCTATCCTGTGATCCTGGGGACCGACGGGATCAACCCAAGCCATGGTTACCACCAGTATGAAAGCCAGAGGGAGGGGTCTTGGTGAACTGGAGGAGAGAGGAATTCTTTGTGTTTGAATCGAAGAAAGAGAATGAGAAGAGGTGTGGAGAGAAATCAGCCTGAAGAAGTAAACCACTCTGAGATGTTCGCTAGGACCCCAAGAGTGTCTTGAGTTTTCGTAAACATTGGGTTCGAAACAGACTCATGAGTTTCTTTGCACTTACACCTTTGTTGTTGTAGTACGTTGGGCTTGTTAAAGAACTTGTACCTTTTTAAACCCCATCTATACATCAGATACTTTACATGTATTATTTCACTGAATTTCTCCAGGAATTTCATGAGGTAGTCATGACTATTTCAAGTCAATAAAATAAAATGAGTCGTTCAAATAAAGTAAAAGTCAACCTTATTTTAATGAGAGGGAAACAGTGGCACAGAAAAATCAATTAATGTGCTGAAGATTAAACAGGAAGTGGCAATGCTGAATTCAAATGTAACTCTTTACAGCTACTGGACTGGGAGAGGATGATAAGGATGAAGATGATAAAGAGTATCACCATCGTCATCCTTTTAATAGCAACAAATACTGATTGCCAGACTCCAGGTTTAGCATATTATGTTGGTTTATTTTCACAATACTAGGATTGTCTTTCTTTTATAGTTGAGCAAGCTGGGGCTTAGAGAGTTTTAGTAAATTCTGGGCATCATTAAGACCCCTCAGCCAAGCTGTGCTTGTTCTGTGGTCTCCAGCTCCAGTGGTACTCAGGCCTTTTCCTCCGTGTGGGTGCCTTTCCTTAGCTCATCCCCTCTTCATCTGATTGACTTTTACACCTATTTAAAATGCAGCCCAGGCATCACCTGCTTCACAGAATATTCCCTGATCCCTCTCACTCCCAGCCCTTATCTGATTGGTCCCACCACTCTGGATTCCATTTACAGTCTGAGCATATCTTCATCCTTGAAATCCACACTTGGTTTTTTCTTTATCTATGCTTCTACCTCACACTCTGTAAACTCATTGAGGAGAAATATGTACACTATTCAGCTTGAGGTCACAACTACTTTTCACACTATTTGAGACATTCTGGGTTTTCCAAGTTACAACAATTTGCTGAGAGCACTGAACTGAGTGGTTGAGAATCATGAATAATTAAGGAAGGGCTGAAGACCATATCACACTTAAGCTTAGAAACATTTATTCGTGGGAAAAGTGCATTCTGGGTCAAAATTAACCTATGCTCCTTTGTGGAGAAATCATTTTGTTTTGTTTTTTCCTCCTAAAACAGTTGAAGGGCATTTTCTTTCTTTATACTTAGAAATTAAAAAGGGTTCCAAGTTACGCCAAGAAATTAATGTCATTTCATTAATATTGCCTGGTATATAATTTTCATTTGCAAGCTTCATATTTTTATTTAAGCTGGGAGCTTTATTATTATTATGTTTTATTAATGAAATTATTTACTTTCTTCTGTCTTTCATGTCATTTGTGTTCTATGGTGAATTTCAACTTTGTTTCTGAATTTGGGTACAATTTGTGTACCTGTTCTCTCTTTTAGCTCGAACTAATGTTTACACTGTTTTTTTTTTAATATGGCACATATGCCTTTCACCTCTGTTTTGTCTCTCCTGATATGAAATTACCCCCCTTGTATGATTACAAAGTCTAGTTTTAAATATTCTAAGTCCTCTTGACTCTTGATGAGAAAATTAACTTAAGGATGTGAAAGGGTTTCTCTTTTGTCTTCTAGCTTTCTATTTTCATAAGATGTTGAATTACGGTATTTTTCCTCATATCCCTGATTTTTCTTTATCTCCCATTTTCCCACTGAAGTCCCTCTATTTTCCATGAATGGGATGATAAAGAGCTTCTCTCAGAGACTGTGTGGGTCCTTGTTTGCAATTCCTAAGGATCTTGTTCCTTGAGATGTGGCAAATTACTGGCCATGTTGACACTTTCTTCAGTCCAGGGTTGTACTTACTTTATCTTGCAGCAAGTGCTGGAAGTTTTTGGCACGTGGATATCAATCTTTCTAAAATTCTACTAAAAAGAAGGTTTTCTTTCTTTAAGTCATGTTGGTCACTGTACCATAATTCTAACCTATTTACACAGAAAGATTTCATATTAATTTATAATCAAATAAAATAGCTCAAAAAATAAATGAGAAGATTTATCTATAATTTTTATTTTTAAGTTTTACAGAGAACCTTTGCTCATATAATCAGTAAAAACAATAAAAGTTATAATATTCACTTATATGATTGGTAGAGTATCTCTTTTCAGGTAATGACCTTAGATATGTAAAGAAATGATTCAACTAATACATGTGTAATATTGTGTAAGTTTAAGATGTAGAGTATATTAATTTGATACACTTACCTACTGCAAAATGATTACTATAGTGATATTTCAATAAAGCTGAAAGAAAAGGTCCAACTAATAGAACTCATATAATTGCATTATCAGGGACAAAGTCACGAGGTACAGAGAAAAGCCCTGGGGTCTCCTACTTTGGCTGAAGCCACCATCTATCTCCCCATTCTCTAGAAACTGGTGCTTCTCTAGAAACCTATGCCCCATTTCTTGTTCTTCCAATGGTCTGTGCTGGTCTTGTTCTCTATTTAACTGCAGTTTTTTCTTCGTAGAAGCCAGGAGGAGTGTGTTCACGAGAGCAAGGCTATCAAACATTTTTTAACAGTTCCTGCGCTGTATTCAGAATCATTACAGTCCCATCATGGCTCCACTGGAGCAGATGCAAGTGCTTCAGCTCTTTTCCCTCCAAATTATATTTCCATACACTTCTTGGTCTTCATGCAAATAGTTCCCTACAATGTGTCTCCTGTAGTCCTTGAGCTGTCTTAGCATGTCTGAATGTACATTTTAGAGTTAATAAACTATAGGCTGCTGGCTTGGAGCTCTGCTCTATGTATGACTAAGCTTTAATTTGACTGATGGAATTTACTGTGGGCACGTCTCTTGTCTTGCATAGTCCTGACTCTTGGAAGGCCTCAGGGACAAGAAACTGCACCAGCATTGCATTGTAACTCGTAGAGGACTCTGAGTACCTTCAGGAAGATGTAGCACTCAGCGGTCTTGTTTCCATGTCAGTTAGTTTTTCTATGGAAGCCTGCCATTCTCCATGTGCACCCTTCATCCGTGAAATTCATCAGGACTCAAATGAACTCAGTTTTGAGGCAGTCTGAACTACATAAGCCCTTTTTTTAAAGAGGGGAAAAGCCAGGACTGGAAGCTTTGGGATTAAACATAGTGTTGATTTATGATTTGTGAAAGAGGGCTGATCTATATAATATTTATAATAAAAATAGCACTAATACTGAAACCAGTGTCAGCTCTCATGTTGAATATCTGTGTTCTAGGCTCTTTCCCAGGAGATTTACCTACAGTATCACATTTAGTCTTTACTGCATCTCCATCAAACAGTAATAACAATCCTCATTTAAAAAAGAGGAATCTGAATTATTGGAGAGGTTAAAAACTTACCACAGGTAACATAACCTAAAAGTGGTAGAAACTGCTCTGATTCTCTCTAAATCCTGTTACTTTTAATCACTCTACCATTAATAAAATGCTGGCAAATGTGATTCCTGATATTGGTGAAATTGTACTTACATCATCACTACATATTAATTATGGGAAATTCATTCATTGATAGCAGACTCCAGCTCTGTCTATCAGTATAAAGATCAAAAGACCAGCTCCCATGTATGAGGAAAACAAGACAGGTCGAGGATTGAAAGCAGAATGCAAAAATAGAAAACTGGAGAAGTCCAATGAATGAATGGGGAAATTAATTCAAGGGTGAGAAAATCTCCAGTTCAGATACCCAATGAGTGGATGTCCAGAACTCAACCCAGCACATGACCACTGAACTTGGAGCAATGTGTTGATGAGGGTGAGTCTATAGTCAAAGGTACTGCTTTTGTTAACATAGCTCAGGGAGGGGCCATTGGTTGGGCAGGCAGGAGTCTCCACCCTTTAAAACATCTCTTCTCTCCCGGGACCTCAAAGCAGCCTAATGGAGAACCTTAGCAGTCTAGAGGGCCTGCTCACTTCTTAAAGTCCTGTAGAGTCAGTCCATACCCACTAATTGTCCTTACTAGCTCTTCATCTTTGATCCAGTGGAAGCTTCCTTCCTTTAGTTTCACCAGAACAGATTTAGTTCTGAAGATGCTCACATCTCTTGGCTTCAACAGTGGAAGAAACACTTTCCAGAATGCTTTAATTTTCTTTCCACAGCAGAAACCAGACCAAGCCAAATAAAGTGAAAACAGGAACAACAAAGATAATTTTTCTCATCCTATAGGGAGATAGTGTTGGCTCAGAAAACTTCCAGTTGTAATGTTAATAGAGAATGCTTTCAGTTGGGCAAAATGTACATGAGCAATTAGACCTCTCCTGGGCAACCCCAAGGGAAAGAGTAAGTCCAAGGGATACAAGTTGCTGGGGTACTACCTTTGCTTAAGGTAAAGCAAAACTTTACAGCAGTCAAAGCTGTCCAGAGGTGGAATGATTTCTATCAGTAGAGGATCTATACATAGAAAAAGGACATGTTGCTAGCCATGAACTAAGAGGCCAGATAAGCATTTGGTAGGTATGTTGGAGATAGGGCTCTAATATGTGGAAGATCAGATTAGAGTTTTTACAGTTTCTCTGTCAGTTAGCTATTGATGCATAACAAACCACTTCAGAACTCAATGGCTTAAGACAATAAGTGTCTATTGTTGCTTACATTGTCTATGGGACAGCTGGATGGTTCTTTCAGTCTGGTGGGTACGTCCTTCCATGTGTAAAATGGAGGGATGGAGCTATTTCAACCTTCCCAATTAATTTGAAATCTCTCTAGAAAAGTGCTATGAAAGGTTTATGAAATGCAAGAAGAACTATTTGTGGTTATAGAACTCAACTGCTATAAACACCATTGTGTTTTCCATACCAAATTTCCTTGGAAACTTGATAAAGAATGTGGACCAAAGAGCTCTGATGCAAAAATATGAAAGAACCTTGCCATTTAATGGGTGATTACTATTTGCAGGCTCTCTACTGTAGACTTACTATCCCATTTAAACTTCACCATAGCTCTATGAGATTTGATGTTATGCTTGTACTTATTTCTCAAAAAAGTAAATTGAAGTTTTTGAGAAGTTGAATAACTAGTCAAGGTCAATTCGTAAATCTGTGGTTGAGTCATCAGTGAACCAGGCTGGATTTCTAAACTTGACTTTGTAAGCAGCTCTCTCTGAGTTAGTTTTTTTTCAATTCATACAGATCAAAGTCAGATAAAATTTATTTCTTTTCCTTTTTTTTCACTTAAAATGTTCTCATATCTTTGGCACTTTCTACCCTTTGTCTATACTGGGGCCTTGGTGGCAAATACAAGGAGAAATGAGTCTCACTCTTCAATATCAGGGAACTTCATAACTGATTTGACATTCTGGGCACTGCAACCAAGTGTTGGCAGTAAGGCCACATTTTACCCAGTTCACGTATCTGTCTATGATACCTGGAGGTTTTCTTCAACCTCAGATTTTATGAAAACTAGCTAAGCCTTTGTCATCCTTGTTCTGGGATAAATGCTCAGTATGTCTGTCTTCCTATTTGTTTCATGAAAAAGCAACTATATATATATATATATACCCTACATGCCACAGTTCCATAGATGGTCTGATGATGTACATGTAAGAGTTACTCCTCCTTAATTAGCAGAAACCCTGAAGTAGGGGCTTGATCTCTGAGACAGTCACCCTGACACCATCCAGGTGCACCGCATCAGGTCTTTGTGTCTCACTCTCTCTCTGTCCTTACTGGTCTATTCAAGAATGTCATTTCTGTCATTTCTTTAGAATACACATAGACGTGTCTCCACTTGCCCACTGGGGCATTGTTCATCTTCAATTGGCTTTGTCACTGGAGCATTGCTTCCTCCAGGAACTCTAGCAAATGCCTGGCTCCTGGGTTGCACCTCAGCTGAGAAATGTTTTCTGCTTGAATTCAAGAATTCTTGCTAGACGTGTCCCTTCATAATCTCAGCATCTGATCCTTTCTTTCTTTCTGCTTCTTTCTCTCCTGTGGAGTCTAAAGGGAGAAACTGTATATTGGCTGGGAGCAGGCAACATAATTCCTGAATTTGGGCCCAAATTCTTTCATTGGGAATTAAAAATGGATTCATCATAACTTAACAAATGTTTATTGAGGACTTACCACTAGCAAATCTGGAGCTTCACTAAGTACAGAGCTCATATTTAAGACTATTTTAGATAGGACAGTTTTTGATGGGTATGTTTTAACTTACTTTTAAAAATTATTCCATTCAACTTTTTTCTTTGAATATATAACTGGCATAGCCAAACCTTGGTTCTCCAGATATTAGTACTTAGAACCAGGAAAATGCCATGGTGAGATGCTCATGCAGACTAGTAGCTCCACTAAGGATACCAGTTAACCTGAGGATAGGACAAAGGTGGAGAATAGAATAAAGTATACGAAAGAGTGCTGTTTAAGAAAAGCTGACCTGAACATAGGACATCAGGACACACACATTAAGCCTCCCTCTTCTGTCCCCCTTAGTAGTTTGTGGGGGTCTCCTATTTACCTATTTCATTCTTCCTCAGATTATCTGGATCCGAATCTAAGTTCTACCAATTGCTTTGCTACCAGTTGAGCTAGGACCGATTACTTACCTCTCTGAGCCTCAGTCACTTCATCAATAACATGAGGGACTTAGACTACCTACTCTCAGGGCTCTTGAGATGATTAAGTGAAACAATATATTACACTGGAAACTCTAAGACAGGTGAAAGAAATTGAAGAAGACACAAATAAACAAAAATATATTCCATGCTCATGGATTGAAGAGTTAATTTTGTTGAAACATTTATGCAACCCAAAACAATCTGAAGGTTAAATGCAATCCCTATCAAAATTCTGATGACATTTTTTACAAAAGAAGAAAAGCAATCCTAAAATTTGTATGGTACTTCAAAAGTTCCCAAATCACCAAAGCAATCTTGACAAAGAACAAAACTGAAGGCATCACACTTCTTAATTTCAAACTATATTACAAAGCTGTAGTTATAAAAACTGTATGATATTGGCATAAAAACAGACACACAGAACAATGGAAAGGCATAGAAATATGGAAAAACCCAGAAATAAACCCATGCATGCTCCATTACTTTTCAAAAAAGGATTCAAGAACACACAAGGGAGAAAGAATAGTCTCTTTAATAAATGGTATTGGGAAATAGGATTGCCACATGGAAAAGAATGAAACTAGACCCCTGTCTTAGACCATACACAAAAACCAATTCAAAGAGGATTAAAGGTTTGAATGTAAGACCTGAAGCTGTAAAACTCCTAAAAGATAACACTGGTCTTGGCAAAGCTTTTTTGTATCTGACCCCAAAACCAAAGGCAATAAAAAGGTAAAAATAAATAAAAAGCTTAGCAATAAATAAAAGTTTGTTAGCAATAACAAATGAAAAGCTTCAAACTAAAAGCTTCTGCTGAGCTAAAGAAACCATGAACAAAATGAAAAGGCAACCAATAGTATGGGATAAAATATTTACAAAATATCACATCCAATAAAAGATTAAAATAAAATATACATAAAAAACTCATATAACTCAGTAGCAAAAACAAAAACAAAAACAAATGAACAAAACAACCCACCAACATAAGCCAATTAAGAAATGTGCAAAGAGCCTGAATAGACATTGTTCCAAAGAAGACATACAAGCTGCCAACAGGTAAATTAAAAGGTGTTTGACAAGAATAGTCATCAGGGAAACGCAAATCAAAACCGCAGTGAGATATCCCATCGCACCTGTTAGGGTGGCTTTTATAAAGAAAACAAGAGGTAACAAACACTAGTGAGGATGTGGAGAAAAGGGAACCCTTGTGCACTGTTGGTGGGAATGCATAGATTGTGGAAATGTATCATTATAGCCACTGTGGAAAACAGTATTGAAGTTCCTCAAAACATTAAAAGCAGTCTACCATATGATCATAATCCCATTTCTGGGAATATTTCCAAAGGAAATAAAATCATTATCTTGAAGAGATGTCTGTACTCCCATGTTATTGTAGCATTATTCACAATTGCCAATATGGCTATGTGTCCATCAGGGAATGAAAGGATAGGGAAAATATATATCTACATGCATGCATGTATGTAATATAGTAAGTAAAATATATTAATAACTATATTATTATATAACATATAATAATATCATATATGTTATTATAAATGTAATATATACATACACATACAATGAAATATTATTCAGCCTTTAAAAACAAGGAAATCCTGTCATTTGTAACGGCATATTGCAAATGAAATAAGCCAGACAGAGACAGACAAATCCTGCATGATATCACTTACATGCAGAATCTTTTTTAAAAAAAACTGAACTCATAGACACAGAGTAGATAGTGGTAGCCAGGGGCTGGGGCATGGGGGAAATAAGAGGTCGGTAAAAGGATACAAACTTTGGCTCTTGTGAAAGATAAAAGATAAAGGATAAATAAGATCTGAGGATCTGATATATAACATAGTGACTATAGCTGATAACATTGTACTGTATAATTGAAATTTGCTAAGAGAGTTGAACTGAATGTTCTTACCAAAAAACCAAAAATGAGGTGAATATGTGAGGTGATGGATGCATTAATTCACTTGGGGGAATCCTTTCAAACTGTATATACCTAGATCAAATCATGAGGCTGTATGCTTTAAATATCTCAGAATTTTATTTGTTAATCATAACATGTATTTAGCTTAGTATCTGGTAGGTCGTAAGGGCTTAATAAGTGCTAAAATTATCTTTACAGGGAAAAATGCATATAAAGTTCTTTTACATTTCATACACCAAAAATTCAGGGTGTCCCCCAAAGTGGACAGACTTTCAAGTGTTCTTGAGCTGAGCAGGTGTGTCGGCTGAGCCCGAGGAGGCGGTGACTGTTGGCCTTCAGAGAAGCGCCCAGAGCCCAGGATCCAGCCACCAGCCGTCCTCCGCTGACCCCATGGCCAGAGCTCTTTCTGTGGCACTGGTTTCCTTCTGAATCAGACTTGTGTGATCGTTCTTACTGATAATCTCATTCCTGTTGAATTAATGAAACACCGCAGGCGCTAACCCAGAGGCTCTTTTAAAAAAATCTGATTGTAACCGTCCCAAGAAGCACAACAGGCTTAGTCAAAGGTAGAATCTTGGGTTTCCTACATCCTTGTTCTCCACACCTCAGAGGTGCATTGTACGAACGCCTTTCAAAAAAAAGGAAACTGGGGACATTTCCTCCTGTCCTCCCAAGGTAATTAAAAAAAAATAAAAGAAGCTTTTATAGATGCCACAACGCTGCTTTTTATCAAGGCCATCAGCTTCACAATACGTTACCTTATTTATTGTTTCCTTTTTTCTGGCCTGAGGTAGAGGGTCCCTCTGGCATATCCTCTAAAGGGGAAAGAGTGTGGGTATTCGTTTCTTCACATGTAATCAGAACAGTTGTTGTCAGGACATTAATCTCAGGGTGTTTCTTACAGTCACTTTGAAAAGTGAGGAAATTTATTTTTACTCTGTACAAAGTCTCTGCTCGAGGGCTTTGCTTTCTCAGATGTCAGGGGTACTGTCTGCACAAGTACCAAAGTGTGTGAAAGGGAAGGTAAACGACACTTAGCTATGGAACCATGACATAATAAATGCTGTGGGTAATGGGGAACACAAAATTGGGTGGTTTCTAAGATGGATGAAAGCAGGATCCTCATTATTCAGAGTGGTCTATAGGCTGAGTCATATGTTTGTTTCAGCAGTTTCTCATTTTCTGACACTACGAAATGCTCTAGACTGCCCCCATCCTAGAATGAGCCATACCTCCAAGGATACTTTGGTTCTTTTTATTTGAAAGTGGTATTAATATGCTGTCCTATCAATTCTTTTTTTTAATTTTTATTTATTTATTTATTTTTAAATTTATTTTGGTATCATTAATCCACAATTACATGAAAGACATTATGTTTACTAGGCTTCCCCCTTCATCAATTCCCCCCCAAATACCCCTTCACAGTCACTGTCCATCAGCATAGTAAGATGTCATAAAATCATTACTTGTCTTCTCCGTGCTGCACAGCCCTCCCTGTGCCCCCCCACACACACTATACATGCTAATCGTAATGCCCCCTATTCCCCTCCCCTCCCACCCATCCTCCCCAGTCCCTTTCCCTTTGGTAACTGTTAGTCCATTCTTGGGTTCTGTGAGTCTGCTGCTGTTTTGCTCATTCAGTTTTTTCTTTGTTCTTATACTCCACAGATGAGTGAAATCATTTGATACTTGTCTTTCTCCACCTGGCTTATTTCACTGAGCATAATACCCTCTAGCTCCATCCATGTTGTTGCAAATGGTAGGATCTGTTTTTTTCTTATAGCTGAGTAATATTCCATTGTGTATATGTAACACATCTTCTTTATCCATTCATCTACTGATGGACACTTAGGTTGCTTCTATATCTTGGCTATAGTAAACAGTGCTGTGATAAACATAGGGGTGCATATGAGTTTTTCAAACTGGGCTGCTACATTCTTAGGGTAAATTCCTAGAAGTGGAATTCCTGGGTCAAATGGTATTTCTATTTTGAGCATTTTGAGGAACCTCCGTACTGCTTTCCACAATGGTTGAACTAATTTACATTCCCACCAGCAGTGTAGGAGGGTTCCCCTTTCTCCACAACCTCGCCAACATTTGTTGTTATTTGTCTTTTGGATGGTAGCCGTCCTTACTGGTGTGAGGTGATATCTCATTGTGGTTTTAATTTGCATTTCTCTGATGACAAGCGATGTGGAGCATCTTTTCATGTCTGTTGGCCATCTTCTTTAGAGAAATGTTCATTCAGCTCCTCTGCCCATTTTTTAATTGGATTATTTGCTTTTTGTTTGTTGAGGTGTGTGAGCTCTTTATATATTTTGGATGTCAACCCTTTATGGGATCTGTCATTTATGAATATATTCTCCCATACTGTAGGATACCTTTTTGTTCTATTCATGGTGTCCTTTTCAGCTTGATATAGTCCCACTTGTTCATTTTTGTTTTTGTTTCCCTTGCCCGGGAGATATGTTCAAGAAGAAGTCACTCATGTTTATGTCTAAGAGATTTTTGCCTATGTTTTTTTCTAAGAGCTTTATGGTTTCATGACTTACGTTCAAGTCTTTGATCCATTTTGAATTTACTTTTGTGTATGGGGTTAGACAGTGATCCAGTTTCATTCTCTTACATGTAGCTGTCCAGTTTTGCCAGCACCATCTGTTGAAGAGACTGTCTTTTCCCCATTGTACATCCATGGCTCCTTTATCGAATATTAGTTGACCATATATGTTTGGGTTAATGTCTGGAGTCTCTATTCTGTTCCATTGGTCTGTGGCTCTGTTCTTGTGCCAGTACCAAATTATCTTGATTACTGTGGCTTTGTAGTAGAGCTTGAAGTTGGGGAGCGAGATCCCCCCCCCAACTTAATTCTTCCTTCTCAGGATTGCTTTAGCTATTCGGGGTCTTTGGTGTTTCCATATGAATTTTTGAACTATTTGTTCCACTTCATTGAAGAATGCTGTTGATAATTTGATAGGGACTGCATTGAATCTGTATATAGTTTTGGGCAGGCTGGCCATTTTGACAATATTTATTCTTCCTAGCCAGGAGCATGGGATTAGTTTCCATTTGTCAGTCACCTCTTTAATTTCTCTTAAGAGTGTCTTATAGTTTTCAGGGTGTAGGTCTTTCACTTCCTCGGTTAGGTTTATTCCTAGGTATTTTATTCTTTTTGATGCTATTGTGAATGGAATTGTTTTCCTGATTTCTCTTTCTATTAGTTCATTGTTAGTGTATAGGAGAGCCACAGATTTCTGTGTGTTAATTTTGTATCCTGCAACTTTGTTGAATTCTGATATTAGCTCTAGTAGTTTTGGAGTGGAGTCCTTAGGGTTTTTTATGTACAATATCACGTCATCTGCAAATAGTGACAATTTAACTTCTTCTTTACCAATCTGGATTCCTTGTATTTCTTTGTTTTGTCTAATTGCCATGGCTAGGACCTCCAGTACTATGTTGAATAACAGTGGGGAGACTGGGCCTCCCTGTCTTGTTCCCGATCTCAGAGGAAAAGCTTTCAGCTTCTCACTGTTCAGTATGATGTTGGCTGTGGGTTTATCATATATGGCCTTTATTATGTTGAGGTACTTGCCCTCTATTCCCATTTTGCTGAGAGTTTTTATCATGAATGGATGTTGAACTGTGTCAAATGCTTTTACAGCATCTATGGAGATGATCATGTGGTTTTTGTCTTTCTTTTTGTTGATGTGGTGGATGATGTTGATGGATTTTCGAATGTTATACCATCCTTGCATCCCTGGGATGAATCCCACTTGGTTGTGGTGTATGATCCTTTTGATGTATTTTTGAATTCGGTTTGCTAATATTTTGTTGAGTATTTTTGCATCTACGTTCATCAGGGATATTGGTCTGTAGTTTTCTTTTTTGGTGGGGTCTTTGCCTGGTTTCGGTAGTAGGGTGATGTTGGCTTTATAGAAGGAGTTTGGAAGTATTCCCTCCTCTTCTATTTTTTTGAAAATTTTATGGAGAATGAGTATTATGTCTTCTCTGTATGTCTGATAAAATTCCGAGGTAAATCCATCTGTCTGGGGGTTTTGTTCTTGGGTAGTTTTCTGATTACTGCTTCAATTTCATTGCTGGTAATTGGTTTGTTTAGATTTTCTGTTTCTTTCTGGGTCAGTCTTAGAAGGTTGTATTTTTCTAGGAAATTGTCCATTTCTCCTAGGTTTCCCAGCTTGTTAGCATATAGGTTTTCATAGTATTCTCTAATAATTCTTTGTATTTCTGTGGGGTCCGTCGTGATTTTTCCTTTCTGGTTTCTGATTCTGTTGATGTGTGTTGATTCTCTTTTTCTCTTAATAAGTCTTGCTAGAGGCTTATCTATTTTGTTTGTTCTCTCAAAGAACCAGCTCTTGGTTTCATTGATTTTTTCTATTGTTTTATTCTTCTCAATTTTATTTATTTCTTCTCTCATCTTTATTATATCCCTCCATCTGTTGACATTAGGCCTCATTTGTTCTTCTTTTTCCAATTTCAATAATTGTGACATTAGACTATTCATTTCTGATTGTTCTTCCTTCTTTAAATATGCCTGGATTGCTATATACTTTCCTCTTAAGACTGCTTTCACTGTGCCCCACAGAAGTTGGGGCTTTGTATTGTTGTTGTCATTTGTTTCCATATATTGCTGGATCTCCATTTTAATTTGGTCGTTGATCCATTGATTATTTAGGAGCATGTTTTTAAGCCTCCATGTGTTTGTGAGCCTTTTTGCTTTCTTTGTATAATTTATTTCTAATTTTATACCTTTGTGGTCTGAAAAGTTGTTTGGTAGGATTTCAATCTTTTGGAATTTACTGAGGCTCTTTTTGTGGCCTAGTATGTGGTCTATTCTGGAGAATGTTCCATGTGCTCTTGAGAAGAATGTGTATCCTGTTGCTTTTGGGTGTAGAGTTCTATAGATGTCTATTAGGTCCATTTGTTCTAGTGTGTTGTTCAGTGCCTCTGTGTCCTTACTTATTTCTGTCCGGTGTATCTGTCCTTTGGAGTGAGTGGTGTGTTGAAGTCTCCCAAAATGAATGCATTGCATTCTATTTCCTCCTTTAATTCTGTTAGTATTTGTTTCACATATGCTGGTGCTCCTGTTTTGGGTGCATATATATTTATAATGGTTATATCCTCTTGTTGGACTTAGCCATTTATCATTACATAATGTACTTCTTTATCTCTTGTTACTTTTTTTGTTTTGAAGTCTATTTTGTCTGATACTAGTATTGCAACACCTGCTTTTTTCTCACTGTTGTTTGCATGAAATATGTTTTTCCATCCCTTGACTTTTAATCTGTGCATGTTTTTGGGTTTGAGGTGAGTCTCTTATAAGCAGCATATAGATGGGTCTTGTTTTTTATCCATTCAGTGAATCTGTGTCTTTTGATTGGTGCATTCAGTCCATTTACATTTAGGGTGACTATTGAAAGATATGTACTTATTGCCATTGCAGGCTTTAGATTCGTGGTTACCAAAGGTTCAAGGTTAGCCTCTTTAGTATCTTACTGCCTAACTTAGCTCACTTATTAAGCTGTTATATATACTGTCTGGAGATTCTTTTCTTCTCTCCCTTCTTATTCCTCCTCCTCCATTCTTCATATGTTGGGTGTTTTGTTCTGTGCTCTTTTTAGGAGTGTTCCTATCTAGAGCAGTCCCTCTAAGATACCCTGTAAAGGTGGTTTGTGGGAGGCAAATTCCCTCAACTTTTGCTTGTCTGGGAATTGTTTAATCCCTCCTTCATATTTAAATGATAATCATGCTGGATACAGTGTTCTTGGTTCAAGGCCCTTCTGTTTCATTGCATTAAATATATCATGCCATTCTCTTCTGGACTGTAAGGTTTCTGTTGAGAAGTCTGATGATAGCCTGATGAGTTTTCCTTTGTAGGTGACCTTTTTTTTCTCTCTGGCTGCCTTTAATACTCTGTCCTTGTCTTTGATCTTTGCCATTTTAATTATTATGTGTCTTAGTGTTGCCCTCCTTGGGTTCCTTATCATGGGAGTTCTGTGTGTTTCTGTGTTCTGAGAGGCCATTTCCTCCCCTAGTCTGGGGAAGTTTTCAGCAATTATTTCTTCAAAGACCTTTTCTATCCCTTTTTCTCTCTCTTTTTCTTCTGGTACTCCTATGATGCGAATATTGTTCCTTTTGGATTGGTCACACAGTTCTCTTAATATTCTTTTATTCCTGGAGATTCTTTTATCTCTCTCTCTGCATCAGCTTCTCTGTGTTCCTGTTCTCTGTTTTCTAGTCCATTAATAGTCTCTTGCATCTCGTCCATTCTGCTGTGAAGTCCTTCCAGAGATTGTTTTATTTCTGTATTCTCCCTCGTTAGTTCTTGCATATTTCTCTGCAAGTCCATCAGCATGGTTATGACTTTTGTTTTGAATTCTTTTTCAGGAAGATTGGTTAAATCTACCTCCCCAGATTCCTTCTCAGGAGAGGATGTGGAAGGTGTCTGGGTTAGCCTGGTCTGGATCAAATTTTTTTGCCTTTTCATGTTGATAGATGCAGTGGTATGCTATTGACTCATCTGCCAGCTGGGAGAGCCAAGACCTTTTCCACTTGCTCCTGGCCTTTCTTTACTGGGACAATGGCGACCCCTAGTGGCTTGTGATGGGTAATTGCGCATAGACTGGGTCTTTCTTGCCCAGCCGCTGTGGAGGAAGTTCCCTTGCTGTGGGTGTGACCAGCCTCACGCTGCTGCTCTGCTATGGCAGGGCACCAGAGTGGGAACAGACGGGGGGCTGTTTATCACTGTGAGGGTTCTCAGAGCTGCTGCCCCAGGGGTTACGGTGCCTGGAGTTCCCCAGGATTCCCAGCTGCTGGGCTAAGTGTCCCAGGATGCTTCCATCCAGCTGTGGGGTCCCTGTCCATTTAAGACTTTCAAAAAGCACTTGCTTTTCTTTGTCCCAGGGGCACCGACCATGGGGACCCACTCACAGGGCTTACTGTCCTGTTTCCCTAGTATCCAGCACCCCACTCCTGGGTGTGGATGGCTAGGGCTGGCTATTTAGCAGTCCTGGGCTCTCTCTCCCTCCCCGCTCTGACTCCTCTCCTCCCACTGGGAGCTGGGGTGAGGGGCGCTCAGGTCCTGCAGGGCTGGGGCTTGTATCTTACCCCCTTCGTGAGGCGCTGGGTTCTCACGGGTGTGGATGTGGTCTGGCTGTTGTCCTATATCTTCTGGTCTCTCTTTTAGGGATAGTTGTTTTTTTTGTATTTTCAAAAATATATGTTTTTGGGAGGAGATTCCCACTGTCCTACTCACACAGCCATCTTGGCTCTGCCCCCTGTCCTATCAGTTCTTGAGAATGGAGTATTGAAATATTCATTTATAATCATGGATTTGTCTAATTCTCCTTGTAATTCTCTCTATATTTTTTTACATCCTGTATTGTGATAGGTGGCTAAAGATTTAGGGTTGTTTGGTCTTCTTGACCCCTTTTCATTATGAGATGAATTTATTTCTGCCTAATAATGTTCTTCACTCTGAACTATATATTGTCTTATATTGAGATAGCTGCTACTGATGAGTATTTACATGGTATATATTTTCTATCTTTTGTTTATTTAACCTATGTGAATATTTATATTTGAAGTATGTTGTAAGAAGCACATAGTTGTATCTTGTGACATTTTTATCCAATTATAATCTCTGATTTTATTATATTTATATAATTTATACTTAATGTGATTATTGATGTTTAGGTTAAAATCTAACATCTTTCTTTCTCTTTTTTTTGGTTCTCCATTCCCACTTGTCTTCTCTTTTCCTGGACTGATTTGGTTACTTGAATTATTTTATGATGCAAAATTATCTTCTGCATGTTTCTACCTCTGACCCATGTAATGTTCAGTGATGCCTTGCTTAGATAATTGTAATCTTCCTGTGATAACTGTCCTAGATCAGATGCGAGCAGCCCTTCTTACATATGGAGAGTCTCAGCAACTGCCTTCTACAAGGATCCTGGATTTTCTTCCCCTCCCTCTTCCCTAGACAAAATTTTTCCTCTATTTTACCTATGTTTTCTAAATATTCATTGATATATTTGCATTGAGTGTGTTTACAGTTAAATTTTCTGTACATAGTAAGATGTACCTGTCAATAGCAGAGTCCATCATAGACTACAAAAATTTTCCACAAGTGTTACTATATTAATTCTCACTATATCCTTTTGAGCAAAATTGAGACACAGAGAGGCTATGAAACTTGCTCTGGGTCCCACAGCAGTAATCATTGTAATAGGGTCTTGAGTTCCGATCTTTAGACTTTACCATAGGGCATGGCTTGGATTTTCATACCGTAAATGATCTTTTGTCCACTGCTCTATATTCTGGAAGACTAAACAGCCTTGTCACATCTATGGAATTAGAAAATACTGTGATGTTATCATCATTATCATCGTCAGGGAAGCAATAGGATATGGAGGTCACTGACAAATCTCTGTCCCTATTTCTAAGAATTGGCTGATTCACAGTGGTGGGGTTCCATAAAGCATGTAGGGCTGGAATTCATAGAGAGCCACCCTGAAACTCTAAGGGTAACCTTAACCTTGAAGTTGAGGAAACTCTGGTCAGAGTTCCACTAAATTATTTAGACTCTATGGTGCAACCTAATGGAATAAATGAGAAAAAATCACAGTGGATTAAGTATTAGACCACAGGCCAAAAAAAAATCTGATAAATGAGATACTGGGTAACTTTACACACAGGTTGCAAGCACTTCCTCCAGTTTATTGCCAGATTTTTATTATTTCTTCATACCAATATATTAGACAAATTCTGGGGACAGAAGCTTAATTTAATCAAAATTATAAATGAAGCAAAAGATTTTTACTCTTTGAAAGTGTAATGGCACTGAATTTGTCCATGTATTCTTTGTACACTTTCTAAGTAGATTCCCTGGTTTAGAACTTGCCATGTCCCCTCTTTTGGCTGTATTCAATTCCCTTAGGCAGAGGACACTTGAGCATATCAGAAGAACTTAGACCTATTCTGAGCTCTAGATAAAGAATGTTGTATAGTCAGTGGGACCTTAAAGGGCAGACTAGTGTGTGGGTTAAGGAATCAGCCTCTGTCAGGAGGAGACCAAGTTTAGACTCTCAGACCTTCTTTATCCCTCAGTGTCCATACCTACAGGATGAGGATAATGGTCAGACCTACACTATAGGGGCTTTCCGAGTATTAAATGAAATAAATTATACATAAAGCAGTTAACACAGTGCCTGACACACACACCATGAATGCAGGTCATCCTCATCATCGTCAGGCAGTTATTATCATCGCCATTCATTCAATAATCACATGAGTTGAAGTCAACTCATTTTGATTGCTGGACCAGTTCAGACACAATGATCTAGTTTTAGTAATTGAACGTCTACTGTGCTTGAGAGAAATCTACCTTTTTGAATTAGGAAGGTCCCTTTCTCAAACAGTCTGGGCTCAATAAACATTATTAAATCAATGTCAAGATAAGAATCATTGGTATATCAGAGGACAGCATGATGATACAATCAGAGGATTTAAATCAGAAGGCAAAAATTTAAGTCCACTTGGCACTCTGTAGCTGTGTAAAGGGATGAAGTGAGCATATTTGGCTCCCAAATTCACTGTTTACATGTGTTATTCCTCTTATCCTGGGGAACAGTAAAGATAGGGATGGAAAGAAGCCAGGAGTGTGACTCCAGTGAAATTTCCTTCATATGGAAACATAAGTGATGAGGAATAAGTGCTCCTGATATAAATAATAATCAATAACTCTTGAGTTTGTTGTGACAAGTAATAATTCATTATTTTATTTGACTTCATATGTTGCAAAGAGTTAGGTAACTATTATGGATTAAATTTTATGCCTTTCATCTATTACTGTGTAGTTCTGTCTGAGCACGACTCTGTATTTTGAACTAGTGATAGATTGCTGCAAAGGATTAGACTGATAATTTATTTTGAAGTGAGTTAGGCAAATTGGCCAGAGAGTATGGCCTAGTGGAAAGTGGATGTTCCTGAATGTCATCAGGGAGAGAGTACCTGTTTCCACCTTATGAATCTTGTGGTCTTGGACAAATAATAAATGTCTGTCAACTTCAAAGTACTTACTTACTATTCATGAATACTTGAAAAACATATAGGATGATACATGCAAGTATGCTGGGCATGCAGTAGGCACTTAATAAAAATTAATATCCTCCCTGCCTTTTCTCTTTTTCTGTAGATGATACTCCTGTAGAAATTGAACTGGCTGGTCCTGAGATTGCCTCCCCATTTAACATCCCTGTCATTTTATTCCTTGGAGTGCCAGGTGTGTAATTGGATTAAGGATGTAATAATAAGAACACAAATGCAATCATTTGTTATTGATGGGCAACAGTTGGAATATATGAAGTTAAATTTCTTACCCAACATGATCATAAACATAATATTCCTAGCCAGTTTTCCTCACTGCTCCAGTACAGTGATAATTAATTTTCATCAGACAACAATGAGGAAAAATGCTGCTGTGTTTTCTGAATCATCAAAAGGAGCCAGGTTCTCTTCAGCTGGGTTCAAGTGTAATCAGTCCCATGCTTTCTTTAACAGTGATGAAAGCTTTAGTCCTAACCAGCAGTTTCACTTCAGAAATTTCAACTTTTTGGTTTTGGTAAACTTCTGCTTACAGCCATGACGGAATAACAGGGTTCAGGTGTACTTACCACCTGAAATGCTAAAAGCCTAGACAGATTACACAAAGCAGTGGTAGTCATATGTTGGAAAACAACAGCACAGAAGAGTAAGGCCTAAGAGAGGGGAAACAAGCAAGTAAGCTCCAGATGGTTCTGGCTTAATGCCTGGAGAGAGGATGAAGGATACCCCTCAAGGAAGAGGACCCTCCCAGAGCCCAGCAAACTCCCTGCACTGAGCAAATGGAACTGAAAATCTGGGGGGGCCAAGAAAGCTAGGGTTTCTTGTAAAAGTATAGAAGAGAAGACCTGAAATGAGAGAAGAGAATTGCACAGAGATAGTAAACTCGAGAGATTTCAAAGGGTCCTCCTCCAGCCTGCAGGACAACCAGTAAGTGTATGTTTGAAAGTATGTTGTGCAGGTAGAGATAAATTGATACCATATGGGAAGTCAGATTTACAGGAAAGAACATTATGATCACCATAAATAACACATAACTGCTTAAATATAAAAGGCTAATTTTCATTCTTGTATTTTCCCTTAGCTCTGGGAAAAAATTCACTTCCAGGTTCATTTAAGGTGTTGGCAGAATCCAATTCCTTGCTGGCTGGCTGCTGGCTTGGAGTGACTCTCAGTACTAGAGGCTCTCCTCAGGTTCTTCCACACAGCCCCCCTCCACCTCCTCCAATCTCCCTTGTGCTTTGAATCTCTCTGACTTCTTCTGCCACCAGGCAGAGAAAGCACTCTGCTTGTAAAGGATGGACCTGCCCAGGTACTCTCCCTGACAACCACTTGTTAACATCAATTTCATCTGCAAAATCCATTTTGCTATGTAAGGTGCTATGATCATGGGAGTAACACTAGGGTACAAAGTTTATGGAGACCTTCTAGAATTCTCTTTACCACATGTAACAAATGGACCCCCAGCTCCAGGGACTGGAAAAAGTATAGGCTTGTTTCTCACTTCTGAACAAGTCCATTGTGGGTTGGCTCTACCCTGCTCTGCAAGGCCCTCACTTTGGAAACAGACTGGCAGAGTACCTGCTAGGTTTGGAACATTGCACAGCAGTGGGAGGCCGAAGAGCTGGTGGACTGCACACTAGTCATGAACACTAATGCCCAGAAGGCACACACATTGCTTCTGATCACATTCCCTTGGCCGAAGCAAGTTACACCACCAAGAAAGTGCAATCCTACCATTTGCCAGGAAAAAGGGAGAGAAATATTTAGGTGGGGGAAGACCTAATAAATAATATAGCCCTCCAAGGGACACCACCCCAAAGTCCCACTTAGTTGCATGTTGCATCAAACTTCAGAGTTTGGGGATACATGGGAGTCTCCGTGCCAAGGATTAAGCATGAGACTTTTTGCAGTAGGTATAATGCCTCCCTTAGAGTTGATGCCGTGCTTAAGCAAAAAGAAAACAGGCTTTAAAAAGTTAGGGCATGTATATAACTGCTGAATCACTACGTTGTGTACTTGAAAACAACATAATGTTGTATATCACTTTACTTCAATTAAAAATTGGTTGTTGTAAGTCAAACAACCAGTGAGTCTCTGCAGGTAGATGCAGGATTGAAATCCAGGTTTCTCTCTTCATAACGCCTTGCTACTTGTTCATAGTTGATAGAGTAAAAGGCAGTATGGGGGATGCTGCCTGCCTTCGAAGATCATTCGCCCAGGTAGGGAGTCAGACCTAAAACACAATGTCACCCCCATGGTGATCAGGCTACAGGAGGCGTCAGCAAAACACAGTAGGAGTGGTGGATCGTTGGTGTCCCATATGTATGTGCAGGGTAGGAGAACATGGTTGAGCAAATTCTTGGATAATGAGGAATTTCCTTGGTAAGCAAGAGAAAAGAAGTAATTCCATATATGAGAAACTGATAGATCTTCAGGGGCCAGTAGAGGTGGGATGGGATATAACATGGTAACACTTGTCTCAAAAGTAAGTGTGCTGAGGAGTGTTTAGATCCCAGGTTTCTAGCTGATGAGAAAAGCAAAACAAATAAAAAGAAATTACTCATGGTTTAGAATAGCCCAGGGACTCCAAGAGGTCATGGTTATCTGTTTTCATTCCATGCAGGTTCTTCCTCAAATTAGATGTGTGGCGCCCCTCCTGGTATTGCCAGACCATATTGGAGGAATAGAAACTGAATATTCTAGTCTAATTGTCTTGTTTGTACCTGCAAAGTCTTACCTTCCTGGTCAATTTTCTCCAACTTTAGACAACTATAGCATTATGCAATTAAAATTCTACATCTATCCAGATATCACTCTATGTTCTATCATATATACACCAGCTGATGTTAAACTGACCCATCTAATTTATTCTTTCCCATGTATTTTTTTTGTGTGTGTGTGTATGCAAGGCAAATTGGTTAAGTGAACATTTTTCTAAAACACTATTTGATTGTTCTAATATATTTGCCCATTTTACTTCTACTCATTCTACTCCCCATAAGTTTACAAATGCTAGTACATGATAAAATTCTTACTAGACCATGAAAGATGAGAAGACTATGGACAATTATGTGTATGCATGTATGTGCATATACAGTAGAGTTGCTGCAAAATGGTGACAGATCTTTTCTTTATTAGAGATTATATTTCCTGCTTCTTAAGTTTTGGTCCTCAATCATCTTTTCTTTTATATAATATTATTATGGCTTTTGTAATGGGGAGTATTTTTAAAAATTATCTTTACTTGGAAGAAACAAAATTTGGTAATTGGATATCAGCCTTCATATTTGTTTGTTTAAATGGTATTGGTTTAGAAATCCCAAATTGGAAAGCCCTCACTAATAATATTACTGTTTAATTCCAAGAACTATAGAACCATTAAATCATAGTGCTAAGGGGATGCTGCACATCACCTAGTGGTGCTAGCTCACCATTAATGGAGAAGAAACAGGCCCAGAGACAGGGAGCCCCATAAACAAGGAACCCCATGCTCAGAGTTTACTGGTGATAAAACAGAATTAGAGCAAGGATTGGAACCCAGGTATCCTGGGTGAGTCACTGTTCTCCACTCCATTTTTAAAGTGACACCAATGTTAACTTGGTAGGGAGTCATTCCATCTTGTTTATTCATGTTTGGAACGGCATTTTCCAGGAATCTCAGAAGGCTCATATTCAACATTTCTAGGGTGAGAAAAATCACAAGTATCTGGCAAAGAGGCATCTCTTTCCCTTGGAACCGAATGCATAATTGAGGATTTCACACTTTGGCATTATTCAATCTTAATCTTCAGTGAACTTGGTAAGATACCGTTTTGATCAGGACAGATTCCCACATTGTATTACAACTTCCCAACCATAATTGGATTCCTTGGGCACTGCAGGAGTTCTAATTGCAAATGCAGAACAATTTCAACCTCAGCCCCTCATGTTGTCCCTTTTGAAAGCCTTCAAGAGGAAAAATAAAAAGGAGACATTTCGTTTCTGGGTGAATTTCAAAAGCTAACGTAATGTTGTTACCTTTTCCTCCCATGATTTCCAGAAGGCCTGAGCAACCCATGCAATTTTCAATCCTTCCCCTTTTAACAAGTTTAGGAATAATGTGTTATAGACACATTTCACAGAGCCTGAAAAAGTGGATTGATTTTCAAGGAAATGATGACAAGGCACGCGTTTATCCATCCTGACCCTCCCTGGAATGCTCTCGGCTGGAGGTGTGAATGGACTTACGGGCTTCCTTCCTGTCATGATCAATCGAAAGGTTTTGCATGGAAATGAAATATTTACATTTGATCTGCTCAGCCATGCAGACTGGTGTCAAATAAAAACAACAGGGCTGTGTATCTGACCCCCTGGGTCTAGTACTGTTTTACCATGACCTACTTGGTTTTCTTGAGCAGGGACTTTGTTTCTCTGCACCTCTGTATTTTGGTTCATTGGGAGTGAGGATTAAAACTACTGACCTAAGTCAGGATTCTATGTTGATAAAATGATATTAGATATAGAAACATGCTGTGCAAATGAAAACCCTGCCTAAATGCAAGGTGGTTAAATTAGAGTAATAAGAAAAACTTACCTGAGTTCACTCTATGCCAGCTCATTAAATGCTTCATGCATCCTAACTCCTTTTATTCTTCACAAGAATCCAGAGATTTTGGGACTGTTATTGTCCCAAGCATATAAAGGAGGAAGTGGAGAATAAAGGGAAAGTAGCTTGCCTAAAATTATGTGCTGGTAAATGGAGTTTGGTTTTGAACCCAGGTAGTCTGGACCCAGAGCCCAACATCTTAGTTGTTTGTTACATGGCTTCCAATGCTGACATCAGTGATCAAAAGAAAGGAAGGGATGCTTAAATAAGAACGAGACTTCAGACAAAGGAGGAAGAACACATATGATATTATGGATTAAAATGTGTTCCCCTAAGAGTCATATGTTGAAGTCCTAACCACCAGTGCCTCAAAATGTGACCTTATTTTGAAATAGGGTCATTGCGGGTATGACTGGTTAAGATGAGGTCACACTGAAGTAGCGCAGACGCCCAATTCAGTATGACAACTGTCCTTATAAAAAGGGGAAATCTGGAGGTAGACACGTGTCCAGAGAGGATGCCATGGGAAGATGGAGGCATGCTGCTCCAGGCCACGGGAGCACCGGAAGATGGGAGAAAGGCCTGGAACACACCTCTCCCTAGAAATTTCTCCAGATGCATGGCCCTGCAGAGAGCCTGACCTCGGCCTGCTAGCCTTCAAAACTGCAGAGAATAAATTTGTTGTTTGGGTCACTCAGCCTGTGGTACTTTCTAAGGCAGCCCTAGAAAACTAATACATATGTGCATATGGTTTATGACAATCAGCTCTGACTTATTTATTCACCCTTTGAAAATCCACAGAGGGAGGGACCTTGTAGGGTGTGCATGGCTCTAATTGCAGTTCAGACCCAGATGTGTGGACAGGAAGCCGTCAGCTTCCAGTGACAGTGGCTGGGCCCTCCTTGACCCGTTGGTGAAAGCAGCATCTAGTGTTGTCTGTGGGAGTCACAAAGAGGGTGCTCAGCATTAGCCCAGGGAAAGCTAAGGGGGCCAAGACTTTAGTTCTGTTCTTAATCATTGATAGGAAACACACTCTTATCGAACTTCTGTGACACAAATACTGTTTTCCTCCTATGTCCGATGCCATTACTTCTCAGTGACCACAGCTACTTTATCAGGCTCACCTCTGCAATGTTGGAGTTTCTCAAGCTTAGTCCCACACTGGGTAAATTCTCATTTTATGCACCTTCCTGGTGACTTCATCCTTTGCTATGGCTTAAATGACCACTTACAATCTATTCTTGTATGTAATCGCGGTTAAAAATCTTCCATGTGCTGTTACCTAGCTATGTGAACTTGAGGGTTCTTGAGGGTACATTTCATGACTCTTTTGTGCCTCAGTTGCCTCATTTGTAAAATAGAGGTAAAAATACTGCAGCCTTTAAAATTTGTTGGGAGGATTAAATGGAGTATTACATGTATACACATACAAAAGAGAATAGTTGTGAACTCATGGAGTTTAACAACTGAGAGTAAGCCTAGACAAATATGTAAATAATATAAATATGCAAATATGGGTTAAGAAATAGGAAAAAATTAAAGCAAGAGAAAGAGAGTGTGGGAAGCATCAGGTATGGGAAGCTCGGGGGCTCATGGAGGGTCTCTCTATAAGGATCCAGGTGAGAAAAATCCCTGGGCAGTGACGATACATCCCTCCATGGGCCAGGAGATACATCCCTTCTCTAGGGCCAGAGAGGGGCCTTCTAAACTGTGGGTACCAGTGTCTGCGTAGTTTTCTAGCACAATAGAATTGATTGCTCAGCACCTATTAAACACCTGCTGTTTAGCCTGGCTGATAAACAGCGAAGCTGGGCACAGCTTCCTGACGAGTTGCTTGCTGTTTTCCCAAGACAAATTCGGAGGGTAGACAGCTTCAGTTCACTGGAACAGTCTTGCCTTGGGGGGTGGGAGAGATGGAGAGGGAAATTTTCAGACCACTCGTCCTGTCTCCCAAGCCAACATTCATCCAAGAGGCCTTGATGCCCTTGAACTTCCGGACTATCACCTGGCCCCTTTGACAGCTGCTGGACATGTCCAGAAAGTCACCCTTACTCAGGTCCTGCCATGGACGCAGAGGCCCCAGGCAGCAGCTGCAGGGAGAGGCCAGGCCAGCCCATGACATGAGGCTGACGATGTGCCGGCTCTTTGGAACCCATGGAGTTTGAGAACTGGAAGCACATTTGGAGCCTGCACCCCCCCAGAGGGGTGTGATGGGGAACAAGTGGCCCCAGGGTCCTGGACACAGGTGAAGCTGGACGACCTGTGCTGGGACCTAGGTAAGAGCTGTCTGATATACCTACCCTTACACTCGGGGGCCCTATGGTGGGACCCTGATCTAATAATGTTTTATTTCAAGGAAAACTTCCCTGAGGAAGGGACATTTGAGGATGAGGAAGTTAGCTGGGCGGAAAAGGAAGTGGAAATTTTCAGATAGAGGGGAACTTTGTGCCAAAGTACTTAGGCAAGAAAGCAGCCGGTCAGGGGAGGGACCGGAGTCACTTCCACCGGCTGGAATGAAGAGCATCATGGGGCAAATGGTGGAAGGTAAGTGGGAGGGAGACCAGAGTTAGACCCACAGACCCTTGTAGAGATGTTACAGGCTGGGCCAAAGGACGAGGAGTTAATTAATTTGTATATACTTTAAAATCCTTCTTTCTGCATTTCCTGGCTGACAAGCAAGAAGGCATTGTACTTGGGATGTTTGAGTCCTGGGAGGGGCTGGTAGTGAGCTTGGAAATCCATCTCTTACTCTCCAGATATTACTGTCCCAGTTCAACCTCTAAGAGATATCGTTCAACCTTTGAAAGCTCCTTCCTCAAAGCTTCTCCCATCCCTTTGCAGCCTGCAATCCGCTCTCCATCACCTGGTCTGACCCAGTACAGAGAAGCCTGCTATGCTGCATTTCCTCTATTTTGATTTCTAATATTGTTTTTAACTTCTCTCCTTTTTCTTATTGCTTGTCTAATCTTGCAAAAATGTCTATTTTAGTAATCTTGAAAGGTCTAGTTTTTGGTTTAATCGATCACCTATTATGTTTATGTTCTTTACAGTTAGTTTCTGTTTTACTATTTCCTTTCTTGTTTTTTCTTTGGTCTTACTTTCTACTGTTGTTGCTTTTCATTTTAACACTTTGTGCAATGCTTAGCTTCCTAATAATCTTTTTATTTTCTAATATATGCATTTATATTATACCTTTCCCTATACTTCAACTTATCCTATAAGTTTTGATATTTAATTATTTCATTTCACTTATTTCTAATTATTTATAAATATTTGTATTTTCTAGTGCTGTTATATTAGTAGTAACTACCAAGAAGTTATTTTCAGGTGGATCTGGTGTTTGGTTCTAAATGCAGCTTCTGTTGCTCTCTGGCAACATATTACATGATAGTTAGAGAATGCTGCCCAAAAGACACTACTTATTTGATATTTGTTGAAACTTTGTGGCCAATTTCTTTTTCTTTTACTCTTTAATAAAACAAAATAAAACAAGTCATCATTTCCAAAAGCAGCTGCTGAATCTAAAATCATTCAATTGATTTTGTGTGTGTTGTGGTGTCTTTTTCGTCTTTTTTAGTCTACAAAGAAGTATTCTCAGTTCAGGCAGGGAAGTCTGACACAGCCTGGCCCAACTTACCCATTCCTACAGCTTTCAAGATGTGTTTCTGCACTTCACCTGAAGACTGTAGGCTGACAAGTTGCAAAACCTGTTAATTGGTTTATTATGAGCACCAGCCTTTGGCTACCATTTGCATATTGCTGTGCATTTTTCCTAGTGTTCAAATTGAAATGTAATCTTGGCCATAGATTGTTGTCTCCTCATCCCCATATGCTTAATTGGATGAGACTGCAAAGAGAAAAATAAAAATATGAAATAATTCTTGAAAAATAAACAGTCAGGAAAGGTTAACTTGGCACTTCTGAGGAGGCTTTTAGCTAAATTTGTTGCTGTGTGGGTAATGCCAGAAGTTCCAAGTCGATTCTGAGCTGCCTCGGAAAATGGCCTGTTCACTTCTGCTGTCTCCTGGAGAGTCCAGATTCCCAGTCAGTTTAAATGCAGCTGCAGAAGCGGTATCCTCTCAGAGACTCACAGAAAAGAGCCCAAACTTGGACAAAGAGAATAGTGGTCTGAGTGAGTCAGAGGCACAACTTTAAGAAAATTTAGGTCCAGTGACAAAACAGTGCACATTTTAGTTCACTTTCAGGCCACGTTCTAGAGGCTGGGATTGGTGTCTGGCCAAGAGACAAATGTGTCAGGTGGAAATAAGTGCTCAGATGAAAAATGAAGAGGACAGAAAGGGCAGAAACTGATTAGGGGTTGTTTTAAATAGATTGGTCTTATAAAGATGTCATTTGAGCAGAAGTCTAAATAAAATTAGAAAACCCAATGTACTGTGAAATTCTAGTACGTTGACTATGAACACATGAAAGCTCTCTGCATTGATTGTGGGCAGAGAATCAGCTCATGGGGCAAGTCCATATTGTGCCAGCCGGGTCCACAAGGGAGGAGCAGACATCTGGCCACAGATGGCCATCCAGCCATTCGTTCCTGTGCACATGCTGTTGGCACATTCCCTATCCCACTTTCTCAATATTAGCACCAAGTTAGGTTCATTTGTACAGATAACTTTTGCAACATTTTAAAAAGCTCCTGTAGATGCATCATGTTTTCTATGTCTCATGACCACTTTCTAGATCATGTCTTACTTGCTTATTACACTAAAGCTAAAGTTGCCTTTCCTTCTTGTCTTAGTCTGTTCAGGCCGCCATAACAAAATGCCATAGACTGAGTGGCTTTTAAACAAAAGGAATTTCTCTCTCACAGTTCTGGAGGCTGAGAAGTCTAAAATCAAGGTATTGGCAGATCCAGTGTCTGGTGAGAGCCCACTTCCTGGTTGGCCATCTTCTCATCTTCCTGTGTCTTCACACGGCAAAAGGGGCGAGGGAGTTCTGTGGGGTCTCTTTTATTAAGTGCACCAACCCCATTCGGGAGGGCTCCACCTAATTGCCTCCCAAAAGCCCCAGCTTATTGGAGATTGGGTTTCAATTTAAGGATTTGGGGGGATACAGGTATTCAATCAATAGCAATTATATTCCTCCAAGCCATTCTTATCCATTTCCTTATCAAAGCAGCTACAAGATTGTGCAGAAGCAAAATCTAATCATGAAATATTGTATAAAGGGACTGGGGGTGGGGAGTTTTTTTGAATACTGGATGGGTGGGTGTACTCAGGACAATGGGAAATTATGGGCTCTATTCCAGTTAGATGGCAAGGACTCTTTCTGACTTGTGTCTGAGAACACCAGCACCATGCCTGGCATCTATCTGATGCCAAATGAAGACTTTGAGCAGAATTTCTAAATGATTAAAACAAAAATTGGCAACCTATAGAAATCACAAATGGCTTATAAATATATATAAAAAGACAGCTTTACTTCACAACTTCACTGGGTATCAGGAAAATGAAAATGAAAACTACCGAGGGAGATCATCTCATACCCAACAGATTTGCAACACTTTAATGACCATACCAAGATCTGGCCAAGATGTGGAACAAAAGCAACTATTATCCACAGCTTGGCTTGTGGGAATATAAATTGCTACAACTCATTTGAGGAACACTTTGGCAAAATCTAGTAAATTTGTATATTTATTCAAGAGAAGATAGTCTGGAAATATTTTAAATGTCCAGCAGTACAAGTCCAATAAATTGTTACACATTCTCCTAAAAGCCCAATATGCAGGAGTGAAAATGAAGGAGCCCAGGTCTACATATCAGCCTGGAAGAACCACAGAATCAGCAGCAAGAAAAGTTATAGATGCACTTGTATGATACAATTTATATAGTTTAAGAGTACACAAAGCAGTAGTAAGTTATGGAGAAATCTAAGAGAGAGTAACACCAAAGTCCAAATGGTTATTACCTTTGTTGAGGGAATGAGAAAGATGCAAGTGGCATGACAAATACAGGGGCTAAGGTGTAATGAAAGATTCTCCTACTTGAAATGTATGGTAGATTTATGGTTGTTCACTTTAGCATTCTTTATACCTCCTTGGCTATCTTCTTAAATCACTTTATATCTTCTTATATATCTTAAATCATTTTTAACATTTTAAATAAAAATAAAATAATACTTAAATACTATTTTTAAAAAACAAGTAGACATAAAGTGTGTCGCATGCATTTGCATGTGTACACATGTGTTAACACCAACAGTTGGAGTGTGCCTTCATTTCATATTACCTTCACATCTTGTTGGAAAAATCATCTCTGTCACCATTGGTTAGATGGCGGGACTTAGGCCCAGGGTAGATGAGTGACTCTCCAAAGTCATATGGTGGTGAGCTGATCTTTCTCTAGCCAAGGACCTCTTCCTTGGCCGCGTGGTCACTAACCATACTCCGCAATTCCCAAGTCCCCTAGTGCACACGTAACTATTCTGGAGCTGGGAATCCGGTTGTTGGTGTCTCCTTTGGCATTTGCAGGACACCGATGATGCTTTCAGTCTAAATAATGGGCCACCTACAGACCGACTGGTGCAAAGCACTTCTGGGCTTTGAAAGATTGGCCATCTGGTATTTGCCCCTCGCTGAGTCTGAGAGCTGCTTGCTGGGCATTCATCGTGTCCAGGCAGTGCTGTCACTAAACCCACTGTAGTCATTCATTATATGAGCTCTGAAGTCAGCCCCCAAATGCAAGAGTGAATTAGTCACAGCTGGTGCTGTTAAACAACTAGTGATCAGAAGAGACTTCTCAGTGCCCCTGAGCCCTGATGAACAGCTTTTGGAAAGAACCTCTCCCCTCCAAACAGAGCTTTTCCCCAGTTTTAAAAGAGAAAGGCATTTACTCATTTGCTTACTTTTTAAAATTCATTTATCCTTATATCCACTTCTTCCATAAACATTTACGGAGTGTTTCTGTGCTGGGACCTGCATTGACCCCAGGTACACCTGGTGAATACGAGGAAGTGCTCCCTGCTCTCACACAGCTTACAGGACAGGAAGAATGTTAAACAAACCAGTATAAATATCTATCCTTATATTAATACAAACCGTGGGACAGAGGTGTCTGGCGAGAGGTGAAGGAGCGAATAACGAGGAGGATGTACTTAGATGATGTTCTTCAGGGAGTCACTCTGAGGATGAGGCACCAAGGTCAGGCTGAGGGAATATTTTAGGTCTTCTGAAATTCTTGGGATTTGTTTCTATTTCGTCTTTGCCTTCCTAGAAATTGCTGCTTATTATGAGACAGTTAAGGTTCTATTGAAGAACACTCTGGTTATTGTGGCACCAAAGGCAGGCTTTGCCAGACCAGATAATCAACTCCATTGTTGCCTCAGGGGACCCCAGGCTCAAGCCTTCCTCTCTTCCCACACAGTCACCTATAATTCAGAGCAGCCCTTCTCTACCTGTATTGTGTTGCAGCCACATGACAGAAGCTATTCTGTGGACCACACACTGGAGTACATGTAGACCCAAAGTATGCATCAATATTAACCCCAACTTTTTTGATCCACTCAAGAAAATATATCAGAAAGCAAGTGAGAGCAGCTTTATTGCTGAATTAATCTTGAATCCACTTTACTGTAAAAATCCAAATCATTCATTTATTCTGTATAATCATGAATGAAAAACTACTTGTAGAACATGTGACAATGGATTGTACACACCATGTTTCTTTATTATCACAGTTCAGATCACCGCTCTGAAGCTTGCAGATCTTAACCCTACTTACATGAATGAGCTTCAAGCTCTATCCCCTCATGGATGATTTCCTTAAACCCAGTACCTCACTGAAGAGTTAGTTACTCCAGGTCCCCAGTTCCCTAAGACGATCTTCATCCCATCCATGCAGACTGAGTCATTGTCTCAGGCACACCTCCGGTGTACTCTTTCTTTAAAATCTCTTAATACCATCTTGTACCTCCATCCCTCAGTTTTGGATCCCTGTGTTGAGGTTTTTAAAGGGCCCCACCATATTTCCGGTGGTCATTATGTTAGCCATCATGAATAGTTTCCTAATACATCGTTTATTCAACAAATATGCTACCACCAGCACCAGCATTGTCATCACATGTAAGGCTCACAGGAGGCACTAAAGGACCAGCCATGAACATAATAGGTACAGTCCCAACCTTCATGTGATCAAGAATCTAGAGATTTAAAATTGGATAAACAGAAGATAGGTATTGAAGATGTGTTTTTGTGAAGGAATAGATAGCTTGAGCAAGGCACCAAAGGTAGGAAATATAAAGACAAGCCGTGAAAAAGAAGAGGTGATGTGCGGTTTAGCATTCATCCCAATACTTGGACAGCGAAGGGGCTCACCCTCTTTGAGGTTCCTTGCTTATAGGGAACCCACCTGATTTTCAGCTGTTCTGCTGGGTTAAGGACTTTGCCCTCTGACATGTCAACCTGTGAAGCTTTAGTTTTTTGTCACCTGAGCTATTCAGAGTTGGGGAATGTCTCAATTAAACCAAAACCTAACAAACTGACAGTCTGGACCCTAGAGAGCTCTATCTTTTCAGATTAAATTTCTTTTTGGTTTTGGTCTGCATTTTATATCAGTTCCCTGGGGTTTTCTCCAAACACCAATCATAATTTAACTGACATCCAGAGATTTAGCCTAAATATGTAGTCAGATTTTTGCTCTTATTCCTTCTGATTTTCTCACTCTGCAAGGATGCAAGGATCCCAGGATCCTCCCTTTAAGTTTCCAGCTGCTGTTTATAGCCCTCAAATTTTCTCTTTCATACCTTTAGGCAAAAAGGTTGTGTTTCTGGAGCTGTGATCACAGTGGTTGGACAGTTCTCTCATGCTAGAGAGCCACAGGCTCACAATTTTTATCCCTTTCCTTCAAATTTTTCCAAAATTAAACTCTCCAGAGACTTCTGGAGATTTGGATTCTTCCTAGTGTTATTAGCTAGTTTTTCTTTAAAGTTTTTATACATTTTTAATTTATACCATCTGTTAAAGTTTCATGTCACCACTTCACTACTCTGCCATTAATTTAAAAGGTTTTTCTTTTAGTAATCACTTTAAAAACAAATGCTGCTACTTAACATATTTCCCCCTAAGCAATACAGACAGACAAGTATGTAAGTATTGAGGTAACAGTGAGCAAAACAGACATGATTCCTATCCTCATAGATCTGCCACTCTAGTAGAGAAGACAGAAAACAGGTCAACATGTGACAAAACATAATTATTAGTGGTATGAACAATGCTAAGGCAGGTAAAGGAATAGAGAGTGCTGAGAATGATATTTTAGCTGTGACATTAAGAGAAGTGCTTCTTAGGGAGGTGACATTTAAATAACAATGCTAAATATTATAGCACATGTGTTCCTAAATCTGTTACTTTCCTTTGATAATGGTTACTTTAAATGAACCGTACTTACCATTCTGAGAAACTGGTGTTGCCAACGTAAAACACACCCACTTACTTACATGGAAATAAATATGAGTGGGCACCTGCGATCTGCCAGTCCCTGGTTCTAAGTGATGAAATAGACAAGTTCCCTGCTTTCACGGGATTTGCGTTCTTGAAGGAAGAAACAAAAAGAGAAGTCAAGGAGCAAGTCATATAGAATGCCATGTAGCTGGAAGAATCCGTTTTAAATAAGGATTCAGGAAAGACGTCCTGGGAACAAACCCTTGCAGTGGATATATTCTGCGCTGAAAGAGTAGGAAATGCAGAGTTTCCATGATGGAAAATGCCTACAGTGTTTGCGAAATAGCAAAGAGGTCCATGTGGCTCCTCAGAGTGAGTAAAAGATAGAGTACAAAAGGCGAGGATGGAGAAATAAGAAGGGGCCAAAATCCACCAAGTCTCATAGCCCATTGTAAGAACTTCTACTTTTACACTCATTGGAATGGGGAACCCGTGGAGGGCTTGAGCAAAGAGTGCCATTTGAAAGCAAGTTACTTCGTGCATTTTATCTAGCAAGAGGCCTTGCTCAGTATCGGGCCTTGCTTCCACCCTAGCTAGAAGTGAAATCGCCACCTTATGTTGTAGCAAGATCCCTTTGACTGCTGTATGGAAAGCAGATTGTTTGGGCAAGACTTTGAGAATGCAAGCTACCTCGATAATCCAGGCTATACTATTAGTGTCTTAGACCAGAGTGGTAACAACGGAGATGAGGAAAGAGTTGGATTCTGGAAATCCATAGTACCCATAGAATTTTGAAGGTAGGGTAAACAGTATTTGGGGTTATAATTATTCTTATGGTGCACAGGGCCTTATAGGACATAATAGTATTGAAAATCATCGTGATATTTTGTAGGTATTTGTTTCCATGTTCATTTCTTCAACTCTAAGTGCCTAGAGAACAGAGAGTATGCTACTGCAATCTTTGTAACCCACAGCATACTCCAAAATTGATCTGAACTTGTCTCTTTAAACTTTCATCCATCAATTCTTTTCCAGCCTTTGAGGGCTACACAAAACAAACTGATTTCTCCTCCACATGAGAGTCCCCTGCATATCTGAAGCCATTTTTTCCCTGCCGTCGTGCACACATCTGAAATACCTGGGGTGAATGGAGGTGTGTATCTGATAGGTTTGACTTTAACTGAATTAGACTGTGTTTTGAGGGCCATATTCCAGCCACACCACGGAGACCACACATGTGTCTTGCACACTGCCCGATAAACACAAACATCTCAGAAGGCAGGGTTAGACGGGAATGAAAATGAAGAGAGGAACCCCGAAAGAAGACAGCTTCCTTCCCAAGAACCTTGACCCTTCTTCCCAGTCAGGGCTCCCTTTTTCCTGTGAGTAAATAAGAAGCTTCTATATTTTTCCAGAAAGGTGACACCTCAGCTGCAGCCCTGGGTCCGCAGTTCTACAGCAAAGCGGGCAGGAGCTAGAAGAGCCTCATCTCAGAGCCACAGTAGCGTGGACCCCAATGGCTGCTTTTCTTCCTCACCTGGTCCTTCCTCACTTCCTCAAGCAGGAGAAGGTGATGATCCCAGGATTAACAACTACAACTTTACTGTAGTCCCGATCTCTATAACTCTGGGCATTTATGAAGCACTTACACCAGACTTAACTCACTGAATACACACAGCACATATGCAAGACAGATTTTACCATCTCATTCATTTTGTTAGAAACACAAAGACTTCCAAAGGTAATAAGGAGTTACTTGGAATTTTTTCTTGTTACCTGGCTCTGGGAAGGGCAAGAAAGGCGTTAGTTCAGAAAAATTAGAGCCAAGACTTAGAACAAAATGATACTGAAACGAAAGAAAAGAAAGGGGGGGGGGGCGTAATTATTTGTTATCGGTGGTCTGGTCATTGCCCATGATCATTCAAAATTCAAACCCATACACTGATATTGAATAGTCCTCTCTTAGGGGCACATATGTTCTACATTAGAGGTATTCCATTTTTGTCATTTGAATTTCAGAATTAATTGCGTTTATTTCAACAGGAAACATTTTACAGATCTCACAATTCTTTCCAATCTTTTTCCTCCAGGCATCTGCTTCTCCTTGTCAGAGACAGTCAACCTTCTTGGGTGTTTTTCAGGAGGTCTTTGGAAGTTCTCTAAGTCTTCTACACTCAGGCAAGCATAGCATCTGTGGATAGAATAAAATTAATAACTATTAGGATTTGATTGGTGAGTGTCCTTCTATAAAGCAGCAGAAATACACAATTAAATCATGTCCTTCAAGCCCTGATCAGCTGTTTTCTTCTAAATGTAGCCACCCAAACCATGCTTTTTTAATGTATAAAATTGCAATCACCTACATTTTTCAGTACCTACATTCATAAACCCTACAGTTCTTTTTATCTTCTCATGCATTTACCACCCTATGAATACTAAATATAGAAATAATATACTCTCTTGATCATTGTCTATTATCTGAAAAATGCAAAATCTTGAGATTAAGTCTATTGTTTCTTTTGTTGCCTGATATATTCCAAGCACTTAAAGCTGTATCTGGTGCATGGTCGGAACTCAGTGTTTTATTAAACTGAATTAAGAGATTCTTATACTCTAGAAGGTGTTAGACACTGTGACAGCGATGGGGAGGATAAAAAGATGAAGATATGCAGAAGGCTGTGTTCACTGAAGGAGGACACTGAGAATGGAGTTTGTGCTCAGGATGTTTACTGAAAATCCGCACCTGTCGTGGAAAGCAGGAGGAAAGAGGATTGAACAGTAGGAGAAGGCGCTCCGCAGTGTAGATTCAGCAAAACCTCAGCCGGCCAGGCACGGTGCTCCTGATTCTGCCCATCAGGGTTGTGCCACTTCAAGCCAAATTGGCCAAGACATTTAGCCTGCCTCGCTCAGTCTCCAGGTGCATTCCACACAAGGCAACATCCTTCTTTGAAGGGAGATCTTGGAGATTCATCTTCTTGTCAACACAAGAAGGCATAGTCATGGTCCTCAGATTAATAACAATCCTTTATTTATTTTTTGGCTTCTTGAATATCCCTTGTCAATCATTCATTCAACAAATATTTATTGAGATGCCACCTTGTGGTGGCAGGTACTGTGTCAGGCACCAGGGATACAAAGGAAAATCAGAATGACAAATCTAGACACTGCCCTAGCTACCAGATAGCTTGAAATTGGGTGGGTGGGGAAGTGCTCATAAATGTAAACAGGCAATTATGGTGCAGTATGATATGGAAGAGAGAGTTGGCCAGATTTCTACAAAGCACAAGGGAAGGCCATGTAGTCTATACAGAGTGGAGGTCACATTGTCTTGCTACTCAAAGTGTGCTTCACAGCATCAGCATCCCTTGGGAGCTTGTCAGAAATGCAGAATATTGATCTTACTCAGACCTATTGCATCAAAACCTGAACTGACAAGATTCCTAGGTCATCTGTATGCACCTCAACTTTTCAGAGGCATTGATGTAAGTGACATTTAAGCTAAACTAGAGAGAAGTCAGTTAGCCAAGCACACTTGAGGAGGGAGAGGAAGAGAAGGGCCCTAGAGCACCAAAGAACAGAGTTGTAGGCAGGGGAGTTGAAATGAAGAGTCTAAGTAGATCCAAGCCATTGCAAATAGTTGCATAAGTCTGGGCACAGAGCTGAGGGGTCAGGTGAGGGAAGATGAAATGGGAAGGAGAAGACACAAAGAACCCAACTATATTCCGAAGACTGGACTTTATCCTGAGGGCAGGAGAGAAATAAAATGATCAGTTTTACATTGCAGATTTAGAATGTCTTAGATCGAAAAGACTGGAGAAAAGAGGAGACTGAGGTTATTTGGCCTGATAAATGGCCTGAACAAGATGTTTCTAATTCATATTCACTTTTTCATTAATCAGTTTCAACTCCTAATTCAGTTTTCATCTGCTCACTATCTCAGGAAGCATTAGTGTTTCTGGCTCAGTTGTTTTAGGTACACCTCCAAAAAGATAACTTCAGAAGCTCAAAGTAGCGATCTATGTAGATTTACAATAATAACAATAATAATGATGAAGTCCTGCTTGTCTCCTGCACAGTTTTGTTCCCTGCAGTTACAGAAGCGTATAAAATCAAACTGCAGCACCTGTCCAGGGATTAGCCTATAGGTCCTAGCGGTAGCCTTACTCTCCTGGGAACTTTCAGTGTCTGTAGAGATAGAAAAGCCAGACACACAGTTAACTACAAGAGAAAGAGAGATTTGCATTTCATTTAGAACTTGTATTCATTGGATGAGAAATAATAATAAAACAACAACAATAAATACCAGTTTTTAATCACTTAACTACACATCAGGCTGAATGTTTTATGTGTATCATTTCATTTGACTCCCCCACCTCAACCCTGACAGGTAAAAATTGTGAATGTCTCTATTTTTCAGTTGAGGAAACTGGGATTGGGGGAGTTAGGTCAATTGCTCAATTGTCCAAGGTCACAAAGTGAATAAATGGCAAAGCCAGGATTTAAACCTTTGATGACCTAACTCTGAAATGAAATCCTTCAAAACATGGCTAACCTGAGGACTGAGGGAAAAATGCAGCCTCTTCAGAACCTGAGGGGTGACACTGGCCATGGCTGCAGACCCATCAACTCAGGCTTCTCATGTAAACAAAAATGGTCCAATTATGCCACACTGTCAAATGGCACCTTAGTTTAGTAGGACAGATTATATGGAGTCCTTTCCTCAAACCAAGACCTGACAGCTACCAAACATATTAAGATAAGCTAGTCTATGTTTAAATAAACACCATAAAAATTTCAATGGTTTAAACCAATAGAAATGTATTTCTTTCTCATGAAAAGTTCCCTTCAGATCTAGGAAAACCTCCAGGACAATTCAAGCCTATAAAGACCACAGCTCCTGTAATTGTATCATCTGGAAATGAAGGCATCTCCAATATTCAAGGCAGAGGACAGACTACTGAAGACTTCTCAGTAATTACATACATAATTCCACCCATAATTCACAACTTATTTCTGATCACGCCCCATTGGACAGAGCTGGTCACATGGTCTGGCCTAACTACATGTGGGTGGAGAAGTGTAGTCTTCCCATTGGCCAGGAAGGACTGGAGAACCAAGTCTGAGTGATACTAGAAACCTCTATCATGACAAGTTTTAGAGCAACCCCAAGAAATTTAAGCTTGTCATTAAATGTAACCCTACTGATTTGTAAAATCAGCATTTTCAAGAGCCGTAGCATCAGCTGATATTTATTGACTATTTCAGGCTTTTAAGCCCTTTCATATATGTCATCTCATCAAATTCTCTCAGCAACCCTGGGAGGAAGGTCATGTCCACTGTAGACTCTACCCCCTCACTAAACTATGAGCTCCTCTGAGGCCGGGACTGCATCTTATTTTTTGTGGCCTTCCTCCTAGCACAGCTTCTCACTCTTAGTAGGTTTCATTAAGTGAATATGGGTCATTCATCATATAAGAAACAGACTCATAACAGCTAAGTGATTTAGCCAGGCTCACACGTTATGTAGGTGAATAAACTAGGATTTGAACTCAAGTCACCTAACTCCAACTTCTCTATACTCACTGCCTCCATGACATTGTGCAGGGAGGATTTCTGGCCACGTCTAAATTGAAATGTATGCTGCCCTTCACCAAGGCCAAGATTAAAGCATCCATCAAGCATTCAGACCAGCCTGAGATGTGGGAGGCCTGGCCACTCAGGCATGAAAATGATTGCCATCTTTAGTGGGGCAGCTGGAAGCAAAGTCACGGAGCAGGACCCCAAGGGTGCTTGGCCCCTTCAGTCATGCACTGATGGGTGCCTCCTTCCGAGCAGCAACAGATGTGCTGAGATACTGGGACCACTGGCTTCATCTGTCAGTTGCCCAACTCTGCTGGGTAGCTTTCCTCCTCTGATGTTGTTTGTGCATTTGTTGCTCCTAAAAAGCAATTTTATCTGAAATAACAACTTGGGAACTAGGTCCTGAAGAACAGAAGCTTCTGCTTAATTACCTATTTAACATAACTCTCTTCCCAAGGAACACTAATGATGAAAGCAGGGTGACTGACATTAAAGGTAGGAGAGAATGAATCTTCTTTTAAATTTGCTAAACCAAATGGAAACCAAAGCAATTTCTTGAGTGGCTTGGGGTAGCACTGTCATTTTGTGAAGGCCAAAATGTACCACTTCCTTTGAGAACTTTCCTGCACAAAGTCTTTCTATGGAAGGAACTCTAAGTTCTTGGGACTAAGATAAAGGTAAACTAGTTATGGATCTATGAATCATCTTATGTGAATTCATCTCACTGTCAGAGCTCAGTGCGGGTGACACACTATAGCCTCATAGATTAAATTCTAATTTCTAACGTCAGAGTGCAGCACAGAAAGCAAACTGTATCAAGTACAATTTGTTTTGGTTGCACGTTAATAGGAAAGCCCCCAAAATCAAAGGGTTTATCTCTCACAGAGAAAGTACAGAGAATCTTTTCATTTGTTTATGGACCGTTCATCAATGTTCTTTTTGAAGTGCCTGTTTTGCAAGAGGTTTTATGTATGCTGGACAAAATTCCTCTTTTAGGTCCATACATTATAAATACTTTCCCCATTCTATCCTTATTATCTTATCTCTCTCTCTTTTGAAAAACAAGTTTATTGAGGTATAATTGACATAAAACAATCTGTCCATAATTAAAGTATACAATTATAAATTTTGACATATATATATATATATACACACACCCATGACATGATCATTACAATCAAGCTGGTGGGTATACCCATCAGCCCCAGAGGATCCTCATGCGCTCTCGCAATCACGCCCTATTACTTCGTCCCATTTGCTAGCTACCTACTCCCCCACTCCACACACTGAGTTGCTTTCACATTTTCTAGACTTCTGTAGGAATCAAATCAAACGAGGTCTTTTTTTTTTTTCTGATCGAGACAGTTTGTTACTCATAGCACACCAGACAACATGAACATCAGCATAGTTGTGTGCTGGTCCTCCTGGCCCTATGTCCAGCAAGTGATACAGTGGTCCCAGATGCATGGCACACACACGGTGGGGTTGTGCTGTGGCTGAGGAACCCAGGCCTGGCACTTTTATAGCACGCTGTAAGCAATGCCTTTGTCTGAGAAAGATGTGATTGCATGTAACTCCTCTAATGGGATACCTGCTGTAATTCTTATCTTGGTTCCTCTGTAAGTGGTCTGTCTTTTTTCTCTCAAAACCTTCATGATTTTCTCTTTATCTTTGGTTTTAACCAGTTTGAATATGACAGACCCTATATTTTGTCTGTGTGTGGGGGCTTGCTTGTGTGTCTGTGTGTTTGTGTGTTGGCATTTAACCATTTTTGGATTCTGTGAGTTTTTTCTATCTCTGGTTCTCTCATTTTTTGGAAAGTTACTGGTCATCATTTCTACAAATAAATATGTGTATGTGTGTGTTTCTACCTATACTTTCTTCTCCTTCTGGGATTCAGATTACACACATGATAGTTTAGGAGCTTCTGTTCTGTTCGTCTCACTCTTTTTCTCTTTCTGTTTCAGTCTGGGTAGTCTCTGTTGACTTATCTTCAAGTTTACTGATTCTGTCCTCAGCTGTATTAAGTTTACCAATGAGCTTACCTGCCAAAGGCATTCTGTATGTATCTCTGTTATATGTTTTTAAAATTTCTGGCATTTTCCATATGACTCGTATAGTCTCCATCTCTCTGCTAACACTCCCTTTCTGTTTATGTATGTTGCCCATATTTTCCAATATATTTTTAGAGCTGTTTTAAATTCTCTGTTAGATAACTCCACAGAGTTATCTGGTGCTGAAGTCTGATTCTGTTTGGTTGTTGTTTTATCTCTTGACAATAAGGGTTTTCATTTTTTTGAAAATTGCTTTCTGTGTGTGTATAATTTTTATATTGATTTCTGGACATAATATGTAGAACAGTAACATTGAGGTAAACATTATTTACCTTTCTGGAAACTGTCACCTCTCTCTTTTCTCAGGCCATTAGTGTGGAGCCTTTAGTCTTGTCTGGAGTTGAACTGGCTTTGGGCTTTGCTGTTTCTGTGATGACTTCACGTGTCTGTGACTCCAGTGTTTTCTGTACGCTCAGGCTAGCCACACTGGGCCCTTAGTAATTCAGTAAACATTGCAGCTGAATTCTTCCAACCTGTTTGCACAGAGACCTCTTCCTCCTCCTCCTGCTTCTCAAGTGTGCCAGGGCCTGCGTCCCATATCTTCTTGGAGGTTCCTTGGAATTCAGGTTAATTGGTTGTCCTGCAACCTCAGCTCTCTGGGTTCAGATTCCACTTCCGTCACTTAACTTGCTGTATGACCTCAGTCCCTTCATCTTTGTACTTCAGTGTCTGGAATTCTGGAAGGCTGGGCGGCGGCTCTATCCAGTCCCGGGGCCGGGAATCGGGGGCCGCGGGGTGAGTCCCAGGGTCCAGAGGCCTTCGTCGCAGTGCACCTGCCCCGATGGGCGGCACCGGGTCAGTCCCTCCCCGCCCCGGCGGGTCCCCAGGCTCTCTTCCCCTGCGGTTGTGTCCTGGAGATGTGCGCGCAGCAGCGTGGCAGGCCAGGTGGACGGGTGCGTGTCCGCAGCGTCGGGGCTGCGCGGGAGTCGGGGAGCAGCAAGAGCGCGTGGGCCGGGCTCGCGAGCGGGTCCCCGCGGCCGGGCTGCGCCGGCGGGCGGGGCGCGGCAAGTGTATCCGAGCGCGCGGGTACGAGCGCGCGGCTGCGGCTGCCGGAGCCCGGCTCGTCGCGGGGAGGAAGGATGCGGGCCGGGAACTTCCCGCCCGACCTGGAAGCCCGAGCGGTCGCCCCCGCAGGGGCTGCCCCCGGCCGCCGGGACAGCGGCGAGCGCGGGTGCCCGCCGCCCCTCCCCCACTTCCGCCTGCTCAAACGAGTTCTTTTTTGTCTGGCTTCTTTTGCTCAGCATCATTATTTTCAGACTCATCCACATGGTAGCATCAACATGGATGTACCAACAGTCTGCTAATTTTTATTGCCTTTTATACTCTCGTATATGTTCATGAGGGATGTTGGCTTGTAGATTTTTGTCTGGTTTGGTATCAGGAATGGATTGGAAAGTATTCCCTTCTCTTCAATTTTCTGGAAGAGTTTGTCTACCTGACAATGCTTCTTTCTCAAATGTATGGTAGAAATCACCCCGAAGCCATGTGGGCCTGGAGTTTTCTTTGTATGGAGTTGGGTTCTTATATTTATTTTTAATGAAAACTGAATTTCCTTATTAAAATTGATAAGGATTTATTTTCTTAATAACAGGGTATTCTTTTTTTTAAAACATTTTATTTTGAGATAATCATAGATTTACATCCAGTTGTAAAATGTCATACAGAAATCCCGTGTGCTCTTTATCCAGTTTCCCCCTATGTAAACATCCTGTAAAATAAGATTGAACCAGATATTGACCTTGATGTAGTGAAGATATAGAACATTTCCACCTGGACGTCCAGGTTCCCCACTGTTCCCACGCTCTTCATCGATGCCTTGGAGGGGTGAGGGCCTCATTACTGCCCGGTGGGGGAAGTGTCAGCGCTGCACCCCGCATTCCCTGGCACCACTCTAACGGGATGGGGCATCTGTTACAGGAGGGTGAGAGTAGAAGTCTAGGCTCCACTCTGCTGTCTGAAAGTGCTCTGTCTTGCTGGGCTGCCCTTTCCTGGTCCTTTATAGAGAGAGAAGACTCTTGGTGGGGCTTTTTGCTCTGTTCCCATTGGCTTTTTGGGGTGGCCAGCTTCCACAGCTGCAAGTCAAAAGAAATACAGGGAACTCATCTGTTTCCTTGGGTCCATAGCTATTGGTCTCTATATATGTTTCTCCGTATGTATATATAGTCCAGATTTTTAGTTGTAACTACCTGATATTAGTAATTTGTATCTCCTCTCTTTTTTTCCTGATAAATATATCTAGAAATTTGTTAATTTTATTAATCTTCTCAAAGAATCAGCTTATAGTTTCATTGACCTTCTCTGCTGTTTCTCTGAATTTTATTTCATTGAGTTCCATTCTGGTCTTTATTACTTCCTCTCTCCTATTTGTTTTGCATTTAATTTTCTCTTCTTTTCCTGTTTTCTTAAAGTGGGAGTAGACATCATTGATTTAAGGTAGGAATATAGCACTATACATTTCTAAGTACTACTTTAACAGATCTCACAAAGTTTGATATGTTGTGTTTTCATTCTCATTAAGTTCAAGAAACGCTTTGTAATTTCTCTTATATTTTGTCTTTGGTCCACCAACTATTTAGAAACATTCTTTGGTTTTCAGATGTTTTGGATTTGTTCTCCCCCAATGATCTTTTATTGACTTCTTTTCTTCCTCAGTTTTACTGAGATGTAATTGACATATAACATTGCATAAGTTTAAAGTATACAATGTAATGATTTTATATGTATATATATATATAGTTACATTTTTTTCCTTGTAATGAAAACTTTATTATTAATTTCTAATTTAATTCCATTGTGGTCAGAGAATATACCTTGTATTAATTGAGTTCTTTCAAATTTATTGAGACTTTTGTTGTAGCACAGAATAGGATCTATTGCAATAAATGTTCCATGTGCACTTGAAAAGAATGTGTATCCTGCTGTCGTTGGATGGTGTATTCTATAACATAAATTAGGTCAAGTTTGTTGACATAGATGGACAGTTTCCTATGTCTTTGCTGATTTCCAATCTATTCACTCTCTCAATTATTGTGAAAGGGTATTGATATCACTGACCATGGTTATGGATTTGTCTATTTTTAATTTCAGTTCTATTAGGCTTTTTGATTCCTATATTTAAAAACTGTGTTATTATTGGGTTCACAAATATTTAGGATTGTTATTTCCCCTTGATGAATTGAGTCCTTGTAATGAAATGATGTTTGTTTTATCTCTGGCAATATTCTTTCTTCTAAAATCATGGCAGGCACTGCAGATTTCTTATGACTAATATTGGCATGTTTTTAAATTTTTTTATCCTTTTTTTATTTATATGCTTTTAACCTATGTGTGTCTTTATGTATAAAGTATATTTCATGTAGACACACATACATATACATGTATACGTATGTAATTGTATATGTCTTGTCTGGCTTTTAGTTGTTTCAGGCTGAAAAGTAACCCCATAATCTAATTTGCTTAGGACTGACAGATAATTTTGAACAGCAGTGTTGAGAGTGGCCATCCTTGCCTGAATTGGGGATAATATTAAATATGATATTAGTTACAGGCTTTTTTCAAATACCCCTCATCAGATTTAAGAAGACTTAACTTTGTGAACCATTGCTCCAAGTTTATAACATGCATCTTCAAGTTATCACAATCTAATTTCATATAAATCCTATTACTTCATGCATAATGTAAGAATCTATTCTGTAAGCTTACATTTACCCCCTTCTGTCCTTTGTGCTATTTACTTCTACATATTTTATAAATCCCACAATACATTGTTATTTTTACTTTTTATTAACTTCTGTTTTAATAAATGTCTTCTAATTTGCCACATATTTGGTATTTCCAGCATACTCTATTATTTATGTCTGGCAATTTTCTTCTATTGTCTTTTTCCTTCAGCTTGAAGAACTTTCACTTTTTCACTTCTCTTTTTTATAAAACAACCAGATCCAACCCATCAGGAAATCCTTTTTTCTCTTTCTTCTAAATATATATAGAACCCTAGCTCTTCTCATATTTTCCAATGTAAATACACTTACTCAACCCACTATCTGTTTATGTCCTAATTAGTGTAACAGTCTCCTAATGGTCTCTCTGTTTACACTATTATCTCTCAACTGTCCAGTCTCAATATAGAAGCTATAGTCATCCTCTTAAAATAGAAGTTAATTCACATCTTCCTTATGCTCAAACAACTGAAACCAAAATGGTTTCAATTCCATTCAGATTAAATTCCAATGGCTGACAATACCCTGCACACCATTCCCTATTACTTCTCTGACCACATTTTTCTATTCCACTCCCTCTCTGACTTTAATCCAGCCACATGGTAAGTGTGCAAAATAGTTTGCCCTTTTGGGAAAAGCTGGGCAATTTCTTATATAGTTAAATATGCATGGACCATACAACTCCAATCCACTCTGGGGTGTTTAAAGGGGAGACATGAAAACTTTCATTCACACACAAAAAATGTCATGTCAGTATTTGTAATGGCTTTGTTATTGATGGCTAAAAACTGGAAACCCTCAAATGCCCTTCCACTGATGAATGGAGCAAAAACAGTGGCACATCCATACAATGGAATACTACTCACCAAGTAGAAGGAAAGAACAACATGCAACAACTGGAGGTGTCTTAAGTGCATTAGTCTAAGTGAAAGAAACCGGTCTCAAAAGTTTACATACTGCATGTTCCATTTATGTGACCACTGGGTGAGAGGGAGGTGTGATTCAGAGCAGGGAGACTGCACGAGGTGACCACACAGGGGTGCAGGGTAGATCTAATGGAGGCGACAGACACATTCTATATCTTTATATCTAGATTTAAGTTGTGCTTAAAAGACGGTATGCACTTCTCAAAACTTGCTTAACACTAAAAAAAGAAATTTTACTGCATGAAAATTATACCTTAGCTTCAAAATGGGATAAAAGCATATTCAAATATCATTCCATAAGATTTTTATAGAATAAATCATAAAAATATGAATATACATAATTATAGCCTTTGAACTAGTGGAGAACTTGACTGTGTGGATTTAGCAGTGTGTAGGTTGCAGATGCTAACATTAGCCTGTCCTAACCATTATAGTGCATTGTTAATTAACACTAGAATCATGTGGCCATTATATTTCCATTTTTTTGTTGTTGTTGTGTTGAGTTCACATATGTTCACGTAAAAAATTCTAAGAATCTGTCTGCCGCAAGAATATGTATTGTTATGTAAATATCCCATTTCGTTTCATAGAATCTTAAATTGTGGACCTTCTCAAGTATTTCAAGCATTGAAAAGGTTAATGAGACTTTTGAATCAGCTGGACTGAACCTGAATTTTTAGTCACTGCCTATCTTCCACAGTGATCCAACTAGGTTAAGTAGTTCTGATGAAATGATAATGACACAGGGCTTATTTTTTTTAAGGGAGTCAGTAACTTTGAAAAAGAAAATAAGCTACAGCCTGAAGCTGTCTTCCTTTTATCCATTCTGCAGTGACAGAAGCCAGCTCTGTCTTACCTTCTAAGAAATGATTTTTTCACCCTCACCTTTTTTCTCTGGGACAGCATCAGAACATTTCATCCTCTGTACATATGATATGTAGAACACCTAGCCTCAAAAAATGCTCCTGTTATGAAACCATTCTCTTTAGGAGGCTGCTTATTGATGTGAGGCCCTAACTGTGGGTGGGGCTATCTGTCCTAAGTGTCCCTACACATAAAAATTTGAAGGATTATTCAGCGGAAGACATTATGGTGCCGGCAGAGGATTTGTGGAGAATGATTGAGATCACAATTGGAAAATAAATATGTTACACTGATCAATTATAGCAATCCTTAAAGGTACATTTCATACATGACTGGGAATGGAGAAAGTGGACAACTGATAAGGTCCCAGATTTAGGGTCCCTTGAGTCCCCTCACTCTCATTAACGATGGGCAAATTACTTTACCTCTCAGCGCCTTGATTTCCTCATTTGTCTCATAGGAATCACTACAATAACGATCTCTTTTGTTTGTTGGTATTTAGAACATGAAAAGCATCATGAAACACTGCCTGGTACAGAATAAATCCTCAAAAATTACTCACTATTATAAAGAGTAAAGAGCATCTGATCAGGGTCGACTGACCCAAGGTCATTTCTCTATTTACCACTAATAAGCTGCGTGTCACTGAATAACTTTTTAAAACTTCTGTCCTTTGGTTTTCTCATTGGTTAAGTGGGTATGCCATGTACTCTCCCAAAGATATTATGATGAAGATTAAACTTAATTGTGCATTTAAAGTGATAAGTGGAGTGCCTGTAAAAAGTAGGTGTTCAATACATTTAACTAGTCATTACTACTACTACTATGAATATTGTTAGCTAAACTCCAGATTCCTCTATATTGTATGCTTAACAAATGCTATTCAGCAGCCTTTAAAGAAAGGGATAAACTTGTAAAGGTGCCTTAAATATTCATGCTGGACAACTGCCAAAGGACCAAGAACCACTCTCTGGCCAAGACCAAAGCCAGAGGCTAGTATCACCACCTCATCTTGCAGGATGAAAGATTAAATATTAAATTTAATTTTTAAAGTTATTATTATTTCATTGTTAAAATTTGGTTGTCTTTAAAAATTGTGTTATTTTTATTTGTAAATGTTCATGAAAAATAATGCCCAGGCACTGTCAGATGTCAGATTGCTTCTTATGTCCTTATACCCTATGAAACTGAATGAATTATTGCTTTCTTTTAGGACATTTTTGGAGCCAGGTTTTTTGTTGATTTGCTATCTCTGAAGACATAGGTCAAACGCTCCCTCCAAGCCTTTACGCTTGCTATCTGCTATGATTTTAAGTGATTTAACTACTTGCTTACATCCTCTTTGAGTCATGAACATAAAGACTTTGTTGGCAATGGGGAAACATTTTATTGAATAAACTCTTAGTGTGAGGCTTTGTGCACTCATTAAGGAAGGAACTGACCCAGTCTAGGTTCCCTAGAAAACAGAGCCTATGGGAAACTTCACATACTAATGCTTTACTGAGACATATGAATCAGAGCAGTGAGACTGAAGGAATAGTTAAGTGATCAGAGAAAAAGGTACAAAGCAAATATAAGTGGGTCCATCTATGAGCTAGTCACAGCTCAGTGAAAATACGTCATCAGTTATTTGGTCATACAGAACACCTCAATCAGGCCCAATCAACACATGCCTCCTTTTAACTAGTCCTTTCAAAGAAAGAAGGGAAAGAAGTTCATTTGGTGGTTCTCTCTTGTCTGTTTGTCTATCATTTATCAATGGTCATGCAAAGGGTATTTATTAACCTTCCTGAATTTCCATATATGGAATATGTATGCCTTTTGGTAAAGAAAATTAACACTCCATTGTGGAAGGGATCAAATATAATCACATGCCATCAGTTGGTTGGCTGATCTCCATGAAGAATGGTCCTATAATTAGTGCATCAGTGTCTGCTCCTGGCAGTACATGAATCAGGCTGGATGGGTAGGAACCCACCCTGTTGGACCTGTATGTATCCTCCATAGTTTGAGGCAAGAAAGTGAGCATATACTGCTCTTCTTGCTGCGTAAAGTCTGTTTGCTGTCCATACTCACTTTTAATTGGCATAGAGGGGAATCAGTGTTTGCCTAATCAGTAGCTGCAGAGAAAGAGTTGGAGGCTGTGCTGCCTGTGTCTGGTCAGGACAGTGCTTCCAGCACCGCCACTACACCAAAGACCACCTGATTCTCTTACAATAGACCACTGACATCTACCATGGTAGAGCAGGCCTCGTTTAAGGTGAACTGAATGGACATGGGGAGACCACGACCTCATGGGCCATTCATCTTTGATGGCAGCAGTGTCTTAGCTTGGATCTCACCAAAAGCAGAGCATGAGACAAGGGGCTGGGATCAAATACTTTATTTGGGAAGTGATCTTGGGAATTAAAAGTGAGGTAGTGGAGGAAGTGGGTGTGAAAGGAGGGAAAGCCAGTAAATTTTGTGTTATTGAGCTACTGTGGGATCCTGGTGGTTAATCTTTCTAGGAACTGACTAATGAACTCTGTAGAATAAGCTTCAGAATTTTCCCACCAAAGAATGTGAGAGGCCAGGATGTTTGCCCGCTTATACCCATGCTCACAGGTTGATGGCGATTGTGGTGTGCTGACTCCTTGTGTTCCCCATTTCCAGGCTTCATCTGTGCAAGGAATGAGCATGAGAGTTCTTTGAAGTGGGATGACATCCTTGTACCTAGAAGCTCTCCACCACAGCTAAAGCTGCAGGTAATGGATGGCTGGGGGATGTGATACCCATAGGCACTGATCTCTATATCAGCCAAACAGGAATTAGATATTGCTTCTGATTTGCTATTTTGGTATGTATGCAGGGGCAATTTCAAGGGCTCCACTTGGTGTCCCTATCACAATGTCAATATCTTATCAATTAGGAACCAGAGGAAGAGTACTGATTGCTGCTAAGTGTGTATGTGTGTGTGTGTGTGTGTGTGTGTTTGCATGTGCACACTCCTAATTATTCATTTGGAGAGCAGGCAAACAAGTACAGGGTGATGAGTGGACATACATGGTATGAGCATGAGGACCCATTAGATCTACTTTGAGAAAGGCAATAGGCAAGATAATTCACCACTTAGCTTGTATAAATCCTAAGTCCTACTCTAACTGGAGGACTAATATGGCTTTTTAGTTTCCCTGCTATGTGTATCAATTTAGACCTCATATCTGTTTTCAAAAGTCTGATTGCTCACTTCCCCACTGCATACTCACTTTGGGACAGACACAGGTTTCTCTGGGGAGGGACTGGAAGAATACTCATTATAGATAAGTTTGGTGACACCACAGGATCCTTTTTCAAGTGGACCTGGCCTCCCGTTTGATCAATGGGCTATAGGTCTGTAAACTAAGTTAGGCCTGGGACCTGGATAAGATTCGGTGATTTTTCCATTTTGGTGGCTGATGTCAGCCTTTGCTCACTAGATCTAATTTCTTCTGGTTTTGGAACTCAAGCAATACCTTATTAGGTAACCACCTATCTCCTTCCAGGAATTCTGTGTTGTGTTAGCTGTAGCCATACATTCCTGTGGGTCAGCACACTGTTACTGTTACTCTAACTTTAGATCCTTTGATCTACATTGCTTATGATGCTTAAGTCTTAAAGCCTGGTCTCTGCTTGTCCAGAATCCTATTATCTGTAAGACATTGGGGTTAAATTCATGGCCTGTAGAGGTGAGCCACTACCCAGGGTCTCAAAGATGCTAACAGCCCCTTCACCAGCGCATTCCTCGCCCTAATGAGAAAGGTGTGCTCTGGCCTTCTAGGGAATATACTCAAGTGATGGATTCTCAGCTTGTGTAGTAAATCCATTCTATCACTCCTAACTCTCTAAGCCTTTTGAATCCTTCTCCAGTAGCACAAGGAGGCAGTTCTGGAATCTCTACTTTGACTACTATTAATCAGTCCATAGTCCTTCTGAGCTATGCACAGTACTATTGGAGATAATTTGAGATGCCCTTCCCAGAACACCAAATCCCAAACAACACCTTAGTGCCCTCATGCCAGTGAATTATTGCTTTTGCAACATTACATTCCATGCTCTTGTGTACGGTACCCTCAACATTCATTCCCACATGTTTTCCTATTGGCATCTATTAACCATGTCCTGCAGTTCTTTTTGAGATGTGGACTATTTATTACTGGAGAAGTGACTATAATTTCCTCGTTGGTTTGTGCTGAGACTTAGCTCTGATCGCTGTCTTGAAGACAATAAAGGACAGTTGTACTGAGTGTTCAAAAGAAGACGTATTATCTTTGAACACATTGCCCTGAGGCTGCAGACAAAACTGCCATGACGGCCTTCTGATTTTCATATCAGACATTGTCCTGATAACTAATTATGTTAAGCCTGCTTTCTACTTGCAAGGCCTCCAGTGATGGCCAAAGGAACTACCACCCTGTATAATGTTTATTAGAATTTACTTTATATGGATTAATACAGCAGCTATTTGACTCTGCAGTGACTTGATTTCATCCTGTACCTCATCACATTATCTACAAATGAAAATTTTAGTAATTATGATGCCATCACATGCCATTTGTTCTTAACACTGCAAGTACCTGCACCAGTGGTGTACCTATTATTTCTAGACAGAGTCAATCTTAATATAAATCTTGACCTTTAGGTCTGCTCTCTAGGAGCACCCTTGGAACCAATTGTCTTATCCCAGTTTCCCTAGAAAACAGCCTGAGTCAAAGCTTGGATGTTGATTACGGAGAGATGTGATTCCAACCAAACAAGAGTAGAAGTAAAGGAAGTGAAGGAGGGAAGCAGGGAAGAAATCCAAGCTGGTGAATTATGAAGCCATCCCATCTCTACCAGGAAACACAGCCGGTTGCTCTGACATGGGAGATACCTAGTTAGGCTCGTGGGAAGGAATGGAATACTTGATACGTTGACTGCCTCCTGTCTTCTTCCAACTGACCAAATTTCACTGAGTGAGACTACACTGCACTCTCTGCATTTAATCACCTTGCTCTTTCTGGCACCTGCTTGAAAAATCCGATCTCACGCTCTGTGGCACAACTTTTCACCCAAGACCAGAGGAGTCAGAGGTCAAGAGTGTCCATGGTCAGATCCAAAGCTCCTCATTGCTGTGGCTACTATGGTTCCCACCGTGTGTGATGAAGGTCACGCAAGAGCCTGGGGCGTATCCTGGGCAGAAGCTCATCTAAGCGGATGGCCCCTTACTTACATTTTTATTTCTAATGCTTTTTCATGGAGTTGTTTTATTTCATACATTCACAATAAGTTCAGGGATTGAAGAAATAGAGTGGAAATTGTTGTATAGCCTTCTAAAGGCTAAATCTGAAGTTGAAGAGAAGATTTTGACTGAATAACACAGACAAAGCTGACCTTAGGCAAATCCCTGGTTTTAATTTGATGTTTAGTAGAATTTCTGTTCAAACAAGTGCCCTTTTAGTTAAAGTAATATATCTCTTACTTAAGTGGCAGACGTGTGGGACTGTTACTTGGTTTTTGCCAACCTACAGAAATTACATCACATGATCTGGAGGTTAACTATTAAGACAAGTCCAAATTTTTTACTAGCTAGACAGGAGTTGGCAGAGGAAGCTTATGCCTTTGCATAGAGTCCTAGATGTAAAAAGAAGATATAAACTTAAAAAGACTAGGGTTTTATGGCATTATAATTTTGTGTTCTGATAATTAAATGAGCCTCCATGTCTATCATCTTTCTATCTGCTCATCATCTCTCTTTATACATAGCTATCTTTATACACACACATATATACATACATACAGTTTTTCTTTCAGTTAACCTTTCATTTTCAAGGTCAGACACTTAGATGGTAAAAAGGGGAATGAAATTAAGAGTGCTTACACTACCTAAAAGGAACTGCAGCTTTAGAATACAAGCAGTTAGACATCGTTAATAGAAAGAGTGCCTTAAGGATTAGCATCTATTATTATTTTTGTGACACATACAGATAAACAACCTGCCACCAGGAAGGCACTCTGAAAAGGACAGTCGGTCAAAGTGGCACACAGTATTCATTTTTTGACAAGCAGCTAGGGTTTGGAAACACATTGGGGTACATATTAATATCTGGATTGAAAAAGAAATCTCTGACTACATTCTAAGTGCTTGGCAAAAGCAAAATGGGGGAAAATCTGATGATACGGATCAACTACCATTCGGTTAACATACACTGTATGTCAAGCACTGGGGTAAATGTGACACATACCTTATCTCCTCTGATCTTTCACTGCATCTTTAAGTGTAGGAATCATTATTTCACCAAATGAAACTGAATCCCAGAGAGTTAAAAAATTAATCCAATGGAGTAGTATTTGAATTCAGATCTGTGTGCTTAAAATATGTGCTCCTACCCCCACCACTGACTGTTTCTCCAATGTGCCAGGTATTTTATATTCATTAGCTCAGGAATCTTCTCAGACACACTGTGCTCAGTGATGAGAACACTGGGACTCAAGAAAGAAAAGAAATGTTTCTAAAGCCACAGAGGTAATCAATGATGGAGGCTAAGACAACTTCATTCCAAATCCCCAATCTTCCCACTACTCCATGTTATTGCCTAAATTCCTAAACAATGAAGCTAGTCCAGCCTTGTGCATTCTCTCCAAGGCTTTTTTCCATTTCATAGCTCATTCGATCCAGAAAAATACATGTGTGTGAGTGATTAGGATAAGGCCAATACTAGCTACTAATAATGACTCAAAGTCATTTAAAGACACCACACTTTTTCTCCAACCCTGAAGACTATTTGCACTATCCCCAATTTATAGGCAAGGAAAATTTTAACCTCTCAGGCATTTATGAATTCATATGTAATAGTAAAAAGTAAAGCTGTTATTTTGCCTTGAAACATCAACTCCAATGCTTAAAAGAAAAACCTGGCCATTTGAAAATCCAAAAGCAAAATACAGAAGGCAAGCTGTTCTTCCTTGATTCCGTGCAGGTGTTTGTCCCCAAATTTTAGCCCTCAGCAAAGTGAAGACTGTGAAGGGGATGGTAGGCAAAATGGAATTACCCTTTCTGACTGAATGGTTTGATGAAGTGGAGAAGCCATCAAGTCTTCAAAGTAGGTCAGGTCACCAAGAGACCTAACAGAGACTTTTAGTTTTTAATGATCCACTTAATCCTAGTGATAATGTGGAGAAATGAGCTCTTTGATCAACGTTGGTAGGTGTAACACAGGTAATGTCCTTTTGGAAATTAACTTGGTCACACATAGAAAAAGTCTTCAAAATGTTTTTGTCTGTTAGCACAGAAATTCCTCTCAGAAATCCGTCTTAAGGAACCAATTCCAAATGGCAATAGCTTGATGTACCAACTGGCCAGTTGTCATAGGGTGTTAGTGTTACGCTGGACAGATAGATGCTAACAGATGAAGACAAAAGCTACAGGTAAAACAATACAACTTACGACAAACTTGGCACAGATACAGCAACATTTGAGTCCGATGCTTGTAATTTGTCCTCTGGCCTTGCCAAGACCCCACAAAGGTGCTTATCCACAAACTGTGATGAGGACAGTGTTGGGCTTTTTGAAACCACCCTCCATCATTCTTCCAAGGCCTGGGCAGAGGGCAGGGAGTCTCACTGGTCCCTACCACCCATCCTGGAGACCCAGGCTACAAGGCTTTCTGCTCCCTGGGCAAGGAACTGGTAAGAGTCTAGCACAGGAGTGATATTGGCAGCAAAATGAAGTGGATCAAATGTAAATTTCCCTCAGCATATCCATTTCAGCTAATTTATAAACAGAACTTGTAACATGATGTGGATAGTTAAAGGTTGAAAGAAATGAATGTGCTAATTTTGATTACATTTAAGCTATAGAAATGGCTGTGTGGTATGACTCAATCCATAAATAATGGCACATACACGTAACAGAACAGAATGTAACCACTAAAAATGATGTGTATGAGTATTTTATAAGCAATATTAAAAGTGTTTTTATTATCATATTAAGTTAAAAAGTGGGCTGAAATATTACAAATAAAATATGGTGCCAAGTGTGTAAATAAGGATGCAAAGGAAAAATCCTAAAAACAAATTGATCTTTTCAGTCTTCTTTTCTTCCCTCCCTTCCTCTCTCTCTACATCCTCAAAAGCGAAAACAGAGGCAAATAAACTAAAAAGTACTGGACTGGGAAATGGCCTGACTGGGTTTTGGTCTCAGCTGTGTCGTCAGCTGCCTGGAGCATTCTGCAGTGATCTGGAGGAACCCTCCTCAGACCTGAACACGGAGAGCAATCTTGGAAGCAGTGACATCGTGGGCTCCAGGGCAATTTGATTTCATTCAAAAAGGCAACATGATTTGAACATGAGATACTCTGTTTTGGTAAACTATGACTTTGTTAGGCAGAGGAAGATAAACCCGGGGCTTGTTAAACCTCACAGAATCCACTGAAAAAAGAGACTGGTGCACTGTTATCCTCTCAACTCAATTTTCAAACCTATTCAGGTTTATCAGCCTATTTTGTAACTCAATTAAAAAAATGTTCTTTAATTAAGTGCTTTGAAATTGCTTAGTTTAACTGGATTCTTGATTCTCAGTGAGGCAAAAAGCCAGTGGATTCTCTTGCTGTCAAGATACCAGGAGTTTTTCTTTTTCTTTTTCTTCTTCTTTTTTTTTTTGGCATGGAAGCAGTTTATTTTTAATTATTCTTATTTCTCGAGATTTTGGTGTTACAAACAGGACTTGAGAAATAATTGGATGTGCTCCAGAGTTCAATATTTCTATCAGAAGACTGTTACCCCAAATATGTCACACACTTTAAAATAAACATATTAGCATTTTAAAGTAGCAAATTTATTTAAATTGTGAAATAGAAAGGCTTTGTTAGGTATGGCCATTTTAAGTGCTCAGTTTGAAATATGTTTTAATATACAATTTCCCCTTGACATGCTCAAACAGCATGAGAATTTGTATTACCTTTCTTTTGAGTCTGTATTCCAGGGTTGGAGGGGAAATGACCAATTTGTGCTTTTCTATCTAACTTGCTTCTGGTGGAATCCTGTTCCACTGTAACACAGTGCCTGATACATGCAAAGCATAAAACAAGTTGAGCTGGAGGTAATGGTAGAATGAAGGAAGGAGCAGAGGGAAAATATGATAGCCGTAGGGAAGGGGAGAGTAAATGGGCATTCCAGTGTCTACTCTGACAGAATTATCCTAGATGCTTTTCATATGTATTCTCAGTTAATCTCCCCTTCATCTCCATAGAACAGATACTATAATTATCCCCATTTTGCAGAAGAGGAAACTGAAGTTGTAGATGTAGTTACCTCCCCAAGCCTCACAGCAGTAAAGCTAAACTGTAAACCCATTTGTGTTTGCAAAGCCTATGCTCCTTCTACCCAATATCTGCTTTATGGGAAACTTATGAAACAGGGTCTTAAACACTTATGTAAAAATTTCACTTCCAGTCAAGATGATATAACTAGGATGGTAATTACCTTCCTGCATGAGACAACCAAAGATACAGATATTAATGAATGGGAAAAAAAACAGTTTTCAAGACATCTAGCAGAAGGAAAGTGATTCTGAGAGAAGATAAAGATGGGTAAGCCCTATGATTAGCCCAGGCTACTACCCTGGAAGAGTGTCCAGGTCACAGAAGGACAGGGAGACTCTAGAACCAAGAAGGCCTTGTTGGGTTGGGGAAGCAGTGCTGGGAGTCAGGGGAGATGAAGGTGGCTTGAATTTTTAGGAGAGAGTACCAGAAAAGAGAGAGGCTGATCAGAGAGAAAACTCCAGAGGAGTCCCCTCAAGTCTGCACCTAGGTACTGGCCAGTGCGTGTGTGTGAAGAAATTACCAGAGGCCAAGAAAACAATCACCTGGAAGGATAAAAGGTAACAGTGACATCATGCACACAGGGCTGGGAATAGTGCATCGAACACCCAGCCAGCCTGGAAGATCTCAGGACCGACAGGCATTGGATAGAGTACACAGAATGTGCTTGCCTGAGCAGCGGGGAATGCTTAGCACCAGACGCCAAACAACCAGTCCCATCCCATGCGACAATTCTTAAAAGCCACAAGAATTAATCTGTTTCCAATAACTTTATTGGTTCCAGAACAAAACTCAAGAATTTATAGCAATACAAAAATGTGCTGTATTCAACAAGGTGAAATCAGAATGCTAGGGCTTTAATAAAATATTACCAACCATACAAAAAAAATGTAAGAAAATATAACGCATAATGAAGAGAAAAAGCAATCAATCTAAATTGACCCAGAACTGGCTGACAAAGATGTTATAATAATCACAAAAAGGCATCAAAACAGTTATTATGTCTATATTCCATATATTCAGAAAGCTAAGTGGAGATATGAAAGATATTTCTAAAAGCTCAAAATTGAATTTTTAGAAGGGAACGTTTCAGTGAGTGAGAAGAAAATACATTGGTTGGGTCAATGACAGATTAGACACTGCACAGGAAAAGATGAGTGAACTCAAAGACATGGCCCTAGACACTGTTTTAAAATCTAACAGAGGTAAAGAGGAAAACAGATGAGCACAGCATCTCTGAGCAGTAGGACAACTTCAAGCATCCCAACAGGGGCAAGAGGGGCCGAGGAGACAGAAAAACAATGACATTTTATAAGGGTTGAAATTTTTCCAAATTTGATCAAAACTCTAAAATCACAGATCCAAGAGTCTCAATGAACCTTAAGTGCAGGAAACATGAAGAAAATTATGCTCTAATTATGCCTCAACAAAGTTTTGTAATGATTAAAAAAAAAATCTTTCATGGAACTCACTAGCACCCCTCAGGCTTCTGCTTCTGAAAATGTGCACGGCAGTGATTGCACTAGTCATCTCTGAGGAGGTGAGTGTTGTGATTGTTACCTTCAGTCCTGTGGAACTGTCAGGAGCAGACTGTGACAATTCTATCTCTGCATTGTGCAGAAAATGCCAGAGATGAAGTCCCCTGGCTCCCTCCAGTCACTGTGGCCTTCCCCAAACGTCCACTGACTAAGATCCCTCAACCACTGTGGCAGAGTGTTTAAGAAATAAGCCAGGGGACCGAACCTTTTCAGTTTTCCAAGTAATGATGATAATGGTCACAGGGTCTAAATACCTTTCCAAACATCAGCTGATCTCATCTTTGGATGACATCTTTTCTCCTCCCCATATTGGCCCTAGAGGTCAGGCACTTTCTATCTTAAACCCTCCCTGTTGCAAAATCAGTGAAGTCTTTATCTGTAAACATGATAATGACAGTGCCCATCATAGTATACTTCAACTTATGTAATTTTTACTTTCTTGTGATTATCATATAGAGTGTTGAGGATGATTAAATAAAAGATAAATATCTATAAGCATTTCCTAGACTCTAGGCAGCTTTCTAAGTATCTTATTTTACTTTCACAAGAAACTTACCAGGTAAGTGCACTCTATTCTTATTGGAGGTCAATTCTCATTATTCACAGTAAATGTTACTGAATTCGTGAATACTCAACTGCTGTTTCTGGAAGAAATACAATTAGGTTCCTGTGAGCCTCTGATTACAACACTTTTTGTCAACTGATCAATACCTAACCTAGTTTCGTGTGTCTTTCTGTTTAAAGATTTAGTGCATATTGTGATTCATTAATACCAAACTCACAGTCAACAGCACTATAACTTCAGCTTTGAGCAAAGCTTATCTAACATACTTAATTTCCCCAGAAGGCACATAGTAGCGTTCTTGAGCTCAGAAATAACAGTGAGCATTTCAGCACCTCACACAGGGGTCAAGTTAAGTACCAACAAAAAGCACAAAAAATGAAAAAAACATGGCACTACATAGACCACAGATAGGACACTTGTTTGCAGTCTGAGAGCTGAAGCAAGAAGACAGAGAGCATCGTCCCATTCAGCCTCAGCAGGAAACACACACGTCAGGTGACTCAAATTTTTTTCACTGCCATGTCTACGGATGATGCAACAAGCACCACAAGTCTGGATTTGGGGGTTACAAATAAATTTTAGCAGTTAGGTGAATTTAAAAATATGGAATCTAGTAATAATGAGGATCAATTGATTATAATGCTCATCATCTACCTTTTTTAGTGAAAAAAACACTCAGGGTAGTTTCCTGATTTTCTCAAGTTTGTATTGCTCATAAATAACAGGATCCAATTCCAACATGCTGACTCCAGATCTAAGCTCTGCACCACTGTACTGTCTTCCATGACACAGTGCCTCCAACTGAATTTGTACCACGTCGATCAGCAATAATGAGGTACAACAAAGAAACATGCAATCCCAGTGGCTTACAACAACAGACATTGATTATCTTGCTGCCAGATCTGTGGGTTGGGTGGGCTTCTGCTGATCTCATTTAGGCTTAGCCGGGCTTGCATCAGGCTGCTATATGGGTTCAGGTCAGCTTCATTCTCCTTTCTCTTGAACAAGTGCCTACTCAGAACTTGTTCTTATCACAAATAGCAGAAATACAATAGGCCAAAGTGTTTAACACAATGCAAACACAAATCCATTAACATTCAAACTAAGTCCCATGGCCAAGTCTAATGTCCATAGTTTTATTTACTAGTAATGGATACTGCAAGGTCACATGGTACAGGAAGCAGATGTATAATTCCAATACGGAATAGAGGGAAGAATGGAATCAATGACCTGCTCTTTGACAATGTCTAAGGTCAGATAACAAAGCATTGCACTTTACCGAGGCCCTCACTGCTCTTTTAAGGAAACAAAACAACTGTTCTCCCTAAACTCCTTATCTCAAGCTGAAGAAAAACACTCACTGTCCTGATTCATTTTAGTCCTGCACTGAGATGAAGTACCTCTTGCCCTGAGGATGATCTAGGCAGTGGTATCTTGAAGTTCAATTAAAAAAAGCCAAGAACCCTACAAATATGGTATCAGTTGTATGGGACTGGACAGAAGTGGGAAATCTAATAAGTATGTCCCAAAGTTAAGAATAGCAGGCTGTGCAGGTGAGAGGGGCAGCTCAACATGAGAAACGATGCCTCCAAGAAATTGGTGAACTGAACAGTTCCCAGCTGTACAGATTGTTTAGAAGGTTCCTGGCATACGTTACTGTTTGCCCAGAAGCGTAAGGAAAACTGGGCAAAAGCTGATCACTCAGGGACGGACTCAACCCTTTGGCCTTCTGCCCTCCCGGCTTTCAGCAGTCAGGCCTTTACAATCCCTCCGGACTCTTACCTGACTCCTACTGTTTCCTTGTATCCTAACCCTGCGTCTCACCTACTCCTTTGCGTCAGACACACCCCGTTCCTAACTCCTTTGTCATCTGCTGCCTTCCAGGTTGAGTCTGAGTCTTCTTTTCTCCTTCAAATTGTTTTGCCTTCCCCTTTCGGTGAGTTGAGGAAAACCTATCTCTAGAGTTTTTCACTTAAATCCATTCTTGAAGGAGCTGTTTAAAATATGGTTTCTTTCATTTGATTGGCATTCCTGACTTTCTTGCAACTGGCACCAGGCCAGAGAGGGCAAGCCCCGAGAGGCAGGGCTTACATGCCTTCCCCTCCTCCAAAGCTCTCATTAAGTGACTCCCCTGCAGCAGTCTGATTAAGTGAAAATCCACTGGGTGAGATGTTCAGAGAACTGAGATCTTATTCATGCTCTACCATTCACTCAATTAATGACTCTGAGAAAATTACTTCATTTCTGCTCATCTGAAAATGGACTGGCAGAACTCAATCAGCTCTTCTTAATGTTCTTCAGTTGCTAAATACAATTCTAAAAACAAATCACTCAAGTTCTGTGTTTTCATCTGTAAAATGAGGGTCTCGGGTTAGAGTATTGCTAAGGCCCTTACACATTCCTCATTCTAGAATTCAAGCCTTCTCAACCAAACCTACCCCATCAATTAGCAGCTCATTTTGTAATACTCTAATGAAAGGACAATTTGCCGGGACAAATGACATTGTAATGAGTAGGCGGGAAGTGGATGCTTTCACAGCCAGAACATATACAGGCCTGTTTGTAAATATGCAAAATACCACATTCATTTTTATGATACCCCGTTTGTCTATTGGCATTTCCGATGAATAAACCAACTCCAAAACAATCTGGAACAAGCAATGTGTTATCATGAGATATTTGTTCTCTCAAATGATGGTACTCACAAAATCTCTCTCTTTCTCCCTTCCTCTCTCTCTGTTGTTCTGTTCTTTCTGAATAATCACCAGAAAGTTGCATCTCAGGGATAACCCAAATTCCAAACCCATGGAGACAGGAAGTTGATGCACGTGGACCAAGTTAGAGGGGAAAGGAGTGAGTGGGGAGGAATTTCAGGAGGACAAGAAAGATAATGGCTGGCAGAAATCAAATTCCCCTTCTTTTTCTCCTTCATTGAATTTTCAAGCCAAAAATATCCTTAGTGCCAGCTCCAGATGGAGAGAGAATGGTCTGTCTGCCATCTGCAGAGACAAAACAGCACAGTGAAACTGCAATTTAAAGGTGAAAGTCATCAGGAATAGAGTTAAATAATGTATGTCAGAATTAAGGGATTTGGTACAAAACCCTTTGCTAAGACCCTGGGGTGCCTCCCTGTGGGTGGGTGTGGTTCAGAGAGTGAAAGCTAAATGCGTTGACAGCCAGAAAGCAAACGTGGGGTACACTTAAGGGCAGTAACTAGAAGACTTTGAGCACAAATCCCACATTACTGAAGAGGTAGAGGAGAATCAGCAACACTTGCCCTGAAGCTTTAGAGATTTCATGAGGCTAAACATAGACATCTTCCACCGAAACCTACGTCTGCATTCAGAGGAGGCAAATGTGGCATAATTAAAGATCAGAGCCAATTCAAAAAAACCAGCGTAGAAAAATGCTGCTGAGCAATTGTCATTCTTGATTCCATAATCCGGGTCATAGCCCAAGGAGACGGAGCAAGACGTAAATGCTCCCGGCTGATACCTCACTGCGGTGAGCCCACTCCGCATGCAGTGTACCTAGGAAAGGACATGGACTTGGCAGTCAACAGACTCGACTTTGTACCTCTTTGCCACTGTTCACTGTCTGGGTTGCCTTGGACAAGTTTCTTAGCCATTTATTCTCAGGTATCTTCATCTGTAAGAAAATGATTGCAAAAACATGTTGAGATGCACACACATGCCAGGCACTCTTGTGAGGGCTTCACAGTCATCGTCTCGTTTAATTCTTACAGCAGCTCTGTGGAGAATGCATTGTTATTAACCCTATTTTATAACTGAGGAAACTGAGTCACAGAGACATTAAGGAAATCACTCAAGATCACACATAATGAGCAGTGGAGCCATGAGCTCTGGCATTGGGCTCTGGGGTACTTAACCATAGCACTCAGCAGTTCCGATCCTGTAGAGATGTTGGAAAGCACCCAACACAGTAGTTCAGATTAGAAACTCAGCAAATATTGGCACGTTAGTTTTCTTCCTAATCAATCATATGTTTATCTAATAAACATTTATAAAGATGCCATTATGTGCCTGAAATCATGCCAGGTAAACCAGCTAACATTTTTATTCTGCCTTAACTCATTTAATTCTCATAATTCTCAGTACCTTGATATGAGTGCTGATATCACTGGGCCTTTGTCCTGGCATTCTCTTTGCTGGAAGTGCTTTCCCCTAGACATCCACATTGCTCACTTCCATGTCGTCAGGTCTCTGGGAGGCTTTCCCTAAACACCACAGCTGAAACAGCCAACTTCATCACCCTCCTCCCCTTACCTTGCTTGTTTTCCTTTAGGACATATGAAAACCCCCCTCCATGGTCTCACTCTCTCCAAATTGTGGAAGCTTCATTAGGGCAGGAGTGTTGCTTATCTTGGCTACCTCTGCTCCATATCACCAGCTCTAGTAAACAGGTATTTGTTGAATAAATGGGCTCCATTTTACAGTTGTATAAATTGAGACACAGAGAAATTCATGATATGCTCTAAGGTGCAAAGATAGAAAGTGGTAGACTCAGGATCCAGAGGCAGGCAGGCTCACGGAAGCCACTGTCCTTAGCCACCTGGCCATCTTGGGGGATGCAAAGATAAGTAACCCAGCTCCTGCCCTAAGGAGTCCACATACAGCAGCAGGAGGCCTTACACACAAGAGCTCTGATTTATCATGCTGTGTCCGTTCATCCAGCATGCGCTGGGCACCTGTCAGGTACAAGGGCCCGTGAATATCACTGTAGGGACACAGAGCCATGTAAGACTGTGTCTGCACTCAGAGAACTTACAGTTAAATAGGGTAAATAGGATATAATTAGTCCGGAAACATATAGAACAAGTGGAAAAGATAAAGATTAATTGAAGGCAAAAGTTGTACGTTGTAGAATGCTGAAAAAGAACTTACTATTTTAAAGACTTGGGGGGTCATGGAAAAGTCAACAGAGAAGATAGCATGTTATTTACACTTTTACATGAAAAGAACCTTCATTCTGTGGGAAGAGGGGTAGGGGAATAAGCAGAGAGTGTAGCCAGAGAAAAGCAGCTAAAGGATGAAAAGAACAGCAACCTTCTTAGAATTCCATGGAAGGAAAAGAGGCCTCAAAATGGGTGAGACAAGATTATGAAGGGTCTTGATGACTGTGCCAGGGACTCTGGACTTCATTCTGTGAGTTAGGTAGGGTCTGGAGATGTCTTTATGGAAGGAAGTGCTATCTTTGAGGGAGAATATTGAAGGTGAATGGGAGAGGTGAGGAAGTGTCCGAGCAGGGGTTCCAGTTATCTAGGGAACAGGTGAGGACTTGAACTAGGGAAGAGGCAGAGGGGAGTGGAGGAGGAGGAAGGTAGGTCAGACTCAAGGGCTCCAATCCCTCCCCTGGGCTTTAGAGGTTGAGGAACAGGAATGAGTCTGAGTTTGAAATTTGAAAACAGGTTCTGTGAGATGGTAACTCCTTTAGGTGGAGGTGAAAGCACAGAAAGAAAGCAGGTCTTTGGAATGCACCAGGAAGGGCTGTGTCTGAACTGAGAGCTGGAGCCCTGGGCAGCGCAGCCCCGGAGGAGGGCGGGAGCTTGGGCAGGAAAGCCAGCCCCCCTGCTCGCTACTTGATTTCGCAGGTGAATCCTCCGGTGTGCCCGTCTCTCGCACCATGGCTCATGCTGTGAGAACAAGTGCTACTATTTGCACGGCACACCGCGTAAACAGGTGAAGCGATTGCGCCCTCAAAGGCTCCAGCTGGCAGACCCCTCGCCCAAAGCTCTGTCCCTGCTTGTTTGGTTGCCCTGCCTGTAAACCATCTATGGCACATGCCTGGACCACAGGACACCCTCTGGGAAGCGCTGTCATGCAGGATTTGGAGTCAAGGGAGTTTTATTTGTAGTTAGCCGGTAGTTCTCCATTTATAGGCATGCGCTACTCCCTTTCTTAGACGCTGCGGGGGGCCTTGGTTTTCCGCCGGCTGCCACAGAGACTCCTACGGGAAAGGAAGTCTTGATTTAAAATGGCAGATTGATATGCTGCTGAGTCAGGGAATCACTAATAGGCTGCCTGCCCCTGAAAGCTACTGAGTGCAGCATTCCAGAGACTCCGGGTCAGAACCCCCATCGTGGGCTTGAAAGCTGACCAGTGTCTAGGAGTTAAAAAAAAAAAAAAAAGAATGAGGGACAATTGCTAATTATCTTAATGAACTCTTACTAAGCTCTGGAGAGCCCTCCTCAGATAATACTCAAATTATAAATTATGCATACTTCAACAAGGGATTAAAACACATAGCATTTGAAACATTTGGGGGAGAATTTTTTCTCTCTAAAATTTACATTTGTTTACTGTATGGTGGGCAGAAAGGAGCCAGCTCACTGATCACGCCCCGGTGAGCCCACAGACGGGGGACACCGCCTCGGCTCGGCAGCTTTGCCCTGGGGCGACCATGAGTGGGGCCAGACCGTTCTTCCCCTTGTAAAGTCGCGGGTTTCGGGAGGGCCGCAGGGTGACCGCCCTAAGCTGAGTGAGTGCTGTCAGCATGGGCTCCACAAAACCAATGGGGGTGTGAAACAAACAGTCCTACCTCCGGTGGAAGGCCCAAAACAACACAGAGAGTCTCTGAATGTCACTTAGCACCGTCTTGGATAACGGATACGGAGACGTTATTGCTCTCAATGTCTTGAATCAAAGAAAAGCATGGCAGAGAAAAGGAAGCCAGTCCTAAATTCTGGAAACTTCTAAAACACTTGAGGAGGTGACTGCACTTCTCTATCACCTTTGTCATGAAAATGATGAGACTGGGCCAGCCGGGTGCTGATTCCAGGGATGCACGGAAGCAGGCCCAGCTGACCAGAGAGCTGCAGGCAGTCTGTCCCGCTTCCTCAGGGCAGCCCTGCTCCCCTTTGATTGTGCAATGGGCTTCCTGGTAGGATCTCCTATGAATAGAAGGACCAGCTATTTTAAAAATCCTTGGAACCAATCATACTCAATGATAGCTAAGGACCATTTTCCAATGGCACACGTGTGTGATTTTGAGGTACCCCCTACCCCCAGAAGCCTGAACTGAGTTTAGCCTGTCAGTGTTCTACACATCATAACTGAAAATGTTGAAGTTCTTTAAGGTTTCCACACAAAATTTCTGAATTACTCTGAAATTTAGCCTGATTGTTTCACGGCGTATCCCACCAACTCTCCCATTTTGGTAAACATAATAGGGCCAATATGTAACTTAAGGAATTGTATCTCCTGAGGATATTCAAGCCCACTGCTGAAGCAGAGAACATGCTCACAGATCATGGATACAAATCTAAAAACATGTTTACCCTGTGACCGGGTAATTGCAGGGCTATTCCTCGTAGCATTGTTTGTAATGAGAAAAACTGAAAACATCCTAAATGTTTAACAAAAGTGAATGTATTAAAAGTACTAGGGACCTTTGATGGAATAAAGGGCCAAAGAAGTGAACTCTGGTTACATATAACAGCGAGAAAAGATCTCAAAATAGTACTTCTAAATTAAAAAAAAAAAAGTGGAAGGGCCTTGCATGCATTACAAAGCATATATGTGAACTGAAAAATCATTCTATATATGTTCTGTGGTTTTGCATGTCTGATAGAGAAAGATAATGCTCTAATTCATCTACATCACTTGAGATCCATTCTTCCTCAAAGCTTTATGGCTTTTCAAAAGCCTCACTTCTTCTTATCTATGTATTTTCAAAATGCAGATAATGCATCAATCATTTTTTGACAAGAGTCATTTCAGCTGACATATCTCAGTGTCTGGATTTGGAGTGGAGCGGTGTTTGGGAGAGGATTGTGTATAGGGATAGAGGTTCAATTAGAGCTTCAAGCTTTAAAAAATTGCTCTAGATGTTTTTGTAAAGGGTAAATACAATCTTCACATGTATTGCTTGCATAATTTAAAAAGTAAAAATATGCATAGAAAAAAATGACTGGGAGCCAATGAGCCAAATGTGAGTGTTAGTTCATTCTGGCTGGTGAGAATATACAGTAGTGTTCCCCTACATCCTTTTCTCTTTTTTTAAAATTTCACAGTCTAGCATCCAAGCTTATATACTTTAAAACTAAACATTCATTAAGGCAGGGTGGTGATATGTGGTGATCGTTTTCAATCAGGTTGTTCTTCACTGATCAGCTTCCAATGAAGTACCCTGGGATCATTCGGCCACTAGCAGCATCTACATTTGTTGCAAGTCACAACCTGATGTGACAAGGCCGTGAAACAGGTATGTGTGACAAGGGATTGGGTTGGGAGGGGCTTAGAAACTTGTCCCTCTCTGCACAAAATGCCTCTCCAGCAGAGGGGGACCAAAGTTGGGGGGAGGGGCAAAGTAACAATCACATTTTCTCCAGGAAGCAGGGCTTGGAGACCACGCCTGACAGACAGAGAAGAAAGATTTTTTTTTTTTTTACTGAAATTGAGGGAGAAACGAAATTACAGCTCATGTCAAAGATTTTGTGCATTCGGTGGAAGTCTGGGATGCTGGGGAGCTGCACAGCAAGGCAACGTGTTCCGAATCTCTTAGGAACTCCCTGGAAAAGGGGTAAAGCACTGATGTGCACACACTCAAGTCACCCCCAAATTCTGGGCCTACAGAGTACCTCAAGCAGTCTTACGACTAGTGCTTACCCGGTTATCCCAGAGCATTTTCTACCTGCTCAATTGCTTAAAATAGCTTTGTATCAAGAGAGCTTGTCCTCAATTTCAGGAACTTTCAGGAGGCCTGGGAGGGATATTATACCACCTGACAGTTTCCCTTGAAGACAATGACTAGAGGGACTTGGTGAAAATCTGTACTGAGTATGACAGAATGATTCTAGATCTGCTCTGGGGCAAAATCAGCCTCTCGACTGGACAGCTTCTAGGATGGGGTTTCCCACATTGTGTTATAAGTGTTGGTCTCTCTGACGAGCTGGCCTACAGGGCTGTGATCTCCATGAAGGCCAGAACATGATATTATTTATCAGTGTTCCCATAGTACCTGGTAGAGTGCTTGACATGTAGAATATTTATAATATAGTTCTCACTGATGAATGTGTTATGGCATTCTTAACTGCAGTTGCATGCTCACATCACTTGAGATCCATTCTTCCTCAAAGCTTTATGGCTTTTCAAAAGCCTCACTTCTTCTTATCTATGTATTTTCAAAATGCAGATAATGCATCAATCATTTTTTGACAAGAGTCATTTCAGCTGACATATCTCAGAAAGACGCATCTTCCAAACATGAACTGTGGCTGAGCGGCACTGGTAGGATGGCTGGTAGGAAGTTAACTGTCCAAAGCCCAGGACCAACTGAAAAGTCAATTCTTTCTTCTGGTTGGATTTTCTAGCTGTTTTCAGAGAAGACACTCCTAAGAAAGGCTTAAAAAGAGCATCCTTAAGCTTTCAGACCCCAAGTCAGCAAATGAGTGAGCCAAAGACTTCAGCCTATAAGAAGCATAAGGAAAAATTCACCCTATCAGGGTGGGGATTCAATGCTAACCTAGCTGATTATAAGGAGAAAAGAGCTAGTGCAAAGCCAGTGGGACAGGGGGAAGAGAAAGGCTTGGCTTGCCAGGAAGTGGTGGTAGAGATGAGAGGTATAGTAGGAGAGAGAGACTCACAAAGAGACACATGAATAGAAGAGATCAAGCCCATTCTCCAACAGCTACTATCCCAGGCACGTGTTAAACACTCTAAGAAGGAGACACGAGAAGATTCGGCCCTGGCTTTGGAAACACGCAAATGTACTCCAGAGGAAGAAACTCAGGGGCCATGACAGGTGCTGAGAATGGGAGTCACTACAGAGAATTCGAAAAGTTGAGGTCTGAGGGCATGTGTTCTGAACAGAGGGAAAAAGGTTTATAGCCACAAAAAAATGAAACTGTGTGCCACCGGTGGGGACAGCCAAGTCATCTGAGAAGAAGGCGGGCAGGCGGAATGAGAACTGAAACTGGGGTCATATTACAGTTAAGACACTCCTTGAATTTTACATTAAGGGGTTTAAATATGTATCTGATGGATTAGTGAAGGTTTTTAATGAAATGATCATGTCTGTTTTAAAAGAAGGAAGACATTTTGAGAGCTAGAAATGGATGTGCAGAGGGAGAGACAGAAACGCACACATTTACTTTCTAAGAGTGCAATTTGTATAGTGCAACATCAGCTGGCTCAGGGTCCTAATTCCAAGCACCTGAATAGCCAATGTGCTCACACTCATGAAATTCCAGTCTGTTGTACTTTATTCTAATTCCCTGGAAGACTGGGGATAGAGTCACATACTATCAATTTCGTGTTCAGGCAGACCTCATGCCAGGCTGGCCTCTGGGCAGCAGAGAGAAGACAGTGACCCAGTCAGAAAACAATACTGCCCAGCTTTGAACATCAGAAACCAGACTTCATGCCTGGCAGATATCAGCTACCAGCCTGTCTAGCCACCCTTGCTGGGAGCCACAGGGCAATGTCTTAATGAACTACCAATCCAACTGACCCGGTGTAAGAAGATCTTTTACTGGTTCCTATCTTCTGGAGGCAGATTCAGAAACAACTACAGGACTTTCTGTAGCAGAGAAGCATGACCTCTGCTTTGGGACCCAGAAAGAAGCCAAATTTTTCAAGTCTTCCAGGAGAGAAAGCCAGCAAAATTTAGGAATTCGCTTAACAACTGGGAACCCTTTGAGTTGGGAAGCATCTAGACAAGCTGGAGTCCCCATCCCAGTTCCCCACTTACTGGCTGGGTGACCTTGGTCAAGTTACAGTCTCTAAGTCTTGTTTCCTCATTGGTGACATAAAGATAAGATAGTGCGTGCTCTATAATGCCATTAAGAAGATTAAATGAAATAATAAAGGTAAAGTGGTTGACATAGTTCTTGGCACATAAATGTTGGATTTTAATAAGAATTATTCTCATTATTACTTGAGAATGGTGACCACATATTTATTTTCATATCCGAGAATCTACCATGTCACCCAATACAGAGTTGGCACTTGACATTTTGTTATCTGAAGCTTCTGACAGGTATCAGATTACAAAGAAGGCTTTAGTTTCCTTATGAATAAAATGAAGCTACCTACCCTTATCTCACATGCTAGGATCTTTAAAAAGAAAAATCCTAACTCAGACTTCATAAACAAGGAAAGCCACCAGAGATTGTACTGGTTGCTCTAGAACACGTGGGCATTTTGTGGTCCTGTAAAAAATGAGTGTGACTCATCAGCATCAAAAACTGCAGCTGGAATCCAGTGCCAATGGCCAGCGATTTATTCAATCATGCCTAGTTAAAGAAGGCTCCATAAATACCCCAAGTGACCAGGTTCAGAGAGCTTCCATGTGAGTGAACACATGGAGATTCCGGGAGAGCGGTGTGCCTGGGAGGCCATGGAAACTCTGTGACCTTGCCCCACACCTTGTCCCATGCATGTCTTCTGCCTGGCTGATCCTGAGTTGTCCACACAATAAACTGTTGATCGTGTGAGTAAATGGGTTTCCTGAATTCCATGAACAGCTTTAGCAAATGAATCAAAGCCAAAGAGCAGGCCATGGGAACCTTTGATTTATGGCCAGTCTGTCGGATGTACAGGTAACAACCTCCAATTCTAGTTGGCATCTTGAGTTGGAGGACGTCATTGGAACTCCCAATTCTGTAGCCCATGGATCAGAAGCACACCTAGTAACCTGAGCTTTTGACTGGCATCTGACATGGTTGGGGTGGGGAGGCAGAATTGTAGGACTGAACCCTTAGCTTGGGGAAGTGATACTATCTCTGGGTAGATAATATCGGAATTGCGTTGAATTCTGCGGGTATCTGAGAATTGCTTGATAGTGTATAGGAAGCCCCGCCCACACACACAAACACACCTGGAAGCGAGTCCAGGAACCTGATTTACATATCCATTACAGTCAGCTGTGGGCTCTGCTCATGTTTCCACATTCCCGGAACCAGGCTGGCAGATCACCCACCATTTAAACATCACTAGGAAACAACCACTATTTAAATGTCACTGCAGCAGGGAGACAGGAACATAGCAAATCAAGCTGCAGCTCTTCAAGCTTCCATCCAGAAGCAATGCCTGTCATTACTGCTCGCATTTAATTGGTCAAAGTGCATCATACTATGCATAGAGAAAGTTAGAGGGCAGGAAGATACCATTCTACCATATGCCCAGAGGGAGGACCGGAAGTGCTCAGTAAACAGCATTAGTGACTACCACAACCTGCTTCATTCTTCTTGATAGCACTTACTAGTACCTGAAATTATATTTATTCATTTTTAACACAGTTATTCTCTGATTCCCTGCTGGAACCCAAGTCTCTGAGAGGCAAGGACCCTATCTTGTAAATTCACTGTTTTACTCTAGCTCCTTGAAAAGCACCTGCAAAAGAGTAGATGCTCAATACCTATTTGTTGATTATTAAAGAGTTATTAAAAACTGCAGAAGGGTTCCCATGGAAAAATCAGGCTTTATGATAAGGAAAATATTGGATGGCCTCTTGGGAAACTTTGTAGAACTGTAATCAATAAAGTCTTTAGCCACTGATTTACTAAGTTCATTCACTCATTATTCAGCAAACATAACCAAGTATCTGTTGTGTGACAAGCACCATGCTTAGTGCCATGAAGGATGTGATGAATAAGACACGGTTCCTGGCCTCAAGGCACGGACAGTCTAGTCAGCAAGGAGCCAAGGAAACGAACAAATGGAGTGCAGAGTGATCAGCACAGAGAGAGAAATGACAGATCCTCTCTGCATTATTGAGGAGGTGCTTTGCCAATCCCCTTATGCACTGCATAATAAAAGAACCGATTTAGACCAACTAAATTAGCCCTTCAATCTGGATATTTCTCTTTGGCTTCAATTCTAACAGTGTTGTCTGGATCCATCAAGAGAAAATTGCTAAATTTTCCAGACATGAGCTTATAAACTGTCTCTTTCGGGGAAGAGGGGCAGAGGCAATATAAAGAACAGGGTTGCGGGATGGGGGTGAACAAATTTTCTTATATTGCATGAAGCAGAGATTTTTTTTAAAATCCAACATCTGCAGCCTATCATTGGCTAAAAGTAAGTGCTGCTTTGCAGTATGCCAGATGTTGCTCCTCACTGGAACTACTATGTAAGAAATACAGTGTGGTCAAAGCAGAGAATAGAAGCAATCAGTGAGAAAAAGAGCTTCCCCTTACAGTAAGCGAGTCTTAACTGGCATCCCAGGCCATTCAGCGTGGAGGGATCTAAGAGATTATACATAATCCCCTTTTTCTTCTCACTGACAGTGTCAGAATAGGAAGGTTCAGAGGTTCAGGACAAGAAGCTACTTAGTGATAGAACATTTATCCTCTTTGTTTTCTCAACCTGAAGGAGCTACAGTTTCTCTCTTTTCTTTTAATCAAGAGCAGTCACTTTTCCCCTCCAGTTTCTGAAAGAGACACCCTCAGCTATAAGAGCAGTAAGTCAGTCCCACAGACTCATTCTACAGACATTGGGAGCTTTTGTTAAGGGGATGTATGTACACAGCTCAGTACTGGGCCTTACTCTTATAAAGGAATAGTGTCAAGTGAGATAAGACAAAATCAGAAAAGAGAGAAAACAAAGTGGTTCTCATTGTCTTTATTAGTCAGGGCCTAAGGGCTGAATATTTTATGGAGGTCACCCCAATTTAAATAATTTTTTTAAAAAAACCACCAAGCTATAGAACAAATGTAAGACAAAATATCCTGGATTTTTTCATGACAACTATTTAAAATTTTACATGACAAATCCAATACCTTCTAAAAATTATTATGGCAAGTGGTCATGAAAATGTGCTCCTCACATCTTCTGCTATAGGGAACAAACTGGATGACAATCCCAGCTCTCGTCCCCACTTTATCTATATTCATTAATTAGTACAGCTCCACCACTGTGTCTGCATTAAGGCCAAGGTTAGCCAATGATGGAGCAATAAAAGATACTAACATGGGCCCATTGGGACTCCCAGTAGGTAACGTTGGTTTAAGGACTCACATCAACTTGGCTTTGTAACCATATCACTGTCTGAGACTCTTCTTGCCCCTTCCTTCCCCCTCTCCTTCAAAGGTAGCAGACCTACCTTGCAGTCTGAAATACTTCTCCCTTTCTCTGGCTCTCACCTCTTTAATGTTCACAGGTGTTTCCCTTAACAAAGCTCTTGCACATGTAATCACATCTGCTTCCCAAAGGACCCATATTAACACATGCATACATATGTGTTTGTATACTCCAGCTTCCCTGGTGCCCTGAGCACCTATGTTGTTTGCCTACTGGGGAATCCAGACCTGTATATAACAGAAAGTGCAGATAGTTACCTTTAATCATACCTGACTCTGCATCTTCGATGCACAAGCTTGACTGTAATTTAATCTCCAGAGTTATTCCAGAAGAAAAATGTAGTTACTGAAAAAACTCTGTAACTTTTATTACCTCATATGTAGGGATATTCATCTGTGAGGATGGTACAAGAACTGTCACATGCAAACACATTATTTGAGAATGATTTATGAATCGTAAAATATAAATTTTTTCTTTAAATCTTTGATACTGTTAGGATAAGGTGATATTCCAGATCATTTAAGAAAATTATAGCCTTCCAGTTCAACATGCAAGACTAACCATACAAATTTATTTCCTTTTCCCCTCAATGCTTCTTAAAATCATAGTTTTTTTTTTAATGTAAAAACCCAAAAAGACAGAGAAGATGGGGAAACAGCAGAAGAGAAATCCTGAATATTTTGGAAAAATAGGGATTAGAGAAGTGGTGACTGCAAGAACAGAGCACAGCAGGCTACACCTTGGTGCCCCCCTGGGGGTACTGAGTAAGGACGCCCCATTTCTTCTCCAGAAGCTTCATCAGGATGAGAATCTGGAGGCAGACAAACAAACCAACCCAAAGGCAGAGGCGAGGTGGTTATGCAAAGGGACTGGTTGAAAGTCTGTCTATGCAAAGCCGGTTAGATCCCACCTCCCACCCCGACTGGACCCGGACTTGTTTTCTGGGGAAACAACATGAGACGCTTACAGCTCAGGGATGGCAGGCAGAATAAGTAAGAGGGGAGAACTGAAAGGAGTGGGATTTGGGGAAGGTCTGCACCACCCCAAAATGATGGAATCTAAAGCAGAATATTGGTGAATTATTTTCTGGAGAAACCTACAAGCCTTAGAGAGAAAAAATCTAGCGATCACCACAAGTGGGTATAGTCTCAGTGATTTGGGCACTAAGAAGAAGGATCCTGCTGCAACAAATGCTTAAAAAGGTTCAAGTGCTTTTGGGATTGTTGAAGATGCAAACTGGCTTCTCCTTGCTGCTTGTAGTAAAATGTGAGAGGAAAGGGAGAAACTGAAGAAGAAACTGTTAAGCAAAAAGCACTGGATGATTTGGCTTCCCTGCCCATCTGGATTGGAAAGAATGCTAAAATTAGGAAATTCACTGTTGGTAAAGATTATTCTGCAGAGATGACCAATGGTGTGTTTTGATAACCTTGCACTGAAGAGAATAATGGTGTGACTGAAGAATCCAGTCAATTATCTCAGCAGAAGTCAGGAATAGAAATAAGAATAGGGACAGGAGTTATAGGGGAAGGATCTTTGGAGGATCCTCATATCTAATGGTGTGAATCTGGGTGACATACACAGGAGATTCATAAGGTTTTTGAGAATTTTATACCAGCAGAAATGCTACCTGCCTGGACTCCAAGGGACAAAAATGGGAAAAACTAAAAGAAGGTAGTCAGACACCCAAAATTCTATAGGCAAGAAACTAATACTGACTTTGATTTACAGTGATGCCAAGCAGTGAACAAGCCCGTCTTGTAGACACAGAAATTCCAATCATCTTTCCCGTCCTTTCTCTTCATTATAAAACAACAGAATACCAGATATTTTTAAGAAAAAAATCCAACATAAATGGAAGGCCAAAATAATCAAGTAAAAATGAAACTGAAAGAAACTGCAATAATATCCTAACTAGATCAAAGTAAACTATCCCTAACCTCCACGCAAAATAACCCCAATTAGAATTAATATCCTGAGAGAGCTAAAAAATGATTCTGTGCTCATGAAATAAGAATAGGATATTAGAAAAAAAGAAACAGACAATTTTTAAAAAAACACTTGAAATACAAAAAAATATGATAGCTGAAATTTTAAAAACATTACAAAAGTTGGAAAATAAGATTGAGAAAATCTCCTCACAAAACAAGCCAAGACTGACAATAACACTGAAAGCTGGGAGACAGAATAGCGATGTTCTCAATATAATGAATAAAAATAATTTCAATCTAGAATTCTACCAAATCAACCCATCAACCATCTGTGAAAGGAGGAAAAAGAAATTTTCAAGCATGCATAGTAGTATATAAAATGTATTGACTATAACCTGTCCTTAGGAAGATATTAAGGAAAATAATGAGCAATGTAAGAAAGATGAAGGCATATGATTTTGGCTCTAGGAGGTTCAACAACAGAAGGTAGTGTAGGGAAGTCCAAAGATGATGATCCAGAGAAATTGAGGGATAACAGACGCAGCAGAGTAACTAGGCCAGGTGATAATGATGGCTCAGAGGGAAAGAGGGGGCTAATGTTTTAGCCTGTGGAAAATATTCATAGGCGTGTGGAAGACATGACGGAGCAAAGATATGATGCCATAAAATAATGTGGCACCACTCAGTTCTGCAAAGAACAGCAATGTGTAGTCATTTTCATGCAATGTATGATTATTAGTTTAACTAGGAATTGTGTTACAGCTACTGGGAGATATGGAAGAGAGGAAATAGCAGGCTATAGAAAAGCTTAGTTTTCCCATTATCATTTCAAAAAAACCACACTATTTTCTAATAGAAAAATAATAGTCATCAAATTTGAGTTTATTGTTTCGAGGAATGGAGATAAATACTAGGAATCAAATCTAGAATTGTTGAAGTTGTAGCCTTGAAAAAAATGAACCAGGGCTGACAGGTAGCAGGGAAATTTCAGGACTATTGTCCATTTTAACCATGGATATATATGCCTTCTTGAAATTAGAAATTAATTAAAGCAAAATACCTTGTCCAAATATAAAATATCTCCCCTTCATGTGGACACAAGAAGCCATGTCACAAGTACATTTTTTATGATCTGGCATCTTTGGAAACTAGAGCTGACTTAGGTAAGTATTTTAAGTAAGACCAATTGAGAGACATTAATTTCTATCTTTAAGTAACTAGTTTTTGTGTGTACATTTACATGCACATGTAATATCTGGCAAATCAAGCTGCAATACCATTGGATCCCTTAGAATGTGCAAAAATAAGCAAAACTTTTCAGGCATTCTCCTGGTACTGCATCACGAATCAACATTTTCATTCAAAGGATAGACTTTTATTGCTATTGATCCCAGCTATGAAAATCATAAACATCAATATGCTATATTCACTCCTCTCTCAGACTTGACACAATGGAAGAAACTAATTCTGGTATTTAAATCAAAATGTAATCATGATGGTGCGTTCAGCAAAGCAATCCCAACAGGAAATAAAAATGAATTAATAGAAGAATAAATTGCAGGAAAAATGTACCAGGTAGCATTTTTCAATGCTTACCTTTTCTTTAAACGTATTAACTCTTACTTTTGCAAACTCAATCAACTATGGAAATAATTATATTCATTTATCTGGATAATTTTACAATTTGCAGATGCTAGAGACAACTTCATTTTTAGCTTTTTTTTCCTAACTGCTGGGACAAAAACAGTGTGTATATTGTATATTTATTAACAAAAACTGATGATCATTAAACGTTTAAAACTAGTTCTTCTTTGTAAACAGATCTTGGCTCTCGATAAAGGGATATAAATTGATTTATTCATTCAACAAACATTGATTAAGTATTTTCTATGTGGCAGGCATGGCTCTAGGTACTGGGGACACACATGCTTCTTTTGGATGCCCAGCTGTTATTGTCCAAACTTTTCTGCAAACTGTCCCTTGATTTGGCTTGTCAGCCTTTGAATTTTACTGACTTTACAAACCTATGGGTTCACTGGGATAATAATTCAGGATTTATCTGTAACAGCATGAGCACAGGCAATAGAATGGGATTTACCCTCCCAGGCACTGAGTAGTTTGCATGCACTCAGGTGGGCTTCAGGATAGGCAATTTACATTATGAAATTTAATCATAGCAATGGGATTCCAAGATAGTTCTGTTATCTCTATTTTATAGACATAGAAACTGAGGTTACAGAGTTTGATCCTCTGTGTGAGCCAAGGGTTTACATCTCTCCATTTTCCTATACAAATGTGGCTCACTTCCACTTCTTCTATTGGAATTCTCATTCCCGTGGATGTCTCTGTATGCTTTAAAAATTCACTTTTGCAGCAAACACGGGCTTTGTGACAACTGCAGGCTTGACCTGTGCTGCTTTCCTCTGCTCAGGAACTGTAAATCTTTTGCTCACTCCAGTAGTTCTTGTGCCTGGCACATATTATTGAACAACAAACACTGAACAAACACAGGAATGGGCAAATGGACTCAGACCTCTGCAACTCCAAACCGATGATGACTAGCAAACCCCTTCCATATCCTTCTGCCTTGAGTAATGATTACAGTGTGTTGACTGTTTCTTGAAGAGGTGAACTCAAATTTACTAATTTTCCCACGTGTTTGCATGTATGTGTGTGTGTGTGTGTGCATGGGAAAGGGGCTGGGGGTGGTGGTGGGCTGTGCATATGTGGGTGTAAACAGTTCTGGAAGTTATTATTGGGAACAAATCATTCCTGTTTAGTATCATAGAGGCAAAATCACGGTGGGATCCAAGAGGAAATCCCCTTCCCCCTAAACACTGGCTTTACTCTAACAGTTGAAGGAATATAAGTAACATGGCTTTGTAATCATTTAAAAAAACGACTACAGCAAATAATATTTATCTGTAGTTATGAACTGAAACAAATGTCTGCAAACCTGCCATTCCCTCTTCCTTTTACCCCTTCTTTCTCCCTTGTTTTCTTTCTCTCACTCTTTCCTTTTGTTTTTTCTATCCGGTTCTACCACTGAGGAATTTTATGAATTGGAAAAGGTCACATCTCTGAGATTTCTTCATCTATAGAATGGGGATAATGCTATCCAGGCTTGAGGTAAAGATTAAATGACCTCATGTATGCAAAATATCCAGCTTGTGGCACCGTAGTCATTTTCCCCATCCATAATCAAACACTGATTGATGACTTATACACACTAGGTACAGTCCTAGGATCTTTTTACCCCATAAATGAATATAAGATGTAACTTTTGTCCCTGAGGAACAGCAAGTTAATACAGAAACAGAGATATGGTTGTTTTTTGTTTGCTTTCTTTGAACTTGTTACAAAAACAAGGATTACATAGCACTTCTGATTGTAGACAGGCAGGACTCTCTGAAAGAGTGCTCCAGCCTTTAACATCAAGATGTTTCCTTAGCTAAATTCCCTTCTCCTTGAAGAACAGCATGAAGTCATTTTCTCTGAGATAAAGCTATTGCCTTTATCTTACCTTGCCAAGATGGGGGTCCTTGTTTGTGGTGGGGGGAAGCAGAGGAAGCAAGATAGAGATGCTTCATGAAGCTGTCATGATGAAAACCTTTCAGTGGCTCCCCAGTGCTGTCAGAAGCCAAGGCCAAGGTTCATCTGAGACAAGCACTACGAACAGAGTAAGTGGTGTACTCTTTGTGTTTAACAAACATGCTTATTGATTCCAATGAATGCCACAGCGTGACAGACACAGGTTAAGTGGATATCCTAAAAAAGAAAGCATAGTAACCAAGAAATCAAAGACTGGACAATGGATTTCTTGGCTCAAATTGCTAACTTTTTGCATAGTAATGCAGTATGATAAGTCACTTCATCCCCCCAGGGCACTCATCTCTCCCTAAAGAGGTGGAGGAGGCAGATGCCCTAGTCAGCCAAATGAGCTACTTCCTGTCCAGGAGAATGGAGGTAACCCTTTCAACTAGTAAGGCTATGGTTTCCTTTCTCCTTAATAGTGTTAATAATATAGGCCCCAAAGTCAGACTGGATGAATTTGAGTCCCATCTGCCAGTTATTAACTAGGTGGCTATGGTAAGCTATTTAACATTGGTACATCTGATTTTCTCCATCTTTAAAAATAAGATTATCAAAAAGTGCTTAACTCGTAGGATTGTTGTGAGGATCAAATAAACTGATCCATGTACAGTTGCTAGGAAAGTGCCTTGCATATAGTAAACATCCAATAATGAGAGCTGTTGTTGTTATTATCAGAAAAATGGAAGTAATAATACAATTTCACATGGTCATTAGGATTCGATAAAATCGTAGATACAGAATTCCTTTTTAAACTTCAAAGCAGTAAGGGACTATAAGGCATTATCACTTCCCTTAGTATTAATTTTACACATCTGACTGATTAAAGCATCTCAAAAGCTATTATTTTCATTATTTGTAACTTCTATAAAATGAGTGGATTGGCCCACACCATTTCTAATTTCCATTTTAGTTTAGACCTTCCCTCCTAGTCCAGTAGTCAAACAGCAGCTGACTTACAGAGCACATTTAAGCATACTCTCAGATAGGGTCCATTATTTCCTATTTTGCTTTTTTCAGAAAATCTGCCCAACTAAATTACTACCACTGTTTTTGGAGAGAAACATGTCAAGATTTATTTAGCTAGCACCATCAGATAAAGTAGCATTTTGATACACTGACAAAATTAACAGGGCAATAAATCTTTCATTTCATAATTAATCAACCTTTTATTTCATCCAGTAAGTTTTTGCTGGATAATCTCTATGTGTATCATGTCTTGACCAAACAGAGGTCCCAGAGAAAGAGAGCAGTCAAAAAGGAATGGAAGGGTTAACTGCTCTAGCTGAACACTACACAGGCGATAAAATATTTACGGTCCATTTCAAAGTATTCTCTTCTGCCCTTTCAATTTCTTTACACTTGCTTTTTTTCCCCTTTGTAATACTTTCTGATGGCATTTCAATATAAAAACTGTGAGAAGTATTTGGAGGTTTATAAGGAGGCACTATCTCCTCTTTCTCTGTAGTTACAGAAAAAAAGAAGATATTACTCTGCACTAGTTCTGAAAAAGCAGTGGTTTGATATCCTTACAACATATAACATTTTACAGTTCAGTTCACTGGGGAGACTTTTAAGAAAATGGAAAATCTTGTTCTCTCTTTCTGTTATTAAAAATATCCTCACAACGTGGCACTGGTAAAGGGGTGGATAATTAGGCAAATGAGCAGTGTGATTCCAGATGGAGACCAGACATATATGGCCAACTGATTGGGGATAGATTTTCCATGGGAATTCTTTGGAGAGAAGATAGTCAAATTAAAAATGACACTAGAATAACTTGACACCCATTTGCAAAAACAAACTGAACCTTGACCCTTACCTCACATCACACACAAAAATTAATTAAAATAGATCCACAGATCTAGATGTAAAAGTTGAAACTATATACAAGTTCTACAAGAAAACATGGGGCATCTTTGTAACTTTGGATTAGGCAAAAGTTCCTTAAGACAGAAAAAGCATGAACCATGAAAGAACAATTTGATAAATTGAATTTCATAAAAGTGAAGTATGTTTGCTCTTCAAAAGAAAATGGTAATATAATGAAAAGACCAGTCACTGACTGGAGAACATACTTGCCAAACATATATCTGACAGAAACATATCCAGAACACACAAAGATCTCTCAAAATTCAGCAATGAGGGAACAAATGAACCAATAAAGATATATGGGTGGCAAATAAGACATGATAAGATGGTCAGCATCATCTATCCTTAGAGATATGCAAATTAAGATTACAATGAGGTACATATCTGCTGCAATGGCTACAATTTTAAAAAAGAACAAAAACAGCAACATCAAGTATCATTGAGGAGGTGGAACATTTGAAAGTTTCACATATCGCTATTAGAAATGAAAAATGGTGCGGCCACTTTCTGAAAATACCTTGGTAATTTCCTATAAAATTGAGCACACATTTATCATAAAACCAGCAATCCCATGACTCTATTTCCCCAAAGAAATGAAAACACGTTCATACATAGATTTTTTTAACTCAAATGCTGATAGTAACTTTATTCAAAATAGTACAAATCTGAAAACAACCCAAATGGTGATCAACTGGTGAATAGATAAACTGTCATATATCATAAAATGGAACACCACTCAGCAACAAAAAGTAACAAGCTAGTAATATGCTCAATGACACAAATTAATCTAAAAGTATAGTATTAAGTGAAAGCAGCAAGACACAACCTACTATATGTTGTGTAATTTCACATTTATATGAAATTCTAGAAAAGGTAAAACTCTACCAATAGAAAGTCATTTAGTGTTTGCTAGGGGTCAAGGGTGAGGCAAAGGGAATCAACTGCAAAGGACCAAGAATATTTTACTGGTGATGGGAATATTCCATATCACGACTGTGGTTGTTACATTCATATATACATTTTTCAGACTCACCCATTGGAGTATTTTAAATTGGTGAATTTTATTGTATGTAAATTGTGACTCAATAAGTGAATTAACAGTTTAAAAATCAGTTTTTTAAGGGTCACTTGTACAAAGGATTTGGGTAAGACTTCAAACTTCATAAAGTATTGTTATTTCCCATAAAACACAACCTATAGCCAATGAAAGCCTGCAATTTCAATTGGTTGTCTTAACTCCTTAACATGGAATATATGTTTTCTGATAAGAAAAAGTACTTGGGGAATCACTTTTTTAAATAAGGGGTAGAGTTGAGAAATTTCCTTCTTTGTCTGGACCTCAGGCACCTAGTCCTGGACTAATCATAATCTTTCATTCATGGTGCCCTCTCAATATTTGTCCATGCATTGTCCTCTTTTATTTACGTATGTGTCTGCTTATTTGTTTACCATGGGCCCACCGTGGACACAGAAACTAGTACACTGATTATAACTTATATCTACTCATTTGGTCCTCTGCTATTCCAAACCCCTGCCTCAACCTATCTAGTGTGAACAGCTCTATCCTAAATGTTATATTAATTACTACCTTGTTTTTGGAAAAAGTCATTGTACTGCAATATTTGCATTTCTGTAAGTATATTGTTATGCTTTATTAGATTCATAATAAAGTGTATTATACCATTTGCTATTTTTGCAATTTATTTTGTACTCAGTACTGTACTACTAAGTATAATATGCTGTTACTTAATATCATACTGCTAGGGGTCCTTCATATTGCATACATCTATGATTCATTCATTTAGACTTCATAATATTTCATTTTGTTATTGTTACATAGAGAACTTTATCTGTTTGACTGTTCTTATAAACATCTGAAGAAATGCATGAATTCCTCTTAAATAAATACCTATGAAGGAACTAATTCAACCCTAGAGTATGTGAATGTCTGCAGTTTACACAATACTGTCAACTGTTTTTCAAAATGGATGTGGCAGTTGACACTCTTCCCAGCAGTTAATGAGATATCCTGCCATAGTATTTCCTCTCTACCACTTGGCATTATCAGACCTCTTTATTTTTGCATTCAGAATTAAGCATCAAATATTACCATGTTGTGGTCTTGATTGCAAAATGATTGAAAATTATTGGAGTGACTTTTTTGCAGATGGTAGGATCATCCATACTGAAACCACCCAAGAATTTATATGAATAAATTATTAAAATAGAAAGAGTTAAATAGGTGACTGGATTTGAGGTCAATATACACATGTCAATTTCATATACATCAGAAACAAAACAAATATCTAGAAAATTTAATTTTGAAAACTCATTTGCCATAGTTCATATGAAGCACCACTGAGAATCAAACCCAGATAGTCTGATTCCAAAACCCACTTTGCAAGAGTACCTCCCCCATCTGCAACTGATTCCCTCCGTTCAAATAACATTCAGGAGGGATGAAAAAGTAAAGATGTTTTCAGAGAAAATAAAAATTTCAGAAACAAAAATTGAGGGAATGGATGATTCATAGCTTATTCCTGAGCAATTAAACAAGTCTCAGATAGATACATTGATAAGAAGAAAGTAATGAGTTTAAGGTAAAAGAGGAAAATGTATGATTCTGTGTTTAGGAAAAAAAACAAAACAAAAAAACAAAAGCCCCAAAAACTCAACAACAGAAATATTGGTTAATTATACCAACACGCAACATATAATAATAGACTTTATTGTATGGTATAACTAAAATAATAGACAATATTCTCAAGGAAGACGAGGAGATTGGAATCGAGCACCCTCAAATTTTTGTAGGACTCGATGAAGATTAGAGCTATCATTTTAAGTTTTAGCTTTACTAAATCAAATATATATGTTAAAATTTAAGGATAATTCATAATAAAAACAAACTTACACATAGCTACTAAATCAGCAGAGGAGAGAAAGAGAAGAAATAATCCAAATGAAGACAAGAAAAGAGAGACTGAATTTAGAAAATGACGGTGTGTGTCACGGGTCTCCAATGCCATGAGGCATTCCTGTCTTGGGTCCCCACCTACTGTCAGCCGGCCAGACCACCCCCAGGCCCTCTGGGTGCTGCCATCCAAGACAACAGGCAAGTGGCTGGCTCCTGTCACACACCCACAACGCAGGTGCGGGACCTGCTTCTCCAGCCAAAGGACTGGATGGCACATCCCAGGAGTGAGGGGGACTTGGCTTCCTTTTGTGTGAGCACTGACTGGTGGGGGAGAGGAGACAGGAGGGAGGATGTAGATAAATTCTATTCTAAGTACTGTTCTTTCCAAACAGCCTGTATGGAGCATCTTGGAGCCCTGCGGTGGCACCTGCTGAGCTCCTGACTATGTCTTTGTGCAGCTCCTGGCAGTGATGCGGGGGCCAGTGTGGGAAGGCATCACCTTTGCTCATTCTCACCACCTTGGGAGGGCACCGCCCAGGGAGAGCTGGGCTGTTTATTCCTTGCCTCAGGCTCTGTTCGCAGAGGACCTGAACTATGCTAAATAGAAAACTGAAAGTACAATGGTTTAACTCTGCCCAAATATAGCAATAATCAGAATAAACACCAAAGGACTTGATGCTCTATTTAGAAGATAGGTATTTCAGGAAAGACTTTTAAAACTTGTAGATATTTGCCATTTTAAAAAACAGTTAAAACATAACATTAAAAATCTTTTAGAGCTAAAAATAGATGTAACAAACCAGTACAAAGCACAGTAAACTATTGTAGTAAAATCGATATTAAATAGAGCAATATTATTTTTTAAGGGGGGTCTTTACTCTCTGGGATATGATGAGAAAGTCTGTTAAAAGGTACTAGTGATTTGGTCTTCTAAAAGTCAAATCTGAATCTGCTTTCTTCTCCCTGCTCAGGTCAGAATGATCTTTCCAAATTATAAATTGTATTCCTTCTCAAAATCATTCAATGGGTCCTCATTGCCCATAAGACCAAGACCGACAAGGTCTCCAAACACTCCTAGGGGCAGACTACTGTGATGTAAATGAGAAGTGGTTTTAAACTTGCTGGATGGGTGACAACTCCCCTCAGTCTAATCCTTAATGAAACTTGCTGCAAGGCAGGTGCTCCTGAGAACCAGCCAATCAGTGACAGCCTCGCTTTGCTGGTCAGCCAATCCGTAGTGGGCTCCTGCTAAGGCACAGCCTCTGAAAGCCAGCCAGTAAGCAACAGCCTTGCCCGGATAATGATGCTTCCAGCGCTGATGACCATCCACTCCAACTCTATGTAACTCACGTATTTCCCCAAACATTGCTGACCCAGACACGCTGTATGAAATCAGCAGTCAACGTTACTTGAAGAGCTGGGCCTGACCAGCCTTGCCCTTACTCACTTAAATAACTTCTCTTTGGCTTCACATGCTGAGTGGTGGTCTCTCCCTTCTACAGACCCTCTGTGATCTGCCCCTGCCTTCCTCGCCACCCTCCTCCCCTACCACTCCTTGATCTCCACTTTCTCTCCAGCTATAATGTATATATAATATAATAGCTTAAAAAAAACCTGCCACCAGCAGTTTTTCAAATGTTTGATAATATTTCACATCCCAACAACTTTGCTCCAGCTACATCCTCTGCTGAAAACACCCTTCTGTAATTTTCTGCCTGGCCAATTTCTACTCATACTGTGGAGATGAGCCCAAGCACATTACCATTCCAGGTCGTCTTCCCTGATTTTCCACATCCATAGATTTGAACTTTCACCTGTGATGCTACTCCAGCCCTTGAGCACATCTCTAAGCAATACGTATATGATGGGATATTTGTAGGGTTTTTTCTATATACCTTCCCAAAACTGTGAAACTCTACTGGCAAAGACTAATGTCCTTTTTGTCTTTGAACTACCATCCCCTCTCAAAGTATTAAAGTAATGTTTTGATGGAATTCTATACTGGCCTAATGATTTATTCAGTAAACACATTTATTGACTACCACAGTATTCTAGAAAATGCCCTGTAAAAAAAAATTTAACAGCAATGGCAGGTCAAGATTTTCTGCAAAGGATGAATGACCATTAGAAATGAGGCAATCTGGTTGTAAGGAGTACTAGGGAATTTATCCTGACATCTAAAAAGTTCATGACTTATATTTAGAATTATTATTATTACAGTAAAAAATATTTTATTGCATTAGTATATTGAAATTTTTCATTGTATTATTGTAAAAAAATTACAATTCCTTGAGGCAGGAAAGAGGTTCTGATAGAGATTATGCAAAGGGATTCATCACCATTCCACACACATCCAAGGCACCTCTTGGCATTGCCAGTGGTGAACAAGATGGCAGCAAATGGGAGCTTGGAATAAAAGAGGAGGCTTGAGCAGTCAGCATTTCTGCTTCTGTCCCCAGTGAGGTGAGTTTTGAATCAAGACTCGATTTGGAATAGAGGAGAGAGTGCCCCTTGCTGTGTTCTTGGGATGCCAGATGGCTGGACTATTTATAACAACTTGCCCGAGTCCTCCTGTCGGGCTGGCATTGCTTGAATAACTGTTGGCACACGGTGGAGGAAGATGTTCTCTGCTTAACATCACTGAGGGCCGCCTGCTTATCTCCCAGCTTCTAAGCTGCAGCTTAGGTTGGAATGAAAGCAGGAACACAGGCAAAGGACAATGCTACCTTTTAGCTACCGTAGGAAAAATCATAATTGCCAGTCCCCATCCATCCAGAAAGCAACTGGCTTTTATATGGTAGAATAAGCTCTGCTTTCTTGTTCTTTCTTTCTTTCTTTCTTGGTTTCTTTCAGTATTTCTGTCTTTCTTCTCATTTTCTGTTTTTAAAATTATTTTTCAAGAAACACTGTCATACGTCTGTTTAAATAAATTAATCTACATCCCCATCCCAAGTGAGTCAATTCTCAGAAACACTAGGTCTGCATTTCACCTTGAATAGAGTAAGGATTGGTGCCAGCAGATCCTTCTGCTTGTTGGGGGGAAAAGGGATGTATAAACATATATGTGTATGTACATATATAGTGATAAATACACATACCTATAACCTATAATATAGATACATATGTGCATATATACATACATAATGACAGCTGCTCTAAAAGAAGCAAGATGTGAGCTCTTTGAGGTATACATATTAGGAAGCAACTGATTCTACTAGAAAGGAATACATCTTTCAAGAAGGAAGTTGATACTTGAGTTTAGCATTGAGGGATTGTCAGGAGTATGCTTGGACACCAGGAGAGGAATTTCCCAGTGGAGAGAGTGCACAGAAAGGTAGGATTAGTTGAGTAATTCATGATTCTTTACATAGGTCTAGGGACTGGGGTCTATAGTGAGCAGTGGAGAGACATAGATTCCAGACATATGCAAAATCTGGGTCAAGGTCAACTTGCATCTCATAAGGAATACTACAGAAACTCCTGAAAGTTGTAAGCAGCAAAGAAGACTGTTCGAATTTGGCTTTTAGAAGACTACTCTGGCTTTCCAAATGAGCATGACCTTTACACAGACTTTCCCATCATATCCAAGGGAGTAAAGACTCCTCCCCACTCCCCCTCCGACACACACACACATCCTTTAAAAAAACAATTGCTACTTGTTAACACTTCAGAGAATCTTGTCCACCCCCTTCTTCCCCTTACCTTTGTCCTGTCCTGGAGTCTCAGGTAACTGGTTAACTGTCCATTGTCTCTCCTTTCTGACTAATGTTATTAGGCTGTAATTACACTGACTAGTTGTCCCTATTTGATTTAGACTTTCAGTATTGTAACTCTCTTTGCCAGCTATGTAATCTGTGACTCTGTCCTGTCCCACCTCAGGGCTGCATTCAGGGCAGTAAGCTTGTCCAAGAGTTACAAATAGACATCGGCAGTGAAATGGATTGAAGCAGGGTGAGACTGAAGGCAAGTAGAGGAGCTTCCATATCTGAGTAACTGAACTACTGAATATATCGAGTATTGAACTGTTTTTACTTCTATTTCTTAGAAACACATTCAAAGTCAATATTATTATCATTTCCATTTTACAGAATGAGGAAACTGAGAAAGGTTAAACTTTCCAGAGTTAACCAGAATTAACTCCGAAAGGTTAAATAACTTGTCCAAGTTTACACAGTGAGTAAAGGTCTACCTGGGACTTGAACATGGGCTCATCAGTGGTCTTTCAGCTACAACACTACATTTGAAGAAGATTTTAACAGAGGTCTAAGGAAGAGGGGATGTCTTGACTGAGACAGTGAGCAGAAATGGGAAGAAGAGGCTTTGACAGGAAATCATTTTTGGCCAAATCTGTAAGAGCTAGTGTCCTGCCTCCTAAAGGTAAGACCACTGTGGGAATGATCACAGGGAAAAGTTGTCTCTGAATCCCAACAAACGATAGACATAACAGGAGTGGCCAACTCAGCTGTGATTCAAAGAACAGCCAGCAGCAAGTTTTCCAGTAAGTGGAGGAGGCAGATGGTGGCAGAGTCAGACAACTGGTAGACCTCGCTTACGCAGCATGTCCTTCCCGCACCCCCCCGCCCCCGCCCCAGGAAACAGAAAGCAGCTTTCGAAAGCGTAACAACCATCATGCTGCAACTCTGTTTTGAAATTTCAGCGTCATCTCCAAGGGCCTTAAGGCCTACTTCAAACTTCTGAGTATGGCCTAGACTCAGTTTCTCAAATTCTAATGTGCATGAGAGTCACCTGGGGACCTTGTTAAAGTGTAATTTCTGATTCAGGGGGTCTAAGGTGGGATCTGAAACCCTGCATTTCTAATTAGCACCCAGACAGTACCCATGCTGGTGGTCCACAGAACACACTTTGATTTTGAAGGATCACATAGCTTCAAGGCCTAATTCCTTCATCCCTCTGGAGCTTTGTCCATGGACACTGCCCCTTACACTCTAACCGTGCTAAACTTCCCTCCATCTGACGGACATGCTGCGCTCTTCCCTGACTTCATGTCTTTGCCTGTACATGCTGTTCCCTTCACCCAGAACCTTCTTTATCTAGCTCATTCCTCACATCTTTAGGTCTCAGGTCAGATGCTAGTTCTCCAGGAAGCCTTCCTTGTTTCTCTCAGATGGAATTGATACCCTGTACTATGCCACTTAATGCCCCTGAATTATAATTACCTCTTTACTGAAATAAATAGGGATAGAGATCTCTCCATATATATATATGCATATATCTATATATCTCTATCTTCTGTGATACCTATGATGTGTCATCTAGATGATATTCTTGTTTCATCCTCAGAGTCTAGAAAATAACTGACTCTTGGATGGAAATCCTACAAGAGACTCCTTTTATTTCTCTGTTGAGTAATCACTGAAGTAGAAGAGAATCTTGGAGTTCTCTCAGGAAAAAAAAAACCAACAACCTCCTTCTTCTTCAGAATTAAATAATTCTTATTTCCACAATGTATATTAGCCTCTGTAACTATTATCCCATTTCGACTTTCATAATACATGTAGAAAGTAGCCTGACTTGGCCGTAGGCCCAGTTCTAGATTTTGATGGGTTGTTTTTTCGTAGATTCACATAGCCAATTAAAGGCACAAATATGATTAGAGCACAAGAATACCAGGCCCAAGACCAGCACTGCCTCACTGCATCATGCCACTCTTTGCTTCCTTTATTTAGAAACAGTTTATAGCTAGATAGAGTATGCTATTTCAGTATACTGGGCAAATGCTGTGACCTATATTGAAAGATATTCTATGATACAGCTTTATGAAATTCTTTATTGTATCTTCTCTAGAGATGCGGCTAAAGATATTGTCTATTGCATTTTACTGCACATTTCTGCCTGAGTCAATTACTCTTTTCTGAGCATTTTGCCGTTTTGACCACTAGGATTTAGCAGAAGTCTTTTCTTATGCTGCTGCTAGAAATCTCAGAACTCCATACATGTCTCTTCTCCATTCTTACAGTAGATTTCAGACGTTTATGGAGGCCACATTTCCATTGACTTGATTGCTGTTCTAAGTCATACTTGCACTCTTTTTCACTCTTGTTTCTCACTCATGCAATTTAATCTCATCTATTTTCATCTGGTATTTTATATAATCTTGTAACCTACTCAGATTTTTTTCAGTAACAAGGCAAATTATAAATAATGCATCATTTATAAACATTGGTTATGAATCTCTAAATGTTCACCAAACACTTGTTGTCAGGTGAATTCACTGCTCTTTAATATTCTACAAAATCTCTTACCTAAAAGAATTGGATCCCTGGGATTGGAGAACCTTGTTTGCTAAAATCTAGTTCTCTGTTCTATGTGTGCAGGAAGTATAGAATATTTCAACACATTTCACTGAGACATGGAGCCTCTTTTCAGAACTTTAATTAATAAAGGGCTTATGAATAATTATACACAAAAATTAATTGTTTCTATTAAAGGAACAATTCTAAGTTCTAACATTTTGACAAATGTTAACCACCCTTTTCTTACTGGATCAAATATATAACTACTATTAATACTGCTGAACCCAGAATGACAATGTGCTCACTAACTGAGTTATCACCCACCACCCACATGCTTCAACTGCTACAATTAAAATGATGCCAATTTAGTGCTTGTTCTTGGCACACTTTAACCTGAGTCATGTATTTTATGTACGTTACTTATGTCAAGTCATCATTGGAGTGAATTAGATTTCATTATGTATTTTATGGACATAACCTATGTTTTCAGATTGACTAGTTCAAGTCACCATTGGAAAGAATTAGATTTCATGATGATACATTTGAATGAATATGTAACATTAATTAGTAAAGTCTGTAGCAGGGAATGCTGCTTATGTTGAAATATCACTCTTGGTACTTCAGGTATCTCATTCATCGTTGAGAATTTCTTTCATTCTGTGATATAACCTTCATTGGATTCAGTTCACATTCATTAATTGTTTACTCATTAATTCAATAAACTTTTATTGCATATGGTGGGCAAGATATTGTGCTAAGACTTTTTAGTCAAGAAAAGTTAGAAGACAGTAACTTCCTTTATAACTTAAGGGGAAACTAGCACAATAAACAGATGATTTCAGTAAATTTATTAACTGGTAACTCTAAGAGAGGTATGAGCAAATCATTGGGAGAAGAAAAATGAGAAGTTATTGATTCCAATTTATATAATCAAGCAAGGATTCCTACAAGAGATGCCTTTATAGTGAATGCTGAAAACTATTTAGAACTTCAATAGCTTTAGAAGAAAAAGGAGTGGGGGAACATCATGAGTAAAAACAGGAAGGTGGGAGCTGTGTTTGTGGAATGGCAAGGGAGAGAACCACTATTATTACTACCATTCCAGTACTAACTTCTACTACTACTACTGTTACCATTACCATTACTATTATTACTATGAGCACTACTACCACTTTCAGTGTTGCTATTATGACTATGTCTACTAGTTCTGCTATTAGACACACTTATTCAGAGACGGCTATTACTATCATTACTATCAGTACTACTTATTGATACCTTTTATTGAGAGCCAGGAACTGTTCCCTTTATAAATATTAGGATCCGCACAGGACTTTCTCCTGCTAAAGTAAGCATGCTGCCTCAAAATCATGAGTAGACCTGTCAGACTCAGTCCAGGGACCCCTTTAAACCTTGTGCAAGCTTTAAATTTCCAGATCAGGTGGCATTCATGATTCTGGCCTCTTCTTTGCAAAGGATTTAGTTTTTCACATTTTGGTTTATGAATTCAATTAATCTCAGTGCAAACTGGAATACCATTAAGTGTTGATATCAATGGATAAATCATCTAGGATAGACATAAACACACAACAATGGAGAAAAAAAGCAAGTGCTTCCTGATCATATCTGCATGGTCAAGAGGACAGTGGAGATGAAAAACGGTGATCCAGAGCAGAGGGAACCATAAACACCATTCCGCCCCCCCCCGGCCGTCTTTGCTATTCTCACATAAAACACAGTTCTTGACAATATTTTTAGATGGAGAAGAACAGTTACTTCAGTTCTATAGGCGGGAAAGAGACAGAAAGAGACAGAAAGTGAAAACTCTGCAGCCCAAACCCAGGACTCACCAACCTGGTGCTCTTGAAGTCACCTCCTAGGAAAGAGGAGGAGGAAAGGAGTTCGAGGAACTCGGTATCATTCTAGGTCGCGAATGTGGTGACCTCTCAGGGGAGCCCAAGTCTACTCTTTACCCTCCTCATTCCCTTTGTACCCATGAGGATGGGTTCAGTGCAAGGAACTCATAGATAGTGTCCAGGTGATAAAAGGGTGGTGATACTGCCTCCTGAAATGGTCTCACCTCCATGAAGCAGGTGAAGTGAGTAGGGTGTGGGGCTGTTCTTGGAATCTGTTCCTCTTCTAGAAGGCTCAGGGTAGAGGGCCAAGGCTACAAATCTGAGAGATGGTCTTTGTGGGAACGAGCACTGCCTGTTTCTAGCCTTTTGTCCCAGAATAGCCATATGTCCACATGGTCTCTTCCTCTGGTGGCATGCTAGGTACACAGTATGTTGGCGGCCTGGGGCTGGCCAAATCCAAGCCCCTCTTATCAATGGAAACATCTGGTTGGGAAGCAGACCCCTCTGACCAAGGTTTTGTTCCTTGGGGCACTAGTGGCACAAGAATGATCGCTTCCTGCAGAGCACACAGTCTCTGTCCCCTTGACCCTGGTACACACATGGTCTTTGTCTCCTCACCCCATCGTAGCAGTTCCCTCCATCTACAACAGCAGTGTGCAACCTTGTTAAGCCAGCCACTCCTAGACTCCCTGTATGTAAGTCCCAATAAACCCTCAAGTCGCCTATGGGTGTCCAGGTCATTCTTTAGTCTCTCTAGTGGTGATTTCCCATTGCAACTCACCCAGTTGGGTGTGCAGCAGGATTTGGGATCACACCGTCTTGTCTTCTTTGGTTTCCCCTTTCCTCATCACTGCAGAAGGTATTCAGTGTAGGCCTAGGAGAGAGGGAAGGGCAGTTGCTTGGCCCTGTCTCTCACCTGCATAAAAGAACCCTCCCTTGGGTCTGGCCCTGCTTCCTGGGGGAGGTCAAAGCTTATTTTTCTTTTTAAGCAAAAGCCTTATGATTTAAAAAATACATTTTGCCTAGCCTTATCCTCAGAACACATGTTCTTTTCAGGACCCTGATAGGAGGGATAGGATTTGAGGATTTTGGAGATCCATGATTTTGGCCAAATTACAGTTCATTGTCAATGTGACTTTCTGGAAGTAACTCAGACCAATTAATATACCTTTGGCTACAGTGTGAAGCAGAGAGATCTGCAGGTGCTTGATGCTGGTCATAGGCTCTCCCTGAGGGGAGAAAAGAGGCAGTCTCCTGACCTAATCTACCCATCAGAAAAATCTGAATAATGATGGCCAACTAATCAAGCACAGACACAGTCACTATGCAACTCTATCAATGGTCACATTGAACCAAATTGTTTTTTTAAGTTAGCTGAGAAAGTTCTAGTTACATCATGAAAATGGGCATAGAAAATGGTAAAGAAGAGGTGAGTCAATTCATCAGAAGTCTCTAGGGCCCTCTGCAGCTTTTCAGCAGTAACTCTATAAACTTCCATTTGGAACCAATTGTTTAGCAGTTAATAAAGAACAGATGACTAAGCCAGCCGAGTAGTGTTAGTGACAAGCCCAGCTGCTCAAGAGGGGGAGTTAACAGCTCCCTGGACAGTGTGACTTAAAGGTTAATGCATTCAACATCCAACTTTGAAGTTTCAGACATGTAACCATAACTTTCTCAGTTTTAAATTACGGAGCATCACAAAAATGCATGGAATATACTTGATGATTCATTTAGGAAAAATTCTGGAGCTAAAATAATAGCAACAAAAGAATTACTAAAACATAGAAGAAACATGATGGAAGAGAGAGAATGTAAACTCAGGAATCCCAACATCACACATTTACTGTCAGACCTCGGGAGAGTCAATTAACCTCTTCAAAGCCTTGTGTCATCACCTGTAAAGATGGTTATAATAAGCATTGTTTTACATGGTGGATTGCAAAAATAACTGCAACTTTTCATCCCTCCCTGCATTCCACTTACTTGGCAATGTGACTTTGCAGCACCTCCTCTTAGGAGCTAGGATCTATTTCTGTGCCTTGGGATCCAGAGTGGCCTCGTGACTATCTTTGGCTGAAAGAATGCAGGGAAAGACACTTTGTGCCAAGTCTGAGTCCAAACCTCAAGAGGACTTACATTACTTGTACCTATTCTCTTGGAACCCTGCTGCCACTATGAGAACAGACCTGGCGACCCCACTCAGTGAGGAGAGACATGTGCCCCCAGACACCCCTGTGACCCCACTAGCTGAAAGGCAGCTATATATGAGTGAAGCCATCTGGTTTGGTTATCTATTGCTGTGAACAAACAACCCTAAAACATGATGATTTTAAAAAATTAATTATCTCCTATATCTGTGTGTTGATGGGGTTCAGCCGAGTTCTTCTTCTGTTTCACTTATTGTCTGGAACTGCAGTTATTTGGGACTCAGCTGGACTGGAACATCCGGATGGCTTGCTGGTGTGTCTGGGTGTAGAGAAGGCTGAGGTGCTGGGACAGATGGGTCTCTCTCACCTCTCCCCCCCTCCCCTAGCTTTGTCCCCCCGAAATACTGCCCACCTCCTCTCCTCTCCTTGCTGCTTCTTCCTCTCTTCTCTCTCCCATCTCAAGGCCTCTCCGTGTTACTTTTCTGCTTCATCTCCATGCAGTCTTTCCAGCATGACAGCTGGACTTACATGACAGCTCAAGGCTCTCAGAAGGGCAAAAGTGGAAGCTATCAGGCTTTCTTAGGCTTAGACCTCAATTAGCAGTGTCACTTCCTCTGCATTCTCTTGGTAGAGGGGGCCACAAGACTAGCCCAAATTTGAGAGGGAACTCTTGGAGGGCATGCATACCAAGAGGCATAATTCACTGGGGACCATCTTTGAAGACCAGTTGCCACCTCATTTCAGACTAGTCAGCTCCGACCTACTCTTTACTAACCTGAGACAAATGAGTAGATCCAACCAAGATGAGTCAAAACTTTTTAGATTATAAAAGATGTCCATTTAAGCCCAGCCAAATGTGCTGACCAGAAGAATCATGAGCTCAGTATGTGGTGACTGTTATGCAGCAATTGCTAACTGACACACTCTTCTTGCTGTATCAAAATACATAGCACAGAAATAAAAGGAAATACAAGCAACAAAAGCCCTTGGAGCCAGCATTACCCATAATAAGCACTTATTTTTTAATACTACTAATAATATCGTTTATGTGAGCAGTAGTCATTGAAGACAGTAATTCTTTAGCATAATGATTCATAATTTGGAAAAACATTTCTATAGGAAAGTTAATATGAAAGAACCACATTTAGCATCAGGACACAATAGCAATGACCCTAATAGATAACTCTGCACCACTGGAAACACCTAACTCATCAAGAATTTACGGATGGCTTATTATATGCAAGGAGCTATGAATAGATCACAAATAACCCAGGTGATAGCTGCACTATGAAAAATACTCTACCTCCTTTTTTATAGATGAGGAAACTGTGGCTTCCTGAGGTTTACCAAAATTACCCAAAGGTACACAGAGGAAAAACTGGTAGAACCAAGATTCGAGCCTAGATATACTTAATTCTCAAACCTCGTGTTCACCATTATCCTGTGATACTACTCAGGCTTCCACTTTTCCTTCCAAAGCCCTGAGATGAAAGAAGACAATGAGGAAAGAATCAAGGGAGAAGGAAGACACAATAGCTCAGGACAGATCTGTGGAGAACAGCCAGCACATGAATGATCCTTTCTCCCAAACTCTTTATTCTCCTGAGTTTCGTATTTCTGTCTATGACCTCACTGCCCTTGTAAGCAGCCAGGTCTGGCAATCAGAGAATGTCCTCTGACAGCGTGTTCTCCCTTGCTTGAGCAGGTCTGGCTTCTCCCTTGTCAGCAAGGTCACTGTCATCACTCCCGCCCTAGTCCCTTCCCTGTAGGGTCAGTTGCCTCACACTTTGGGCCCCATTATCCCCAATGACAATGACTGCAATGGGCACCTAGTTGGTCTCTCCATCTCTACTTGTTCCTCATGTGATCCAACATGCATGTAGCTCCCAGGAGAATCTCTCAGCAGCAGAGCCACAATGCTGTTCACCTGATCTAAATCACTGATGCCTCCCAAAGTCCACCAACCAAAGCCCCAAAATCTTCAGTCAATATCTTCTACCTTTTATGTCTGGTCACCATTTAAGTTCCCAACTCTTTCTTTTGGCATCCTTCGCATTCCCTGTGCCCAAACGAAATTCTACCCACTGGTGGGGCAGCTTCAGTCCTCAGGCAGCCTGTGCACAGATTTACTGAGCACTTACTCTGTACCTGGCACTGTACCATAGACTGAGGAGACCTAGGTGAACAAACAAGTCATGGTTCTTTCCTCTGAAGATGCTTTTAATTTAGTACAGAAAACGAATGCTGACAAAATGTAAACCAACAAGAGTAATAATCAAGTTTATGGCTATTACACAAACTGAAAAATACAGTGCTATGAGCATATAATACAGAAAATTGATCTGGACTTAGAGGGTCAGAGAAGCCTTTGAGCTGGTTACTAGATGGGTACGAGTCAATCAAAGAGTGATGGTGTCAGTCATCAAAGAAAGGTCCCAGCAAGAAAAGGCAGATGACATGAAGGCCCAGAAATAAAAGAGAGTTGGCAAATTTGGGGAAATATTTGACCTTGGGGTTTTAATTTCTTTATTTATAAACTGAATTGTCTGGTTTCAGTTTCTTTGTCTATAAAATGAATATATGGACATCCACCTTTAATTTTTGCAGAGACAGTTAAGCAGAATAATACATGCTATACATAATTAGCCAGCAGAGGGATTATATATAATAGTGCTGGATAAATAAAACATCCCCCTAAAAGAAAAGAGAGTCTTTAATATTACATTTTCCCCAATGTGTTGTCAATCCTCTAAAACACATGACTATATTTTTAACTTAAGAAATCAAATATCCCAGGTTCCAGGAGACCTTGAACTTCAGTACCATCCTGTTACCATCCTTGTTCAGACTATTATGGTTTCCAGTGCTGCTGGCCTAACCATCTCTTCTCAAAGTGGTTTTTATTTACCTCTGAAATGTCTCGAGTGCCTCAGGGGCTGAGGGATAAGGCTCCTCAGTTTTCTGCTTCAGCTCCTGCTGAGGGCCCCCCGACTGCTACGATGGTCTGTCACCAGAGCTGTTGGGAGGACGCTGCTCCTCTGAGCGCACGAGTCTTCCTGGTGATGTTTTGTGCCCCCACGGTGGCCAAGCTGAACGGCGCTCTGGGGTAGGGCGCGGGGAGGAAGCTCACCTTCTCCTGCTCAGGGCCGCACTCGAACTCTCTCAGCAGCAAAGCAAACTGCCTGTGCTCTGAGTGTCGCCAGACTTTCTAGGTGCTCAGAACCTCCTGCTGCCCAGAAGGAAGTCACCACATCACTGCCTCCTATCTGTCTCTTTCCTGCCTTTTCTTGAAGCTCCTGGAAGATAAAAGCCAAACAATATCCTCTTACTACAACAGTGCAATCATCTTACTGAACTGGAGCTCAGAGAACCACATGGGTTCACTTGTATTCTCTCTGCAATCAGCCAAACTCAGAAAGGCCCTTTGCACTTATGAGAACAAGTATACATGTGTAATTCCCAGTGATTAGAAAAGCCGTTTCCAACAAATACTGGATAATTGAGTGAACGAATAAAGCAAATCCCTGCGCACACATAACAGAAGTTCAGTAATATATTGATTAAATGCTGGCAATAAGTCTCAACAATCTTTAAGATAATTTCTGGCACTAAAAGTTTGTAAGCTGTGATCTTTGCTCTCAGGAACCCTTACAGTATAGTGTAGGGCTTCTCAGTCCCAGCACTATTGATAATTTTTGTTGTTCATTGCTTTCTTTGGTACTGTAGGATTTTAGCAGCATCCCTGGGTTGCTAGGTACTGATAGCACCCTTGGCTCAAGTTGTGATTACCAAAAACCCCTTCAGACACTGACAAATGTTCAGGTTCCCTAAAATTAGGAGCTGGAAAGATTTAGATTCAAAATGTACCTGAATTGTCAACTTCAGTGATTTGGAGGATGTCACTTTCCTTTTATAAATTGAGTGTTGAAGAGTTGTTCAAAGATTAAATAAAATAATATGTGAAAATTTCAGAAACACAGTATGTTATAAATACATGATAAGGCTTTTAACTTAAATTAATGTAGATGAAATATTTAGAAGACAAGATGATATAAAGTTTACCTAAAAGACAAGATAGTGTCTACCATCATTTTTTATGCTCAGAAGACCCAACATGTGTTTTACATGTAACAAATACTTGATAAATACTTGTTGAATTGAATAGAAAGGTTGGGTTTCATAGCATAGTAGGTTTCAAAGGTATAGGAATGAACTAGTGAGATTCAGAGATAACAAAAATAGTGAAATTAAGTGCTAACAAACAAAATATCTGTTTATGAAAAGACCGTAGGATTCATTCCTTCAAACCTAGTTTTAACATTAGCTATGCCTTTCTGTGGTCTTAGCTGGTAGTAACTTCTTTGAGTCTGTTTTGTCATCTGTAAAGTGGGAATAATAGTATCTAATAATGGTATTATTATTAAGGGTTAATAATATTATATGCAACTTAATTAATATAACTTAATAGTATTATTATTAAGAATTATTGAGAATATATGTATATTTAAAAAATCAGTATAGGGCAGATATGCTATAAATACTAATGGCCATTGCTATTAATATGCACAGCTATATAAACTATTATTTTTAAAATAGTGTTCAATATTCATTAGCCCCTGGACTCTGTTTTTAAGTGCACTTGAAAATTAGAGCTCACTCAAGAAATCCACCCCGTGATCTTCATTTATGAAAACTCTTGGCCTTGGTTAATCATTTAGAACCTATTCAACATTTATAGCACTGAGAGCCAGGCACATCCGTCAAGGGAAAGGGCAGGAAGTGACAAGCTTTCAAGGAAGGGTGGTGAAAGATTTATGATTCATGGAGCAACTTTTGCATCAGTCTCAGCAACAGGTAGCCTGTATGAGGTCATGGCCTGCCTCCCAGTGGGTGACAGGACATTCTTTCAGAGGTCAATCCAATGACCTCCTTTGCCTTGCCTGAAAGGTATGAAGGAGTTATTCCTAGGTTTCGTCAGGACAAGCCTTCATCCATCAGGTTATTTTGGTGGGCCTGTGGGTAGACAGCCATGACTAGAAATATACAGCATTTTGGAAAATGAATAGCAAAGGGCCCCACAAGGATGGATGAAGCTGGAATACAAAGCTTTCCCCATTGATTTTTGGGTCCAAAGAAGCTAGCGACTGCTGGAATTGTGGGGGAAGGGATGTGAGCCCTGGATCCCAGGTCACAGACAAGGGTTGATCTTTATCAATGAGGTGCATAGAGGAATACCATACTTAGGCCTTTCAGTGATGCCAAATTCTTAAAGTTGTTATTTGGAAGGTGTGTGTGTGTGTGTGTGTGTGTGTGTGTGTGTAGGAGAGAGAGAGAGAAGAGACAGGGGAGGAAGGAATGTCCTCTCAGCTCTTGTGTTCCACCTTGAAAGGAAATACCGATGTGGCCGCCCTGAGGCTCCAAGACGACTGTGAGCACTGCAGAGAAGCCAGAGGCCTAGTGCCAGGTCCGCCTGAACTAGGTCCCATTTCTCCTGATCACTAGCCATGTGGCTCAGTGCTGGGTGACCTCTCTGAACTTATCATACATAAAATGAAGATAACAATAGCTACCGAGGATTGCTTAGGCTTAAATCTGGTGCTGGCGGGGATGCTGATGAGACAGCGCTCACAAGGCATTGGCAGAGAAGCTTCAAGTTGCTTTCTGGCCTGAAAGGAAAAATGAGCTTGAACCTTTAGCTACTGCATCTCTTTTTTAAGCAAATGTTAAGATGAAACTGTCCCCATGGCCCCAGGAAAGTATATACATGAATGATTCATGCTTGATGAAACCTGCGCCTTCCTAATAACATTTTCACACACTCAGCCATTCTCTGCAGTAAATATGGGACCTGGGAATTGCACAATATCCAGGGAGAAAGAATACTGAGAGTCTATCTCCATTCCTTTTTAAGAATTAATATGATAAAAATGTCTCTGTTGTATTATAGTGGGTTGAGTATGATCTACCAGCAGGAGAGAACTCTATGGTCCCCACTGATTCATGGAGGGCAGTGTATCTGAATAGCTCATGTGTGTTCAGTGCCAAGGCATTGAGTTTCGCATCATGAGGAGGGCGGGAAGCTCTTCTGGACCTGCCTGGGCATCATGCTTTGGGGATAATTACTAAACATGCAAGCAAGAGCTAAAAAGGCTGCAATTTGACTCGACTGAGATGCTTCACTGTGAGAATCAGAAGGAATGAGACGAACTCAGGCACTGATACAGCAGCAGCCCAGGTGAATCAGGACCCACATGGCTACAAACAAAGTCACAGAGTTAGAGGACCCATAACATTCTGTTTTCCTCCCTGCCTTGCATTTGAAACAAATCTGGCATTTTGAGACTGAGCAGATTCCCAGAATAATTGGAAATTTCAGGGCACAGAGGATGGTCAATTGATGGATACTAGATTTTCTGCTAATTAGGGCACATTTCTGCTCATAGAAGTAGAGGTTCAAGTGCCTGAGAGGAAAAACTAAAATGGATACATTAATATTTACATGCTTAGCAATAAAATGGATCAACTAACTGCACAGGTTTTGGTGTAAAGGATTTGTATGTGTGAGATCAATTTCAGGCATCATTCTCACTATTCCTGCTCTTACAGTTACGGGTATCCTTGGATATAATTTGATTCTTTAGCTCAGTCTTAGGACAAGCTAAGAGTGAGGCAGAGAGACTCAACAGCAGAGATGCCAACATGTATTAGAGTTAATAATGGATTGAAGATAAAGTTTTCCAAGGATATTGAAATATCTTCTCTTTACTATTGGATAGTGCCAAAAGTTAGAAGAAGCAAGTAATAAGGGTGGATTTGTAGAGAACAGGAAATGGTGACTGGACTAAAGTCAAAGCCACCGAGTTCTGACCACCTGTCACAGGACCGTGGGAGTGGTGGGTGTTCCCACTGTCCCTGTTACGTGGAATCGGTCACAAATACTTGCTTGATGCCTCACTCTTCAGTGACGGCACAGCAGGAAATAATCATAAAACAGAATTTGACTGCACTACACTTCACATTTTAAAAGGATAATTTTACCAATATCATCACAAAATCCCATGAGCTAGTCATTATTTTCTCCAGTTTCAGGTGAGGAAACTATAGAGAGATTTACAGATAACCTCTATGACACAGACAGTGAGTGCTCAAGCCAAGGACCCAGAGTATCTGACGGCATACTGAAATATCCTGTAAGAGCTGGAATGCCCAAGTTTCACACCCAGGTGGTGTGGCCTCCCCTACATTGAAAGTACATTGGGTTTATTGTAAAGAGTTCCAGGTTTGTGTTTTAACTCAGAGCTTTAACCCTCGTGAGACAGCCCATGATTCCTCAGTGCCTCCCGGCCACAGGGTCTGCCTCCTGCATATCAGAAAATCACGTTTGACATTCCAATAGAGAGAGAGAGAAAGAGAGAATAATTTATCTGTTAGGTTCTTTCTGTATTTTTTCTTCCTTTAATCAAAATGAGCCCCACAGTTGATGAACTTTCCTATACCTACTGGCCTCTTTGACAACTGCTATGAACCAGAGAGAATGGGGGTGGGGGGTAAGGGGGTGTTTTAATCAATATGAAAAGGTGATTGTGATAATAATAATTCTTTAGATGTACTGGCATGCCAGACACATCTGGGGACTGGTGAGGAGTCCAGAATATCTAGAGATAAAGCCACATCAGAGGTGGGTGTAGACGAATGGCTGGCATCAGCTATGAAGGGATCTGAATGGCGTGTCAAGGAGCTGCAAACGAACACACTGCCAGGGGGCCTCCAGCGACGTGGTCATAATGGGAGCAGACCCTTGCATAGTTCTCACTATGTGCCAGACATGAATAATGCTGGGGTTTGAATGTGAGTGGACCGACCCCAAAAGACATACCCTTAAACCCTATATAAACTATGTTATTCACAGAGTGTATTGAAACCTGGCAAATGCAAGCTAATGGGAGGGTCAGGTGTGGAGGTCTTCTCAGAGCCTCTGTTTCAACATTTAATCTATTTACCTAGATGCCAGTGTTTTCTCCAGGAACTGTTGGGGGACATGGTGCAGCCAAAGCTTGCCACCTGTTAATTACTGCACAAAAACAGCAGGTCCAAAGTCATTATTGTGTGCTACAGATAATTACAGCCACCCAATTAGGAGGCGCTCTCTTGGCTCCTTTTCTACACAAATGTGCAGGCTTGGATGCTGAGCAGGTGATGGGGATTTACAAGAATAATAACAAACACCAGTGGGGTACAGGTAATTAAGAGATGTAGGCTGCAGACAATGTACTCTAAGCAAATCTGGAAACGGATTAGGAGAAATGATGGAGGCTTCCATCCAGTCTAGATTGCATCTGAAAAACTTTTCAGAACACCCAGTGAATGCAATCTGCTTTAGCATAAAAAAGGGGTAGACGTTAATCAGGATGGGTAAATCAATAAATGCCATTGACAATACAAGAAGCAGGCTTTCTGTCCATTTCTGGCTGGCATGCAGACACGAAATGAGAATGACTTGGAACAAGAGATCAAGGTAAATGGAATGCTGTGAACCAGCAGCTGATAGACACAATGAGGAAGCTAGAGACATCTGCCTGGCTGGAATCAAAGCTAAACACCAAAATTCAAAAATATTCCAAATTTCCTTTAGGAATTTGGAATGTTAGCAATTCGTGAAGAGAAGGAACCATTCAGAATTTCATGTTCAAATTCAGGCCTGATGGCTGCCAATATTTTGGGCTTACGCTCTTTGAAGTCAAGCATATGCAATGACACCAGACTCCATTTTACCTCCTGACAGATGTGCCCCATATCTGCAACCCTAAATTCATCGTAAGAAAGCTGTGGGACAACCTCAAGTTTCCTTTCTAATTTATTAGTTTTAAAAGAATTTATAAAGCAAAATTTTAAAAACTTTATTATTATGCATCTGTTATGATCTGATATTAAGCCAAAAGCCTTGCCTATAGCATTTGATGTAATCTTCAGCATAACCATTTGGACCATAAATCATCTTCTATTGGCAGTAAAAAGTCAGAAAACAGAGGCTCAAAGAAATTTAAAACTTCAAGTTAGTAACAGAGTTGACATTCAAATAACTTGAATTTAATGCTATTTCTACCACATTGTACTCAAGTCCCAAATTCTTTTCCTTGGAAGATAACTACTAAGCTTGGAAAATATTCACTGTCAGACCTTCAAACTTCTCTGGATCATTCTTCACCCTATTTATATCTTTTTCCCTAAATAAAGTTTCCACCAACTCCTGTGCTCCAAATGTTTCTCATTTTTCTTATTTCACTTCTCTTTTTTTCTTAACAGAGGTCTTCGATATACAAAACTATTTTAAAGATAGTACAAAAGGTTCCCATATACCCCACACCCAGTTGCCCCTCTTATTCATATTTTAGATTAGTATGCGACATTTGTCACAATTAATGAACCAATGTGGATACACAATTATTAACACAAGTCCACACTTCATTCAGACTTCCTCAGTTTTTCCCCAGTGTCAGTTTTCAGTTCTGAGATACATCCAGGTTTGTGAAACAGTGAGATGCCATGTCTCCTTAGGGTCATCCTTTTTTGTGACAGTTCCTCAGGGTTGACTTGTTTGGGGCACTTTAACAGTTTGGGGGACTACTGCTCACCTATTATAGTATGTACCTCAGTGGAGATTTTTGTTGTTGTTATTGAGATATAATTCACATGCCATAAAATTCAACCTTTTACACTACACAATTCTGTGGTTTTCAGGATATTCATGGAATTGTGCACCCATCAGCACTATGTAATTTCAGAACGTTTCATCATTGCGAAAGAAACCCTCTGCCACTAGATAGATTCCTTAATTTTGTTGATCTTTTCACAGACATAATTTGTAGTTTCAGTGGTGATTTTCCACATTGTTCGTTTCTCCATCCCACTAATTTCTCCCAGTAATTCTTGTTATTTTCTTCCTTCTGCTTGCTTTGGTCAGTTTGTTCTAATTTTTCCAGTATCTTGAAGTGGAAGGTTAAGTAACTAATTTGAGATTCTTCTTCTGTCACAGTGTGTTTGCCTTTACATCTATAGATGTCCCTCTAAGCACTGATTTAGCTGCATCTCATTAGTTCTTGGTATCCTGTGTCTTCATTTTCACTCATCTCAAAGTGTTTTCTAGTTTCCCATGTAATTTCTTCTTTGACCAGCTGGTCATTTTGGAGTATGCTCTCATTTCTACATATTTGTGATTTTTCCAAATTTCCATGATATAGATTTCTAACTTTATTCCATTGCAGTTACATAACATACATTGTGTGATTTCAATCCTTTTAAATATATCGAGACTTGTATACTCCAACATCTAGTCTATTCTGGAGGACGTTCCATAGACAATAAGAATGTATATTCTGCTGTCATTGCTGACATGCTATATATGTCTGCTAGGTCTAGTTGGTTTATAGATATGGTCACTTGAGTCTTTTATTTCTTTGCTGACCTGTCTCAGTGTTCTATCCACTATCAAAGTGGAATACTGATGTTTCCATTATTACTGTTGGATTACCTATTTCCTCATTTCTATCAGTTTTTGCATTGTGTAATTTGGCAAAAAAGAAAAACGACTAGGTACATTTTTATCATTTATAAAGCATTTTGCCTGCATTTCTCTGTTTAATGCTAGCAAACAAACTGTGCGGATTATATTTTAATGTCTATTTTGTGGGTAAGGAAAAGACAATGTAGGCCATTTACACAAGTAATAAACATGAAGACTCAAAGCCGGTGTTGGTCGTCTTCTCCACCTCGGCCAGCTTCTCAAACTCAGACCCTAGAGCCCATGAACTGGCTGCAGACCAAACTGTAGGCCAGCCAAATACAGACCTGTCCAGCTGAGACCATCCGGATTGCTGGCCCGTAGAGCCGTAAACTAAATTCACGGTTGTTGGTTTAAGTCACTAAGTTTGGGAACGGACAGTGATGAGCAATGGCTGATGCAGTCCTCCTATCTGTCCCCTACCCTCACTGATGCCAAACATCAGATTCTGTTTCTCACCACACTTACATGTTTTCTTAGACTACATTATTTAGTATTTTCAGTCTACCAAAACTCCACAAAAAATGTTTTTCAGCTTTATTGAGCTCTGATTGACATAGAACATTGTGTAAGTTTAAGGTGTACAATGTGATGATTTTATACACACACACACACACACATATAGTGACATAAGTACCACAGTAGGGTTAATTAACACATTCACCACCCATATAACTAACATTTTTGGGTGTGTGTGATGAAAATATTTAGGAGCTATTCTCTTAGCAACTTTCTAGAATATAATACAGTATTGTCTGCTATAGTCACCATCCTGTACATGAGAGCCCCAGAACTCCTTCATCTTATAGCTGGAAGTTTGTACCCTTTGACCACTCTCTCTCCATTTCCTCTACCTCCCAGGCCCAGGTAACCACCATTCTACTCTGTTTTATGTGTTTAGCTATCTTAGATTCCAAATATGAGACCATATAGTGTTTGTCTTTCTCTGTCTGACTTAATTTAATAACACAATGCCCGCAAAGTCCATCCATGTTGTTGCAAATGGTAAGATTTCATTTTCTTTTATGACTGGGTAATACGCCAGTGTGCATACACAGCACCTCTTTATCCCCTCATTCACTGATGGCTACATGGTCGCTTCCACGTCTCAGCTATTGTAAATAATGCTGCAGTGAGCAGGGGATTATAGATTATCTCTTTGAGGTGATGATCTCATTCCCTTCAGATGTATAGCCAGGAGTGGGATCGGTGGACCACATGATAGTGAAAGTCGGGGGTCATTTGACTGAAAGGAGGGTAGGAATTTTCTTGGTCCCAGCTCTCTTCACTTGATTATATTGCCTGTTTGGTCCCTGTTAACATGTCAGTTTCATGCTCTCCTACTTCACATGATTAACACACAGCAGACTTATTATGTTGTAGGTTTTAAAAACATTTAATTCTGACCCTGAGTGTCCCTACAGTTTGAGTATCTGCTCCTACCTTTCAAAGATTGGAGGAACTATCATTGCCTAGTAAGGGAAAATAATATCTCCATTTTTTTTTTGTCTGCAATACAGATAGTGACTGCATATTTTGTTTGTTCTTTCTTTGTTTCTTTTCTTTTTGGGGAGGGTTGGGGGTATCTTTGGAGGGTTGGGGATACCTTTGGAGCTCTCATTCCTAAAAAGGTCAGACAGCTTTCTGGGGAGCTGCTTACAAGCTCCTCCTCCCCAAATTTCCACCAAACCTCAGTGAACAGACTGGCCTGTGATTAAACACAACAAAAGGACAGAGAAGGAAAGGAAAATGACAAGATTATTTAGGCGTAATCACTGATTGCTCCCCAATCCAAAAGCTCAAGAGATATAATTTAATCCAATTTTTAAATCATGTTTTAAAAGAAAGGATTTTTTTTTATTGTTTAACATTACTTTAATCCACATTCTCCACAGCTAGAGAAAGAAGTGCATTTTAATTTGGGGAAGTCCACATACTATTCCTCTGAACTGGGATATATATACTGTGTAACTTGTGCTTATATATTTATGAATTATGAATTACACACAAATTATGTTCCATCTTTTTTATGAATTACAGAGAGAGAAATTCATGCTATTAGCTATGTTCTTTTCCAACTGAGACTTTTAGAAAGAGTGGAAGCATAAAAAGGGCTTGAGATGATCAGACACGGAATGTGCAGGCAGGCACTGGGGCAGCCCAGCAGCCTTCTAAAGCAGCCAGCGTCCTCCTCAGGTTGGCCTTACAGGCAGATACACTTGGCGATGGACCCAATTGCTAGTCCTCCTTTGGCCAGGAAGCCGTAAAGCCTCAGGGTTAAGGGAATGCACTGTAAGCTGAGGCCTCCTCGGCTGGAATTCTGGCTCCCCTGTGATGCCCTGAGTTTCCTTATCTGTGAAAGGGGAGCAACAATACTGCAACCCAGCAGGCATCTCTCCAGGACACATAACACCTGCATCCACTCTCCTTGCCAGGCCCCCCAGTCACATGGATTTTGGAAAAGGGGTAGATGCATGCATGAGAAGGCAAAGGCCCTGTCTATAAAAGCTGCATTTCTGGAAGGACAGAAATTCTTGGTTCTGTCTCTGTTGCCACCTCTTCACTACACCATACAGGCTGGGAAGGGTGTGGCTTCAGGTGGTGACCACGGGTAAAAAGATTTTCCCCACCTCATCAGCCCCTTGCTGGCAGCTGTCTTTAGGATGTGGCATACTTGACAGCCCTTCAGCTTTAACTGGAGACCCTCATCCACATTTCCCAGGATAACAAGAAAGCCCAAATCAGCATCATGTTATTGAATTCTTTCAACAACACTCTGAGATAGGAGCCATAAATACTGATGGAAAAATGGACTATAAGGGTTAGATAAAGAACACAGGTTATGAAGCTTGGCAGTACACAAGCCTGGGTCTGCCTCACTCTGAAGGTTGTACTTACTCCCTGTGTCATGAGTGTGGAAACACTACCAGGTTACCCATCCCATCCTGGCAGGCCTCTACTCTTTATTCTCACTTTGAGAGATGAGCCTTTGAGGTCACAAGACACCGAGGCCTTGGGAGTGCTTTACTACCACAGCACGGCCCAGCCAGCCCAGACTGATATTCCAGCCCTCGATTTTTCCTCCTAGTTTTTATTGGCTTTGCCTTGTCTCCTTTTATTTTCATTCACCCTCTTTCAACTCATCCTTTCTAATCTTACCCCAATTGCTTTCCAGAGCCTATAAACTCTCTTCTTCCTCCCCCCTCTTCCTCTTTCTTCTTCTTCTTCTACTAATTGTGTCTCATTTTTCTTTGCTCCCAAGTTGGACCAAAAGGAAATAGAGGAAAAGTATAATCAAGGGAACTTTCAAAAATTAATGGTGAAGAGGGATCTGGGAAGTTGAGCAAAGGAGGGTAGACTGGACATTATTCTAGTTGTCACCAGTGCCTCACAATCCAGGCAGAGGAGTAAATGTTTCATTTCCCATGAAACTCCTCATGCGGACTGGGTACCATGCTAAGAACTGGGGTAACAGAAATTAGTAAGACACACTCTTGGCTGCCCAAGAGCAGATACTGAATGGGAAAAGAAGTATAATTGGTATTTATTGGTATTGTTTATAATTGGTATTATTATATACCATAATATATTATACATTACATATGTTACAGTGCTTCTCACACTAAATTACATATATCATATCTATAGATAAGCACACAAAACATTATTTTCTAAGCAGTTATGTGCTAGAAGGTCTACAAGGTACTGTATGATCTTCTTACCTTATACAGTAATTCCACGGTGGGGGCATTGTCATCCATACCTGGATAGCTAACGACCTAAGGCTTAGAGAGGTTAAGACAATGAGGTCACCCTCGTATTTATTAAGTGGTTCATCTGAGAATCAAACCTAGGTTAGCCAAATTCCAAACCCTGAGCTCTGAACAAGCACCCTGCACCCTCTCCCTGACTAGATGCTGTGCTAGAATAGAGGCAGTCAGCGAGGACATACTGTCTGATTTGGGAACTGATGGGAGAATGGGCAGGCAGGAACACTCTCCTAGATAAGATGCCCACAGGTAGGGAAAAGAACTTGGTGATTTTCTATTTCATTTTATTTTTGCAATCTCCAAAAGGAGGCAATGAAAAGAAATCCCTGCTCTTGGGAAGTTATTAGAGCTACCATTATATAAGCATGTACAGATGAATTAAATCATTGACCAGGAAGGAGAAAAGAACAATCTGCAATTTTTCCCTCCACTGTCTATGGAGGAACAATACCATATAGACCAGTCTGATCCTTAATGCATTTAAAATCAGAAATTTAAACTGTATTCAGCCTGCAAAGATATTTTGTTTGTCCTGCACAGTGTTGAAAAAAAAACCAAAAAACAAGTAGAATGAGTTGCATGGAATTAGTTGCCACCATTGAGAAAGAATGTTGCATTAAAGAGTCAGGCTTCTGGCTTCTCTCTCATGGAGTCTCCCATGTGCTGAAGACTAGTCAGCACTCTAGACAGGTTACACACTCTCTAGTTAACCACTGGCAGGCATTTTTTGGCTGTTACTGTTTTCTTACATCTGGCCTGCATCACTTGTTCATTCCCATTTCCTGGTCCTGAGTGCATTTAGTATTAAGACCCTTGGGAAATATGATCAACTCTTTGATTCTTCAACTATATATAACAAAACAAAATTTGCATGTTCCTGGAAGAACACTAAATGATTTTGTTACTTCAACTGCCTTCATGTGTGAGGTTAATAAATATTTGCCAACTCATCATGCCAGTATTGTACTGGATCAAGCTTTCAGTTGTATGGTGCTATTAACACTGCCTTGCATATGACTACAAGTCAGTGAAATACCATCTGAGAGCTCTTGGATTTCAAAATTACTTTAAGCTTCACTGAGTATACAGATGGATCACGATGATCTGCCACTGAGAAAATTACATTCTCCACTTGTGGATGGTCAGATGAAATTTAGAAATTGCTGCTCTGATCACTGAATAAAAATATTACCATCATCCACTTCCTAGCAAATGTACCTTGACTTGTTAATTGCTTAGCCACTCATTAATTGAAGACTTGAATGTATTCTTACTGTGTAATCTAATTCTATGCTTACCATTCAGGATAATATTAACAAGAACACTGCTCATGAGGAAATGCATTAGTGCACAACTCTATGTTAAAACAAAAGCAAAGGTTCCCATGAGTGGAAAGAAGAATGCTTTATATATATATATTTTCCTAATAATCACTGTATTCTAAGGATACTGATAGCATGGCCAAGTGTTAGACTATAGGTTCAGTTTGTAAGGTGGTATAAATTTGAAGCCCTGTAGATAACAGAAAGAAATTGCATAGGTTTGGGAATTTTTGGATGATTCGTTAGCATTTATTGAGCACCTGTTATTTCTCTGTATTATGCTGACCACCTTTACATAATTGGTCTTATTTAATTGCACCAAGGAGTTGGAGGTTGACATTTTGATTTTATAATGAGAGTTACTGAGGCTGATGTATGCCCAAAACATGCAGGTGGTAGAATGGTGAATCTAGAATGCAAAACTCCTTTTTCTGTTTGGATTCTGGACTAACCCAGCAGAAAACCAGCCCCTTCCAGTGTCTCTCCACCATTATTCATTTCAAGTCTCAGAGCAGACACAGCAGAGAACGTGAATTTCTCCTCTCCTGCTCTCAGGTATACTGAACAGATCCTCCAGACGTCTTCCCTCTGTGTCTATAGTGTGGGCAACATCACCGATCACATGGGGCTAGTCAGAGCAAGTGTTAATTGTCCTGTAGAGGAAACAGGTCCAGACTTATGAGTCATGAGCCCTGAAGCAAATGCAAGTAGGTAGCAGAACTAAAGATGGAGCCCAGATCTTTGGATTCAAGAACTCCCCTTATTTCAAACTATCCCTTGTACGAGTCTGTTTATGCAAATAATGTATGAAATAATTAAAAGAAAGAGTGTAGAGAAATCTCTTTCTATACCAAAAGAGTTGAAAGATGAGTGGATAACAGTATATTAACACCTGGTATCTTCTCCTTTGAGCAATGGGAAAAAAAGAAAAGGAAAAAGAAGTGGATTCAGCTGGAGTCCAAGACACAGCCAGGCACAACTATGCTGGTAAAGGGGCTCTGGTTAACATTTTCCTACGTAGCTGTAACTGAAACCAGTTAATGGGAGCAGGAACATGTGGGAAACAGGGAAAAGGGTAGAAAAGCTCGTGGCTGAAAATTGGTAGCACAGACCTAATGACACCTAGGGGAGGAGTGGAACCTGGAAGGAGCAGCTAACATTAATTTATGAAGAGTTTCTGAAGGAACCGCATGAGGGAGTGACATCCCTGGAGAGCAGTCACACTGGTGAATGTGTTGGACCGTGACTGAAGCATACTTTTCTCCTTTCACAGATGATCAACATCTCCTGATGAACTGTTAGCTGAAATGCAAACATTTTCTAAAAGGAAAAAAAAAAAGAATGTCTTCACTCATGTGCTAGGAAAACTATGTCAGAATTCTCACTTCCTTCCAAAAAGTATTCATTCTCCATTGTGGTGAGTTACTATAATTATCAAGTTTAGAATCCATCTTCTGAAGATTCCTGAATGAAAGGAGTTAAGTAACTATAAACAGTGGTAAGTCAATGAATCAGCCTGCAAGAGGCTGTAGTTATTAGGTGTTATGCTCTGAAAACAAACATTCCAGAAGGGTGTGATTTCAAACCTTTGAAACTGATCTCAAAATATACAATTATTTTGAGCATAATTTTTGTCTTATATAAAATGAGAATTATAATATCTATCACAAAGGATTTCAAAGAATATGAAATATGCTATTAAACATTGATAAGTGCATCTGGTCTGAGTGCACAAAAACTGCTTAATAAATGTTAGTTCCCTTCCTGCCTCCCCTCTTAATTTTATTAAATTGATTCATGTGCCAGTGTCTAAAGTGTCATCTTTATTTCCTTTTTCCTTTTCTCTTTATCCCCTTCCTCATAACAATTTTTCCCTCTATTGAAAGCACAGGAAATATTTCAGACTATATTCCATGTCATTCTGTTTCCATTAGGAAAATGCTTCTTTTTATTAAAAACAGACTTAGAGTTTAGTCTGAAATATTTTGGTTATTCTTGGAAGCTGAGTATATCATTCACTCACAAGCATTATCAGGACTTTTCCAGAAGAATGAAGGTACATAGAGAGACAGTGGTTCCTGTGTTACGGCATCAAGGAGAACAGACGCCCCAGGCAGGACTGAACGTGGGGCGGGAAAGTAATCTCAGCTTGCTCAGCCCCGGGAATGAACTGAAGGGTCAGGAGTATAATGAGGAATACGATTCTTCAGGTGAAGGTGCTTATATTTTGATGAGAGATAGTCCCTCTAAGTTGAACTTGACTGAATCACTCCCCAATGAAAGCCAACCTTTTACTTACTTGGTGTGAAAAAAATTAAGCTTTGGAACCGTCTTTCAGTTTCCTAGCCTACCGGATACATTTTCAGTCCTACGTTGCTGCAAATAACCTATCTTCAGGGTTTCCAATACTGGATGGGGAACTGCAACTTCAGAAGATTGAAGTCATCAAGTGATCTCTCCCTTAAAAAGGACTCTTTACCTAATGGAAATGACCATTGATACATAATTCAAATGATGACCCTGGTGGCCCTTAAAAAGTACTGAAAAGCTTAAACCCACAGAGAGGATTGCAAGAATAAAAAGCTACCTATTCTAAGAAACACTTAACTCCCCTCACCCCCATACCACCAGCATTTTACAAAAGGCCAAAAACCATTTACAAACTGTCACATGAGAAAATGGGATTGTGTACGCTGTCTGGAGTCAGAAAGTACTGATAGAATTCTAACTCTTTCATTGCCGGTATTGGTTTATCTCCATGGCAATAACATATACACACATAAATCACATACATATATATGACCATATATGTTTATATGCAGGATTTGATAAATATTAATTTCCTTCACCTCCATTTGCCTTTCATTTTATGTTTTATACTGTTGATTTCTACCTTAAGTCTTCTCTAAATCAAATGAGCTGCGTCTGTCCCCAAAATTTAAAGAGTTGGTGAAAATGTTAAATTAACAAACATAAATGAAAATTAACTTCACAAAACAATAACAATATGATGTAGAGCTTAAATAGATGCAAAAATGACACAAAATGAGGGAGGAAGTAAAGTAAATGAATTGAACTGTGTAAGGCCCTTGCACTGACAAGGAAGTAGTAACATTATTCATCTATATTATATTCTAATAAGGCACTTGTGTTTTGGTTTCTAAGATAACCACTAAAATCACAGTAAAATACTTTAGAACTAGCTAAGGAGGTTGGTAAAATTAAAATCAATTATTTTATTAATCCTAAGTAAATAAATAATCAAGTAAAAATATAGCCAAATAATGAAATAAACAAACATTTCGCCTCAGTGAAAAGGATATGAAGAAAAGTAAATTAGCTCAGAGCTTATAGAAAGTAATGTGCGTGGGCTTCTGTTTTAGGGTCATCAGGAGAAATTGTACAATGAGATGACAATCTGCTGAGATCTGACTGGTGAATGGAAACCCGGCCCACGAAGATCTAAGGATACAGGATTACATGCAGGACTGAGGATGACAAATGTAGAATTGAGCTTGGCATCTTGGGAGGAAACAAGGAAGCCGTAGCAGAGCGGCCTTGGACTCTCCTTCGCTTGCCACAGAGCCCCGTGCTGCACAAGACACTGCCACCCGGAGTGCTGGGTCAGAGCTCTCCCGGGTAAATATTTTCAGCCCTAATTTCCAGAGGAGGAGACTGACATGACGAGTAATTAAGTGAATGCAGTAGCAGTATTACATGTATTTCCTTTAACTGTGTTTTGTAGGCAGCTACTTGAAAATAGTTTCTGCCATTTTTTACAACAACCTGGGAAATCTGCTTAAGCCTCTCCTAACATATCTGTAAAATGGAGACAGCAATAGCATAAATGCCAGGGTAAGATGTGCTGAGGACTAAGTCCGATCACATAAAGTGCTGAGAAAATGGGTGAAACATTAGGAAGGGTTAACTCATAAAAGTATTGTCTTGGATATCTCACATGATAAGAAAAGGAGATGGTACTCTAAACCAAATGATATTTCCTGAAAGTCTCTGCTTCTACCACTTCCCCTCACAATCTCCTGACATACTAAGATGATGAAGTGAAAGGCAGTAAGTGCTTTAAGAGAAGGTGGGGCAAACAGATGGGCAGGGAAAGCTGGGCCCTGGGGAACCAGGCTTCTAGAAGGGAGGAATGTCTGAACTACAACTTGGTGGATGAAGAACTTGATTTCTCTCATTTTCTGTCTTAGTCATTTGCTCTCAGAAACATTTATTGAGAACCTGATGGTGTTCTTTCCTGCATGACAGTGTATGTGGTTTCATCTTTGAAGGACTACAACTACTTATGTATTCTCTGTTAATAGTTTTTTAAAAACAGTCATGGCCTGTCTGTCTTCTCAGTGCCTTAACGGCAGCTTTCTCAGAGAGAGTTCATATTTCCTTGCATCACTACAAAGCTCCTGACACTAGGCTGAAATGATTCAAGCACAAGTCCTTCCCATGCATTGGTGTATAATAGGTACTCAGTAAGGTTAGCTGAATTAAAGTGTAAAACTAACACTCTTTATGTACTATTAAATTGATGTTGGATGAATGAACGACTATACAGAATGAATATAAAATAGAAGGAAATGAATATATGGACAATGGATGGGTGGATCGATGGATGGATGGGCACGCAAATAGTTGAATGGATAGAAAATGGAGAAATATCAGTGAGTTATTGGTTTTCCAATAATTTCCAAGGTTAGGAGTAAGACTTCTGAGCTGTGTCTGTTGTTTTCAAATTTCTAAAGCATGTGGAAAAGGCTCGCAAAACTAATTTTCTCCAACTTTTCTCCTAACCACTGTTGAATGATGGATGCTTGTTCTGTTCTCTAAGATTTCACTCCAGTGCAACATCAATTAACTGGATATCACATCATGTTTCATATATTTTTTCAATATCTTCAGACTCCCCTTCTTTCTTTTTTCTTGTCATAACAAACAATCCACTATCCGGAGATGGGAGTAAACAATCCCCAAGAAGTAATAATAATGCAGAAAATTTTTGCAAACAGAGGGCGAAGTTGATTGAAAAGGCACCGTCTTGAAGGCAAACTTCAAACAGTAGAAGTAGATATCTCAAAGCTAGACGGCTGTGCTGGGAATGTAACTCACCAGTAGGGAACATGAGTAGAGCTGGCAAGACCTGGGTTTAAATTTGAAGCTTCCATCCACTTTTTAAGGATTTAAGGAAGATTACTTAATACTTTTTAATGGTCCGCACTTTGGGGATATCATTCCTACTTTCCATGATTGATGAATAAATTAAATAAACTAATTTGTGTGAAGTACTCAATTTAGAGTTGGGTACATATTAAGCTCTGAACAGAGAGCAGCTGTTAATAATCTTAATGCTCTTTTAATATTCATTTTAAAAATGGAGTCATCTAAAGCCAACTGAGGTACCTTATAACTCCTTACAAGTTACAGGCAATATGCACATATACTATTTAATTTTTATTTATCATTTCCATCTTAGAGTCAAGGAATCTATGGTAAAGTGATTGAACCAAGTTCACACATTTGGAAGTAAAGTGAGAAGCCAAGATTCTGGACACTGCATGCCATGATCTTTCTTCTACAAAAGTATTTTTTGGCATCATCTCTCACATTCCAGAATCCGTTATGAACAGGAGATACACCTACTGGACCAGAGCAGAGCCCACAAGGCAGCCTAAAAATCTAGATTTCACTCTTACCTGGTTCTGAATCCCCAGGTTCCTCCAGCAGCAAGACTGCAAGCCCTAGCTCAGTATGATGGATATGCAAGTCTGTTAAGCTTCATTTATTTCCAAAGAATCATGGCATTTTATGATGGCAACTGTGGCAGCTTCTTTAATGTATCAGTCCTCTGATAGGGCCTTTCCATGGGCCTCCAAATCTTACAGCAACAGTTCTCAAAATTAGTGACCATTGAAATCCCCTGGGGAGCTTCTCACCCAGCATCCTGAGAGACTCTGTTCTGCAGGTCCTTGGGCCTGGGGGGCTGTACTAGGTGATTCTGAGACAGGAGACCCTGGGTGTACATTATGAGAACACTGTTCACTGCAGGTCAGATTGCTCACTGTGTCATTTAAATCCCTCCATTATTTTGTGCTTGCCTATCTCTTTCATCTTAAATCCTATTTCTTCCCACTTTGGCAACGACATTCCATGAAGGCCTTAGAACACATCATGTTCTTTTACCAACTGCTCCTTTTTGCTCTGGCCAACTTCTTACCCCCTCCTTCCAACCTTACCTGAAATTCCCTTCTCTTCTACACATAGTCCTATTCACTCTTTACTCAGCTCAGCTCTGCCAGCTACATCTCTGTCACTAAACATCCACATTATTTTACAACAGTCTATGAATGTGCTGGTCACCTGCACTAGATGATAAGCTCCCTGACGACAAAGGTTATGTTTCCTTTGTCTCTGATCTGTACCTTCTGAGCCTAGAATAGGGCCACATTACAGGTGCTCACTGAATATTTATTTAATTAAATGAGTGGTTCTCAACTTTGGTTACAATTAGAATCACCCAGGGAATTTTTAAAAAATACAAATGCCTAGACCCCCACATCCAGAGATCCTAATTTAACTGGTCTCTGACGGTATACTGACACTGCTAGTTTTAAAGCTACCCTGGGTGATTTCATGGGCTACCAAGGCTAAAAACCATAGAAGTAAATTCAATTTGTTCTTGATTTTGGCACCTGTGGTCTATGGCCAAGTTTCTACCCAAGTGTCAGTCCTCCATGTCCCCAGAGTTTTGCAAGCCCCACTGTCATAGTCCTGATTTACTGCATTGCCAATAGCTTGCTACTACCTTTTGTTAATCTTGTCTCCTAGAATTCAAGTTCTTAAATATCAAAGACTATGTCCCTCCCATTAATAATTGTATATTCAATGCATAACACAGGGACTGCCAAAAAAAGAGACAAAAATATGTATAAATGCATGACAGGTCTATTCAAAATAAGGAAATATTTTCTGTGCTGGGAAGCCCATTAAACAAAAATTCATGGGAAGTGTGTGTGCGTAAGGAGGAAGATGGGAGGATTTCTTTCACACCTAGGATTTCTCATGTAGGAACCTAGCTCAAGAGGGCTTAGAGATTTTGTTGTATAGTTGGATTTACCATTAGGCAAATGTAGATAATGACTGAGCATTTCTTGGGGCTTTCCTCTAAGCTAAGAATCATATTCCATGGCTTTCTGCCTGGGAACCCCTCCTTCATGACCTTTAGTCAACCAAACACCCCAGAGGCACTGCCAGATGCTAGGGTGTGGGGAAGTTGGGGTTCCTATGGCCAGAATCCTCACTGAACTTAAACCACCTGATGATGTAACTGGCCAGTTCATGTAACACACTTTTAGGCAATAAGCTATTATTGCACTATATAGAGAGCTCGGCCCAGTGCTCTGGGGGGAGGCAGAGACATTAGTGCTCAACCTACCGCCAGGAGAACAAGCTGGGTAATAAACCCTTTCACCCCAAACAACATTTTGCTGTCAATTTCTTTGGTCACACTGAATCCATAGTGAACTTGCCTGGGGCTGAAACCATTGGCAACACATAGGGCACCCAAAGAGATGAAAGATCAGAAACAAGTACCTTACCAAGCATGCTGCTCTACAGGGAAAATACAGCAAACCTACATAAAAAAATTAAATGAGAAAATGTACTATTTTATAAAAAGAAATTGAGGGTAGATGTCAAATGATTTTGTAGTTCCACTGAGGTTGTTAAACTCTTGCCTTCAAGTTCTAAATGAGCCCCCCTTACCCTGACAAAATCCCCTTGAATTTGAGAAGGAATTGATCCTTGACTAAAACATCCTACAAATGACTGAGTCTCATGGACTGGCAGGTGGATCTATGGGAGACAATATGTATAAGTAATCCAAAATGACCCAGTGGTCTCTCAAATTGGAGCAATTTAGGATCCAGGTTTCTGGTATGTAACCCTAGACCTAAAATGCAGCTCTGACTTTCAGGTCTAGTCCACTGGAGATCTTTAGCAAAAGATTTTTAGCCTAATTAGTTAACACATCTAACCGGAAATTCCTCCATAACTAACCATCTGCCTACCACCACTACTGTAGATGGCTAATTACATCCAGGTATGATATTGATTGGTTTGGATCAATTTATTATTGCCACTGAAGTGGAATGCAATTAATAATATGGTTCTGAGTTGTTAAAAAATAATTCTACTGCATCATGAATAAAGGGATATGAGAAAAATCTACTAACTATAGGAAAACAGGCATGAATAAACCGTCCAAGTACTTTTGACTCATGTTTGAATCATTGATATTATCTGTGTACCAAGAGAGGATCTTTTTGAATCACTATCATTATTAAGAAAAATTTAATGAGGCCCACACACCCATGGAATTTTAATAATGGGACCCAGGTTGGGTCCCATGTCAGTGACAGTTTGATGCACCTGTGCCTGGGTGAAGACGTGCTTAAGGCAGGTCCAGCTTAGATACTTGCTATGCCTTGTCTAGCTTATTTAATCAGTTTTCCCTTTGGTCACCCCGCTACAAGTCTTGACCACGCCAATGCCACATTCACGCAGCAGCCAGAGCAATCTTTCCAGAACACAAATCAAAGTCCTTTCTCTGCTTATAATTTTCCAGCTATCAGAACATGGTTCTCAGACTTCCTTGGGTTTAAAAGTCACCTGGTGAAACTGACATATACAGATGCCTGGGGCCCACAGTCAGTGATTCTAATGCAGTACTATCTGGCAAAGCCCAAATAGGATATTTAATTAGCTGCCCAAGAAGATTCTAATGCAGTGGCCTGGACATACTGTATGGTCTTGCAGCACACCAATGGCTTGTAGCATGAAGCCCATAATTCCTTAGTGACAGCAAGGACCTCCGTGATCTAACTCTGCTATAACCTGGCCTCATCTCCTACTTCTCCAGCTTTATTTTATGCACCCTCCAGCAAAAATAAGCCTCTCCAGCTTTTCCACTCCCCCCACGCTCTTTCAGGCCTTAGTAATTTTCCCCCTGGTGTTCCCACTACCTGGAAGGCCCTTCTCCACTCATGTCTACCATGAGTAGGTAAACTGTTGTCCAGGGTCTTATCTGTGCAATGGTGACTAGCTGAAAAGCCAGCTTGTCCCAGGGCTGTGGTACCCTGGAGGCAGGGACACACTTGTCTGACTGGACACTCAGAGGATATATACTTTTGGAGATTCACTTACTCAAAGAGAATGACTCTTCTAATTCTGAGAGAGGGTTTGTGCTGGAGGAAGCTCTGTCCCTTTTGTCTCCTGGGCACAATGTTATTCATTCTCAAGACTCAGCCTGTTGCCACTGTTGGCTGGGTTGGAGACCTTCCTCGCTACCCTGCAACACCACTGTTCTTCACTCACCCCATAGCCCTGTGGTCACCTCAAACTCCTGGCTTATCGTAGTTACGCCATACATATGTATAACTGTGAAAGCATCTCATAGGAAACTTCAGTCACTGGCCAATATTTCTAATACCACCAAGAGCAACTGCTCTGGTTTCCAGCCCCCTGTGCTCTGTCTACAGAGATGCAGAAGGGACCTCTTTCCCATCCTTTAACTCTTGCCCTGAATCAGTACTTTGCCCTCCTTGGAATTCATCTTCAGCAACACCCTACCTCCCCGTACACTGGCCTCCCTACCAGATCCAAGGAAGTGCCGCCCACTCACTGCCCACTGGGCCTTCAGTCATAACTGGAGTTGCCTCCATCTGCTCCAATCTACTGGTCCACTTCTTAAACAATCATCCTTCAAGAACCATCTTCTAGTAGCCTCTGTTGATTTTCCATTCTCCTCCAAACAACACTCTCCTTGGGCACAAAGTTGGGGTGCCCCAGTGCTGACAGCTGTGTTTTCCACCACGCAGAAGGAGAGAGTCTGTCAATAGCACCTAACCTTGGTGCTTCTCACCTGGCTGCCTTACACTCTGTCATGGATTTTCCATTTCACAAAGGGGCCTGCTTACCACACTCCACACTCACACGCATTATCTCCACTGGCGGGGCCCCTCTTCCTAATTTAGACAAAGACGCATATAAACAAAGCCTTCCTTTTTGTTTCTATAGCATCTTGGAACTTTTCTTGGTTATAGCAATGGCATTCTGATCAGTATTTGTCTTCTCTTTCCACAGGTACCCTGTGGGTTTGTTGAGGTCAGGACCTTTGCCTTACATTATAATCTCTGTACTCACAAGCAAAGTGCTTGGTTCAAAGGAAGCAAACAAAGGCATTTATCAAATCAATCAAACCGTAAAGTGCAGAAGTCTCCAAACCAATCATAAGTGTGTGGCCTACTGATACACTCAATCACTCATCTGTCCATTTATTTTCATTCACTTATTTTTAATCACACGAACCACACTGAGCCTTAATTTTCTCAGCTATAAAGTGGAAACAATGATCTCTCTTCTGATTATCTCACTAGAAAGTTGAGCATCAAAAGAGGAATGTTAAAAAGGAACATTTCAAACTGAAGTAAGAAAAAAAGGCACTATGGTAATACATGCAGACACATTTTGGAATCATTTTATCCATGGACTTTTGACATCCATGAAAATCATAGTTTAAAGCAGCACTACCCAAGTGGATTTCACAAAATTAGGGATTTCTCAGAAACCGAATTCTGTGGTTAAAGTTTGGAAATGAACTTTTTTTTTTTGAAGTTAATTTATCTTTTTAATAGCAAGGTTTTCAGAACCTTCAATATGGCAATACCATCACCATACATCTTCAAGCAGTGATGAAGTGAACAGATTCTCCAAACTTAATTGATCAGAGAACCTTGCTGCTGGTGAATTAGTTAATAATCCAGTCCCCCATCCGTACCCCAACCCCCCAGAACACCTTTTGGAAAAAATGGTCAGGAAAGGATTACATTCAGACACACTGTCTTCAAGAAAATTGGCACCAAATTCCCAGCAAAGGGACCATCCTTTCAGGTTTATAAAATATAAATCCTTTATAAAGGTTTTCAGAAAACTAATGAAAATCTCAAGAGAGCCACTGTAGTATATTAAATTATTTCCCTGAAGCTCAATAAAGCTACAATATATTTCAAAACAAGTTTATTTTTGTAACTACAACCGCATTTTGAAGGACTTGAGGTCCACTGTAACCATCATTTTCTGAATCACCTCTGTCTCTCGCTGTATTTCTCCAACCTTCTTAACCCCCAACCACTTAAGGATAGACTCCTTCTGCTGGGGGAGGTCTGTGTAGGAAATGATTATAAATCAACTTGGTTCAACACTTACAGGAACGTTTGCTTCCTGTCAAGCCAATTTACTCAGTGTTTCGATATGTATTCAGTCCAGTTTCCATCCTTTTGTTTATGTCATTACCTCCACAGAAAGTCTCTCTTTTTCTTCACTCTTTTTTTCCTCCTTTCCTTTTGCCACTTCTTTTTTCTCCCCTTTCTTCTGCCCATCCTTCCATCCACCACCAACCTACAAACATTTATCTGACACTGTGTGAGATGCTGGAGGAACATATAGAACTAAGACCTGTTCTTTGATTTCAAGAAATTTAAATAGACAAATACGTTGAGAAACTGAATATAGAAATGGACAATAGCCAGATCATATATAAAAAAACAGAACTTTGACCTGCAATCTGCAGCAACCTAAAAAAGCAGCCCCTTATCTACAATGAATGACCTAGAAAGCCAGCCTGTTGTAAGTCAGACTTGCAGGAAGCCAGAGCATCTCTTTATAGTCATCCAGGAAACTAAACATTAGCTTCTGCAATAACTGGCCCCAAACATCTGGGATTTGATTACTAACTGGCAGCTTTCTTAATTTTTGTCCCTGTGTCCAACTTATAACCAAGCAGAGAAGGCCATATCACATAGGATACCCCATTTCTGGTTAGCCTGCCTCTAGCTTTCCCAGGCCAACAGCCTCCGCTTAGGACATACCTGAAGCCTTCCTCTTTTTCCAGTATAAAGTTTTTCCATTCCTATGCCTGCCTTTGAGTCTCTGCCAAAACTGAATGATGGTGGCTGACTGTCCTGCTGCAGCAAGGCCAGAATTAATAGACTTTGCCTTTCTCCTTTAGTTGGCCATCATTTATTTCCACAACAATGAAATGTGCCATGCAATGTAATCAGCTTATAATAGAGGGATGTTCAATATACAATAGGTACACACACACACACACACACATATATATATATTAAGAGTCAAATCTTCTAGAAAGGATTAAAAGAGGAGATAAGATAGATCAAGGAAGGTTTTACTAGGGAGGTGCCCATGAGTTAAGCTGGAATGATACTACTGTATAGACAAAGCCAAAGGAGTGTCCAGTCAGGAGAAATATGTGCAAAGGCACAAGGGCAGGGGTTTTTTCACAGCCTAGTGCTTGGAATAATGAGAGCTAATATTCACTGGATGCATACTGACTTGCAGGCATGGCCCTAGGGACTTAGTCAATAACACTTTGAATTACATTTTATTATTCTGTCCATCACACAGACAAGAAAACTGAAACCAAGGGTCACAGAGCTGGTAAATGCTGGAGTTAGATTATGGACATATACATTTTGGGTTGAGAAGTCTAGCTGTTAAATCACTGTGGCATGCCTGGAATGCAGTAGGTGTGGCCACTAGGAAAGTGAGATGAAGCACAAGAAAGGAGCAGCCAGGTGGAGCTTCCATGCTCCCCTAAGGTGTTGGCACATTCCTAGATGCCTCCCCTGGCCACCCCCACTCACTGTGACACTCTCCTCCTCTGTAACAGTGTTCACTCTGGTCAGTGAGGCACTTACTTGCACATCACCTGCCTACAGCCCTTAAATTGTCCACAGCCCTTGAATGGAACAACTTGATTGGTGCATCTCAGGTGTTTCATCTCCAGATCAGACTGTGAGCCATCCTGTGGAAGGCACCGACTTAGTAGGCAGAGCATTATCAGCTTCTCCCCTAAGTGCCTAATACAGGGCACTGAGCAAAACAGGTCCTTCAATTAGCATTAAAAGTAGCAACACAGAGAGATGGGATTAAAGATGGCGGGTGAGAGACAAAGGCTTCCTCCTAAAACTGGATATAATTAGAAAATTTAATTGGCACAACTAATCCTGAGAGAGCAACAGGAAAGAGGACGGCATCAGACTGCACACACCTGGAGAAAAGAGCAGACCTCAGCGAATGGGGTAACGTACCAGAGCTGTGGCTCCACGGGACCCAAGTCCCTCCCCTACCCCAGCTCACTGGGGGGAGGAGGAGAAACTCATCAGGGAGGGAGTGGAAGGCTGGGACTGCTGAATACCTGGCTCCGGAGTCCTGCGCTGGGAGCACAAACCTACATTTCAGGGTGCTTTCATGAGACTCGCATGACTACCGGGTTGGAAAGTTAATACAGGCAGAGTTCCTGGGGAGACTGGGATTCTGGCTGCTTGTGGAAAGCAGGGATCCATATCTGGCTGCTCTGGGACAAAAACTTATACCTGTATGCCCGGCCCACTGGCTCAGGCAGTGGAGACAGGCACAGCAGCTGGGAGGCGGGAAACAGCTCTTTCCTCCCCTCAGGCACCAGTACCGCTCCCCTGCAACCCCCGACATTGCTTCAGGGGCTGAGCAGCTCCAGACAATACAGCTTCTGGACACTAGAGGGCACCATATACAAACATGAAAAGCCAAAAGAACCTTGTCCAGAGTAAAATTAATATAACTCCCAAGAAGATTTAAATGATATGGACCTCGTGATCTTCCTGAAAGGGGTTCAAAATAAAAATCATCAACATTCTAATGGAGGTACGGAAAGGCATCCAAGAACTCAGGAATGAATTCAGGTTGGAGATCCAATCGTTGAAGAGCACAATAGAGGGTATTAAAAGCAGTGTAGATATGGTGGAGGAGACAATAAATGAAACAGAAACTAGAGAAGAGAAATACAAAGAAGCTGAGGCACAGAGAGAAAAAAGGATCTCTAAAAATAAAAGAATATTGAGAGAACTCTGTAACCAATCCAAGTGGAACAATATTTGCATTATAGGGATACCAGAAGAAGAAGAGAGAGAGAAAGGGATAGAAAGTGTCTTTGAGGAGGTAGTTGCTGAAAACCTCCCCTATTTGGGGAAGGACATAGTCTCTCAGGCCATGGAGATCCACAGATCTCTCAACATAAGGCACCCAAGGAAGACACCACCAAGACACATAGTAATTCAAATGGGAAAGATCAAGGATAAGGACAGACTGCTAAAAGCAGCCAGAGAGATAAATAAGATCACATACAAAGGAAAGCACATTAAGCTAACATCAGACTTCTCAGCAGAAACCTTACAGGCCAGAAGGGAGTGGCATGATGTATTCAATGCCATAAAGCAGAAGGGCCTGGAACCAAGATTACTTTATCTGGCAAGATTATCATTTAAATTTGAAGGAGGGATTAAACAATTTCCAGATAAGCAAAAGCTGAGAGAATTTACCTCCCACAAACCATCTCTGCAGTCCATTTTCGAGGGACTGCTATAGATGGAAGTGTTCCTAAGGTTGAATAGAAGTCACCAGAGGTAGTAAAACCACAGTGAAGAAAGTAGAACAGGTAATTACGAAGCAAATGCAAAATTAAATTAACCATCCTCAAAGTCAATCAAGGGATAGACAAAAAGTACAGAATTTGATACCTAATACATAAAGAATGAAGAAGGAAGAAAAAGGAGGAGAAATAGAAAAGAACCTTTAGATTGTGTTTGTAACAGCATACTAAGTGAGTTAAGTTAGACTCTTAGATAGTAAGGAAAGTAACCTGGAACCTTTGGTAACCACGAGTCTAAAGCCTGAAATGGCAATAAGTACATACCTATCGATAATCACCCTAAATGTAAATGGACTGAATGCACCAATCAAAAGACATAGAGTCACTGAATGGATAAAAATACAAGACCCATCTATATGCTGCTTACAAGAGACTCACCTCAAACCCAAAGACATTCACAGAATAAAAGTCAAGGGATGGAAAAAGATATTTCATGTAAACAATAGGGAGAGAAAAGCAGGTTTTGCAGTACTAGTGTCAGACAAAATAGACTTCAAAACAAAGAAAGTAACAAGAGATAAAGAAGGACATTACATAATGATAAAGGGCTCAGTCCAACAGGAGGATATATCCATTATAAATATATACGCACCCAACACAGGAGCACCAGCATATGTGAAACAACTACTAACAGAACTGAAGGAGGAAATAGAATGCAATGCATTCATTTTAGGAGACTTCAACACACCACTCACTCCAAAGGACAGATCCACCAGACAGAAAATAAGTAAGGACACACAGGCACTGAACAACACACTAGAACAGATGGACCTAATAGACATCAACAGAACACTACACCCAAAAGCAACAGGATACACATTCTTCTCAAATACACATGGAACATTCTCCAGATTAGACCACATACTAGGCCACAAAAAGAGTCTCAGTAAATTCAAAAATATTGAAATTCTACCAACCAACTTTTCAGACCACAAAGGTATAAAACTAGAAATAAATTGTACAAAGAAAGCAAAAAGGTTCACAAACACATGGAGGCGTAACAACACGCTCCTTAATAGTCAATGGATCAACGACCGAATTAAAATGGAGATCCAGCAATACATGGAAATAAATGATGACAACAACACAAAGCCCCAACTTCTGTGGGATGCAGCAAAAGCAGTCTTAAGAGGAAAGTATATAGCAATCCAGGCATATTTAAGGAAGAAAGAATGAACTCAAATGAATAGTCTAACGTCACAATTATCAAAATTGGAAAAAGAACAACAAATGAGGCCTAAAGTCAGCAGAAGGAGGGACATAATAAAGATCAGAGAAGAAATAAACAAAATTGAGAAGAATAAAATAGAAAAAAAATCAATGAAACCAAGAGCTGGTTCTTTGAGAAAATCAACAAAATAGATAAGCCTCTAGCCAGACTTATTGAGAGAAAAAGAGAATCAACACACATCAACAGAATCAGAAACGAGAAAGGAAACATCACGATGGACCCCACAGAAATACAAAGAATTATTAGAGACTACTATGAAAACCTATATGCTAAGAAGCTGGAAAACCTAGAAGAAATGGACAACTTCTTAGAAAAATACAACCTTCCAAGACTGACCAAGGAAGAAACACAATATCTAAACAAAACAAATACCAGCAAAGAAATTGAAGTGGTAATCAAAAAACTACCCAAGAACAAAACTCCAGGGCCAGATGGATTTACCTCGGAATTTTATCAGACATACACAGAAGACATAATACCCATTCTCCTGAAAGTTTTCCAAAAAATAGAAGAGGAGGGAATACTCCCAAACTCATTCTATGAAGCCAACATCACCCCAATACCAAAATCAGGCAAAGACCCCACCAAAAAAGAAATTCCAGACCAATATCCCTGATGAACGTACATGAAAAAAATACTTAACAAAATATTAGCAAACCGAATTCAAAAATACATCATAAGGATCAGACATAATGACCACGTGGGACTCATCCCAGGGATGCAAGGATGGTATAACATTCGAAATTTCATTAACATCATCCACCACATAAACAAAAAGAAGGACAAAAACCACATGATCATCTCCATAGATGCTGCAAAAAGCATTCAACAAAATTCAACATCCATTCATGATAAAAACTCTCAACAAAATGGGTATAGAGGGCAGGTATCTCAACATAATAAAGGCCATCTATGATAAACCCACAGCCAACATCATACTGAACAGTGAAAAGCTGAAAGCTTTTCCTCTGCAATCGGGAACAAGACAGGGATGCCCACTCTCCCCACTGTTATTCAACATAGTACTGGAGGTCCGAGCCATGGCAATTAAACAAAGAAATACAAGAAATCCAAATTGGTAAAGAAGAAGTCAAAGTGTCATTATTTGGAGATGACATGATATTGTACATAAAAAACCCTAAAGACTCCACTCCAAAACTACTAGAACTGACATCCGAACACAGCAAAGTTGCAGGATACAAAATTAACACACAGACTGTGGCTTTCCTATACTCTAGCAATGAACTAATAGAAAGAGAAATCAGGAAAACAATTCCATTCATAATTGCATCAAAAACAATAAAGTACTTAGGAATAAACCTTACCAAGGAAGTGAAAGACCTATACCCTGAAAACTATAAGATACTCTTAAGAGAAATTAAAGAGGACTCTAACAAATGGAAACTCATCCCATGCTCTTGGCTACGAAGAATTAATATCGTCAAAATGGCCATCCTGCCCAAAGCAATATACAGATTTGATGTAATCCCTATCAAATTACCAACAGCATTCTTCAATGAACTGGAACAAATAGTTCAAACATTCATATGGAAAAACCAAAGACCCCAAATAGCCAAAGCAATCCTGAGAAGGAAGAATAAAGTTGGGGGGATCTCACTCCCCAACTTCAAGCTCTACTACAAAGCCACAGTAATCAAGACAGTTTGGTACTGGCACAAGAACAGAGCCACAGACCTGTGGAACAGAACAGAGACTCCAGATATTAACCCAAACATTTATGGTCAATTAATATATGATAAAGGAGCCATGGACATACAATGGGGAAATGACAGTCTCTTCAACAGATGGTGCTGGCAAAACTGGACTGCTACATGTAAGAGAATGAAACTGGATCACTGTCTAACCCCATACACAAAAGTCAATTTGAAATGGATCAAAGACTTGAACATAAGTCATGAAACCATAAAACTCTTAGAAAAAAACATAGGCAAAAATCTCTTGGACATAAACATGAGCAACTTCTTCATGAACATATCTCCCTGTGCAAAGGAAACAAAAAAAAAAATGAACAAGTGGGACTGTATCAAGCTGAAAAGCTTCTGTACAGCAAAGGACACCATCAATAGAACAAAAAGGTACCCTACAGTATGGGAGAATATATTCATAAATGACAGATCCGATAAAGGGTTGACATCCAAAATATATAAAGAGCTCATGCACCTCAACAAACAAAAAGCAAATAATCCTATTAAAAAATGGGAGGAGCTGAACAGACAGTTCTCCAAAGAAGAAATTCAGATGGCCAACAGACAAATGAAAAGATTCTCCACATGACTTGTCATCAGAGAAATGCAAATTAAAACCACAATGAGATATCACCTCACACCAGTAAGGATCACTACCATCCAAAAGACAAACAACAACAAATGTTGGTGAGGTTGCAGAGAAAGGGGAACCCTCCTACACTGCTGGTGGGAATGCAAATTAGTTCAGCCATTGTGGAAAGCAGCATGGAGGTTCCTCAAAAAGCTCAAAATAGAAATACCATTTGACCCAGGAATTCCACTTCTAGGAATTTACCCTAAGAATGCAGAACTCCAGTTTGAAAAAGACAGGTGCACCCCTATGTTTATCGCAGCACTATTTACAACAGCCAAGAAATGGAAGCAACCTTAATGTCCATCAGTAGATGAATGGATAAAGAAGATGTGGTACATATACACAATGGAATATTACTCAGCCATAAGAAAAAAAACAGATCCTACCATTTGCAACAACATGGATGGAGCTAGAGGGTATTATGCTCAGTGAAATAAGCCAGGCGGAGAAAGACAAGTACCAAATGATTTCACTCATATGTGGGGTATAAGAACAAAGGAAAACTGAAGGAACAAAACAGCAGCAGAATCACAGAACCCAAGAATGGACTAATACTTACCAAAAGGAAAGGGACTGGGGAGGATGGGTGGAAAGGGAGGGATAAGGGTGGGAAAAAAGAAAGAGGGCATTACGATTAGCATGTATAGTGCATAGGGGGCACAGGGAGGGCTGTACAACACAGAGAAGACAAGTAGTGAGTCTACAGCATCTTACTATGCTGATGGACAGTGACTGTAATGGGGTTTGTCAGGGGCGGGGGGGACTTGGTGAAGGGGGGAGTCTAGTAACCATAATGTTCTTCATGTAATTTTAGATTAATGATAATTAAGTGAAAGAAAAAAAGAATACTACAGAAGATAGCTGCTGGTCCATCCACTCTGCCAGTGAGCTATGAAATGCTTCACTCCATAAATTTCATAAACATCAGCAACTGTTTACTGGACATCTGAGATGGGCCAGGCTCCAGGAAATCTGAGCTAAGGTACCCTTATGACAACTATATACAGGCTGTAAGTAAAATTAAGCCCAGTCTTCCATAAAACTTCTCCAGGCTCCAGGAAATGCTTTATGATAGATTTCTTTTCCTAGTATTATCTGTAAAGCCCCAGCTGGAATAAGATTGTCAGAAAAGCTAATATACTATACTTGAATTTTTCAAAACAATAAGCTCAGATCTTAGAGAAAAATCACAACTGAGCTTCAAACACTCTTACGTTCTCTTTCCCTGCAAGAATCTTTAGGACAACAACCAAAAATACCTCAGAAAGCAGAACTGGCCTATAAAAATACAAAACCAGTTCATGATCATAGCCACATGTATAGTTCAGCAGACTACCATATTAGGCTTTTTCATTTTTAATCAATGAATGAATTTGTCCACATTCCTTTAAGGTCATATTCAAAGAATATTTGATTCCAGAGCTGCAAGATGAGCCTTTTTTTTTTTAATGACTTTTAAAGATAAATTTCACCCAGTTTGCAGCAAAGTAGCTTCCTAGATAGAAATCATAGGCTCTAATTATTTGAAAGAGAGCTCAACTTGAATTCCAAAGTCAAATCAGAAGGTAAGGGCCAGTGAAATCTCAAACAACCTTGTTAAAATAAAACTCGGGTACAAACAAAACCCCTCTGGTCACCAACTGCTTCCTGGCCCCTCCTCCCCCATGACTCCAGCCAAAGCAGAGGAGCTGCCTTGGACCCACCTGACCCCTTCCTGGGAAATCGTGGAAAAAGGAGGCCTTCTTCAGCTAGGCTGAAATATGAGGTCCCATGTTCCATGAAATTCAACCTCAGTTAGGGGTCACCAAAATTTGAATTCTGAACTCCCAAGTGGAATCTAGCCAAGCCCCCATCCCACCAACCTCCTGCTCCCAGAGGTGATAGTCTTTCCCACCCAGATTCACTTAGGTCTATGTGGGGGTGGCAGCTGCTGTGCACATTCAGTCACTCATTCATCAAACACTATCTGAGCCCTCTTAAATACTTAGCATTGGGTGTCTGGGCTCCTTAGAGAGAAGGATGTAGGCCCTGCCCTAGGGTGTTTGCAGTCTAATGGGGGAAACAGTGACACAGTGAGATGAACTTTCTAGCAGAAGCATGTGCCCTGAGGTCTGAGACCCCCTTTACCTTGGGGTGGGAGGGGGACATAAGTTTCACAGGTGATATGACACAAATGGGCTCTTGGAAGACAAGCAGAAGATCCTCAAGTATCTAAAGGAGGCAGAGTCAGGTGGACTGGGAAGGGCATTCCAGGTCTCGAATGCACATGTCCAAGAAGACAGGCATCAAAGGTTTTAAGGGCTTTAAGGAGCCATGAGCATTTCTTTGTGCGTGGAACGGCTGTCCTGAATAGAGATGTTATTGGGTGGGTAGGTGATGGGGAGAGGTCATGTGTGACAGAACAAACCTCACCCAGGAGCAAAATCTCCTGGGAAACACTGAAAAATCAATTCCTAGCTCCCACCCAGTTATTCTGATTCCATAGGTATAAGGCAGGGAACTGAAATCTGTACTTTAAAACAAACTTCTTGAGTGGTTGTAATCTGGAGACGATGGCATTGAAAAAAATTTACATTAAAAACAAGTAATCCACACTAAAAACATGTAATATATTTTTAAGAACCATAACAGTTCTATCCAGTGTAAGCCACAGATATTTTCTTCACCCAGTACAGAACGCTGGCAATGCAGGCTCACTGGTCATACACCTCTGATCATGTGGTTGTCTACGGCTGTCTTAAGACATCTAGCTTCGACCAGCTCTCCTCCTGCACTTACTACAAGTCTGAGAAGGGGCGTTATTTTAATAATTCAAATCAATCAAAATGCCCAACTACAGTCTCTACATTTCTCTTCTAACCTTCTCCAGGTAACTGGTTTGCCCAGCCAATTTCCCACTTGCACCAGCTACAAATGTGATTTTTCATAGCTTCATTCTTACTTTCCAAAGCCCACATTACAGCAGTGAGACTTTGACTCTCACATGGGCAGAGAGCTGAAGGGCTTTTGTCTGCTGCCAAGCCCTCCTAGCAAACCAAATGGGCTCCCCAGAGTCTGTGGGATAGAGCCCGTGTCAGCCTTGCAAACCCACCATTCCCAAAGAGCAGCCTGCAGATCACCAGCACAGGAAGGAGGTTCCATTTTCACCACCTCCTCCACTATTCTTTGGTATTTTAATTTACAGTCCCATCATCCCCTGCTTCACTTTGCTTCCTCCTCTCCCTCTGTCTTCAGCACAAACTGGAAACTCTAAAGATAACAGAAAATTTAGACCACCCAACTTCATTCATATTTTATGGGTTCAATAGGGCCAAAACAAGATTTAAAATCATAGAATACTGGAGCTGAAACAGTTACTTGTGATCATCTAGGACTCTTTGTTCTGGGAAAGCCCCTTTGACAGCAGGGGAAATTAAAGCCCAGAGCAGTGAAATACACAGTAGTCTCCCCTTATCCGAGGTTTCCCTTTCGGCAGTTTCACTTAGCAGAGGTCAACCACAGTCCAGAAGATGATCCTTCTGACACACTGTCAGGAAGTCAATAGCATCCTAATGCTAAGTCACAATGCCTACGTGAGTCACTGTCATTCACCTCCTTTCATCTCATCACGTAGGCATTTATCATCTCACGTGATCACAAGAAGGGCAAGTGCAGGACAATATTTTGAGAGAAACCACATTCACCTAACTTATATTACAGTATACTGTTCTAACTGTTCTATGCTGATATTAGTTATTGTGGTTATTCTCTTATTATACCTAATTTATACATAACTTTTTCTTAGGTATGCATATATTGGAAAAAAATAATACATACAGGGTTCAGTACTAACTGTGGTTTCAGGCATCTAATGGGGGGCTTGGAATGAATCCCCCATGGATAAGGGGGGACCACTATAATTTACTCAGGGTCACATAACTGGGAAAGCCTATAATCTCAGGCAACCCAATTTCTAATCTAGTTACTATTCCAAGAAGCTATTTTTTCATGCATTCAGGATCAAGTAACTCTAAAAGCAAATATAGGTTTATATTAAATCCAGGAGTTCCTTACATAAGGACTCAATTTAATGATTGAAGTCAGGCTCTGGGCCAGACTCATGTCACCACTAGGCGTGTGACCTTGATTTAGGTAAGCGCTCTTTGTCCCAATATCATCTAAAATGGAGATCATGAACACCTGCCTCATAGGTTTGTTGTTTAAGAATAAAGACTCAATATATGTGATGCACTCAGAACAGAACTCAGCCCGTATTACTTATTCAATATAAGTTGTGGTGATTTTCAATATTAAAACTGTGCCCATTTTTATAAGTGATGTATAAAGGTTTGGGGACATTAAAGATGATGTCGTCGGCTGGGGATCCATTTCCTTCCATTTCAGAATCTTGAACGCCTCACTCTGGGTTTGGCGTATCATCTAAGCATCCCCGAGATGGCCTCTCAAAGCTCTGAGGTAACTGCAGAGGCACAGAAGCAGGCAGAAAGGGAAGTCACAGAGCACCAGGCTCTTCACAGGCCCCTGCCGACACAGCGGATGACGCAGGGGCCACAGACAGCCCGTGCTACGATGGAGCGTTCATCAGCCCAGTGCTCCCGCGCCAGAGGGAGAGCCGAGGCCCGGGGCAGGAGGGCGCGGGAATTACAGGGGCTGTTCCCCAATGCCGCTACCTCTGCTGAAGAGGGGTGGGAAGCCTTCCCCTTGCCTTTGTTGATTTTCTTCTTTCTTTTTTTAAAAGTAGCCGATACAACTGGAAACCAGTCATTTCAACCATTTCTCCACTCCTGTCACAGAACATGTACTGGTCCATTACGGACATGAAGAAAATGGAGATACTGGTTTGCAAAGTATGGCATTCTACATCTACTGAATGCTTGACACTGAATCTTGTGGCCAATACAGAAAAAGGTGTATTTTCATATTGAACACAAGTTGTATATTCCTTCCAGAGTACAAAATCAAAAGGATATAGAACTATACTATGTATCACGGTGCTAATCAAATCTTAAATTTCATTATAGCTTAGTTATTAACCTAGATATTAGCTTGACAACCTAAATAAACATAACAATCATGCCTTATACTCTTCCCTTTAAAAAAAATTCTAACTTATAGATTTGCTTTATGTCACCGTATTCCTATTATGTTAATATGTGTGCGCAAGTTAGTTAGTAGTTTAAAACCTATACATACTGAAGTTACTCTACAAGAAGATATGTCAAAGAAATAATCCTCCCATGTTTTCTTCCGTCTGCTACCTCTATAGCTTTTCTTCTTCCTTCCTAATTACAACCCTTAAATAGAATTCGTGCCTCATATCGAATTTACTGAGTATCATAATTCCTCCAGGTGGTAAAGATACCCCGAGACAAGTGCTGGGCATAGAAGCCACAGGGCATAAATCTGCAAAGAAGTAAAAAGCTAACCTTTTCAAACAATATGGCTTCTCTCTCACTTACCAACTTTACATCTCCCTGTATGGCCCCGGAAGATGACTGGTTAGCCAGAGACGGGTAAGATTCCTCAAGGGAGGAACAACCTAAGACAGGCACAGTCGCAGGGGGGCCATCACGTGAGAAATTGGGGAACAACAGTGGTGAAGCTTAGAACCTCACCCCCCTCTGTTTTGAGAGAAAGCTTCTGCATCCGTGGATGTTTTATTGCCCTTGTCTAGCTCGGATTAGCACATAGTCTACAAGCACACACATGATCATCTACAATTGCTCTCTTACAACACTAAACTATGTTTTCTACCTTTATCTTGCATCTACCTACCACTTCAGCATTTTATTAAAAATAAAAATAATAATAATAATAATAATGGGAGAAATGTGGGATCCACATATAAATCAAGTATAAAAATCAAACGAATATTCATATTTGACCTGATTGTTTATAGTTCATAATGCGTGATCAAAACCGAAAGTTTCTGTGATGAATGTCCTTGTACTGTTCACCATGTAATAACTTATTCACTATGTAAGAATTCGTTCACCATGTAAGAACTTGTTCGTTATGCTTCAGAAGATTGGAGACTGACGAGAATTAGGCTTGAGATGGATTAGTGATTGTGCATTGAGCACTGACCCCCCTATACAGAATTTTATTGTTGTTAACAACCATTTGATCAATAAATATGAGAGATACCCTCTCAAAAAAAAAATTCTAACTTACTTCCACATTCTTCTTAACAATTATATAATGATTAGATTGATGTTGCTCTTGTAGTAACTAGTTGTAAAAGCCTTTCCTAAATAAATTGTATTAATGGCTAGTGTAAAACATTTGTTAAAAAGGACAAAGAACTTTCAGAGCAGTTTCCTTTGAGAAACAATTTGGAATGCTAATATTTTGGAAACCAGGGACCTGCTACCTTGAGATTCTGGATGCCTGTCCCAAAGAGGTACACTTTAGAATAACTGCGCTTCCTTTCTATCACTTCCTACAAGGGCTCAAAGGCTACATCTAAAGCTCTAAGCAAGAGACAGGGCTCTGTAGAGGGCAGATATCAAACTGCAAATTCTACAAGAGTTACAGCATTTAGTGACTTTAAGCCCAAATGTATCTTCTGCCAACAACCAAAACAGCCTGAAGCATTTTCTACAGGTTGTTTACTTGGATGTGTATATACCATTACGAGAGTACACACACATCTCCAAAAATGGATGTGTACATGGGCATTAATTGCAGTGTACTTTGTAACAGCAAATAAATGGAGATAATCTAAATATCCATCAATAGAATGATTAAATTGTGTGACATCCAGACACTGGAAATCCATTTGGCTGTTAGTAAGAATGAGGTAGATTTCTAGGTACCTAGAAAGACAGCTAGAATATACTGCGTAGTAAAGCATGGCAACAATGTTTCCTTGGGGCTACCTTTTGAAAAAGATCATATAGATGCACTTTATTATTCCACTTATCATTCTATATATTATTCTCCCAGACACATTTGTTTATATACGCAGAAGGAACGGAGGGGACAGACCCACCTCTCCTGAGCTCCCTCCCGATCTACAGGCAGCCATGGACCAGCCAGCCCAACAGCTAAAGCCCTGGGCAGTAACCCTGGTGTCCAGGGGCAAAGGCCCAAGTCTCATGTCATCCCTCCCTCCTCTGTCATCCAGTTGGCTTACTGTCCTAGGAAACACCTACCTGCTTTGTCCTCCAGAAAACCATCCCCATACATGCAAACCAGCCAACATCACCACCCGTGCACCTTAACAGGGGTCGTGGAAACGATCGCTTTGTTGTGCCCATCCCACCCCATCCCCAGCGATTTAAAAGCATATAACCTTAACAGGAAGAAGGTGACATTTTCTATCTCATATCAAACGATACAGGTACAAGCACAAGACGAGGCAGCAATAACAGCCCTTTAGAGTACATCACCACTAGATCTTGGTTTCTAAGCACCTTTATTGAGACATAGTTTGTATACCACGAAATTCACCCTTTTTAAGTGTAAGACTCAATGATTTTTTAGTAAATTTAGAGTTATGCAACCACCACCATAATTTAATTTTAGAACATTTCCATGATCCCAAAAAATCCCTGGTGCCCATTTGGGGCCAATCTCCTTTTCTACCTCTAGCCCCAGGCAACCAATAATCTGTATCTGTCTTTACAGACTTGCATTTTCTAGATATTTCATGTAAATCGAATTATACAATAGTCAAAGCTGAATTCTGAACTCTTTTATAAGGATAGGCAGTAAGAAGAATGGACTCTGGGGCTAAACTAAGTCCAAATCCCTACTCTGCCGCTTACTAGCTGTGTGACTCGCCACGTTATTTGGCTTATCTGTGTCTCAGTCCCCTCACCAGTAAAATGGGGACAATAAACTGTACTTACCTCAGGGTTGTGAAATTTAATTAACATATGCCCAGCCCATACTGAGCACTACATGAATGCTGCCATTATCTTACATATAATACTTCATGTGACTCCCAAAATTCCCGTGGAAGGAAGCAGAACAGATATGAGTTCAATTTACATGTGGGAATTGGGAGCCATAAATATGGCTAATAAGTGGCAATGCTCAAATTAAAACCCAATACATGAGGCCATATCTGTAACACTTTCAAAGTTAACCTCAATCTGTATCTTGGGTCCAACCTATTCCGTTGTTTGTCCAAGGATGTTGCCGTTATCCTGGAGATGACACACTTCTCTACTTACCGAAGCTGGGACTGTAGCTTTCCTGCTTTGTTTATGAAATCTTCCCAAACTGGATAGCTCCCCTACAACAAAACAAAGTCATCAATCAGTAAGTCACGCTGTGCTAGAAACCTGATCAAGACAATAAGAGAACACCCAATTCCAATTATATGGGGAACAATCGGTGTGCACACTCTTCCTTTTCAGTCTATGGTATGTTGCCCAGATTAAATAGAAATGTATTGAATCAGGAATGTGTTTAGAATGCACTCAGTCCCTGTAATCTTGTAAATACTACAGACTCTGACTAGAACAAGTTTGACAGAATCTAACATGCACTGTTGTACCACTTTTTGCATCAACAGATGGTGGGTCCAAATTCTAGATGTGCACAACATTTAAGGCTCTACCCTGAACCACCTGATCATGGCTGTGGCTGTTCTTACCCTTACCCCAAAGGGCAGAGTGTTTGGGACGGCTCCCCAGGACAGATGGCTATCAGGAAGCATTATTCGACTTAGCAGAATCTCAAGGTTGGGAAGTTACCTAAATAAAGACACTCAGCTGATGGCTTGAATGCAGCATCTACAAACAACATGACAATAGATGGTTCCCTAGCACACTTCAGCGAACAGGAAACGTATCACCCTCCCATGGCAGGCTACATCTGTCACCCTGTTCTATATATCCATGCAGCCATAGAACTCTTTTCAAGAAACCAAGGATGACTAGCATGTTCATCCACAGCTTTCCTTCTTTCGCTCCCCAGATCCAACCCATTTCTACCTGGGATCCTGTTTCACAACCCACTGTGTCCCCGGACACTCCACCATGTCTCTCTACTCTTCTCCTAAAGACACAAACTCAAAACTGCAGGTGCACTTCTGACTGGGGCAACCACAGTGCGTCTGACACCCCCACACATGCACATCAAGTTTACATTTAGGTCAAGCAGCCAAGCAACCAAATGGCAATGTAAAACAAACCCAGAAAGGGGGAAACCATGGCAACAGAAGTGCTGTTTGGCACAGAGCATGTCAATACAGAAGTAAGACTAAACACCTGGTGGGCGATGGTTGCAGGACTGTAAGTGGTATGCTGCTGACATGGTAAAAACACATGCCACCTCCGGATCTTTCTGTTGAGGAAGGAGAAACGACAGTGAAGTGAGCCATCTCATCTTTCATTATAGAAGCCCAAGCAAAATGGTCTAAAACTGCACCTGAGTTAAAATGATTTCATCTTCCTAATGGTTTTAAGGTGGTTTTTTTTCATTTTTTTTATTTTCTTACCCTCCTCAACCTTGCCACTCTGGACATTTTGGGCTAGATCATTCTTCTCTGTGAGGGACTGTCCTGCATACTGTAGGATGATCAGCCAACCTCTATTCACAGGAAGCCAGTAACATTCAGAGGTGCCACTGTTGTGACAGCCACAAACGTCCCCACCCCCAGGTAAAGATCACTGCTTTGGAGGCCTTTGGAGACACTGTTTTAAGATCTTTTCAGTAAAGAAACAATTATCTGAACTTCAACAATTTCTTCAGTACTACTTCACCTTCAATTGTATTAAATGAAAAGTAAAAATTAAATACATTTTATTTTGTAAATATGTTATCAAAGGGCCTATTTCTTCATTTCTCTAGCTATCAAGTCTGTGTGAAAATATGCATAGCAGTATCTGGAAAACTGTCTACTGAATATTAAAATGTGCTACTGGAGCTAAGACTTGGACCAATGTGTTGCTTTGTTGTTTGTACTTTCCTCTATGGCCATAGTTTTCTGTGTGTGCTGTGGGTTGTTTGTTTTTTTTTTAAATAAAGGCCATGAATCATTTTTATGAAAACAATAAAGTCACTGCATAAAAAAAAATTAAGATCAAATTAGAGGTTCTGAAACAACAGGACCATGAATTTACAATCCATCCAAACACTAAAGTCCATCCAAACACTAGACCACACCCATCCATTCTGCATTTGAGACCTGCTTGGCCCAACTGCAGTCTAGAGACTGATTCCCCGTAGCAGCACTTTGCTCCCACAAGACACTAAGCTGCACCCAGTGAGGGATCCTGTCTGACTGGCTCCTGCCAGACATCCTTTGACAGCTACACCTTAGCTACTGACACTTAGGTACAGGTCTTGTCACCATACAGCTAAGTCACATGGCCTCCATCCCATCTTTGTGCCCTGGGGGATTTCTTCAACCCAAGAGCATAACCTTAGGTTGCATGAAACCTTACAACAGCTCAGGCCACTCTTCTAGGCTCATCAAGACATTGTAGGGAATCCCAATCACAAGACCTACAGTATCTACCATTTTCTTATCAAGGCCAAGCATGAGCACCCCCTTCCACTTCTCCATCCAAATACTTAGAGAGGTAAAGGGGCTGAGAACAGAGTCTTCCAGCTGGCCACAAGATGTCTCTGACTAGACAGACATTGGCTGGCATCGTTAGGAGTACAAGAGCTCCACCAACTTCTCTTTCTGATCTGCAAAATAGCATGAGAAGCTTTTTGAAAAGCCTGAGGACGTTCAGACACACTGACCACCAACTTGCAGCATCTCTCATCTGCACAGAAAAGGATAGGAGAGCTTGGTCCTCCCTGCCACCCAGGGAGCCCCTGGAGAAGGACACTAAGATGATCTATGATATTTCTTAAGAAAAAGGTAATGCACATTTATTGAGAACATGCCAGAATGGTGGCAGTACTGCCAGTACTATTGAAGGAAGTCACTTTACCTCTCAGGGCCTATTGCTTATAATGATCAGTAATAAAAACAGATAATCCCATCACCATTGCTGAACACTGACATCACTGAACATTGGAGGAATGTAAAGGAGGAATAAGGAACAAAAGCAGGAGTCCAGTGCCCTGGCTGAATCGTAGCTCTCCTGTTTGCAATGTGACATTGGACGAATCATTTGACCTCTGCATGGGGATAGGTCACTACCTCATAGGGTCGGTGTGAGGATTAAACAAGGTCAGACATAATGTGCTGAGTGCAGGGCCTCATTAAGTGTCCAATAAACATTTGATAGAATTGATCCAAGTGTGTGCAGCTCCCAGTAATCTCACCTATGCAGTTGGCAGAGAGGTTACCATCCACCCAGGCTGGAATCTCTCATTCTTAGTCTCGAGTACAGAACCAACTGTGTACAGATGCACTGTGCATCTCGCTATTAGTTAGCCAGTTACCCAGACAGCTGGGTGTGCAGTGTCACACACGGCCCCCGACGCTCCCAAGTAAATGGCAGGCAGCGCACTCCAACCCCGGACAAATGCGCCCGGAAGCAACCACGGCTCAAGCCACTCTACAAAAACTACTTATCCGCCTCCCCACTTGGAACCTCATTTCAGTCTTTACCAAATTAACAAAAGGAGGGTCCCCTCTCCAGTCAAGGGGTACAGCACACAGCTCTCCACTTATGCACAGCCACTCAGCCGGAAGGAGCCTGCCAAAAGCAGCCCTCTCCTGATTAATGGTATTTGACAGTTTATCAAAGGCGTGTCAGGCCCACCTGTTTTAGGCAATATATAATTTAATGGATTCTTTTAAAAAATGAACTTCTAAGAACAGAAGATGAAAACCTCCTTGCTAAAATTTTTTAAGTGAGTAAATGTCATTAAAATTTAAAGACAAGGTAGTGTTGGGTTGTTCCAGATTTTTTTCCTAGTTTCTTTCAAAGAAAAAAGTTTCTACCCACCTGAAAAGTCATTTTACTACAGAAACTCAAAAGCTTGGAGGAAGAGGGAAAGGAGGGAGAAGGCACTTGTAGAAAGATTAAAAGGTAACAGAAAAACCCTGGGTTTTCCTGACTGTTAGGCTTAGCAAGGAGAGCACACTCAGATTTCAAAGGAAACTGCTGACCAAGATGCCACCTTATGCTCTGAAAACCCTTTCAGAAAACAATTCCAATAGAATCCATTATTTTTTAATCTCACCACCCACCAAGAAGTCCCAGAAAGGTCTCTCCTGAGGCTCCCTGTCTGGATGGGCTCTGGTCACCTTTGAGAAAATCCCTAAGAATGCAGCCCAGAGCCCTGGCACAGGCCCAACGCAGACCCCACTGTGGACCTCACCAGAGAACACACGAAGGTTTTACAACTTTTCAGACAGGCCAAAGCCAAAGGAAATAAGATTCCCGCCAAGCACCCAGGTTCTGCCAAGTGCACCCCTCACCTGCCACCCACCATGGCTGTTCTAACTTGCAGGCAGATTCAACAATCTTGAGAACTCATACTCAGCTACTGCCACCCAGCTCAAACGTCACTTCTTCCAGAGCATTCTCTAATGCTTTCAAATCAACTGCTACCCTCACCTCATGCAATTGACTATGAACCCAAGTCTCCCCTACTAAACGATGGGTTCCAGGACAGAAGAAAGGGAGACAGGCAGGAAGATCATTTCCAGTAACAGGAACAAAGACAGGGAAGTAGAGTGCACACACGTGAGCTCTCTGCAAGGAATGCTGGCGGGTGCATTTACGCTGGGGAGATGCAGGAGACGGGCTGGCAGGCAAGGTGACCATGAGCAGCCTTCAAAGGCAAGGTCCAGAGTCCGACCACAAAAGGGACAACAGAGGAAGATGGGGGCAGCCTTCATTCAGATAGACAGTGACTTAAGTCTCAAACCAGTCAGGTGACAAGAGAACCTGGCTAACAAGTCACATACCACACAGCAGCCTGGTCCCTTGAGGAGGGGGGAGGAGAACGAAGTCATTTTCCTACTTCTGAGAAAAAAAAGACTCATCTAATCTACATCAATTCCCCAAAAGCCCAGTAGTCACATAGACAAATATGTGAGTCAGCTTCCCCTCCCCACCCTCAAGGCTGAGCTCTGGGAACCACACCTGGGTCCCTCTTCTCCTTCCTCCACTTTCTCTGCAGCCAGGAGGCAGGCAGGCCACTTGCCAAGGGCCGGCAGCAGGACTCAGCCCCTGGCCTATCTTGCTCAGGGTTCTGTTTTGCTTTATTTTGTTCTGTGTCACACAGAGGTCCAGGATGGCCCCACACAGGGAGAAAAACTGTAACCCATCAACACGGCTGGATAACGGTGCCCCATAAATAATGCAGCAACTGCCTCTCCCAGCCCAGCCCCCTGGGACAGCGGAACTTCAGGGACAGGGGAGGGAATCAGACACCCATGCTGCCACACCGGGAACCCGGATTGCAGGGAGCTGTGGTCAGAGAAGGGGCAATTTGAGAGGAGCCAAAGAACTAAAGACGACACTCATGAGGAAGAGGAACTTGGCCTAGCTGAGAATAAAATAGGGGTCAGTGGGGGACAGGCCTCAGGGAGCTGGGTTCTAGCTCACAGGCCCCTGTCCTGCCCAAAGGTACCAGACAGCGGCTGGCTCACCAGTGGTGAGGACTGATGAGAACCCAGGTCTTGGTTGAGCGACTGGACAGGTAAGATCCCGAGCCCCTTTTACCTTGGCCAGCATCACTGTCACCATCATCACTGAGCATATTTTTCTAAACAGTTGCTCAGTGCCAAGTATATGTATCGGCATTTCTCTACCTTACATATCCATCCCCTGGGGATCTTGCAAAAATGCAGGTCTGACTCCTTCGGTTGCAGGTGGAGCCTGGATGCCACACACCTAATCTGAGTGATGCTGAGGCTGCTGGTCCACAGCAGCAGGCAGATGCTATTATCTCACAGCTGAGGACCACAGAGGTTGCACGATGCTGCATCAGTAGTGCTCTAGGCTGAAATTTGATCCCAGACCAGCCAGGCTTTGTGGCCCAAGGGCTACCCTGATTCTGCGAAGTACAAGCAGCAAGATGAACAGACCCAGCCGCCTGGCCCAGCGTCAGGGCTGCAGAAAGCTGTTCAGAGGGCAGACTGGGTCCTGCTTTATACTTGGGTCCTGTCGGAGCCCAAGTAGAGTGGAGTGCAAGGGCCCTCCCCCACCCCACCCCGCAGCATACAACCCTCATTACAAATGCTAAATGCCCCAGGGTTGCTGTAATGTCAACCTAGAAATGGTCGGGATCCTCAACCACGTGGAAAAGAAAACATGAAACACAATAGAAAAGCCCTTTGTGCAGAAAAGGTCTGATAGAAATGCACTAGGTATGTTCCCAGTTGCTGTCATTAGTAGTTATGATTATGGGTAATTTTATCACATCTTCAGGTTTACTGTGGACACTAGAATTGATCTGCTTCTGCCAGGACATTGGAGAGCCTGTCTGCAGCATCTCTACAGTCGGTTGCTCCCACCATGTCCCTCCCAAAGCTGTAGGAACCTCATGAGGGTAAGCAGGAGAAGAGCCCATACCCCTAGGTGAGCCTAGACATCAGAGAAATGAAAAGCAGAGCTTCAAGGGGAAGCTACTGACCTACACAGGAATGTGTCTGGACTGCTTGCTTCTTCAAGCATCAAGCAGGAATCTGAGGATTCTAGAAGACATGTGCAGGATGAAGGACAGAGCCTGTGAATGTCTGTCACAGCTCCGTCCCAAAAACCACCCTTCCTCATCCCATACTGCAAGATGAAGCGCTCCCAAGATCCTTAGATGAAAGGCACTGTGTAAGCCCATCCATCATAAAAACCATTCCTGAGCTTTTATTCCCTGATTGGGGCTTGCCTAATCCACTAATTATCCCTGCCCATCAAGTGCATGACAGCCTTAGGGATAATCAATGGTTGCTTCCATGCACGCCCACCCTCACCCACTTGCCCAAGCTCACCAGCAATGAATATGCTTATCAAAAGGAAGATTGCACCACAAAGGATGCTCCCTTTCCTCTCCCCCTCCCTCTATCCTCCTCCAGCGAACTGCTCCATCTGTAACACCCTCATTAAGAAAAGGACATCAAGCTGCTTCTTCCTCCTGTGCTACCAGGGTCCATGCCCAGAAAGTCTGTTTTTTTGACATATGGGTAGGTCTCCACTTGAAATAAAAAAAGAACCAAACAAATATGTCAACTATATCTTCAAATTAATATTGTTTTTTTTTTTTTAAGTTTTCTACCAAGAATAATTTCTTTGTCTATACTGAGCCTCTGGCTACATGGACTTATGCAGATTTAAATTAATTGCAATTATATGAAATTAAAAATTCATTTCCTCACTTAAGTGCTCAATAGCCACACCTGGCCAGTGGCTACAGTAATGGACAGTGCAGAGAGAGAATATCTCCAACATCGCAGAAGGGTCAAAGGGACAGCGTCATCCATCATGTGACAAAGTCACTCCAGGCCTCCTTGGGACGTTCTACAACTGCAACTAGATGTCTCGTTCTAGTTTTTCACTTTTACAAAATTGGCGTGTTGATCCTGTCCTACATTGTTTTGAAAATGAAATCCCTCCTCTCTCCTCTTTCATTCCCCAAATTCATCTGCCACCCCCCATTTTTATTGCCCTATTTCCTTTATTGTTTCAGAGAGTGATCGAGGAGTCCAAATCTATTTCCCAGTCACTATTAAGAACACCCTCCCACACTGGCATAGTACCTCAGGGAGTACAACAGGCTTTGACAACAACTCCAGGAGGGCAGTTGGCAGAACCGGCATTTAACACTTTCCTTTTTCCACAGGAAAGCAGGGCAGAGAAGGGTTAAGGAATTTGCCTCCGGTCAGGGAAGAGTCTGACCTCACACCCAGTTTATTTCATCAACTACTCCAAAATTTGTCCTTTTTTTTTTTTATTTAATTGTTCCACGTGTTTATCTAAAACTTACTGCTTCTCCACAACTGGAAACTTGGGAACTCAGTATCTCAACACCTAACTCAGGGGCGGGCTGCTCTTACCCAAGTGCCAGTAAGAAATGTTTGTGTACATTTAAGCCTCCCCTGAAAAGTAAATATGTACCTACCCCCTCTAGCCTTTGTCCCACTATATAGAGTCCAAGGCTTCGGTCCCATTTGTTTATCCCTGAATAGAAATGTCCACATGAGATAATGAACCTAAGCAAAATACTTGGTGCCCTGCATACGCTATGAGAGTGTTAATGAAGTAGTGTTACCGTTACTTCACATCTGCACACCCACACCCACCTACTTCTCTCCCGCAAGTGCCCTCTCGGACTTGCCTGCACCCAACTCCAAGACTGCTTCTGCATTTTAGGAGTCAGTTCCCCTTAGGGGTACACTCTCCAACATCCTCAACAGAAGCACTCGCACCCGTGACCCTAACGGGGACCATGTGTGGGCCTGGGCTTGTGCTCTCCTAAATGAGCACCCCTGCATTCATCCTGGACTCACTTTTACATTGTAAACTCGCCCAGACAGGGACAGTGTGATCAACCTGCCAGACCACCCTGGCGAGCAATGGCCTCACCACACTGCACACTTCATGCTCTGCCACCTTCCGCCAACAGTGCCTCCTCCACGACGCCCCAATCCCACCCCGGGCTGCTAGGAGACACCCAGGCAGGCATCACCAAAAAGGAAGATAACTGAGCTTGTCATTCCTATAGTCACTACTCTATCCTTAGTGTCTTTCCACTGAGTGTCCTTCTTGCCTGGAGTGGAGACCCCAACAGGCTACCATATTCCAGAGTCTGAAAAGACCAGTGTGGTCTAGTGGTTAAGAGCATGGCTCTCGACTCAGAACTGCCCAACTTCAGATCTACCCACCACATAAGCTAAGTTAGTCACCCAGTGCTGGCCTGTCTTCATCTGTAAATGATGCCGTGGTAGTTCCCACCTCAGAGGAGGGTGAGGAGAGTTAAGTGAAATAATACAAGTGCTTAGAAGGATGACTAGCACTTAGAAGTCAATAAAAGCTGGCAACTGCTGTTTTAAAGAGTTAACATACAATGCCGGCCACCCTCAGACATTTAATGAGCACCTACTATGCACTGGCATCCCACAGGCATAGGCCACATGGAGATGAGGAGCCCCAGTGTTGGACTCTGGCTAACAAGAACACTAATGTGTAAGCCACCAATCCCAAAGCCTTTGAAGGGAACCACACTTCAAACATAAAGTACTAGGAAGTGGGGTTGGTGCAGGCTTCCAGAGGAGCATGATGCCTCACCTCTGTCCTAAAAGATAAATGAGAATTTTCCTGGCAATAAGAAAGGAAAGAAGGAACAGAGGAAGCACTCCCCACAAACAAAACAGAATTAGCAAAGGAAAGGAAGTATAGAAGACCATGCTGCGTTTAGGTACAGGAGTCCTTCTGTTCTCCTGGAACACATTCATTGCAGGAGTAATCTACAACGGGGGTGCGGGGAGCAGGGAGATCCTACTCACTTCATGATCTGCAGAGGAGGGGCCTGATGGCTCAGGGTGGTCCCAGAGCCACCCCCACTTCTACCAATTCATGGTATAGCCCCTGCACCACCTAGCAGAGACCCACCAGGAAATGTCTGCTCACATTACACATGCCTGAGCCCCACCCCAGATCTACACAAGCAAATCTCTGGGGATGGGGTGAGGCATCTGCATTTAACACACTCCCAGGGGACACTCAATCTCTGCTTGGTAAAATCACATACAGCAAGATTTGAGGATCACCACACTAGACCAATGCCCTGTCCCTCTGACACTGTGGACACTGTGGCCTGATGTTCAAGTGTAGCTCCTTTAGAAGTAATCTCTGGTGATGAGCGCTCACATGCTGGCATGTGAACTGATACATGCTTTCTGAAAGGCAGTGGGATTCAAATGCCATAAGTATGTATCTTTCACTCAGGATAAATCCATCAGGGGAAACCATCAGTGTAAATCATGGTCTAGCTACAAGGATATATTCGTTGCAGTGTTGCTTATAATTAGTGAAAACTGGACACAGCCTAAACACGAATCATTATGGAACTAGCTCCCCACCTCAGGGCCTTTGCACATGCTCTTCCCTTGCCTGGAACAATCTTCCTCTGAAATCCACACACTTCATAAGCTGTTGCTAAAATGTCACCTTTCTGTGAGGCCTTCCCTAAATGCCCTACTTAAAAACAGCAGTACTGCCCCTGATTTTTCCCCTTTGCACATGAACCTTCTCATATACAAGAGACTGACTTACTGAGTTTGGCCCCACCCCATTAGAATGTAAGTTCCAGGAGGGCAGAGATTTGTGTCCATTTAATTTACTGCTGTATCCCAAGCACTTAAAACGGAGCCTGGCATACAGATCCTCAAATATTTGTCAACTAAATGAATGACCCATAGATGCACAGAACAAAGGAACACCACACAACCATTAAAACGGACCTGGCTTATAATTACACGCACAGAAAGGCAGCATGAGTGAAATGCTAAGTGAAAAGAAACTTCTGGTATAGCATAGATGACATGAACCTTTGTCTAAAATGTGTGTACACAACCCATTGTGTAATCAAGGGGTTACGGGCGACTTATTTTTTATTTCACCCAGGTTTCTTAGTTTTCCTTCCATTAACTTTGTATTACTTGCATAATCTTTAAGAATCCCTTGTGAGATGCTCTGAAAACATTTGCTCATTTTTTTTTTTTTTAGTAAAAAGCTTTGTCCTCAGCAACTTAATTAGGGTGCCCCTAATTAAGATCAGCACAACATCAAAGAGGCCAGGTTCCAAGGGACTCCTCTCCAGGTCTACTTCTGGCTGCAAGGCGGTCTCAGTCCCTCCAGCACCAGCTTGCGGCGCCTGGAGCCTCCAAGTGCTCAGAAGCCAAAGACTTGGCCACCAGCTAGATACTCCTGGCTCTGCTCCCCTCTACTTGCTTCCTATTGGGGTGCCTCATCCAATTATCCAGGCCGAGATCACATCCTGCTGGAGAGCTGGCTTTGAAGGTTCAGTAAACAATCACTTCAAAACAAAGGGTGACCATTAAACCAAACTCAAAGACTTCCTTAATGGCTGGTGCTCAGCTGCAGGAGACAAGACCTGCTCAAGCAAGCCAGGCCTCCCATATGAAATTGAGGTCTCCCTGGAAACTAATCTCAAAGCATTTCCAGCCTCTTACTACTCCCCCTCCTTTCTGTTTTGCATTAGTCATGTGGAGTGCAGAGCCATTTACTGGGGGACCCTGACAGAGGGGGTTTCTCCAGAAAAAACAAAGTGTCTTGTGGTTGTCACCTTGGACAGCTGAGTCAGAGCCTTAGGTCTTACCCCCTGCCTGCTCTCCACATAGACTTCCCTCTGCTAACAAATTAGAAGCACCCACCAGGTGAGTCAAGTGTCTGATAATTTCCTGTGGTTGGCTGAGTCAAACTCCTCTTCAACAGACAGGCCCCTGAGTTTCTTGAAACAGCTCAAAGAGCCTAGATTTTTATGCTTTATCTGGTTCACACTCAGTCCTTAAGGTATAGACAGAACAATCAAAAGAAATCAGTGAAGTACACCCACTGCAGAATCTTAAAAAGAAAATCCTAAAATGCCACAGTAAGAGATAGTCCACCATGGTGGACGAGAGCACAGACTCTGGAGCTGTACTGCTGGGGTTCCAGTCCCAGCTGTACCTCTCAATAGTTGTATGACATGGGCAACTGGCTTAATCTCCCTGCACCTTAGTCTCCCCCTTTGTAAAAAGGGAGTTATAATACTACCTCACTCACTGGCTTGTCGGGAGGATTAAGAGACTATTTGTATAGCATTAGAATAGTGCCTGGTTTTGCCGTATAAATGCTTGTTAAATAGGAGTTAGCTGCCCAGCTTGGGTGCCACCTGTACCAAAAGACCCCCTCGACTCTGTCCTGGCTCCAAATAAGAATCAGAGCACCCCAACCCTAAGACCCCCTCAAAAGCCCTTGGGCAACAGCTATCGTGGCACTGATAAGAGTGATTTCTAATTATTTGTCTGTTTCTCTTCTAGATGAAACAACTTCAGGGCAAGGGATGAGTCTGTCTCGTTCATGGGTATGTCTCCATCACCCAGCAAGGCCTGGCACATGGCAGGCACTCCATCTTCTTTGGAGAGTATGTGTACCATGCTCTATTTATATGCTGAAAGTCGGAATGCATTTCACTCATTTCCACTGCATTATGAAAGAATAGGTTTCTTAGATTTTCTGAAACATCTAAATGCTACTCTCAGCAGGGTACTCTGCTAGAAATTACCAGGGGAGCTCAGATACACAGCATTTTATTTGGCATTTATTTCATGCTAAGACCTTTACATGTACTTTCTCATTTAATCCTCAATGACTTAAAAGGGAAGTATTCTTCCTCCCATTTATATTTTAAAGCCCAAGTGTAACCACTTAAGGTAGAATATAATAAATACTAAGTAGAATGGACACAGAGTGTGAAATATGCCTAAAGGCAGCTGGCTTGGTGGAAAGAGGGGAACCAGATGTGAGGTAACTTTGTGAAAAATAAGATTTCAAGAGGCAACAATGGCAGAGAGGATCCTCCAAGCAGGACAAGCAGCAAGAATAAGGAACACAGGATGTCTTCAAAGAAGCTGGGGAATCCAGGTTGGAGCACTAGGCCAAGTCATAAGGGTCCTTGAAGGCCAAGGCAGGTGGGCCACATTCAGCAGGTGGGCAGAACCCAAACATGGCCAAGTCTTAGGAAAGGACAGGAGCTCAATATGAAGCTGTTGCTATGGGGCAGGCTACACGCAAACAAGGCCACTTTTCTTAGTGGCCACTCCAGATAAAGGGAGACTCAATGTAGGAAAGGATGGCCCTTGCAAAGCAATTCCGCTACACTTACCCTGGTGTAAACATCTCTCAAGGACTTTAAGCATCCAATTAAATGACCTGAGAACCTCAGCCAGGCCCGCTGTCCTGCCTTCCCCATATACACTGTGGGTTTGCAAACAGAGAATACAAATAAGCCCAGTAGAGCCAGATGAGGTTATAATGAACTCAGGAGTAATTTACTTGGCAAGGAAAGAAAAAAAAAAAAAAGAACTCCTCCATGTCCTGCAACTTCACTGTGAACTCTAAATACAACTTGGTAAAGGGTGGGTAGTATTTCCCCTAAGATGTGGAGGAGATCGTTACTACACTGATTTGAAGACTTTGGGATACTTCAGTCCCAAATCTACAAGACAGAATAAGCGCACCTAATTTGAGTGTGTGTATGCCACACAGTGTGTGAAGCCCTTCAAGAGCACTCTCTCCTCTCAGAATGCTCACAGAAATCTAAAGGCTGGGTACTTCCTTAGACCTATTCTGCAGAGGAGGAAAATGAGGCTCAGAGATTAAGGAACTTGCCCACAGGATTTAAAACCAGATCTCTTTGACTCCAAGGTCAGCAGTAAACCCAGAATTTCTACAGGAGGGATTTAGGAGCAATGGCCTAACATTAAATTTACCATCTTGACCATTTCAAGTGTATGGTTCAAATATACTCACACTGTTGTGCAGCCATCTAAAGATGCTTTTACTCAGACTTAGGTAAGGTTGAGAAAACACTTTTGAGGGTGCTGAAATTGTGTATAGCTCAGTGGTTCTCATACTTGGCTACATATTAGAGTTTCCTGGGGGTGCTTTTAAAAACTCTAAAACCCAAGATCTACCCCAGAAGCACTGAATCAGAACCTCTGGGCAACAGGGTCGCTGCATCAGTCTTACAGCTCCCTGGGAATCAATACATCGTTCCTATGACCATGCCTGTTCCACCAAAAGGGGGCACACCTGCCCAGAACCTTCTCCTTTGGCCAGACCCACACCCCGAGTCCCCTGGAGTCCCCTGTCATGTGGGAGGTGACAGGGAAGGGAGTCCCAGGCAAAACCTGCTGTCCCCACTCCAGGACTCAGGAGACCCCCAATGCTCAGCAAGCTAATACTTTTACTGCTGTCCACATTCTTCAAGGGAAAGAATGCAAATAAAAAGACACAGAGCTCAAAAGGCACTCAACTGTTTTCCTTTTTCACCCACTTAAACTAGACAGGTAAAGAAAAACCACTCGGAAAGCATGGCCAAGTATCAGCACAGGAAGGAGTTTTTCTGGCGATACCATCAGCTTCTCCAAACACACTTGTAATGGCTCTACTGACTCAACCCAAACTGGAGGGCTACGGAGACATAATTAAACACAGAAAGCTCTTTTCCAAGAGAGTTCCAGAGCTGGACACAAAAATGAGTTCAAGGTAGGGAGTTCTCTTTGAGGAGTCACTGAACTTCGGGTGAACTTGATTCACATAATTAGGGGTGGTGCTGTCGGGATGGCAGTTGCCCAGCCTGAGGGACCCATAGGCTCCCCGGACTTAGACATGAGGATGAGACAAGGCCAAGGGTGACCAGAGAGGCCTGGTCCAAAGGCTTCTTTCTCTTCTGCACACCCAGGAGAAAGAGAGGAAGGAGAATGCCAGGCTGTGTGTTAAAGATTGGTTGAGTGGGAGGAGGAGGGGAAGAAGCCATGATGTGATGATACAGCATAAATTAAACGACTTCTACGAAAGTGACAGCAAGACGGAAGCTGCCCATCCCACAGCAGTCCTCAGCGCAGCTCAGCTCAAGCTCACGCCTCCAGGCTGGCTCTGGGCTACAGGCACCAACATGAGCCCCGGATTCCTTTGCTGAGCCTCCTCTAAGACTCAGGCAAGTGAAAAAATGCCGTCTTCTAGGAATAAATACACAGCTCCCTGTCTAAAGAGCTCCGGCGCTAGATCAATTGGCCGAGTTCTGAATGCCAGTCTTCCTCGCTCTGGCCTTAGAGACAAGCTATTGACTCCCTCCAAGCCTCAGTTTTCTCATCTGTGAAGGGGTTGATGTGAGGATGACATGAAACCACGCACACCAAGCACTCAGCACAATGCCCGGCACAGAGCAGGTTCTCACCAAGTCCCCTCCTGCCCCCTGTACACCACACGCAATGAACACCTACTATGTACCAGGTGACACACCAAAGCATCTTCAATTCAGAAGGAGCAGAGACAACACAGCCCTGTGCTAAGGCCATCCCTGGGCTAAGAGGTGAGAAACGCTGACAATGGATGGGCTGCTCTGGAATCTATGATGAGTGGGTTTTAGGTTTGCTTTTGGGGGTTGTGTGTGTGCACACACGTAGCATATTCGCAGATGAAACCTTCCACACTCTCCAATTCAAGGGACAATCTCAGCCATCAAATACAAAACGCTTCCTCAATGCTGCACCAATTCATTCACCCCGTTTGTCTCTCTGGTTTGCCATTTTAATAAGGCCATATCAGCAGTACGATCTGCAAACCTGAGTTAACCTGCTTAAGGCATCAGTCAGTTCCCTTTAAGGAGCCCCAGATACTTGTCTGATGTCCTAGATGGCTAAATCTGTCCTTTGGCTCTTTTTTGGTTCAGGGAGAGGTATTTGTTTTGTAGAGGTGTGGGTTTAGGGGAAAGTGTCCTGAAGGCAGTTCCGAGAAGTAATGGCAAACTCGAACTGATCTCATTTTTTCCATACCCGATTTGAACATCTCAATGGTCTTGACTACAGAAGGACTTTTGCCAGCTCTGACCCATCCCTGGGAAGATGGAAAAAGCCTAGATGAAAATTCTAGATAAAGCATCTAACAGATCAATAGTTTCAACCTTTTCACCCTCCAAGCATTTTAAGCTTGAAGGAGCTAGCCAAATTGGTAGATGCCATTTTAGCTTTTTACTATTTCCTACCCTCAAGATGGAAAAGAAGACTTCAAAGGCCAAGAGGTCAGCAGCTGAGAAGTCAGAGTATGCATGGGACATACTCACACCAAAAAACTGTCCACCGTTGCTCTGACATTCAGATTTAACTGGGAATTCTGCATCTTTGCTTGCTAAAATAGCATCAAGCTCACTATTTGCAATGTTGCTAATGCTCAATTAATACTACAGAATTACAAGTACATGCTACTTTCATACCTAAGACTTGAGTGATAGTTGAGCCAGGCAAAATTCAAACTCAGCTCATCCCCCTCAGCAAACCGTGACCTTCTCCCTCCCTTTGGGACATTACTAACTGCAGAATTTCAAAACAAAGGTTCACAGAATCAAGTTCCAAACAATTTGGTTAAATATGATGTGTAAGTGATTTCCCACAGAAACACTTATGCCAAGACCAAAAAAACGATTCATTTTTGCCTTTGTCAAACCTAGACAAGATTGGTACCTAAGCAAAACAACCCCAAAAAGACTGATCTCCATAGAAGAGGCCCCAAATTGCTGAACACTCATTCCGGGCAGTTCCCCGCTGCCGACCTGGTGACATCTTCACCTCCTCCTCCCACAGGCCCAAACTGAGGAAGCTGTAATCGTTGGGCAAACACAGCCATTTGCTAAGAGAAAAGCTAACGTGGGGCCCTGTTTGTACTTCACAAGGGCTCTGCTTGTGCGGCCTTTGTGAGTAACCATTTACAGAGGGGCCTGCCTCCCTCGGAGCACCTGACCACTGGCAGAGGCCTTGGCTGCCTTTTCACTATCTTCCAAGAGAAAACATTCTTTTGAAGAGTCAAAGAAGTCCTGCAACGACTGATGCCCTTTCCCAGGCAGGACAACAGCCCTTCTTCTGGGGCCACCACAGGGCATTTACTGCTACCTCCTTATGGCCTCAGAACAATCAGCGCTCTGAGGGCCGACCCTGTGGATGTCTGGCTCCTCGCAGCCCAGCAAGGCCCACATAGCAGGCTCTCAATAAACACCAAGGAAATAACCCTTTGTCCGATAGGAACTCCAGAGCCAAAGCAGCAGGGGAAAAAAGCCAACCCTGAAATCATTATCCAGCGCTGGACCCACTACCCATATTCTTGATCTTATGATAAGTGAGGGAAAATATGACGTGCCTTCGAACCACAAAAAGATTTCCATGAAATTCAAGAAGTCCCTTCAGCCATTCTAATTTTAGGCACAACTTAAGAGAGAGTACTAGTGGCAACAGAGGTGGGGGGCAGTGGAGAGAAAACGAACAAGGCCCCTATATTCTGGCCAGCACAGGTGCCAGTAACAGGACACCCCTGTCTAAAGTGAGATGTGGGGTGGAGAATTCAAGGTGTGGTTAGGTGTTTCTCACCCCCGCCCCTCAAGTCACATTATATAACCCTGGACACACTCTCAACCTAATCCAAAGTTCTGTCTGCATGGAGCCCAATTCAGCTCCTGACATGCTGATTTTTGAGTAACAAGGCTGAGGAAAATACCTGATTTTCACATCCAACTTTTTTTTAAAACTAATTATTAAAAAAAAAGACATCCACTGAGTGAGCTCTGCCCTCAAGTGTGGCCAGAGTTTCCTGTTCTTAAAACTCCCCAAACATCCCTAAATTCTATGCTGGTTCAATTACTTAAATAATGACTTAAAAAAATAAACATCAAATCATTGTGGAACACCTGAAATTGATAGTTAAGTCAATCGTCTCTCAATTATTAAAAAAAGGGATGGCACAAATCTGCAGTATGTAGCCCATCTTTCCCAGAACTTGGATAGAAACTCCAAGAAGATTCCAGAACCGCCACAATGTGGTCAACACTGCCTGAACATCAGAAGTCAGTCAACTGGCCTTCCACACAGTAACTTCCAAGCTTATTACTGTTTCCCTAGACAAACTGGCCATGGGACTGTGCCTCCAGCCTCATGAATCTCATCTCTCCTCTCCTTTGGGGCCAGCTCACACCAGACGACTTGATTTATGTGGATGGGCAGAAAGGCAGCCGCTAAGCGATTTTGCACACCACCATTCATTAGTGACCACCACCACAGTAAGGTGGAAGAAAGGGGAAAAACACAAGGTTTCCTCCCCTCAAGGAATCAATAAGCTATTGAGCAGCTGCTGTTGGACTCCAGTAGAAGAAAAGTGAGGGTTTCTTCCGCACCCTTCCCCCTGAAAAGGACAAAACGCACACCCTGACAGCCGGGGACTTAGCTGGATGAAGGATCACTAGAAGAAAGCGGAAAGAATCCTCTCAAACTTCTCAATGTCTCCAGGTTCTCTAATTTTAGAAGATGGATGGTGCTAGCCTTGGAATTACTCCATTTTCTGTTGTTTTCTTTTTTTTTCCCTCCAAAGAGGAAATTGACTCCCTTCCTGTGCTGCTGTGCATTTTGGAGAATCAAATGCTCACCCAAAAAAGTTTTCCTTAACCTTTCCTCACCCCACTCCAACAACTTCTGAGAAAATAATCTAAAAATGTTCTCAAGATGGCATTCCAAATGGGTTTCCAACTTTTACACTTGTCCTTCAAAACAAACAGAAAGGAGACTAAAGGTACCATAAACCCATCATGGGAGTTCAAAGACAACAGAAAAGAGAATAAACAGATCCTTAGAAAGTCAGCTAATTTCAGAGAGTAAAAACTGACTTTTATTGCTGGCAACTTCATGCATATGCGTACTATATACTGCTTATCCTACATGGCCGAATTTTGAAATACCTTCTTAAAATGTCACTGCCATCTAACCCACGAAGAACTCTTTTAAGAAGAAAATTCTAAGAAAATATTCAGCGACCGTCTTATGCATACATCATCTTGGAAATCAGACACACACAACCTCTTTCCCTCTCTCCTCTCCAGAAGTCTTAAGTTCGAACCACAAAAAGACCCCAAGGCCTGTTGTAGTCTTGCCCTCTGCCTTGCTTTTAAAATCTTCGGCTACTAAAACAAAATCATCAACCTTTAATATAAATGCCTTTCCACAGGATGAACAAACCCTACCAAATTGAACTCAGAGAAAGAACTCAGGGAACCACAAACTATAGATCCAGCATTGACAGGGCACTAAGTAAGTCTTTTGGGGGTGAAAGCATGCCACCTTAGCACCCACAAAACCCCAGGCCACCGAGTGCTGCGGGGCAGCCAAAGGACTGCAGGTGGAAAGCAGGAGGGGACCACCATGTGGCAGGTTACCTTCTGAAGAGATTTGGCTTCGAACCCATAAATAGGAAGAACCCAGCCTGGATGTTAAATTAAGGAACAAAAACTCTAGATGTGAACACTGGGACTGCAGTGGACAGAGCTAGTTCACTGGGTCCCTGTTACTTCTGAGGGACTGGAAACATCCATTTCTGTCCTCCCCAAAACACAAACAGCTTTACCAATCCATTTCAAATCCTTTCCCTGATGATCAGAATACACATATGCCTCAAACCAAATCTTATTTGATTATGAAGCATGTCAGATTTAACAACAAACACCCAAAGGCCAAAGAGGGGACACCAATCTTTGTCTCAAAAGAGCACTTCAGTAATTCAATGTGGATTGGGGGCAAAGGAATGAGAGGGGCTGTCTTTGAGCAGGGAATAATCCATCTAATTCCAAGTGGCTGGATTAGAGGCATTCCTGGGCAATCAGGGTCTGCCCTGAAAATAATGCTACACGAATGTCAATTTCTGACAAAAGGCACAGGGTCTGTAGGAGGATTTCAAAATGGACAAAACCGGACGGAGGCACCTTGGAAAATTCACCCTGGGGAGGTGGCAGTTGGTTCTAAAAAGGGGCAAGCAGCCCGTGACAGCTGAGCATTCCTTCCCAAAGTCCATCTCCGCGGCCGAACCCTTTCCAGACCCTACACTTCAGACAAAAGCTCCTTCAGGCGCCCAGGCAGCGGCTGAAGAGGGGCTGTCCACACCCACTGGCTGCACAGCTTTCCAGACCTGCCCACTCGTTTTGGAAGCTGAGCTTTTAATTAAACACCACCTCCCCGGATCTGCTGAAGCAAACTGGAGCTGGGCTGGAGCCAAAGAGAAGCTCCCTAAATACACATGAAACCACCCCCCCGCCCCCACCACCCCCAACTCCCACCTCCAGCCAGCTCGCGCGGCTGGTTATAGTTCCTTTGGATGAACAACACAGAACCCTGGTCTACTTCTATGCACCAGAAAAATCCACATCCAAGGATCAGGTTATCCCCAGGCCCACCCTTTACCGGGAAAAGCCAGGGTGTTGTTCCCCACCCCCTTCCCCTTCCCACCCCCACACGCCCCCGCGCGCACACCCTCAACACAATCTCCACAGTCCTTCCCAGAGAAAACCTGGAGTGTGTGTGTGTTGGGTGGGTAGGTTGGGGATACAGTAGCTGAGGGGACCCCAATCTTGCCTTCAGGCTGAGGCTCAGACAGGGGAAGGAGAGGCCTCTGCAAGGCTGCTCTGGGAACTTCTGCTTCGTGCCCCCCGGGGAGGACTGAGGGAAGGCATGCACACCCTTTCCAGCTTTGGAACAGCCTAATTAATACCTAATTTGCTCAGATCCCCTCCCCCAGGTGGACCTGAAAGTCCAGGAGAGAGAGAGGGAGGCCTCTCCCAGTCTCCCAAGCCGGGGCGGGGGTGATCCTTCCTGCCGCACGGCAGAGTCCCCAAATCCCTCCCCACCGTCAGGCCAGACGCACCCACCCTATACCCGGGGGAATCAGGTGTCCGCCCAGGCATCCAGCCTCCACAGGTCGCAGACACTCCGTTCAACGACAGACAATGGAAAACTTGGAGCCGGGGCCCTGAGCCCCCAGTGAAACGAAACGGTGCCACCCCCCCTGGGACAATGAGTTGGGGAGAGGGCAGGGGGCATCGGACACTCCCAGATAAACCGCCCGTCCAGGTGACCCTGCAAAGCTCGGAGCGGTACCCTAGGTGAGCAGGTGACACCTGGCCCGAAGCGCTCCCGCAGGTGGCTGGCGCCCACCGCGCAGGCAAGGGCCGGGAGGTTGGCCCGGGGCAGAGGAGAAGCACCGCGGCGAGGTCAGTGCGCGGCGGCCACCGCCGTAGCCGCACCCCCAGCGTCCTACCTTCATGTCGCTGATGATGGTCTGGAAGAGGCCTCCAAGCGCGCTGCATTCCTTCTCAATCACAGCCTCCATTTTCCCAGCGTCGGCAAGGAGCGGACACACACTGGGGGCCGCCTGGGCTGTGAACGGGACCGGGCTCACTCACCCCGGGAGGAAATTCAACCCCGGGCGACCCACCTCCTAGAGGCTCGCAGCCTCTTCCACCAAGAAGACAAAATTACAAGACTGACTCTTCTCTACCCAAAATAATAATTATTATTTTAAAAGCCTCACTGCTCTGCAGGGTGATTCGCCTACATGCAGCGCTCGACTTCTGGCCTTAAAAATACCCGGAGAAAACTGACAATCAAGCCACCGCTGGTGCTCACGACGGAAAAGGCAAAGCCCATCTTGAAGCAGAGAAAACCGCCCGCTGACCCAGGGCCAGCGCCATTTAAAAATGTAGGATTTTCTAAATCAGTAATTTTTTTTGGAAATTAAAAAAATTCGCCGACAGCAGAGCGTGTCTGCTCGCGGTGCCCGAATCTGTCGCTCGCACCTGCGGCCGCCGCCTCCTTTTCACTCCAGCGCGCCCGGGCCCGGCGCTCGCTCTGGCTCGGCTCCCGGGGATGTTCGGAGGGGCGCACGCGCGCTCGTAGCGGAGCGTGAGCCGCGGGGGCGCGGGGAGGGCGCGCGCTCGCGGCAAGGAGAACGGTGCACGCGGACGGGGCGGGGAGTGCGTGCCCGGGAGGCACGGGGCGCCGGCGGCCGAGAGCAGCCTGCGGGCGGTGCGGCAAGGATCCCGCCCCCGCGGAACCTCCTCCTCCCTGGAGCACGCACTGGGCGCTCCTTGCTTCCCGGCCGCGCGTTGAGGCGCGGAGAGGGCGTGTCAGCACGCGGCCAGGAGAGCGTCCACCCCACAATGGCTGCGCGCCTCGGAGGGAAGGAGACCCTGCCGCTCCCCGGGGACTTGCGCAGGGCCCAGCATATAGTGAGCGCTCACGAGGACAGCAAACCACTGTTGGCACCGCAGCCTTCTGGAAAGAGGCCCGTTCATATGAGGATTGCAGAGCCAGTCACGATTGCAAACAGCCAAACATGTAATTACGAGGGTTCGAGGGCGTATCCTGCAGCGGGATGCCGAATTCAATAAAGTTGCAGGATGCTGGGAAAGTGGATTGATTTGCCATCGCAAAATAAATAGCATTAGAACTTGTGTATACTGTTTTTCAATTTGTGGACATTGCCCATGACAGACGATATTTTTCAGGCCCATCGATGGCACTGGGTGTTGGTATAACTGCAGAGAGCTCTGTTGGGAGGGTTCACCTGGAAGGAGAGCGGGTGTGCCCAAGTTGATTTGAGGGCTGATGGTTCATTTTCACAGCTGCACCACGTAACTGCAGTCAGGATCCCTTATTTAGATTAGACTCAAATAGACAAGGATGAGGGGAATCAAATAAGCGGCTTTTAAAAGACCTTGGAACGTAAGCACCTAGCTCTGGGCTGTTCTCGGTGACCTTGAGCTGACCGTTCAAAGCACAAAACAACAGGGGAGAATTAATGGTGGGGAGTGGTGGGGGACACAAAAGAAACCATATGCAAATGCTGTAGACTTGTGTCAGACTCAGTGTTGGAAAAGTTCTGGCTTTGAAAATCATGAATCAGAGCTGCATAACACAGCTGCAGAAGATAATTTTCCCTGGGCCACTCTAACCAACTCTTTATCACAACCCCCTATCTCCATCCGTCTCCCCAAAATCATGAGGAGTGTTACTCCTTGAATTAACTGATTTATTGGGCAAGCCTGCTGGGTCCTGTCCCCAGGGTCATTTGGATGCCTAGGTCTCATCCTCACCAATAACAGTGCTTGACACAGTTTACCCACAATCATTATCATAATTATGATTTTTAATACTACCCATATTATAGTGATTAAGATCACTGCTTATAGAGCCTGATTGCCTGGGTTCAAACTCCAATTTTTAACTTACTAACTATATGGCCTTGGACGGGACTCACTGGGCCTTGGTTTCCTCATCTATAAATGAGGAAAGATTTCATAGGAGTGCCTGACTTTCATCTGCACTAATATATGTAAAGCACTTAAAAGTACTAAAGCATATAGTAAATCACCACTCAATAAAACTTATCAACAGAAGTTGATTCATTGCAGCACTGTTCACAGTAGCCAAGACGTGGGAACAACCTAAATGTCCATGAAAGATGAATGGGTAATGAAAATGTGGAACATACAATAGGATATTATTCTGCCTTAAAAATGAAGGAAATCCTGCAATATGCACCATACGGATAAACCTTGAGGTCATTATGCTAAGTAAAATAAGCCAGTCACAGGACAAATACTGCATGATTCCACTTACATGAAACACTATCTAAAATAGTCAAACTCATAGAATTAAAGAGTAGAGTGGTGATTGCTGGGAGCAGGGGAGTTGCTAATGGATGGGCAGGAAGCCTCAATTATATAAGATGAGTAAGTGCTAGAGATCTGCTGTACTTTTGTGCTTATAATTAACAATGTTGTATTGGGTTCAAACTTTAAAATTTGTTAAGAGGGTAGATATCATGTTAAACGTCTTGCCACAATGAAATAACATTTTAAAAAGTGGAGACTAGGTCAAGATTCATTCTAGCCATGGTTCCACAGTAAACGCTGCAAGCCTATAATGTTGGCATGCTGTCCCACTGACATTGCTGAGGGCCTACTGTGTACAACCTAGGCATTTTACATGTATTGTATCTACTTACCACAGCCTTGAGAAGGGGGTTGCCAAGCTAACCCTCATTTTAATGTGGAAAGTGGCAGAAGAACTCCAACTCTGGTTTTGACTCCCATGCCTGAGGTCTCCCTTCTAACACCCTCAGGCCCTCCTAGAAGGAACCCTGTGCCTTAGCCCAAAAGATAGTTTGTTCAGCTTTCCTGCGACACACCTGAACGTAAATACCCCAAGCCTCCGGCTTTAGCAGTGTTTGGGAAAGCACACTTCCTGCCTCCTTAGCCTTTGGGTCTAAATTGACCTCAGGACTGAGAAGCAGGCCCTTCCAAACCACCCAGAGAGGGAATCTGGGAAAGTGTTCCAAGAGGCAGGAAAGGCCCAAATGTGGGATGACATGTGGCATTTTTAATAAGGCCTGGAGCGAGTCCTGGGATTGGAGGGATTTTGAGAAGGAAAATGACAAGATCTGGTTTATACCCCCAACATTGTATTTTTCACCCTTTTAGAGCATCCTTCTAACTTTTTACTCACTTCAAACACCCAGCATTCACTGGGCAGACATCAAGATATGATTAATATGCAACTCCTCCCAGCAGTATTTGCTTTTTTAATTTATTTTTTAATAGCTCCTAGGAGGAGGAACTCAAGGACTGAATCTCTACTAGAGGGATTTCAACCCCTATGATCTTGGAAAGGAGAGACTGGGAGGCAATGAAGATTTCCCAGAACAGCTCCCAACACCCTCCTTCTCCAGGGGGAAGGTGAGTCACATTGCCCACCACCATCTCGGAGTTCTGTGACTAATGGCAGGCTCTTTGATGTCTGGGCCAGCGTCTGTTTCTTCAGGGGTTCCTAACTCACGGCCTGTTCCCATGACTGAAATTCACACCTGAGTCTCCTTCCCTCCCAGAAGTGATTCTCAGCCCTGGCTGCACAGAAGGCCCTGCCTGGTCCTTACACTTGGCAAATGAAATCCCCTGGGGGAATTTTAAAACAGCCACACCTGGGATTTACTACCAGGGAACCTAATTTAATTGGTCTGAACTCTGGTCTGGGCATCAGGACTTTTTAAAGCTTTCCAGATGATTTTAACATGCACCAAATTTAAGATCCCTGATCTAAGGAACTTTAAAAGAAGGCACCCTGTGGATAAAATGCGAGTTTCTGTGGCCAGAATTCTCACTTGGCCCTCACTGACTAGCTCACTGCACACCTGTGGGCAATACATGGCTGTTGACTCTATATAAAGAACTCCACCCAGGGCTCTGTGCACGACATGGTAGCAGGGTTGCAAGGCTGCAGCAGAGCAGAGGCTGGAGTGGTAGCAGTGCCGAGGACAGAGGCCGAGACCGGCTTGCTGCATGCAGACTAGCTCTGAGTGAATGGGATTCTAGTGACTGACCTGCACCTGGAAATAAAGTTGGGTATAACCCTTTCACCCCAAAGAGCGTTCTGCTGTCAATTTTCTTTGGTCACATTGAATCCATAGTGGACTTGCCCGGGGCTGAACCCATTGGCAAGACACACCCATACCCAGGCCCAATTAAAAGAGAATCTCTGGGAACTGAGCTCCAATGTTTTTTAATGTATCCTACTTATTTTATTCCATCCTCCTGTAAGGACATAGGTACAAGTGTATATATGCATTTGTCATCATTTGCTTTATACAGATTGGATCATATCACAGACACTTATCTGTTGTTAACGCTTTGTGTTAACACTTCTTGCTATCAACAATTCCTGTAGAAATCACTCCAGGTCAACTAAAATTCTTCTAATGCATTTTTTCTTTTGATTTTCTATTTTGATATAATTTCTGACATATAGAAACACTGCAAGAGTAATGCAGAGATTTCCCACTTACCCTTAACTAAATTCCCCAAATGTTAACCATTACTGTATTTTTCTCATGCATGTGTATGCTTTAAACGTCCCTCAGGTGATTCTTGTGTGTGACCAGGTTGCTATATGAGGCCTCTGGGTTGGTGTGAGACTTCAGGCAATGATTGTGAAATTCGTGACACTCACAAGGGGATTTCTGCATAGAGGCAGCTGAGGTGGTTAAGAAGGTGGATTGTCTAGGTTTGAATTCTGGTTCCTTTGCTTCCAAGCTTTCTGTGCCTCAGTTTCATCATTCGTGAAATGGGTATTAGAAGTACAAATTCCTAAGGCTGTGTGAGGCCTGAATAGGATTACTTAGTCTAGCACTTGGCACAGTAAGTACTCAATAAAGGCTAGCTGTGAATAGTTATTGATCATTACCATGGCTCATCTATGAAATAAAATGGGTTTCAGCTTACCTCATGACTTCTTAACAGAATGCTTTATGAGCCTGGAGCCTCTAAATCCCTTATAAAAATTGGGGAGTTGTCAGTATATAAAAGTGTCCCTAATTTAGCAAAAGAAGCCCCTTTGGAACATGAAACTAGCAAGAATCAACAAGTCGTATCTGTTGCAATAACTCGCCTTAAACGTGTTTTGTATGTGTTTGCAGATGTTGTTCTGGGGAAAACCCAAGTATAACTTCCATGCACAGAATGTGTCACAGGGCAGGAAACTAGTGAAAGAACTTACAACCTTCAGGAACTGATTGATAGCCAGCCCCATGGAATGCTGGAACTCCAGGGCCACAAGCCCATGCCTACGGAGGTCAGGCAGCATACCTGTGTGAAGCAGGCCAGGTGTAAGTTCACAATGGCGGAGGGGACTGTTGAGACCTTGGAGAGCGAGTTCTGCCTCCAAGGTCTAGCTGTTCCCCGGTGGGAGTGTGGGCCCTTAACTGCCACATATTCCAATCCTTCCAGAGGGGCTAAAACTTTGGATCTTGATGTGAAGTTTCCCAAAACTGAAATATTTTTAAATGCCCCAATTTTTTAAAAAACCTTCTGTGGGCCAATTTGCAGTTTCTGATTATGGGAATTGGGTATAGTTCACGGGGAAGATCTGAAAGGGGGGGAAAAGATGTAAGAATTTTTTTCTCTGGGGGCTATTCAGGGAAGAGAGGTCCTATCTGGTTCCAGGTCACCAGGAAAGTGTGTATGCCCTGCACTGGGGTAGGGGTGGTTCAGTCTGTTCCTGAGATATTTCTTGAGCATCTATTCTGTGCCAAGCCACACTTGCTCTCCAAGGATTTCCTTTTCCTTGTTTATATTTTTGCAAGCTGCCTGATGACTATTTGGTTTCTGAATTGCCTTGATAGTGAGAATGAGGTTCTCAGGCAAGCAGATATCCCCACTGTAATTTACAGAACAAGATTATCCAGAATCTAATCTATTCCACTTCTGGAGCTTAGCTGTTTCTGTTCCATATATGCACAATGAGAAAAAGGTTGTAGGAAAGATATGCATTCTGGTGAGAGTAGCAATAAAGTCAGGAAGAGCATATTATTTTGAAACACCTTACCTTTACCATGCCATGTGAAGCAACTGAAAAAACATCTATTTCTAATCAATCGGAGGCATCTGAGTTTACCTAAAAATGGAAATATTGTACATTATGCAAAACCCAACATTTCATGATGTAAATACGATGAAAGGGGGGCTTTCAGTTTTCACAAAGAGGCAGATTCTATAACTTGAACCCCACTCCTGCTAGGACATGTCAACACACCAAGTAAAATGTAATCAGACTCCTTTTAAATAAATGGCAGAGCTAACAAGAAAGAAGGGAAATCCTTTGAGACCAGAAACAAAGAAGCTGAAAACAAGAAGAGAATGCATGAAACTGATACCTCGATTACCCTGGGAAAAGCCTTTGGTTTCAGTAAAGCAGGGGTGTTCATCCCCAAGAAGCACCAGGAAAAGAGGCCTTGGGCTCACTCACATAAGCAGCAAAGTGCCACTGAGAGCCCCCTGCAGAGTCAGCGCTCCATGACTCCGCAGCTTTAAGGACAGGTAGACCAGGAAGCAATATGCCCACAGGACACGTAGCTGACAGAGAAGCATGGTAGTCTGGGTCTGGACTCTGGGTTCTGGGTAGGGGCTAAAAGCATCCACTGAGAATGTATAACCAGAAGTCTGCACTACAGCTGCCCTTGGAGTTTAAATTTGCCTTACCTTGGATGGATCCCAAATGCCCAAATGAGAAATGGCTCTGAGAGGATCTACCCCCAGTCAAGCCCTTATAGGATTCCCACAGTAAAAGCCCTTGAAATGAGCTCACAATTCAAAATTATGTATTATACAAGGGAACAGTTTACCCATCATGTTCAATAGTCAGCAGGCACAACTAACGATAGGATTTAACCCACAGAGCTGAAGATAACAGTCTGCTAGAAGTAAATATATTTAGAATGATTAAAATATAAAAGTTGGAAATGAAAACACAAGACACTATGCAAAGAGGAAAAGCACTAAAAAAAGAATTAGAGTGCCTAGCAATGAAAAATATAGTCCCTGAAATTACCATATATATTTGCACAGGTTAGAAAGCTGAATAGACACAGAGCTGAAAAGAGAATTTTTTTGTCAGGAAGATCAGAAGAAAGCACACAGAAATAAAGAAGCAGAAAATAGAAAAAACAGGGTAAGAGACACGAAAGACATAATGAGAATAAAACATATTGTTAGAGAATGGAGTGGGGGAAGCAGATATTCCAAGAGATTGGCTGAGAATTTTCCAGAGCTTATGAAATACATAAAGCCTCAGATTCAGGTAGCAGGGCAAATTCTCAACAAGAAAAACACAATTAATATATTTTCTCATACTGAATTCTCATACTGAAAATTGTAATTCACACTATCCACTCATTTCCTTCAAACTGGCACAAAAAAAAAACCAAAACCCTGAAACAATTTTTAAAACTTAAATTTGTATTTACTAGAACATCCTTTGTTATTGGGGGTGGGAGTGGGTCATAAAAATCACTTATTCTCAGGATTAACAGATATCTACAGAAACTGAAGACGGGCCAGCACACAGCTCTTTAGAAGAGACCTAGTGATGTCACTGAGCTGACCACATTTTTCTTTGCAAATGTGTCTTTCAGGCCATTTATCTGGAGTTTTGTGTCAGGGTACTGGCAGGAAACACATGGCCCACTGCAACAGAAAATGTAGGAAGTTTGAGAAAGAGACATGGGCAGCGTTTAAGCAAACCAATGGGACCATGCCGTGCCAGGGGCCAAAGCAGGATAGTGTCTCCACCCCTGAGACTGAAGGGCAAAGAGAGGCGAAGGAGTCTGGAACCCAGAGTGGCAGCTGCATGGAGAGGACTGCCTGGCAGGAGTGTAGCACTTGGTAGTTCAAATCTTCATGTTTCCATATTTCAGCTATGTTCAGAAACCAATTACTTACCTGCCCTTGCCATCACTGGTAAATGTAAAACGTAACAACCACTTCTAAATCTTGAGGATAAGAGATAATGGGGTTTCCAAGCCTAACCTGTAATGGGCACAGAGAAGGGGGGTCAGGCAGGGACCATTCTTCCTAACCAGACACTGCTGGCATTCCCTCTTTAGATTTTCAAGAAGGGAGGTTTTGTTTGGGGTAACAGGGCTGAATTTAGGCCTCTGAGCCAGGAGACATTTCATCAATTGTTTCAGAGCAGTTCTGCCTTGTTTACTTTTAATAATGGGTTTGTTTGCTTTTAATAAGAAGAACCAGACCCAGCCCTTCAATTTTCTGAAGCTTGTGAGCAAATGGATACCTGTGAGCTGGAGCTCAGTGTCAATCTTTGCAGCCACAAGCAGCAGTGGCTGCAGGCAACAAGTGAAAACAGCTTGTGTGCAGGGGAACATTTCATTTGCAGAGGGTAATAATATTTACTTGTGATTCTATCCAGCAGCTTCCAAATGGGTGGCAAGCATTACCCCACTGATGAGCACAGCACCACGGCTCCCTGTCCCCAAGGCAGGGCTACTTGCAATCTCCCCACAATGCCCTTCAGGAGACAGGGAGAAGGAAGGACTTGCCCCCCTGGGCTTATCTGGCTGTGCCATCTCAGGGGAGTCACAGTCTTTCTGGGTCTCACTTTGCTCATTTGTAAACTGAGAGGGTTTGTCCCTTCCAGGTGATGTTCAAGGTGTCTTCCTGTGACTATGGCTGACCTCTTGGCCTGATTGAAGGCTCTCTCTGGGTTCTTCATCTACTTTATGGCATATATGCCTGTCTATGCATGTAAATGTGTGTTTATATTTTGGAAATAGCTGGAAAAAGAGATTAAGGAAGGGATGGTTGCTGTTTGCTCTAGGCAGTGATTTGAGGAGGCATTCCCAGTGAAAACAGAAAGTCATTCTCTCAGAAAATGGCTTAATGTTTCCCCCCAACCTACTACCTCAATGCACATGTAAATACAGACATCTGGAGCCCCCATCACTAGATGCAGCACGGTAAGCACTACCAATTAGCTCACTGGAGTGCAACTGGGGCACTTCCTTTCCCTTCAGATTTGTTTTTTATATTTATTTTACCCTAAACATACTGAAAGTAGGAGAGGCCTGCCCATCTCACGTCTCTTATAGACATGGATTTTCTAGAATGAATTCAAACCCAATCATCAAATGAAAACAGATTTCCACAAAGTTGCTCCCCATAATTTGCATTTTTTTTTCTGACAGGGAGCTTAATACTTCAAATGCAACCCATTCCCTTGTAGGTCATAACTATTTATTGGAAATGTTTTCTTTATCCTGAGTTGAAATTTTTTCCCTTGTTGAAGTACATTTTTTGAAGGAACTAAAATCAAGTCACCACCTTTGTTTCAATGTTATTCCCTCAGAGGAGAAATGCAAATAACCACATAATTCACATACTTTTTTAGCCACTGGGCTCAAAAACTATTATAATTACATAAATTATAATATGTTCCATATATTCTATGGAATGTTATGTTCTCTATATTTTTATAGTCTATTCTATAATTTCTGCTTATAGTTTAATATGTATTATAATACATATTAATAATTTGAAACCAGATGATAAAAATTCAAATTTAGAAAAAGCAGTTCTATCAGGGGACTCATTCATGAAAATGGAAAGCTCTTTTATCAAGTAACTCCCCCCAGGGGGCCCTTAAATAGCCATCTCCCCATTTAATTCAATCTGGAGCAATCCCATTTAGCTGCATTACTAGACCACCTCATTGCGTAAAGGAAGGTAAACTGTGTGTTGGTAACCATTTGGCTCTCTCTTTTTTCCCAACTTGCTACTAATTCATTTGGCCATTAATCGGGCTTTTCCCCCAGGGCCATTTGATCTGTTTGCAGGATGAACAAGGAGTTAGGGCCGCTCCTCCAGCTGAGAGGGCTTCCCAGAAGCACACAATCCGGAGGGACATTGTAGTTATGCCAGAAATGATTAATTGAATCTTTGTTGTTCTGAATTAAAGACCTAATAGCAGACCGAGTAAGACTCCGCATAGCAACCTGGCTGAGAACAATGCCAGGGGAAAAAATTTTTTTTCAGAAAATCCCATTGACGGATTCTTTAAAATTCTGGAAGCATGATTCCAGGCAATAACTTTTCTATAATCCTGATAATACCCACTTAACATTTGCATAACTCTACACAGTTTATGAAACATTTTCACAAATAGTGTTGCAGCTCTCACATGCACCCAGGGGGGCGGCTGTGAAAGCACCCAGCTGGACTTGTATCCCAGAAGCAGAAGCAGGCCTGGAGCTGGTGGCTTCCCAGAGGTGCCTGGCTAGGATGGGGCAGAGGTGGCATCAGACCCCAGGACTTCCAATGCGAAATCCCTTTGAACAGCAGCCCACAGCATCTCCCGAGCATCTCAGCTACCTTTAGCAGCTGAACTTCTCTTACCCAGGAGAGAAGGGCATACAAACTGAATACTCTGTTCTTGCCTGGAAAGCATGTGGCCTTTGCAGGGAGTCTGAGCAAGATTACTACCCACAAAAGGCATCCATCCCAGGATATATGCCAGCATTATTTTCCAATAATTTTTTAAGTAAGGGATTCCTTTCTGTGGGCTGTGAAGAAAGGGGCCTTCGTGAAATCACTTGTGAGGGGTTCATACATGCTTATGAACCATCAAGCCTTGTGCATTGAAAGACTGACTATGCAAACAATGGCCAGATCATATTGACTTTGAGCCCCAAAATGCCCAGGAGACCAGCCCTTTATCTACAATAAACAGCCCAGGAAGCCAGGCTGCTATGTCTAGTGACAATCAAGGAAGCAAAACAATGATTCTGTAAAACTTGGCCCCAAATGTCCAGAACTTGACTAATACCTGATGGCACCTCTAATTTTTGTCCCTGCTTCCGACTTAGGAACAACCAGAGAGAATAACACACACACACCCCTAGCCAATAAGATGCCCTGCCTCTCTTGAGTGTCCCCATGCCAACAGCCTCCAATCAGGGCACACAAGAAGCCCTCCATTCCTTCCGTTATAAAGCTCTCCCAGTCCTCTGCCTACCTTTGTATCTCAGAAAATGCAGGTGACCGTGGCTGACTCCCTTCCTATTGTAAGCTCTGTATAATTAGCCTTCGCTTTTCCCGATTGGTTGGTCTTCATTTATTTCTAGAGTATAAGTCAAAGATATAATATGGCCCATTCATGCACATGCCACTCCCTTCAAATATGTGTTGGTGCTGATGTGATCTGCAAAACACAAATACCTTTAGAATGCACAATGCCTATTGTGCATCTCTGAAATTTTGTTTCATTAAAAAAATGAACTGCCTCTATAATACTAGCTTGAAAAAATGCTAAGTGTAAAAGCAAGTTGCAGAATGGTATGTATATTATGATCCCAGTTTGCAGACATAATAATAAAGACCTCAATATTTAAGAAATGGCCACAGTAAATTGGGCATGAGATTAAACAACAGTAGCAAGATCAGAGGCTGTCAGTGTTTGAACATTCGCTCTCACAGTCAGCCACCCTACAGTATGGGTTCTCTCATTAACCTCACTCAAAATGGAAAGGAACCAAGGTTCAGAGAAGTCAAGTCATGTGTTCAAGTTCATGAAACTAGTACGTGGTGGAGTTAGCGTGTAAGCCCTGGTCTGCTGGACTCCAGAGCTTGACTTTTAATCTGGCTGCCATTTGCCTCTGTAAAACCTTATTCTGCTTGGCCATGCTATAGGTGACGTTAATGTTCGTGTTACAATAGTGTGCTGGCTTTTATATCTTAGTCTGAGGACCAGAGTTCCATTGCAGTTGTGTTTTAACTAGGTTTTCATCAGGCTGAGGAAGCTAGATGAGAACCCAGGAGCCTGGGCCCTGGACCAGACCCTGCCTCCAACCGCACGTCTACTGTTGGACTGGTTCCTCTTGTTAAGTGCAGCCTCTGCCTTCTCCTTCAGACGTCTTGGTGCATTTGTCATTCCTTGCTCAAGGCTGGCCTTCTCAGTCCCCCTGGCCTGCAGTAGTATCAGCAGCTACCGCCACACCTGAAACACTCTGAATGGCAGGCTCTGCTCTGAATACCTCTTGTGCATTCTCTCTTTTAAGCCTCACCCTGACCCCTTGAAGTAGATACTAATAGCATCCCCCTTTGGCAGATGGGAAAACTGAGGTATGGCAGGGTTAAGTAATTTGTTCAAGATCACACAGCTGGATGGAACTAGGACTCCGCACAGGCCATTCCACTCCAGAGCTGGACCGCTCACTGCCACAAGTCCACCCCTGCGATGTCAGCTGCATATGGGCAGAGGCCATGGCTGCCTTGTCCACTGAGTTCTCAATACCTCAGTGCTTAGTACACAGTATTTATGGAATGAATGAATGAATGGCTTCTATCTAATCTGTACGGGATCTAACAAACCATCCATACACATTGGAAGTTAATGCTATTCATGCTGCTGACAGAGTTTATTCAGTTTTCCCTTAGTTACTGTTAATGACCCAAAAGAAAGGCTTTACTACACACAAGTAGTAGTTCGTTTACCCTGCCCCCACCAAGTTTTTGTTAATATTTAGCTGATGTCCCATCATGTCTTTTGTTATATTTGGATGCCCTCTCGGATGAAAAGGACTATTTGTTTGAACAGGTGCTAGAGAAAGATCATTAGTTTCTTTCCCACCCAGACCTATATCCATAATTTGCTCCTCTTTCCCCTTGGTTGTATTGTGTTTATTCCCCAATAAGTGGCTCTGCCATGAATACCTTTGAAGAGCCATCACCTGTGGGTCACCTCCACTTACCCTCTCTCTGGAATTTACCTCCTTCTGCTTGACACCGTTTATGGGAGGGGGTGATAAATTCACAGCCTCATGAACAGCAGCTCCATGGACCCAATTCGTGCACGCTGAATGCCACGGGGTCCTGTTCACTGCTGGCAGCTTTTTTTGGGTTGTTCATTTCCCCTGCATGGCAGAAATAGCTTTTTCAGACATCTCTGGGGATGTGGACTATTTTGCATTTGTGAGCCACCTTTATGGAAAGGGCCTCCAGGTGTAAAGTGTCCTGTGAACAGTCAGTTGGAGGTGTGGCAAAGCCTCATTCATTGGAAAGTAGAAAAGCGTGGCCAGTAAGTGTAACACTGTGAATGTCCTTGTGACACAGGTGTTCATACAGGACTCCAGGGTGGCTAAAATAATTTGAGAAAAACATGGAATTTTTCTGACTCAAAAGATTGTTCCGCTTTGGCTTTATAGGGGAATAAAAAGGAAAAAAGGGAGTACAATTGCATGCAGCCGGCTAAGAGAAGAGGCAAGGAAGGGAGTGTTCAGTCTGAAGACTGGAGAGCCTCGCCCTTCCTGAGCAGGGGCAGGGAACTCACCCATATCCCATCACCAGCTGCCGTGTCTCAAGCCTGACCGATGGGGAAGCAAGCTGAGAGAAGTTTCTCAACTATAATTTGTGCCCCTTTTCTGTGCCAGGCACACTTTACTATTTAATTCTTACAAGATTGCTCTGAGAAACTTACTGTGGACTTGTTTTGTAGTTGGGGAAACTGACGCTCAGGGAAATTACATGACCTGCCCAAAGTCACACTGCCGGGTGATTGAGTCACTGTTCATATTGCTGGTGACCAGATGCCAAAGCCAGGCTTCCCTGAAACAATGTGCTGACCATGAAGGCAAACAAATCAGGGAGCATGACATAAGGACCTGTTACATTTCCTTGGTCTATTAAATGTCCGTTTTTTAATTATTCCAAGGATTCTCCTGGCTGAGTCCTCGTAATATCTAATAGTAAAACCCCTTTCAAACAAGGAACAGTGCCATTCTCTCATAGGAAACTGAATTCTCCACGACAGACACTCTTGCAGGGTTAGATGCCCCAGAAGATAGTTGACAGTGGACACTGTACAACAAAACTTCCCTTTGGGGAGGAAGAAAGGCAGCAGGAGGAACTGGTCTGGCACCTGAGTCATCCTGGGAGCTCAAGCACAGAAAGTCCTGAGGAGGCCCCGGTGTTTGTTTCCACCACTCCCCTCCCACCCGGCAGAATTAGTTTCCCCCACAGGCTCCCTTATGCTCTGGACATTCCTTTCACTAGCCAAATATTTGTTGAGTGTTTCCACATGCTGGCACATAGCTAAGATTAGGTTCTAGTGCATATAATGTAAACATGTGGTAGCTTAAAAAAGACAGAGGTTAATTTTTCTCTCATGTAGAAGTCTACATGTTGGCCATGCAATCCAAGTCTGGTGGCTGCCTGGTGTCCTCAGGGACTCAGGCTCCTGTCTTTCTGCTCTTTCTTCCCAGCTTTTGAGTTCTTCCTCAACGTCCAAGATGATAGCTCGAGCCCTTCAAAGGATGGAGGAAGGAGGGAAAGCAGGACAGAAAGGGGTCCCCTTCCCAAATGAATCAGCTCCTTTAAACAGCCTTCCAAGAAATCCCAAGTAGTGCTTCCCCCAGCTGCCCATTTGCTGGAATTTACTTTCATAGTCACATTTGGCTACAGGAGTGGCTGAAAAGTACAGTTGTATCTGGGGAATTGTTGGGCAGAAAGACACACAGTTGAAAATGAGGATTTCCTAATGGGAGAATGAATATTGTAATAGATGGGGAGTCAGTATCCTATGGCCTACAGGCCAAGTCTGGCCCACTGCCTGGTTTTATAAATATAATTTTATTGGAACACAGAACACTCATTTGTTTACATATTTTCTATGACTATTTTTGCACTACAGCAGCAGAATTAAATCGTTGTGATGAGATATGGCCTGCAAAGCCTGCATATATACTATATGACACTTTACAGAAAAAGTTTGCTGACTCCTGGAATAGACAAACAGCAGATAGTAATGTGTGTGGACAAGAGGCCACAGCCAGGCACCGGGCTCTGCACAAGGGTGCAGAGATGTGTGTTCTGTCCTCAGGCAGCTCCAGTCCAGTGGATGAAACAGCCAAGGAAACTACTAATCACGGCACGGTGTGACGGGTGGCACGGTGGCATTCTCTCCCAGGTCCTAAAGGACAGAGTCAGACCATTTAAAATGGACTGTGAGATGGAGGTCAGGCAGGCTTTCTAAATGAGCTTAGAGGATGATAAGCTAGAAAACAGAGAAGGGAACAAGAGCAAAGCATGTGCAAAGATGGGGAGACTGAAATGCCCGTTGTCAAGCGATCTTCTCCCTGTATGTCATGGTTCCCCATGACTCTTGTTTCCCCCAGAGATGGTGCATCTTTGTTTCCTGATGCCCAGCTCTGGGCGAGGCATCAGTGTACACCGTGCCTGCAACCTGCAGGGGCCTCCAAATGCTCATCAATTACCTGCTTACATTAGCATCACCTGTGATCCTATTACACCAATTCCTGGGGACCCTGGCCCACTGAGCCAGAATTTAGAGCGAATGAGGGAGGGGTGGAGGAACACCAAGTTCCAGTTTCAAGTTTGGCAATCACTAGATAAAAGCAAGATGTTTGGACTTAAATCCCAACCCCACCACTTCCCTCCTACCTTGCATAAGCCTACTTTGCATATGTTTTTGTCCATTAAAACGAGGATGGCATTAACAGCTAGTACAGGGCTCATGTAGTCTTCTGCAGTGGGCATTTTCATCCATTATCAGAACTGAATTGCTGGGGTTGGTTCCTTAAATGTCATGAGAGACAACATATGTATTGTCCGAGTGCTTTAAAAATCATTTTCCCCCAGATAAGCTCTTCTTCTATCAATGTTAAAATACTTATTTCTTACTCTTCTAAAACTAAGTTTATCCTCCCTACATGAAGGAACGCACTGAACATTTAATGAACAATGATTCTGCTGCTGTAACCATTCTAGATCACGGAAAGAATCATGGGCCGAGACAGGCGTCCTGAGTTTTAGTGCTCTTGCTTTCACTCGCCCTCAGCACCCAGCGCTGTGCTGTAGGAGACTTGTTTCCCCGCTATCCTGTGCCTCAGTCTCCTCATTCACATCTGTAAGATCAGCCTAAATGGGCCTGATGTCTGACGAACTGAGTATTAAACACTGACACCAGTGCATTTTAAATGTGATTTTGTATTGTGACTCCCAAAAGGCAGTAAGCTAGAATCTATACAGCTTTGGAGTCCAGTGGGGGTTTTTGTGAGGATTCAGTGAAGTTCAGAATTTTGTTTCTTTCTTACTGTTTTTCAACTTCACCTTTAACCTTAAGTTTTAGAGAACTCCAGCTTTTCTTTGACATTTTCTCTCTCAAGTAGTATGTACTGCTTTGTAATTAAGACATGTCACACCCATGAAAGAAATTTCAAGATCTTTCCTCTGATATTTAAATACGAGATCACTTCTGCTGGTTCCACAGTCTCTTCACAAGTAAAATATATGAAAATACCTAATTCTATAGAAATGGGCATTTATATATATTAAGGCATTACTGGGACTTCTGGTCCCTCTCCATTTTAAATAGTTGTATGATTTGCCTCATATTTGTAGTGTAGAAGGGCTGAAAGCAGGAAAGATAAAAGTCTATGGTAAATAGAAATTCGGGTGGGGCGAAACTGAATAATGTGATGATCCTAGATACTTTTGTCTTTTTTAGATTGTTTAGGGATTTGTAACTTTATTCTAATACATTGATACATATTTTAATATGATTCAGTTTTTTTTCTGTTCATTCTTTTTCTTCATCTAACTTTACATATATTGGGAGCTACAGGAAGACTAGTTGGCATAAATACTCTGTTGAAACTACCTGTAAGGGAAGGTTCAACACCCTAACTGTTTTAAGTATTGTTGAAAATTACCTGGCCTGTGATCTTGAAGGCCCTTTGACAAGAAAATTAGGTTCTTTGCTCTTGACTACTTTGTTGGGGTTGTCTCATTTAAAAAGAGGGAGAGAATGATTATTAAACATAATGATTTCATCAGATATGTTTGCCTTTCAGTTGTTTAAAGTTTGTGAGTTTTCCAGGCTTAAATCTTGATTGTTCAGACATATCTTTCACTCTGGTAGAGTATTTGTTTAGTAATTTGTTAACTACAGTAAGGAGAGTATTTATCAAGATGCTTCATTTTTTCTGTTAATTTGATTGCAGCTTCCACTTAACTATAAAGCCACTATTTACAAGGAATTATTGGCTTATATAATTGTTTATGCTAAGGACCTTAAGCTCTAAATTTCCGAAGCCTTAATCTGCATTAGACAGATTTGATGAAAAGTGACAGATTAATCAAAACAGATCTTGAGCTTTCTGAAATCTTCGAGCTCTTTTAAAATATCACCAATCCTGCAGCTGATGAATCTTTGAAACTTTCTTAAAGGTTCTCAGTCTGTTGAAATATACCAAGACACTGGCTCTTCACTTTCTTTTAGAAGTCATAAAATAAGTACTTTCTTGAAATTCTAATAATAATTGTGGTATATTTTATTTAGATAAATCTTAAGCTGAAATATATTTAAGTATTTGTCTATTTTTTCCTCTGTTTTTATTTTTAAAACAGGGACAGGGTAAGGAAAATCATCTTACAATCATATTTCTGTTTACATCACAAATCACATCAGATCCTAACAGACTTTTCTGGTACCTCTGTCTGTGTATTTGCCCCTGTCATGTGCTATCTGAATATAGGCTGAGTGGCCTCAAAATATTGCTAAGATAGTTAGAAAGAGATGACACAAACTTGTAGTAATAGTACTTTAAGGTTTTTTTTCCCTTCTATTTAACAAGTAATTCATCAAGTGTTTTCTGTGCAAAGCATTGTTGTAGAAGTGGGTATACATAGCAGAACAAAATAGACACAAATCCTGCTATGATGGAGCTTACATTCTGATCTGGGAGACAGATAATGAACCAGGTAAACAAACATAGCACCTTAGCTGCTGATAGGAGCCGCAGAGGACATCTGCAGCAGGGAAACGTGGTTAGGGAAGGCCTCCTTTAGAAAAAAATGACATTTTGAGCAAAGACTTGAATGTTAAGAAATTGTGTGGATATATGGGAGAAAGATAAAAAGACTTTATTGTCTAGGATGTATCAAACCAAGTTGTGACCCCCAACTCCCAGTCCCCAATTTCGACAAATACAGACAGTTATCCAACCTACTCTTTTCATCCTCTGAGAATCTCTGCTATGATCATCTCTCCTATGCATCATCTAAGATTTCTAGTTGCAGTTTTTCTAAAGTGGAGTAAACAATTAGTAGATATGTGGGGATAAATCTGACTGTGGAATACTTCTTTATATTATAGATTCAATTCCTCTCTTTTAAGAATCCGTTATCACCAAATCATGAAGGTTAGATAAAAATGGAGTAATGGTTTAGAACAAGCTGTGAATATCAATAATAAAGATAATACTTCACCCTTAAAAATTCCTATTGATACACTTTATTGTTTTCTTAAAAATTAAATTTGTTCAAAGAATAAATACTCGTGACAGTATTTCTAATGTATATTTTCTAGAGGTAGTCATACACTATACAAATATTTAGATCACCTACTATGTAGGACTGCATATACAGTGTCCCATGGAGAGGTTAAAATATGAACTACATGTAAAAAACAAGTTTTGTCAATGTAGTTGAAATGTGAATGGGATAATAGAAATAAATTGTTTGTATGTTAAAATGGTTTAGAAGATTTAAAAGCTGAGATAAAAGATACTATTGTAGAAATTTCTTTAAAATGATGGTGATATATGGTCCCTTGATATTTTTTCTGTAAATTAGCTTACAAGCCAAAATTTTACACTTCTCAGTGACACCTATAAGACTTTGTTCACATGCATAGACTTATCCTTTGATTAGTATTTTATAAAGCCAACAACGTAAGCAATAATTATAAATATTTGCCAAGATAGTTAACATTTGGAATACACTGGGATGGATCTAACCTTTAAGAAGAGTTATGTGCTAGATATTGGACATGGAGCTAACTACTTTGATAACTCTAACACAGTGTCAATGTGGAATGGGCAACAAATCCTAGTTCACTGGGGGGCATATGTCTTTCTTTCTGCACAGGTATCTTTAGGTGATGTTGACCTCACAGTCCGGGTGCTAATGACAGGATACTGGCCCACTCCATCAGCCACACCAAAGTGCAACATCCCACCAGCCCCAAGACATGCTTTTGAGATATTCAGAAGGTAAACAGAAATACAACTTTGCTTTTCTGAGTGCAAATAATTGTTCAAAATTTAAATAAATTTGAGGATTGGTAGTTTCCCTGATTGAGTCTATACTCCATTTTTAACCTCATGTTCTAAAGGAGAAGTTATTATCCCTATGCTTTTCAACTTGTAAGAAAGAGCTGTATACATTCTTTTCAGAGGAATGTTTCTTAATGTCTTTTCTTCAGTATTCAGTGCATGGTTAGGAGTATATTTTGTGTTGTTGATGTCTGCCAGTGGCTTAGGGTGAATTGATTATGAAGAAAGGTGGTCTTTAGAACAGCAGTGACTGAGCAGAGGCCAGGGGCAAGTGTACCAGTAGAAATTATTTAGTATGCTTTGTTTATCATTTAATACCTAGCTCAATGAATCACTTAGGTCTTTTTCCCTCTATCTCTGTCTCCCTCCCCCCTCCTTTTTTTTTGAGACTTGAATGTTTTATTTTAAGAAAGATCTTTATTTTGACCCAGTTGACAAAAAGGAGCTTTCAATATAATAAGAGTTCTTCACTTTTCCCTTTTACATTAAGGGAATAAATATGGTCATGCTTGTATGAGAAGACATTGAAATATTTGGGAAAATGTAGGGGGTGACACTTCAAACAGAAACCCAGGCTTAGTTTGTTTTTCTATATAGTGGTCCTTTTGTTACAGCTTATATAAGCATTATATATGGGAAAGTAGCTTTTTAAAATCTAGTAAAAAATGGTAGAAATTTTTCACAATTTTTCTTAAGCAATGCTTTCATATTAGAAAAAATATCTTCCTCTAATAGTTCTAAATTGATCACAATTTATTTAATAATCATTTCATATTATAGACTTAAATGTTGAAATTCATTTTAGCAAACTGTAATCTGTACTAGTATAAAATGAGATTTATATATATATATGTCTTAGCATGAAATATAGGTGGTGTAGAAATTACTGTTAATGATTTTCACTTTTAAAAATGAATTTTAGAGAAATATATTTCTATCAAACTTGAGGACACATTCACAGTTAAAAGAAATGTAATTTAACTGAAATTTTTAATGTTACTAAAAGAAAATGCAGAATATAAATTAAAATGTATTTTAACAGTTGTAAATATAATTATTAAATATAAAGATGTTAGCTCTGGTACATAAGAAAATACTTACAACTAATAAAAAAGTGGATTGTAGAATATACATGTTCTATGTATAAAAATAAGTAAAATATTTTATAGTCCAAAGGGTATTTTCTAAGCCAGGTTATCCATGTAACTCTATTATAATACCGTCTCATTAGCATTACTGGAGCACATAGAAGCATGGAAGAAATCTAACAATAATCTTGATTTAAAGCTCATATTGCAACTTTAGCGCCTGTACAACTTGTAAAGTAAAATGTTCATTTGGTGTGTCTGAGAGGTCATCAAAGAGCTGTTCCAATTTGCTCCTTTTGGCTCTTGCTAATTAGTGTCAACATCATCTTAAACCTTTCTGCTTTGCTCAGATAGAAAAGATGCTGATACACCAATGAGAGATCTTTACCGATAAGATTGTTTTTCAGACACTGAATGAGGAGAAGGAATATATCGCCTTCAAGTTTGTTACTCAACAACATTGGCAAATCTTTTGGTTCAGTGATGGCTAAAAGGTGTGCACAGGTTTCTTTATCTTTCCTAGTACTGAGAGCATTTATAACCTGACCAAATTCACAGGCATTGTTAGGCTTAGTGATCAGTAGCTTTCATAGTGTTCCGGTGGTGTATCGCTTGGGTCTCCCTCTTCAGGAGCAAGGCTGGCTGTGGCCACCTCCTCTGAGGTCCTTTCGGGCTCCTCTTCATGGCCTGCACTTACCTCTTGAATCTCAATTTTCCTTCTCTCCTTGTCTTTATTGAGTGATGCTGTATTATCCTTAATATTAAGGAATCTGGTTACTCCTTCCAGTTCCATCTTTGCCTCAACAATACTTGAGTCTAGTAGAAGAACTTTATGGAGAGCGTTTAAACTTTTCTGGTAGTTCTTGAGTCCTTTATGAGCAAGAGCTCGTCTATAGCAAGCTTTCACATTCCTGTTATCTGTCTGCAGTGCCTGATCACAGGCCTGCTTTGCCTCTTCAAACTGGCACAGTTGCAAGTCACAGAGAGCTCTTTGTGTAGATGGCACATTGCTTGTTGTTAATGTTTAAGCATTCATTGTATTTACTGAGGACATCTTTATGGTTTTTATCCTTTACACATTGATTTCCTTCTTCTTTAAGAATTTTAAACATTTTTTCATCTGTGGTGCCTTCTTGGTGGTGGCTGCAGGCATCTCCCACTTGGTCTGGGGGTGTCTCTGCTGCAGGCGGCCAAGCCCGCAGCTGCACAGAAGAGGGCAGAGCAGGAATGGGCAACAGCTTCTCCCTCCAGCTTGGTCCATCCAGATCCATTAAAATTCTTGTTATTCAGCAGAGAGGAAGCGGCTGAAAAGAGATGTGTTGCCAGGGAGAAAAGAAGCATATGCAGGGGAATTTAATATATACAGATTCCTTCCCATTCTCACTCAGGGGGTGAACACAGGTCATAATATAAATTAGATCCAAATTCTTTGCTATTTCAGCATTATAAATTAATACTCATCCTAGATGAGTGTCTATTAAAGGGTATATAACACAAATATGTAGCAGGCTCATGGAGACATCCATTCTCCTGAGGAGAAACAACAGATACGTTTCCACTGACAGATGTGGTGCCAGTGAACATGTGCAAATCCTGTTAATACTGTCATTTGCTAGCTGGATTCCACAGTCTATTTGCAACACTGTTTTATAATCCACATAAGCTTTCTGATACTGCTCTAAAGTTTCAGAGGCCATTGCTCGTCGAAGAAGAGGTTTGATTGAGAATGGATGAAGTTCCAGAGCCCTGTTACAGTCGTGAATGCATCCACTGCAGTTTCCTTCTTTTAGGTAACATGCTGCTCTATTTGAATATAAGATACTCAGATCATCTGCACTTCCACATACTGCAGGCTCCAGCTGTGCGATCGCCGCCGAGTATTTGAGGGCCGCCTCCGAGAACTGCCCGGTTTTGAAGAGCTCGTTGCCCCGGCTCTTCAGGCCGGCGGGGCCCAGCGGCAGGGCGCCAGGCTCGGGGGGCGCACGGGCGGCAGCGGGGTCCCCGGCGCCGCCTCCACAGCCCTAGTGTCCGAGGGCAGTGCCCACCGCCGCCGAGGCCCGCGCCCGGCCCCGCCTGTCCGTGCGGGCCCCTGGCGCCCGCGCCCGCCTGCCGCCCGCGCCCGCCTGCCGCCCGCGCCCGCCTGCCGCCCTCGCCTTTGCCGGTCAGCCTCTTCTGGATGTTGCCCACGGTGGGCGGCCCGGTGGCGCCGCCGGTTCCTGCCGGCTCCGGGGCCTCTGTGGGGAGCGGATGCGGGAAGTGAGCGTTTGCATCACCGGGAGAACCCACGGCGGAGGCCGCCGGGAGCCGGCGCAGGGGCGACCGCCGCTCCCAGGGGCGGGTTCGCGCCGACGCCTCCCTCCCACCTCCTTTTATTGTTTCCTTTTCTGTAAGTTACTGGAGCTGAGCTTGATTCGTAGATTTCCTTTAGCTTTCAAATCGCCCCCTCTGAGGATGCCGCACCGCCCAGTGGCAGCTTCCCCGCTCAGCTCAGCCACTCTCCAGCCTGCGACGCCCTGCGTCCCGTGCCCCCTGCTGCGCCTCCAGCCCCAGACACCCCTACTGTCACTGTGCCTTGTTCTTTTCGGCAGCAGTGCGCTGAGGGCCGTGCTGCAGGGGCTGAGGCAGTGGAGGCCGGTGCCTCCTTAAGGTCTGAGCCTGAGCCGCCACAGTTTGTCATCTGGGTAGAGAGGCAGCTCTCTATTCCTCATTATTTTTTTGATGAATTATGTCAATTTTAATAATAAAAGAACAAAATTAAACACATCTGTAATATTTTGCATAAAACATAAAACAAGACTTGGTTGCCATATATCAGGTACATGGCCTCAAAGAGCTCTCCACTTTAAAAAAAAAAAGTTCTTATATTTGATAGTATTTAAAGTATTAGGCACCTGTATGCAGTCTCCAGTACTTAAGTGTCATGAGAACTTTTAATATGGGAGTGTTGTTTTACAACAAGAAATCATCATTTCTATTAATCTTTAATCATTATCAAGCAGTAAGGATTTGGTTATTTTCTGCTTCATTTATGAAAGGCTGCATAGGATTGCCCCTTTTTAAAATGCATGGTCTTTAACTTTATTTAATGCAGAAGGTAGAAACAGATGAAATGAAGGGCACTGATCTACAAATTACTCAAGTAAGACACCTGCATCATCTGTGAGTTTTCAAATGATTCATTGTTTAAATGATTAAGTGAACAACCAGACCTATAACAGGAAGTCCATGTAGGCATGATCATATCATATCATGTAGGCATGATCATATCATGTCTCCAGACTGGAGTAACTTTAACTTGGTTGGCTTGATGATATTAAATATGAAAAATCTAGCAGGATGTCAATAAATGTTAACCTTCTCTCCCTTTCTAAAATCAAAGCCATTCAATGATGATTTATTACTTGACTTTGATTTTTCCCATGTTCTACATCCATAGGATGTAGATATGAAATATTGATAAGGAAGAAAATACTAGAACATATCAAAATATTACTGTTCACAGTACGTGTTAAGCACTGGTATTTTAGAAATCTGTAAGAAAATAGACCAAATGTTAATGGCAGTAGTGTCTCTGAATGGAGGAATTATAGGTGGTGTTTTATTTTTTTTATGTTGTCCAAGTTTCCATAATGATCATGTATTACTACCGGATTATAGGAAGTTTTATCCTTAATAAGAGTAGATGAAAAGAAAGAGAAAGAACATAATACCTCCTTTCACTTATTTAATATCTTTAAGAAAACATTTTATAATATAATTTGTTTTAAAAAGGCTTTAAATGACCAAAAGAAGCTAACTACTGTCCTAGCCTTTTTCCCAGCCATGCTGAACTACTTGTACTTCCACTCGTGCATCATGCTGACTCCCTTGTAGATGCTGTTCCTAATGTCTTAAATACCTTCCTTGTGTCCTTAAAGTAACTAACTCCAAGATGTCTTTCAAAACTCAACACCTTATTCAGGAAGCCTTTCTATTCTCCCCAGTGCAATATAAATGTTTGTCCTTTGGACAGTCTTCTATGATTGCAGAAAGTGTTACTCCCAAGTGACTTAGCATAGCATGTACTGAATAAAAAGAAGAGTGAATAGAGAAGCCACATTGACATTTCTGTAATATGAACAATGGTTAACCTTTGTTCTTTTTCTCACTTAAGTGACTGACATCAGAGATGCATTAAGTGATTGGTCCTTTGACCAGAGTGGTTAAGCCAAACTAGGTGTCTGGACACTTTAAAAAGGGCTACACTTAATATAGACTCAACCTGTTAATTTCATAATATGTGTTCAGTAAATATTAATTGATGGCATAAATTCCAGGTTCTGTGTTAGGCACTGGATATAGAATGGAGAGACAATGCGTCTTCTCCCAGTGAGGTTAGAGTCTCATGAGGTCAGAGGGAAAACCTACAGTTTTGGAGGGTGACAAGTGCTTGTGTTGAGGCATTCAAATACTGTGGCAGCAAAAAAGAGGTGGTGGGGATGGGGACAAACCTTCTCCCCCCCCTCCCCCAACAATGTATAAAATTAAAATGCAGCTGTGTCTACAAAGGCAAATCAAAATAAGGGACTGGACTGGACAACCATCTGAGTAACATAATCAGTGTAAACAGTCAATGTCCTGTAACGTGAATAGACAAAGCAAACAGCAAAACCCGCTGTCACAGCTCCCGCTCACAGTGGAAGATTGGAAGACAGGCTGGCTGCCCCTCACTGCAGGAAGTCCAGATCTTTCTGTACACCAGCATGTTCGGTGCTTCATCTGCCACCCCGTTGCTGGTCTGCCCATAATTATTCCCCTGGGCCATGTCACCGCACCCTTGCTCCACTCTCAGACGCAAGAATTCCCAGTCGGCCCTCCGCGCCAAGGTCACGGCCCCGAGGCGGCTCCCGGCACGGGCGCTGTCAGATGGCGGCGAGCAGAGCCTCGCGGCAGGGCAGCTGCGTCACCCGCGGCGGATGCGGAACCGCGCGGGCTCCCGCCGCTCGGGCCAACACCAACCCCGTCGCGTGCACGGGCGGCTGGGCAGCCCGCTCGCCGCTCGCTCCGCCCGCGGCGCCTTCCCGAGTCAACGGCCCCGCCGAGCGCGCGCCGGAGCCCGGAGCCGGCTCGTGCGCGCGCCTGCGCAGGGAGGGCTCTCTGTTGCTTCTTGAGTGAGTTTTGGTAATTGATAAGCACCACTACCAAATAATTTGCCTATTAAAGCTATTTTGTCAAATTTATGAGTTTAGAGCTGTTTATTGTATTTCCTTATCCTTTTAATGTCTTTAGGAATATAGTGATATGCCCTCTTTTGGTTAATTTGCTCTTGTTTTCCTTGGTTAGCTTGGAAGAGTTCTTTCAGTTTTATTGACTTTTTTTCCCCTGCAAAGAACTAGCTTTTGATTTTACTGATTTTGTTGTCTACGTTCATTGATTTCCATTCTGTTCTTTAGTATTTCCTTCTATATTTAGCTTTGGTTTTATTCGCTTTTCTCTTTCTAGATTTTTAAGATGGGAGCTTAGAGTATTCATTGGAGTTTTCTTTCTACTATGATTTAGTGCCTTAATTTCTGTGTAAGAATCCTGTAAATTTTATGTTCTATTTCTGTTTTCACACAATTCATATTATTTTCTCTTTGCCCTTGAAATGTCTTTATTGACCCATGGGTTACCTTGAGGTGTATTTAATTTCCACACTTAAGGTCCTGTTTTTTTTTTAACTGTTTTGTTACTGATTTTAAGTTTACTACCCTCTTATCAGAAAACATTTTGTGTGATTTGAAATTTTTTCACTTGTTAGGATTAGTTTTATGACCCAGTATATGATCTCACAGTGTATGTCATAATGCACACTTGAGAAGAATGTACATTCTGTGGCCAGGCTGCATACTGGACTGTCACTAGAACCTGTTGGTTGGTAGTGTTGGTCTGTGGTGGTGGTGTTCCAGTTACAGACTTTTCTGTTTTCAGTTGTATCAATTTTTGCTTCATGTAATTTGAAGCTCTTTTGTCAGGTGAGCACACATTTAGAATTTGATGAAGGAAATCATAGCATTATGTAATGTCCCTCTTTACTCCTTGTAATTTTCCTAGCTCTGAAGCTCTGAATATTTTATGTGGTAGTAATATATAACCTTTAGCTTTCTTTTGTTTAATATTTTACCTTTCCCTTAATGGAGGTCAGATTCAGATTCTCAGCTTTCCATCATCTAAGTATCTCTCTCTCTCTCTCTCTCTCTCTCTCTCTCTCTCTCTCTCTCTCTCTCTCTCCCTCTCCCTCTCCCTCCCTCCCTCTGTATTATTTTTGCATTCGTTTCACAAAATTTTTCCTTAGATAAAGGATTCTCTTCTGGGTTGGCAGTTCTTTACTTTCCTCACTTTAAAGATACTATTGAACATTCTATGGCCTCCACTGTATTTTATGAGAATTCTGTGATCATTCAAATTTTAGTTTTTCTTTCCTTTTTAGCATTATGACATGTTTAGGCATATCAGGCCCAGCTGTTTGTTACTGATTTTGAGTTTACGCCTTATTGGGCCTAAACTCTTTGAATTTGCTCTATTTGGGGCTTGCTGAGCATGTTGAATCTCTAAATTTACATTTTTGTCAAAGCTGAGATCTTTTCTGCTCTTAGTAAGAATTGTTTTATCTAAAAAATAAGACTTCCTTTTCTTTTATAGAACACCTATAATGTGAAATTTAGAGAATTTGACACTGTCCCACAAGTTTCTAAGGATGCGTTCATTTTTTCCAATGTTTTTTCCTGTCTTTTCTTCAGTGTAGATAATTTCTGCTGCTCTGTTATCTTCAAGTTTACAGACCCTTCTATCATCTCTGTTCAGTGGTTGAGCCTATGCAATGTCTTTTGTAATTTTTGGAAATTATATTTTTCAGTTCTAAATTTCTCGACGTGGATCTTTTTTTATAGTTTTTATTTTTCTGCTAGAAGTTTAGTCTTTCCAATTTTAAGAGTATTAAGCATTACAACATTTAATGTGGTTATAATAGCTGCTTTAAAGTCTTTATGTGATAATTACAACATGAGGCATCTCAAAATACGCATCTGTCCTTTCTTTTCCTTGAGAATTTGTCACATTCTCCAATGGTGTGTGTATGTGTGTGTTGTTTGTTTTAGCATGTGCAGTAAATTTGGGATTTTATTCTGGCCATTTTGAATATGATCATGTCATTTCTGAGTCATGTTTGTATAGGTGCATTCAGACCATTTACATTTAGGGTGATTATGGATAGGTATGTACTTATTGCCATTGCAGGCTTTAGATTCGTGGTAACCAAATGTTCAAGGGTAACATCCTTACTATCTAAGAGTCTAATTTAACTCACTTAGTATGCTATTACAAACACAAGCTAAACGTTCTTTTTTTTCCTCTCCTTTTCTTCGTCCTCCACTCTTTATATATTGGGTATCACATTCTGTACTCTTTCTCTGTACATTTTTATTACCTCTGGTGACAGCTATTTAACCTTAGGAACACTTCCATCTATAGGAGTCCCTCCAGAATACACTATAGAGATGGTTTGTGGGAGGTAAATTCTCTCAGCTTTTGCTTACCTGGAAATTGTTTAATCCCTCCTTCAAATTTAAATGATAACCTTGCCAGGTAGAGTATTCTTGGTTCGAGGCCCTTCTGCTCCATTGCATTAAATATATCATGCCACTCCCTTCTGGCCTGTAAGGTTTCTGCTGGGAAGGCTGATGATAGCCTGATGGGCTTTCCTTTGTGTGTGATCTGTTTACTCTCTCTGGCTGCTTTTAATAGTCTGTCCTTATCCTTGATCTTTGCCATTTTAATTAATACATGTTTTAGTGTTGTCTTCCTTGGATCCCTTGTGTTCGGAGATCTGTGCACCTCCACGGCCTGAGAGACTACCTCCTTCCCCAGACTGGGGAAGTTTTCAGCAATTACCTCCTCAAAGACACTTTGCCTTTTACACTCTCTTCTTCTTCCGGTACCCCTCTAATACAAATGCTGTTCCATTGGATTGGTCACACAGTTCTCTCAATACTCTTTCATTCCTAGAGATCCTTCTTTCCTGTTGCTCTTTCAGGATTAGTTGTGTTAATTATATTTTCATACTGTATGTGGTTTTGTAACCACGCTGCCATCTGCAAACCAATCCTGTCAGTAGTGTGGCTTCTTTACACTGATGTCATACTCACTGAGGGCAGGGGTCAACTCCTCCATGGTTAAGTGTACTCCCTTCATTTTGTGGTGTGGCAGAGCATCGTGGGCAATATCTGAGATGAATTTATGGGCAGCTAGGGATATGAGCTGCATTCCATGTGTGTTCATGGCCTCAAAGCCAGCATGGTTCAGGCAGTCTCCAGTCATTACATCTGGGAATAGAGATGTGGAATCCTCCAGCTGCAATCAGGAAGTCCACTAGAGGTGTGCTGAACACCGTTGGCCTCACTGCTCCATGAGCAGTGTTGAGCATCGGGTAAACGCTGTTAGACACGGCCCCCTCTGAGGATGCCACACCGCCCAGTGACAGCTTCCCCGCTCAGCTCAGCCAGCTCTCCAGCCTGCGCCACCCTGTGTCCCATGCCCCCTGCTGCACCTCCAGCCCCAACATCTGTACTGTCACTGTGCCTTGTTCTTTATGGCAGCAGTTCGCGGAGGGCTGTGCTGCAGGGGCTGAGGCAGTGGAGACCAGTGCCTCCTTGAGGTCTGAGTCTGAGCCGCCACAGTTTGTCATCTGGGTGGAAGAGGCAGCTCTCTATTCCTTCTTGAGTGAGTTTTGGTAGTTGATAAGTACCACTACCAAATAATTTGCCTATTTGAGCTATTTTGTCAAATTTATGTGTTTAGAACTCTTTATTGTATTTCCTTATTCTTTTAATGTCTTTAGGAATATAGTGATATACCCTTTTTGGGTAATTTGCACTTGTTTTCTTTGGTTAGCTTGGAAGAGTTCTTTCAGTTTTATTGACTTTTTTTTCCCTGCGAAGAACTAGCTTTTGATTTTACTGATTTTTTTGTCTAGTTTCATTGATTTCCATTCTGTTCTTTAGTATTTCCTTCCATATTTAGCTTTGGTTTTATTCGCTTTTCTCTTTCTAGAGTTTTAAGATGGGAGCTTAGAGTATTCATTGGAGTTTTCTTTCTACTATGATTTAGTGCCTTAATTTCTGTGTAAGAATCCTTTAAATTTTATGTTCTATTTCTATTTTCACACAATTCATATTATTTCCTCTTCGCCCTTGAAATGTCTTTATTGACTCATGGGTTACCTTGAGGTGTATTTAATTTCCACACTTGAGGTCCGGTTTTTTTTAAATTGTTTTGTTACTGATTTTAAGTTTACTACCCTCTTATCAGAAAACATTTTGTGTGATTTGAAATTTTTTCACTTGTTAGGATTAGTTTTATGACCCAGTATATGATCTCACAGTGTATGTCATAATGCACACTTGAGAAGAATATACATTCTGTGGCCAGGCTGCATACTGGACTGTCACTAGAACCTGTTGGTTGGTAGTGTTGGTCTGTGGTGATGGTGTTCCAGTTACAGACTTTTCTGTTTTCAGTTGTATCAATTTTTGCCTTGTGTAATTTGAAGCTCTTTTGTCAGGTGAGTATACATTTAAAATTTGATGAAGGAAATCATAACATTATGTAATGTCCCTCTTTACTCCTTGTAATTTTCCTTGCTCTGAAGCTCTGAATATTTTGTCTGGTAGTAATATAGCCTTTAGCTTTCTTTTGTTTAATATTTTACATTTCCTTTAATGGAGGTCAGATTCTCTTTCCATCATCTAAGTCTCTCTCTCTCTCTCTCTCTCTCTCTCTCTCTCTCTCTCTCTCTCTGTTATTTTTGTATTCATTCCACAAATCTTTTGCTTAGATAAAGGATTCTCTTCTGGATTGGCATTTCTTTTCTTTCCTCACTTTAAAGATAGTATTGAACATTCTGTGGCCTCCATTGTATTTTATAAGAATTCTGTGATCATTCAAATTTTAGCTTATCTTTGCTTTTTAGCATTATGACATATTTAGGACTTATCAGACATTACTGTTTGTTATTGATTTTTAGTTTTGATCTTATTATGCCTAAACTCTTTGAATTTGCTCCTTTTGGGGCTTGCTGAGCATCTTCAATCTCTAAATTTATATTTTTGTCAAGTCTGGTATCTTTTCTGCTTTTAGTAAGATTTCTTTTTCTAAAAAAATAAAATTTTCTTTTCCTTTATATAACACCTTAATGTGAAATTTATACAATTTCATACTGTCCCACAAGTTTCTAAGGCTGTATTCATTTTTTGTAATGTTTTTTCCTCTCTTTCAAAATTTTTACAAAATTTTATGTAAAGTCATGCTTGTAATAAAGGTACTATAATTAGATAATTCAAAGTTCTTAAATAAGGTCTCAGGTACATAGAAGGCTTTTTTGTTTTTCACAGGTGTATAAGTTGAATAGGTACAACTTTATATAGAATTTAGTTCAGTCTCCTCATTTTAGGAGTGATAAATTACATGACTTTTCTGTGGTCACATATTGTTGGAAGAATTGTAATTGAAGCATTGTTCCAGGGAACTAATTTCCAGAGCAGAGTGATTGGTAAAAGTGAAGAATATGGTGCAGCCTTGAAAATTTAGAAAAGGAATACAAACTAGTAATTTGAATTTTTAGTGCAATGTAGTAGTAATTTAGGGAACTGCAAAAGATATGTAAATTTGTTTTATGTAGTTAGATATTTAATAACAAGCATTATAATTGGTTCAGTTGACCACTAAAGGGAGACAGGCTTAAAAAATTCTCTGTTGTTTAAAAAATTTTTGAAATTAATAAAATTAAAAACATTAAAGAATTTAAAAAATATGCTTTGGGCATGGAAAAAACTGGCTAGAGCTTTATTTTCCCTTATGAGTTTAATGAAATCAATTTTTGGAGTTTTTAATTTTAATTGGTAAATTTAAGGAGGACATGTTAACTAACATTTAATGTACTGCTTACTGCTCCTGAGTACTAGTCTACACTTAACATTTATTAACTCGTTTAACCCTCACAGCTACTCTAGGAGGTAGGTTATTTCTTTCATTTTATAGACTTGGAAAATGAGGCTACCCAGGTTCATAGTTGGTAAGTAATTGTTGGCAGGATTCCTATCTAGGCAGTGTCATTCTAGAACCTGGTTCTGAAGCCTCTCATTTATAGCAGCCATTTTTGAAGTTTGGTAATCTGATACAAAGGAACTGATACCAGAACCACCAGGGAATTCTATAGTGTATCTACTTACATAATGAAGCAGATTTGATTAGGCCATATTTTAATATGAATCAGGTTATGGAGGAAACAGTTATCTATCTATGTTAAATTGATTATTTTCTCCCATTGCATTTTTCTTAGGAATGTCTGTGTTAGAGTTGATTAAACACTGCCATGTGGTATCTGAAAGGAAAAGAAATCTTACTGAATTAAATCTATTACCTATTATCTTGCATTTGAAGGTCATTAATAGATGGGAATCTTCCTGTTGTTAGAAACATATAATGGGTACATTTTGAGTTGTTGAGCATGTTTTTAATGGTCTTCCTACTGTATTATCTCTTTTGCTGATGAGCTTATTGCATCAGAGTTAGATAAATCTTTAAGTACTGATACAGAAAGCCTTCCAGTACACAAAGATTTATCTAATTTTTAGAAGTGTATGTGTAGTATGTACTTACATACTATGTATAGTGGGAATTTTTTTTTAAAGCAGTACAGGTGATTGTGATGATGAGCTGGGTTTAAGAGTCCTGCACTAGTAGGCAACACTTTTTCAGTGAAATTCCACATCTAAGATAATTTTACATATGTAGTCAGAAAATGATATACTAATTATTCTTAACAACTTTTGCTTTTCCTTTTTTCTTTTCTTATTTCTCTCCAATTGTTTATGCCAACATGGCTTCATTCATACCGATTTCCCAAGGGTTGGGAGAGCAGCATAAAATTAGAATCAGACAGCTGATTGCCCAGCAGGATGTCGTCAACTATCCAAGCACAGAGCCTGAAGGACCCTGAGATTGCAGAGCTCTTCTCCAAAGAAGACCCAGAGAAGCGCTTCACAGATCTCAGAAAAGTTGGCCAGGGAGGCTTTGGAACAGTGTTCTTTGTGAGTGTTAAAGGCTTAATGTCAGTGACCAGCATTTATTTAATATCCAGTCCTGGCAGAGTAAAAATCAGTAATACAAAAAGACATAGGCAATAGTCTATTTTACAGTCACTTGCATTAGGTGTATATAAAAAGAGATCATTTTATTTATTGAGCTTCTTAGATTATTGAACAAATGAGAAAGATATTGGGCTTTAATTTCCATGTTGTTTACACTACTTTAGCAGTTTTATGACTTACATTGTTATTGAATCAAATATTGCAAAACACTGACTTACGTAAAGTCCCATACACACATTTCATTATTATTTATTCATTATTTCTTCCTATTAAGAATGCTGTTTTTTCTCAGCAACAAGTTTTGTATAGATGTTTAATATTTTGGTAGTATTACAGATTTAGCTTTTTCATTTTAATGGGTACCTTAAGAATAAAAGAGAAAATGTGTTCCAAATTCTTAACAGTTTTAACTTTTCACTTAATTCTCATTTGTAAATTAGAGGTAAAAATAAGGTAGTAGAAACTCCCTCTGCAATTTTCCTACCCAAAGACGGCTGCTGTTAACATTTAGATAAACATCCTTGCAGAATCTTTTTGTCTACGCATGCTTTAGGTGTGTGTGTGATGTAGGTTATGTTTGTTTGATTTCTGGATTGGACACAGAATAAGGGAAGAGGCACTCAGAAAGCAGGTATTTCATAAACAACCTTTTCTCTGTGTTACAGTTTTGTCTGAATGTAAGCTTCTCCCATTGTTCTCCTTAATACTACTGTGCAGAAATATAGAATAAAAAAGGAAAAAAATATACAGCCTCTTAGAAATGGGCCCAATAAGAGAACCCTGTTGAAAAAATCCCTGTCATGTAGCTATTCAATCTGTGTCAGTAGTATTTTTAGTTGACTTATTTTATTAAGTATAATTTATGTACAGTAAATACAGATATATTAAATGTATAGTTTGATGAAATTAGACAAGTTATATGCCATACAACCAACAATTCAAGATACAGAATGGTGATAGTTGTGGGGAATAGAAAGAAGTAGAAAGAGGATAGAATGATAACTTGTTTTACCTCTTTTGATAATAAATATTTAGTATATTTAAAAGTTAAAATTAAGTCATTATGTATGGGGGGGGGGGGAAGTCACTAATAGGCAAGCCAGAACAATGAATCCAAATGTATTTGGGCTATAACCACACTGGAGTAAAAACCAAAACTAATACGAGTAACTTTCATACACAGTATTTTAGCTGTATACCCTCTGTCTGGTTGGGAAGAGGAAAGTGCAAACAAATCTTCAACTCTTCTCCGTAAACTTGTTTCATATTGGTATGGGTGTGACAGTTCTGAAACTGTGTGTTAAAAGATTGAGCAGTGAATAATTTTGGTGTCATTTTGGACTCAGATCCTAACTGAAAAGAATGATAGAAATAGGAAATTGGCAAATGTAAGGAAGAACCACGTGGGACTAGATAGGTATTGCATAGGAATTTGTGGCATTAATATGAACTAATTACATGACATATATATTTCCTAGCTCTCTCTTCTGTAAGATTCTAGTTGCATTGATATCCTAGTAGCAACAAGCACACTTAGCACTCAGATCTTGGATTCCTCACTACATGGATCAAGAGCTCTTGCAGTAGTGGTTCATTCTATTGTGGGGACAAGGATCATAAAAGATAAGCTTTATAACTTGAACCAGAAATGTAAAACATGCTTTTAAAATGAAAAATAGGACCTTTCAAGAGGATGCTAGAACCAGCTTGAAGATGCTCCCACTGGCCCCATCTGGAACAATTTGAACATCAATATAGACATCTATTGATTATAACCCATTGAATAAAATAGGAATTCCTAATTTCCATGACAGATATAGGATGGATAGATAGAAAGGGAGGGCTTTTCTTTATAATAGAATGCTGACTGGTAAATGTGAAGGGAATGGTAGAGTTGGGAAAAACCAGCATTTTGAAATCATCATTGCAAAGATTGTTTAGGGCTAGAATCTTCAGTGTTTGCTAAACCTAGGGGGAAAGTTTGATGAGCAGAATATTTATATAGTTTAAAAGTATCTCTGCACAGGTTGCTAGATACAAAGTAGGAAACAGTGGTTATAACTATATACATTGGAAAGAAATAGTTACACACCTTGAGTGGGTGATGAAAATTTGTAACCAGTGATAAACAGACATTGTATGCATCCAGATATGATACCCTGAAAAGGACACAATATTACTCATGTAGTATTTCAGCCAGAGAGATGTAACCAGAATCTAATCTTGAAGAAGCTTCAGACAAACACAAATTTAGTAAGGTAAGTACTGCTGTGTAGTCTCAAAAAATGCCAGTGTCATAAAGGACAAGGAAGAGTTGAGGAAATTGTTTCATATTAGAGGAGATGAATAAGACATGATAAGTAAGTACAACTCGTAATCCTGAAGAGACAGAGAAACATGACTGTGGACATTAAATATTTTTCTGTTGGTTTTTGTGTATGTGTGTGATAGGCAAAAGTAATCTCATCTTAATCTGATTTAATTTTAATGTAATCATCATTACTAATGAGTTTGGATTTTAATAAATTACAGTCACTTTAACTTACTATTTTAAAGTAATGGTAGAGCTGAAGATTTTGCAATAATAATAGAGTTTACTCTATAATCTTCACCCAGATCCTTTAAAGTTTACAAGTTTCATAACCACAGAACCTTTATCAAAACTAAGAATTCAACATTGACACACTGATACTATGAACTAAACAACACACTTAATTCAGATTTTCCCAGTCTTTGTGCTCTTTTCTGTTCCTGAATCTACTCCAGGTGACCGCACTGCATTCAGTCTACCCACTTTTGAATTTTATCTTGTGCTAATTAGAAATGCAGCTCTTTAGCAGAGCAATGAAATTGGACCCTTACCTCATACCATATGTGAACATTAAAATTATAAAACTCTTAGGGTAAAACTGCATGACCTTGCTTTTGTCAAAGGATTCTTAGAAATGACAACAAAAGCATGAACAAAAGAAAAACATAGATATTGGATTTGATCAAAATGTAAAACTTCTATGCTTCAAAACTGTAAAGACAACAATAGAATAGGAGAAATTGTAAATCATATGTCTGCTAAGGGACTTGTGTCTAGAATACATAAATTAACTCTTACAATTCAATTAAAAAAAGGCAACCCAATTTTTAAACGGGCAAAGGATCTGAATTGACATTTCTCCAAAGATGTACAAATGGCCAGAAAGCACATAAAAAGATGTTCAACATCCACTGGTCTCAAATCTTGAAAACATTATACTAAGTGAAAGAAACCAGTCACAAAAGACGATATAGTATATGGTTCCAAAGTGTACAGAATGGGCACATCTCCAGAGACACAGAAAGTAGATTAGTTGTTCTTTAGGGCTGAAGGGGTGAGGAATATGGATAGGAGAGTGATAGCTAAAGGGTGTGGGGTTTCCTTTTTCTTTTTTTTAATGGGGAAAAAATTTGAGGTAAGGTACACATAATATAAAATTTACCATTTTAACCATTTTTAAATGAAACAATTTGGAGTTTCTCTTTAAGGTGATGAAAGCTCTAAAATTGTAGTTATCGGTAAATTGCATATATCTGTCATATTGATCAGTATTGCCATGCATCTGTCAGTGTACTAAAAGCTATAGAATTACACACATTCAAATGGGTGAAATGTGTGCTATGTAAATATCTCATTAAAACTGTTAGAAAAGAATATAGCTGCCTAGATCCATTGACTAAAATCAAGGGGCTCACAAATTGATGAGTAGAGAACATTCTGGAAAAATAAATTCATATTCAAGATCTTATGCATATAGATCCACTTCACCCATTATGTTAGATGGTGCACGTTTTCCTTACCCAGTCTGCTAGTAATTGAAATTGGAAGGTCATTAGTTGTTTCAAGTACCCACTTAAAAGAATATATATATATATATATATATATATATATATATATATATATATATATATTAAGGAACTCTAGGTATAATTTACATACCTGCTTGTCTAATTTTTAAGAGCGTTTTTTAGATTTAAGTTACATACTCTCAGTTCACCAATTTTAAGTGTGCATTTCATAGATTTTTAGTAAGTTAGATTTTTGTAGCCATCACCATAATCTAATTTTATAACATTTTATCTTTGGGAATTCATTAATGACTGAATTGAAGATGAATTCTTCCACAGATGACTAGAGATGATTAACCCTTCTTACTGAACTCATATGAAATGTTTTGCAGCTATCCTCTTGTGCCTTCTTTATATATCATCTTTTTTTTTTTTAACTCATAATGAGAATTTGGCTCTTACTTTCTAAGGGGTTAACTTTCATGTTTCTGCTTTTGCTTTTATTTTTTTATCAAAATTCGACAGCAGTGGTAAATAGTAATGGTGATAGCATTTTAGCTGTCTTGTCTTAATTTTAGTTAATAGCTATTTACAATAGACATGATTTATCATGTTGAGGAATTACCTTTCCTGTGTGGGTTTTCTAAGAGTTTGGTCTTCCCTGCATTAAATACATTTAGAGTTGGACTCTTTCTGCATTTTCAGCATTTATTATGCATTTATATGTATAAGTATATATTTTCCCCTTTGATTTGTAAAAAAATATGGCAAATTATGAAATGTTTTCCTGTATCAAAATTTTGCATTTCTATGGTAATATATTTTATCCAAATGAAATATTCTTTTAATGCCCGGTAATATTTGGTTTTAAAATTTTATTTAGAGTTCCCTTGTCTACATTTATAAGTCAGATTGGTACCTAACTTTCTATTTTGCGCTGCTTGTGAGGGTTTAGTTGTTGGGTTAGACTGCCTCCTTACAATTAATGGGGTAGCTTTCCTTTTTCTCCCCTTTTATCCTGGGAAGTTTCCCTAGTGAAACTGCTCCGCTCACAACAATTTTAAAGACAATTAGTATTCTTTTCAATCTTCCACCACTGTTTTACTCAAATTTCTTCTCTAGATCAATTTTAGTAGTTCTTTCCTAGAGAATTGTCCATTTCATTGAAATTTTGACATTTACAGGCCTACCATAGATTGTACTAGTCATTTTGTTTGTTTATAGTTCTATTCAAATTTCTATATTTTTCCTCTCAACTAGCTCATTCAAAGATAAACATGCATTATTTTTATTTCTAAAGTACCAGCTCCTTGATAATTTGATACACTTTTTGTTATCTATTTACTTATGTTTTTAATGTTCTTTAAAAGCAGTTTTGATATCTCTTTGGACATGGTAGTTTATAAATGTTTATTTTAACAGTGGTCTTCTGTCTTTTTTAGGCACGAGATGTGCACACCAATGACGTGGTGGCTATCAAGAGAATACCTTATAGTGGAAGGAAGGCTACGGAGGTAGGTGAAATATGTATGTTTGTATTGGCATGTTAAAGAAAGCCATACCGTTTTTAATTGGGGATAGGTGGGAATTTTTTCAAAAAATATTGAAAAATATACAAATCCTAAGGTTTATCTCAGTGAATTTTCTTCCACAGACTCAATGTGCCCATTTAACCTGTACCTAGAGCCATAAACAACATTCCTGACATCCCAGAAACCTCCCAACTGTGTCCCTTACTTTTAAGTTTTTTAGATATGTGCTGCTGACACGAGTTTAATGTTTTAAATTGTTTAGCAGATTATTCTATAATAGAGGGATTATCATGTCTGAGAAAGTAAACTAGAATAAGGTACATTTGACAGTAAGTATACTGGATATAAATTTTTAATGGTTGAGAAATTATTTAACGGCTGTTTCAAATAATCATTGGCAGCTATATATCAAGTCTGAAAAATAAGGCAGTGGATAATCTGAAAAATAAAATTACTGATACTGTATTGCATGTACTTTAGTTCATCAGTATTCTGACTAGTTCTTCCTTATTTGTGTGAATTTATAAAATTACTTTCTAAGTCTGTTCTCTTTGACTTTCTATAATTCTTTAAAAAATTTATTTACTTTTAATTGTGGTAAAGTACACAAAACAAATTTACCATCTTAACCTCTTTAAGTGTAAGTTCACTGGTGTTAAGGATATTCACATTGCTGTGCAACCATCACCACCATTCATCTCCAGAATTCTTTCATTTTGCAAAAGTGATATTCTGCACCCATCAAACAATAACACCTCATTCCCGCCTCCCCGCAGCCCTTGGAAATCACCTCTCCAATTTCTGTCTCTATCTATTTGACTACTTTAGGTATCTCATGTAATTGAAATTATGCACTATTTGTCCTTTTGTGCAGACTGGCTTGTTTCACTTAATATAGTGTCCTCAAAGTTCATCTATGTTGTAGTGTGTCAGAATTACCTTTCTTTTTAAAGCTGAATTATATTCCTGTGTGTGTATGTAAAAACACCACATTTTGTCCATCTACCATTTGTAAATGGACACTTAGTTGATTCTACCCCTTGGTTATTGTGAATAATGCTGTTATGCACATGGGTATACAAGTATTTCTTTGAGTCCCGGCTTTTAAACTTTAGGGTATATGCCCAGAGGTAGAATTGCTAGATCAGTCTTTAATTTTTAAAGGTTTTGGCTTTCTACATTTCTGTAATCTCTGTTTTGTGGTAAATATTGTTTTTTGTGATAAACCGAAAATCTCTTAATAGTTTCTAAAACCCCTAAAAAACCTCCATTTTTTACAAGTTGAATTTTATTTGCCATTCTACAGTATAACATTAAAACCAGCTTTCATAGCAGACTTGTGTTGGAGTCTGTTTAATTAGTCATGCCTAGAACAAAAAGTTTCACCTAGGGCATCATCTTCTCTCATGTAATATTGTGTCCTTCCTGGAAGTTTTTTTTACTTTGAAGAATACAGGTTTTAGCTTGGTTTTGTTTTGAGAGTTTGCCTCCCAGAGCACTCAAATTTGAAATGTAAAGCCCATAAAACACTTTCTGAAGTTAGCATCTTACAGCTTACACATTTTACACTGTGAATATCTTGCTCTATTTTCTTGAGGGCTTATGAAATAACATAGGAGATATAGGATCTTAAAATCCAGTGCAAAACATTTTTTAAAGTTCTGTATTCTAGTTCCCCTACCTTTAGAAATATGATACAAGCCAGCGGTAAAGCTTGGAAAAATGGAAACAAGAACAAAAAACAGATTCCAAGTTCCCATCCCACATCTCCTAAGCCTCCAGAGTCTCTGGTATGGACCCAAGTACCTGTATTTTCAGTTCCCTGATTGCTTCTGACAAGTCACCCTACTTAGGATATGGCCTAAGTTTCTGAAGTTGTCATAGAGTAGCTTTTATTGCTGAAGATTTATCTGTTACTTACTAGTAGGCGTCAATGGGAAGGCTCTTCGGGAAATCCTGTAGGAAAATGTTTCCATGCTGCTTGGTTTTTCTGTGAACTTCCCTCTGTTATAACCTAAGTGTTCACTAGCATTTTAGAATATGTGCATTTAGGAATTTAGGTAATTACTTGGCTTGAGTTTAAACAGCAGAAAAAACATCACATTTGGTAGACAATGTAAGCCAAAAACACAACAGCTGAACTTTAAGGTATGTAAATTACACAACAATAAAGCTGCAAAAAAAGAAGGGGGAGGTTGAACTTTTGAAGAAAAACCACTAAATACAGTATATAGTTTTCAACTAGCTTGGTGTGTGGTTGTAAAATTTTTATAAGACTCATTGATAATAAACTTTATGAAAATAAAAATATGTCCTACCAGGAATGAATTTTACATTATTGAGTTGTAAAGTATATAAATGTAATTTCTTTAAAACGTATTAGTTTGACATTTAAATATTACAAATAAAGCAAAGTTGTATGTTCTTGTTAACTTTTTAATCTAACAATTACTTTTGTACTTATATAGTTTTCTAAGGAAAGGCAACTGTTCCTAGTTCTTTCCTTTATTCTTTTTTTTCTCCCCACAGAGATGGCAGGGTATTATTAAGGAAGTCAGGTGCCTACGAACATTAAAACATCCCAACATTGTAGAATACAAAGGCTGCTATTTACGTGAGCAGAGAGCATGGGTAGGTATCTGCTCTCCCTTTGCTGTAATTTTAGTAGGGTTAGTTTATAATTAATTCAAAAATGTCTCAAAATAGTTGTGTAAAGCCACGCACAAACACCTTGATATGTTAGCTCATACTGAGAAAAGAGGAGCAGCTTTTCCTGAAACTCTTAGGCAGTAAGAGATGACGGAACTTTTGCCGGTTGACTGCAGAGATTCAGCTGACCGTTACGTGCACTGGAAAATGTTCCGATGTATGTTAGCGGTGTCATTCTTCAAATGCTTTATCAAACATTTGTTGAGAACAATCCTATCAAAGGATGAAAATCAGCATTTATTTTTGACATAAATGTATTGTAAGCTATTTAACCACAAGGATCTTGGTTGGAATATTGGTGGTGAATCCTGGTGAAATCTGAACTGATTGTGATTCTTTGGCTGAATAATACTGAAGGTAGAAAATTGGGACATTTTATTGTAGAAAATGGAGATTAATTTTGCCCCGTTGAAACTAAGATAAGGTAGTAATCTTACAATGGTATAGGCATAGTAATTATGTCTTTTCAGAGAAAGGCTAATTTTTCTTTAAATAGGAATGACCTTTTATTTTTAATAAGCTACAGCTGATTATCATTTTAGTATACAGAACTTAGATTTATTTAGACTTGTAATGTTTGGTTTAATTTGATGGTGATGGTACTCCTAATTTGAGTCTGTGGTAAAAGAAAAAACAGTGACAGAGAGGGTAGGCTGCCTCTCTATCTTTCAAGTTTCTCCATCTGTAAAACAAGGATGATAATAGGGTCTCCTTCCAGAGGCGGTTATGAGGATTAAATTAGTTAATATATATAAAATACCTGGCACGTAAGAGGTGCTCTGTGTTTGCTTTATAGGAAAGATTTAAACTGTAACCTAAACTTTGTATATATAGTACCAGAGGACGATTTTCTGATTCCTAACAATACCAGTATTGCTACTATAGGTTAATATTAATGGAATATGTATATTCCTTTATAGCTTTAGTTAGTAATTATATGAAACACACATCTTCTACAAGCAGTTATATGTCGGCATTATGAAAGATTAATGTAGCATTGGCTTAACTTCATGTATGCATTTAACAAGTTCCAAAATGTATACTTATATTTAAAGGTAATTGATAACTAGAGTTTGTTTCACTTCTAAGTATCTTCTTGATCTCCTTGGTGTATTTATTTTATCTCATATAGAATCTTTTTATTTTAATAATGTATTTTAATGTTTTTATCATTTTTTCCCCTGTAGCTTGTAATGGAATATTGTTCAGGATCTGTTGTAGATTTGCTGAAGGGTAAGTTTCCTTTATTTATTAAGAAAAGAAAAGTATTAGTACAATAAAATGAGAGTGCATTTACTAAGAGATTTTTTAAATAATGTTACAACTTTCCAGGAAGAGCAAAAACGATTGTCTCTTCCTGGTAAGTTGTAACATTATTAAAAAAATCTCTTAGTGAATGCACTCTCATTTTATTGTACTAAATTCTAGAGTCTCAGCGTGGTATGCACTGTCCTCATTAAATACTATGTTTTAGCATAACAGATGAGTTTTCTTTCATTATGATTTAAGCGGCATTTTTCTGCATTCTTTATCATTAAACTTGATTTGTTCCTTCTGTTCAGAATGAAGATATGTAGGAATATAAAAAGGGAAAGCTCCTCTTTCATTGTTTTATAATCATGAAATAATTGTTAAATGTTAACTTAGAGGAAAATTAGCTGTGAACTATAATAACTAGGCACAACTGCGCACTTATTAAGTTCAATTGCTTTGTTTTATTATCTTGGAAAGCAAAAAATTCCTTCTTGCTAAATGTTAGTTTTTCAAAATTTGCCCATATATTAGATATGTGTATATATATTTTAAAATAGAAGTTTTCTATAGAATAATTATTTTCAAATAAAATCTTATTTTAAGTTCACAAAAAGCCATTACAAGAAATGGAAATAGCAGCAATTATACATGGTGCTCTTCAGGGATTAGCCTACTTACATTCTCGTGCCATGATCCATAGGTAAGTACTTTAAAAATTACCATATATTAATTTGCAAATTTCTCAGACCTAGAATTTATTAATCCTGAAAGCTTTGTTGATTTTTGCTAAATAAAAGTACTCTGGAGTTTTACAAACTCATATTTTTTTAGGTTATCCATGTCTTAAAATGAATATACTAATTTATTTGATCTCTCTGTTGAGAATAATTTTTATCTTTTTCTACACATGCTGCTGGACTTTCCGAAGTATGTGCACTTTATAGATTTGTGATAGAAATTTAATTATAGAAAAGTTTAATTTGTGAAGTGGAAAAGATGATAGGGATTATGTAGTCTTACTTGTTTCATTTTATAAATGAGGAAACTGATGCCCCAATTTGTGACTCACTTCTCAAAGCTGATAAAGCAAGATAGATTAGACTAGAGCTAACCTAGACCTTTTGTCCTCCTGGTGACCCATAATGCCGGATTTGTTCCATTGATTCCATGACAGAGACAAGTAAAAGCTACTTAACACTCTATGCTTTTGAGATAATTCTTGATAATGGATAGTAATTTAAAGATTAAACCATCATAAACTACATTTTTAGCATTGGTACTGGTTTTGCCTATTTTTAGAAGGAAGGTAGCATTTTAAAAATTATCTATGTGAATCAGACAATACATAGTAAACTTACATAATAGAGTCACTGCAAATTAATGGGTTATCAGTTTTTTAGATGAGGGTAGTAAGGTCCAAGAGAAATGCACATGCATAGTAAATAAGAGAATGAAAGAGTTGGAAGCAGAATCTAAGGTCTTCTCAATTTCAAAGAACCTTCCATTTTAAAAAAAAAACAAATGGAAGAAAATAGATTGACATAATATTACATCCATTATAATACTATATAGTATGAATTGACAAGTGCTTAGAAATTTTTTTCTTTTTGAATGTTATAGTGCCCATTGTGCATACAATACCATTATAATTTTTTTAGTTCACATATACATTGCTGATTTAGAAAAGAGCTTAAAAGTAAATTTGGGATCATTGATATTACCTTACCCATATGTTTCAGTTTTCATTTCATATTTAGGTAGGAGAACTATGATAAAATTTGGAATGATATGAGTAATTTTAAAAAATTTGGGGCATCAGGTTCTTTTTTTTCCATTTTATTGTTAAGGCTATACTCAGAAATCTTACAGTCATATAAGAATGTTCAGCTAAATTTTTAAAACCATTATTTGTGCCAATAAACAGGCACTCAAATATCGAGTCCTTGCTACTAATTACCTAATTTTTTTCTTCTGTTTCTCCTGCTATTTTATCTTCTCTTTTAGAAAATTGTTACTATATACTTACAGGAATTCTGTGTATCTCATTTCTTAGTTTGGATCTTAATTCTCATTATCCCAACTGAGAGATTATCCAAGGCCTTAATTATTCTGATTTCTCCTTCCCTATTTTATAAATTTTTATATGATTTTATCATTTTCAGTATAATCTTACAAAGGAAAGACAAATAATTTTCTGTGTTCCTTAAACCCAGAGACATCAAAGCAGGAAATATCCTTCTGACACCACGAGGCCGGGTGAAACTTGCTGACTTTGGATTTGCTTCCATGGCTTCTTCTGCCAAGTCTTTTCTGGGGACGCCGCATTGGTAAGCGTAGTCCTATCTGGTATTGATCCTCATGATTGAAATGGGCAGTGTGTGGTGGTACTTTTATCAGGTGCTTTATGTTTCTCCTGGAAATACAGTGCTGCTTTAGATATTACTCTAAGCACTGTAGTTTCAGATACAGATTTGGAGTGCTGCCCTTGGATCTCCTATTGATTTATTTGTCCCCTCTGTGTTTCTTTCCTGTTATCATCCACATCATGTATTGAGGGTAGGAGTGAAAAAATTTAAATCTTTAAGAAGGGAGAAGATAGAAATGCTAAGTGGAAATTTTCTTTAGATTTATACTTACTGTGTGTCAGTATCTTCTGAATAAGAGTACCTGAAGACTGGTAGCTGATTAGGAACTTTTGTTTTCATTTTTTATTGTGGAGAATTTCAAGTATACAGGGAAATAGACAAAAATATAACGAAGGCTTACACAGCGGTCAGCTCAGCCTAACAGCACCTCCCCAGGGCCTGGCTGCCCTGTGTACTTGATTTTCTTGCCCTCCCTCCAACCTCCAGTTATTTGAAGTGACTTCTAGACATCATCTAATTTTATTCATAAAAAATTCCATATTTATGTCAGCAAGTATGAAGGGAATAATTTTCCACATCTTCAACTTCCATAGATGTCCTCTCTCTGTATATGTTGAGAAGTGTCTTAGGTCTACTGCATCTTCTTTTCCACCTACCTTTCAAATCTCCCAACGCCCAGTTTGTTAAAGAAAGGCTTCTCACCCATCCTGACGAGTAGAGTGATGCATTGTTCTGAGAATTAAAAACCTCAAACCAACCCTAGAGGGACAATCTGAGAACATGTAACATCTAGAATATATAGCATCAGAAATATTGAAGAGTTAGGACACCAAGTTTTGGCAAAGGGCCTTCTGCCTTCACAGTCATCTCTCTTCAGTTCTTTTTACTCCTTACTTTTTCTTTTCCCCAATTGTCTTTCCACCCATCTTCTTTTCTAGTGAATCACAAATTATCTCATTTACAATGGGGACATTTGTCGTGAGGACACATTCACATGTTATTTACAATGAAAAATGAAGTTTGGCATTTCCTGACAGAAAATAATTCTGATTTGAATGGTTGATATGACCATGCAGACTGGGATTGCTAATTAGGATATTATACAGCAGTGTTTTTAATGAATGAGAGAGGTCCTCAGCTCCAAGTTGTAAATATCTGTAAAGCACATATACAAAATAATGTATATACATATGTGTGCATTATATCCTTTGCAATTATTAAGTTTATAAAATTTAGATACCAACTCAAAAATGTACAAGTGGATACATTCTTTTAGTAAATTCATTGGAAGTAAGAAAATAAAAACTTTGAAGACTACTGTTCTGTATGACCAAAAATTTCTTATGTAGAACCCTAGTTTAGATAGAATCCTCTTCCCCTGTATAAAAAAAGGGTTCTTTGGACAAATAATGCTTCTTAAAGGTCCCCCTCTTTATAAATCAGTGGTCAATATTAGATACTAGAAAGGAGCTAGAAAGTTGTGCATTAAAAACAAAACTACTTTTTTAACTTTGTTGAACTTAGTGGCTCCCCAAGCTTACTTCAACATCTTAACACATTACAAGCCCTCTATTATTGGCAACTGAAACTTACATATGTACTAATTTGTATATGGTATATTAGGAACACAGCACTATGTACATAGTTACATATTTTTACACACAGGAACACACATACGCCTGGTGAGAATCTTATTGAGCAGAAACTTCTAAATGTTTGTCTGTGCTTAACAAGTACAAAGGAAGTATAAGGTGAAGCACCAGTGAGAACATTAGAGTCTAGCTGAAGATGCGAACTAGCGTTTCATTTTATAACCAAGACGCCTCCAGAGTTAATAATTGTATGATTTATTTAGTTATGGGTGGCGGTCCTAGCCACTTTTATCACAGAACACTACTCCTATTTGCAAAAAAGACTGACAAACTGCTTATTCATTGTTGCTTATTGTGGCAGATATTTTCTCAGCTAAATGTAGTGAGATTGTTTACTTCAAGAAAACAAGTGCCAGTGACAAAATGCCCTCTTTCGAGCAAAATTTAGACTTTTGTAATAAGATGTTGAAACCGAAATGTTTGAGAACCACTGCATAAAGGATATACAATATTACAATCTGCAAACTTGAATTGATGCAGAATGCAACCCTGCTCTGGGGAGTCTTTCCACCAGGATGCTGGTACGTGATCATGACAAATGGTGAGAATAATTCTAACACTGTATATGCAACGGTAAATATTTACCTCACAACGTGTAATGCATTTATTTCCCATTATAAGAATTCTTATGTCCAGGTATATCATCTGGAATTCACACAGGTATTCTCCATGTGGACGGTCATTACGTTTTTAAAGAATAGTATACTTTCTTTTCTTTTTTAACTTAAGTATCATTTTATGTTTTAGGATAGCCCCAGAAATAATTTTACGCAAGAATGAAGAAAAATATGATAGGAAAGTAGATGTATGGTCTCTGGGAATAACATGTATTCAAATAGGTAAGCATTGCTCTTTATTACTGTGTAGTAAGTTTGATGAATGTTTTACCTCAATTTCTGTACCAAATAACAGATTTTTATTTTTATGTCAGTGTTTAAGGGGAGCAATAAATCTATGAAGGTTGTCACTTTGGTTATTTGGCAATTTGTGTGTGTGTGTGTATATATAATATATATAATATATATATTATATATATATATGTTAGTTTAGGTATATTATATTTGCTGTATTAAATTAGGTCTAAAATAGTTTCTACTGTGGTATTAATTTTGTGGTATCTGTGTCTAATATTTAATGAGTATTTGTTAAACACCTAGAATATGTCTATGGTTATAGATTTATCACCTATGAAGGGTCTCTAAAGCATTCATGAATTACTTACTGCTACTATGGTTACTTAATACTTTGTGTTAGGTATGAGGATTAGACTATCAGGCTGCATACCTTATTGTACAGCTTGATTTTTTTTTTGGTATCATTAATCTACAATTACATGAAGAACATTATGTTTACTAGGCTCCCCCCTTCACCATGTCCCCCACCTCATACCCCTTCGCAGTCACTGTCCATCACCGTAGTAAGATGCTGTAAAATCACTACTTGTCTGCTCTGTGTTGCACAGTCCTCCCCGTGCCCACCCCACACTCTACATGCTAATCGTAATGCCTCCTTTCTTTTACCCCACCCTTATCCCTCGCTTTGCACCCATCTTCCCCACTCCCTTTCCCTTTGTTAACTATTAGTCCATTCTTGGGTTCTGTGATTCTGCTGCTGTTTTGCTCCTTCAGTTTTCCTTTGTTCTTATACTCCACAGATGAGTGAAATCATTTGGTACTTGTCTTTCTCTGCCTGGCTTATTTCACTGAACATAATACCCTCTAGCTCCATCCATGTTGTTGCAAATGGTAGGATATGTTTTTTCCTTATGGCTGAGTAATATTCCACTGTGTATATGTACCACATCTTCTTTATCCATTCATCTACTGATGGACATTTAGGTTGCTTCCATATCTTGGCTATTGTAAATAGTGCAGTTATAAATATAGGGGTGCATCTGTCTTTTTCAAACTGGAGTGCTGCATTTTTAGGGTAAATTCCTAGAAGGAGAATTCCTGGTTTCAAATGACATTTCTAATTTGAGGATTTTGAGGAACCTACATATTGCTTTCCACAATGGTTGAAATAATTTACATTCCCACCAGCAGTGTAGGAGGGTTCCCCTTTCTCCACAACCTTGCCAACATTTGTTGTTGTTTATCTTTTTGATGATGACGATCCTGACTGGTGTGAGGTGATATCGCATTGTGGTTTTAATTTGCATTTCTCTGATGACAGGCGATGTGGAGCATCTTTTCATGTGTCTGTTGGCCATCTGAATTTCTTCTTTGGGGAACTGTCTATTCAGCTCCTCTGTCCATTTTTTAATTGGATTAGTTGCTTTTTGTTTGTTGAGGTGTGTGTGAGCTCTTTACATATTTTGGATGTCAACCCTTTATTGGATATGTCACTTATGAATATATTCTCCCATACTGTAGGATACCTTTTTGTTCTATTGATGGTGTCCTTTGCTGTACAGAAGCTTTTTAGCTTGATATAGTCCCGCTTGTTCATTTTTGCTTTTGTGTCCCTTGCCCGGGGAGATATGTTCATAAAGAAGTCACTCATGTTTATGTCCATGAGATTTTTGCCTATGTTTTTCTCTAGGAGTTTTATGGTTTCATGACTTAATTCAGGTCTTTGATCCATTTTGAATTTACTTTTGTGTATGGGGTTAGACAGTGATCCAATTTCATTCTCTTACATGTAGCTGTCCAGTTTTGCCAGCACCATCTGTTGAAGAGACTGTCATTTCCCTTTTGTATGTCCATGGCTCCTTTATTGCATATTAATTGGCCATATATGTTTGGGTTAATGTTTAGAGTCTCTATTCTGTTCCACTGGTCTGTGACTGTGTTCTTGAGCCAGTACCAAATTGTCTTGATTACTGTGCTTTGTAGTAGAGCTTGAAGTTGGGGAGCGAGATCCCCCCCCACTTTATTCTTCCTTCTCAGGATTGTTTTGGCTATTCGGGGTCTTTTGTGGTTCCATATGAATTTTTGAACTATTTGTTCCAGTTCATTGAAGAATGCTGTTGGTAATTTGATAGGGATTGCATTGAATCTGTATATTGCTTTGGGCAGGATGGCCATTTTGGCGATACTAATTCTTCCTAGCCAGGAGCATGGGATGAGTTTCCATTTGTTAGTGTCCTCTTTAATTTCTCTTAAGAGTGTCTTGTAGTTTTCAGGGTATAGGTCTTTCACTTACTTGGTTAGGTTTATTCCTAGGTATTTCATTCTTTTTGATGCTATTGTGAATGGAATTGTTTTCCTGATTTCTCTTTCTATTAGTTCCTTGTTAGTGTATAGGAAAGCTACAGATTTCTGTGTGTTAATTTTGTATCCTGCAAATTGGCTCAATTCCGATATTAGTTCTAGTAGTTTTGGAGTGGAGTCTTTAGGGTTTTTTATGTACAATGTCATGTCATCTCCAAATAATGAGAGTTTAACTTCTTCTTTACCAATCTGGATTTCTCGTATATCTTTGTTTTGTCTAATTGCCATGGCTAGGACCTCCAGTACTATGTTGAATAACAGTGGGGAGAATGGACATCCCTGTCTTGTTCCCGATCTCAGAGGAAGAGCTTTCAGCCTCTCGCTAGTTGGTATGATGTTAACTGTGGGTTTATCATATATGGCCTTTATTATGTTGAGGTACTTGCCCTCTATGCCCATTTTGTTAAGAGTTTTTATCATGAATGGATATTGAATTTTGTCAAATGCTTTTTCAGCATTTATGGAGATGATCATGTGTTGTTTCCTTCTTTTTGTTGATGTGGTCGATGATGTTGATGGATTTTCGACTGTTGAACCATCCTTGCATCCCTGGGATGAATTCCACTTGGTCATGGTGTATGATCGTATTTTGTTGATTATTTTTGCATCTATGTTCATCAGGGATATTGGTCTGTAGTTTTCTTTTTTGCCGGGGTCTTTGCCTGGTTTTGGTATTAGGGTGATTTTGGCTTCATAGAATGTGTTTGGGAGTATTCCCTCCTCTTCTAATTTTGGAAAACTTTAAGGAAAATGGGTATTATGTCTTCTCTGTATGTCTGATAAAATTCCGAGGTAAATCCATCTGGCCCAGGGGTTTTGTTCTTGGGTAGTTTTTTGATTAGCACTTCAATTTTGTTGCTGTTAATTGGTCTGTTTAGATTTTCTGTTTCTTTCTGGGTCAGTCTTGCAAGGCTGTATTTTTCTAGGAAGTCCATTTCTCCTAGGTTTCCCAGCTTGTTAGCATATATGTTTCCATAGTATTCTCTAATAATTCTTTGTATTTCTGTGGGCTCCGTTGTGATTTTTCCTTTCTTGTTTCTGATTCTGTTGATGTGTGTTAACTCTCTTTCTCTCTTAATAAGTCTGGCTAGAGGCTTATCTGTTTTGTTTATTTTCTTGAAGAACCAGCTCTTGGTTTCCTTGATTTTTTTTCTATTGTTTAATTCTTCTCAATTTTATTTATTTTTTCTCTGATCTTTATTATGTCCTTCCGTCTGCTGACCTTAGGTCTCATTTGTTCTTCTTTTTCCAGTTTCAATAATTGTGACATTAGACTATTCATTTGGGATTGTTCTTCCTTCATTAAATATGCCTGGATTGCTATATACTTGCCTCTTAAGACTGCTTTTGATGCGTCCCACAGAAGTTGAGGCTTTGTGTTGTTGTTGTCATTTGTTTCCATATATTGCTGGATCTCCATTTTGATTTGGTTGTTGATCCATTGATTATTTAGGACATGTTGTTAAGCCTCCATGTGTTTGTGAGCCTTTTTGCTTTCTTTGTACAATTTATTTCTAGTTTATACCTTTGTGGTCTGAAAAGTTGGTTGGTAGGATTTCTATCTTTTGAATTTACTGAGGCTCTTTATGTGGTCTAGTATGTGGTCTATTCTGGAGAATATTCCATGTGCACTTGAGCTGAATGTGTATCCTGTTACTTTTGAATGTAGATTTCTATAGATGTCTATTAGGTCCACCTGTTCTAGTGTGTTGTTCAGTGCCTCTGTGTCCTTACTTATTTTCTGTCTGGTGGATCTGTCCTTTGGAGTGAGTGGTGTGAATACATTGCATTCTATTTCCTCACTTAATTCTGTTAGTATTTGTTTCACATATATATGTGCTCCTATATTGGGTGCATATATGTTTATAATGATTATATCCTCTTGTTGAACTGAGTCCTTTACATTATGTATGTCCTTCTTTACCTCTTGTTTCTTTCTTTGTTTTGAAGTCTATTTCGTCTGATACTAGTATTGCAACACCTGCTTTTTTCTCCCTGTTGTTTCTATCAAGTATTTTTTTCCACCGTTTGACTTTTATTCTGTCCATGTCTTTGGGTTTGAGGTGAGTCTGTTGTAAGCAGCATATAGATGGGTCTTGCTTTTTTATCCATTCTGTTAATCTGTGTCTTTTTATTGGTGCATTCAGTTCATTTACATTTAGGGTGATTATTGAAAGATGTGTACTTATTGCCATTTCAGACTTTAGATTTGTGGTTACCAAAGGTTCAAGGTTCGCTTCTTTGCTACCTTACTTTCTAACTCAACTCACTTATGAAGCTATTATAAACACAGTCTGATGATTATTTCTCTCTCTTCTTATTCGTCCTCCTTCATTCTTCATATGCTGGGTGTTTTCTTCTCTGCTCTTTTTAGGAGTGCTTCCATCTAGAGCAGTCCCTCTAAGATACCCTGTAGAGGTGGTTTGTGGGAGGCAAATTACCTCAACTTTTGCTTGTCTGGGAATTGTTTAATCCCTCCTTCATATTTAAATGATAATTGTGCTGGATACAGTACATATACACAATGGAATATTATTCAGACATAAGAAGAAAAGAAATCCTGCCATTTGTAACAACATGGATCAACCTCAAGGGTATTATGCTAAGTGAAATAAGCCAGAGACAAAATACCATATGATTTCACTTATTTGTGGAATCTAAACACAAAACAAAAGGAACACAGTAGCAGTAAACTTATAGACACTGAGTAGTGACTGGTGGTTACTGTGGGGGAGGGATTGAGGTGAGTAGTTGAGGGTGAGGGCAATAAAAGGGCACTAAAATTTTCAGTCATAAGTTGGTCACCAGGATAGTAGTATTGCATGGAAAATATAAGCACTGCTTCTGTAACATTTTCCTATGTTGACAGTAACTGCTGTAATGGGGGTGAGGATTTAATATGGGTGACTGTTGAACCACTGTGTTGTATACTTGAAACTAATATAAGATTCAATATCAATGATACCTCAATTAAAAAAAATATTTGAAATGGAAAATATCCTTTGAATCCACTGAAGGCTACCGCAGTCTAGATTTAGTAAATCTCCATGGTTTTTAGCTAAGTTCAGTGTTCTTTGAGTAAATAGAGATGTTCAGCTTTATAGTAAATGACAGATCAAAAATCACACTCTGGTTTGATATATTGATGGTACACCACTTAGAATTTTTGAATACTTTTATAAATCACAGTAGAAACACGTTATTTTATTAAGAATTTCTTCAGTAATCCCTTCCCTTTCCTGAATCAAACTACTCATTCTTAAAGCTGTTGGGAGGACAGTATAAAGTAGGTGTCCATGTCACCTGCTGAGCCATGGTAGCCCGGCGTGGCGTGTCAGAGTCCTGTGAGGAGAGGAGGGAGTTCCCACAGACAGAATGCCTTGTATGTGGAAGCAGAACCTGTGCAGGGAGGGCGGCAGTCAAGTTTGGAGATTCAGAGTCCTGGTGGGGTAACCAAAGCATTCAGACCTGGAAGTAGCCCAGCATGGGGTGTCAGAGGCCAAGGAGCACGTCCACATTTGGTGGTGGGTCACGTGACACCGTGGCAGTGCCTGATTGAAAGGAAGGGGGCTTCCCTCCTGAGGGCTGATGAGGAGGGCCTCACTGCAGAAAGTGATCCAGTTTATATGGGGTGTCAGAAACTGAGTGGATGAAGTGGACATTCACACTGTAGACAGGCTTGGAATGGGGTTTGAAAACTTGAAGGGGAAAAAGGGAAAGGGTGGTGGCTAAGATGGGAGACTATGTACAGGGGCGAGTCATCAAATATATTAAGGATAATGAGAGTGCGGTTTTTTACTATCCGAGAAGGGTGCTACAAATAATGGAAAGAGAAGGCTCGAATAAATAGTACTATAGCATTGGATTTGAGATATTGTAGTGAACTCAGTTGTTTTCAATAAACAACTAAAGATGTTTAATGTGCAAGTATGAATACAAATAGATGAGGGACGTGTGTGTTCCCTTCCTTTATCCACTGACAGGATCTAAGAGAAGTGACACGGGCAGTAGCATTGAGCACACTGCCTGCCACAGCTCCTTGGAGCCATGTCTACAGTAGGGAAAGCATAAGATGATCCTGGAATATCTTAGTGGGCCAGAGAGCAAGGAGCTGAGCAGGGAATGATGGAGCCATGCCGGAAAGGCAGAAGTCGGCTAAAAAGATTCTCAACTGCTCAAAAATGAAACAATTTCAACATCAAAATAAATGATAGTAGCAGGTTATAAATTATTAAATGAAGAATCTAAATCTATACAATAAGAGAATAAAATGATCTTTATGCAAAACAGAATATTTATATAGACTCAAGTACCTTTTCACAAATACTTAATAATTACAAAGGAAAAAAGTGAAACTTCACCATGAAACCTTGTGGAATGGCCGTAAGTGATCAAAGTGATCACCATCAATGACAAGACGATCTGAAACCATGGACCTGTTCCATAGGATCATCGTAGAATACACTGAGGAAAGCATGACACTTCCTTCTGTGATATTCCTGCCAGAGATGTGGAAACTAAATTTAATGACAGCACAAAGCCAAACTGAGGGATATTCGAGAGTCAAAATTGTATACTTGTGAATTGTCAAGGTCATGACTTCAACTGTCACCTTCAGACTAGAAAAAGAAGGGCAAATTCAATCCACAGTAAACAGAACAAAGAGACCCAGAAAAGATCAAAACAGAAATCAATTAAATAGAAAATGAAAACAATAGAGAAAATCAATGAGATCACAAATTAGTTCTTTGGGAAAATTGATGAAATTAATAAACCTCTAGCTAGTTTGAACAGAAGGAAGACACAAACAACCAATATCAGGAATGACAGGTGACATGACTCCAGATTTTACACATATTGAAAGGATTATAGGAATATTTTATGAACAATTCTGTGTAAGTTTAAAACTTAGAAAAAATGGAGAATTTCCTTTAAGGATGCAGATGATCAAAGGTCATTTTTGCTACAAAGAACATTATTGGGGCATTTGATTGAAACTACAATAGAGCTTGAGATTAGATAATAGTCATGTGTTCATATTAATGGTCTGATTTAATGACTATTAGGTTCTGTTAGAATGTTTTTGTGTATTAGAAAAATGCACTATTTAGAAGTGTGCATCAGGGCTGCAATTTCCTCACTATTGACTCACTTAACTAAGTTCTCTGAATCCTACTTGCAACTTTTTTCCTAAGTTGGGGTTTATTTAAAAAAAAAAAACTAACAGTGCTTCCATGCTCCTATATAACAGGCACATATTTAACAGGAAGTTTCATTTCTTTTATAGCGGAAAGGAAGCCTCCTTTATTTGATATGAATGCAAAGCGTGCCTTATATCACATTATCAGAAATAACCCCCCTACATTACAGTCTAATGAATGGTGAGTATGGCTGAGAGATATATTGTTCAACATGGTAAAATTTAAATACTTTTTCATAATGTTATCAAAATGATTTCATGTCAATGAGGTGAAGTGTATACAACCTGAAGAAATATTAAAATAGCTTTATTTTATCCTTACATCATGTTTATCCTTTATTATCTCTACTTTTCATAGCATATATGTGACTCAGTTCAGAAATAAAAGATAGATGATGCTACATGGGAGCAAAAAGTATGGCTTTTGTATAAAAAGTAATATATTTTTTGTACCATAGTGACACATACAACCCTGATTTTATAATAAATAGCATGATTTAAACATTCATATTTTAAAACTGCAATATATATTGCCACAACCTGTACAGATATTTGATTGGGGAATGGTTTATGATTGATATGGTATAAAACTTAGGTAAAAGTGATTTGATAATTTATCAGAATTACCACATAATTCATAATTTTTGGATGATTCTAATTGTTATTATTTATTATTCCAAATGTGCTTTGATGTTGCATCTCCTAGTGTTTTTTTGATAATACTGTTATTCATGTAAAGAAGTTTATTGAGAACAGATGGACAATTTTATGAAAGGATTTTTATCAGTGATAGAAAATTTTAATGGGAAAGTCTTCAGGTGTATCTAGCGTTTGAAACATTCTAGGGGACTACCTACCGTACTTAACAAATAGTTAACAAATACTTTAAAATTCACAAGTAAGATGCATAAATTAGGAATAATTTATTTTTTATCATTACATTATTAAGGCAAGTTCACAGGTCTTTGCTGCTTCTGTAGAGATGTTCTGAGGAAATCTTGGCTCAGAGTTTATTATGGTACATCTGAATAATATATACACGAAACACAGGCTGTCTTTACACTGGTTGATACTTTGGGGATTCAAAAACAATTCTTGTATTAAAGAATTAAATCTTATTTGAATATTGATGACAAACATTGATGAAATATTTTTTACTTACTGCCTTACTGAACTCTCATCAGTAACACTATACAATAGTATGTTACAGAATTCTAATTTTTTAAAAAAAATTTTATTGTTTTCTGGAACTTTTGTCCATTTGCTCAAGGACACTAAATACTTAGGTATAAAAATTGTTCTTTCCAAAACAAATAGCGTGATGTTCTGAAACATGCTATATGGAAGATGATCCAAGGGCCAAGCAAGAACGAGATGTGTCTAGAGAAAAGAAAAAAAAATACTAAGAAGAATATTATCTTAGATTTGAATGAAAAAGGAAAATGACGACTTCCATAATTTACCGCAACGTAGAATGAGTTGTGATACTTCAGTATGTGAGAGCAGGATTTTAAAATAATGTGTGCAAAAATACCATTTTCTATCGAAAATGGTAAAGATTCATTAGTTGCTTTGCATAGCTTTTTATATACTCACATGATGAAATATATAGTGTATTGTGTCTGCTTTTTTTTTTTTTTATGATTTCTATTCTCCCTCCCACCCATAGGGACATGCCTTGATTTGTGGATGTGTTTTTAAAGGAAATAGCAATATGTTCACTTAATACTTTCCTTTACAATAGGTCCAGTTCTTTTCGCAACTTTGTAGAGTCTTGCCTCCAGAAAAACCCTAAAGATCGCCCTACATCAAAGAAACTTTTAAAGGTCAGTTATACTCTGTTTTGTACACCTAAGAAATTATTTTAAAGAATGTGTTTTATTCTTCTTTGATTCAGAATCAATATTAAGTATGCTGTACTGGGCTTTGCTAAAATACTAATTTCATAATACCATTCTTTCTTGGAAATTTTCTTTGTTGCTAAGGTTTTCGTTTGTTTTTCAAAATTAACTGCTTTTACCATGTCTGAATAGAATATATAGTTAAATATTCAGTATAGTAGTACTAAATGACTTAATTTTTATATGTGCAAGAATATATTCATGAGTTACAACTACAAATTTTAATTCATGTGGAACAATATCATTTCAGAGGTGGCAAAGCATAGTTTAACTTTGGATTTAATTTTTGTATCTACCATACTTTATATATCAATCTGTCCTATATAAAGTAATATGAAAGGAAGAGAAATGATGTGTAATACATTTACATAAATACTGTGGGAGAAAAGAGATTTCAAAAGAACCGTAAAAAATGGATATCACATTTTTGTTTCCTTTTCAGAAATATGTTTTTCTAACTTAGCAATGAAAATATTTTAAAAGTAACGTGAATTCTATTCATTTCTCAATAGGTTTGGTTATCTAATTTAAATAAATTATTAGTATATGCTTTCTGTTCTCAAAAATGTTTTCATTTAGAGGTTGACATCTTATTAATAGGAATAATAGTATTGTTCGACTTAATATAGTTATTAAAACATCTAGATAAGGCATTAGTGAGTAGCAGTTGACTATCTTTTTGTGACCCTAAGGAATTTGGTGGATTTTTTCACTAGAAAATTAGACTTTCAGCATGAATGTTTTAGAATTTCAAAGAAGTTCAGTTTATTTTCACCTACACACAGTTCAATATGCAAGGATATTGAAAGGGTCCATGTACATATTCAGTAGGGTTATTTGTACCTACAGTATGTAGAAGAGCAGTATAAAGTTTCAGTAACACTTAGGGAATTCTAGGCCTTAAGCACACTTACAGTCTCAAATGAAAGCCAAAAAACTAGGTATTCACAATAGCAACAAAAGGTTTAGTATAGCTATGAATTATAGCTATACTATAGTAAGTGAAAAATAAGCAGGATCCATTTGTAGAAAACTATCAAATAACTTAGAATTACAAGATATATTATTTTTGGATAAAAAAGACCGAATATTATAAATAGTGGTACATACCAAGCTAAGGCTCAGGAAAAGGAAGAATGTGACTGGCTTCTTACATTTGCCTAATGAAGGCAAAAGAAGCTCTTTTGGTAATAACCCAACCTACCAGGAATGGATACTTGACCTTGGGTGATCCCAAACCTGCATATGTATTCATGTACCTGGTCCATTTTGTATATTGACATTATGGGAAGTGATAGGAAGAATCTGTCAAGTGCATCCTTCCCTTTGGCCTAATCACATTTCTGTTGCAGTCTGTCATAAGGAAAAAAAATAAAATGGAAAAAAGTGACTTACTGTGTGAAGGTATTTATCTCAGAATGAAAAATTGAGAATAATTATCCAGAATTAGAATAATGGTTATGTAATTTTGGCATGAACCTTTGATGAAATAGTCTGTAGGCATTATGAGTTGAAATAACATAATACTTATAGCAATAAAAAGAGAATAATATATAGTTACAACTCTTCAGAGAAGAAATAAATTTGAGCTAATAAAGGAGGTAAAAGTCTTAAAAGAGTTCAAGATCATCTGATGAACTCCAGTGCACAAGTCATCTTTCTGCAGTCTGTGTGCTAACTACAAAACAAAATCTATACACAGAAAATTTCTGAGAAGAAATAAATATCCAAAAAATACCAAATGTAACAATGATAATCTTATAGTAGAATTGTTCTTTCTACTTTTCTGTACTGAATAATCTTAAGCTTTATTAAATATTAATGGTAAAAATCACTAATACATAATGTCTTTTTTTTTTTTTTTTGAGAGGGCATCTCTCATATTTATTGATCAAATGGTTGTTAACAACAATAAAATTCAGTATAGGGGGGTCAATGCTCAATGTACAATCATTAATCCATCTCAAGCCTAATTCTCGTCAGTCTCCAATCTTCTGAAGCATAACGAACAAGTTCTTACATGGTGAACGAATTCTTACAGAGTGAATAAATTCTTACATGGTGAACAGTACAAGGGCAGTCATCACAGAAACTTTCGGTTTTGATCATGCAATATGACCTATAAACCATCAGGTCAAATATGAATATTCATTTGATTTTTGTACTTGATTTATATGTTGATCCCACATTTCTCCTATTATTATTATTATTTTTATTTTTAATAAAATGCTGAAGTGGTAGGTAGATGCAAGATAAAGGTAGAAAACATAGTTTAGTGCTGTAAGAAGGCAAATGTAGATGATCAGATGATCAGGTGTGTGCCTATGGACTAAGTATTAATCCAGGCTAGACAAGGGCAGCAAGACATCCACGGATGCAGAAGATTTCTCTCAAAGCAGGGGGGGTGAGGTTCTGAGCCTCACCTCTGTTGATCCCCAAATTCTCACCTGATGGCCCCCCTGCGACTGTGCCTGTCTTAGGTTGTTCCTCCCTTGAGGAATCTTACCCGTCTCTGGCTAACCAGTCATCTTCCGGGGCCATACAGGGAAATGTAAAGTTGGTAAGTGAGAGAGAAGCCATATTGTTTGCAAAGGTTAGCTTTTTACTTCTTTGCAGATTTATGCCCTGTGGCTTCTATGCCCAGCACTTGTCTCGAGGTATCTTTACCACCTGGAGGAATTACGATACTCGGTAAATTCGATATGAGGCACGAATTCTATTTAAAGTTTGTAATTAGGAAGGAAGAAGAAAAGCTATAGATGTAGCATATGAAGGAAACTTGGGAGGATTGATTATTTCTTTGACATATCTTCTTGTATAGTACCTTAAGTATGTATAGGTTTTAAACTACTAACTAATTTGCACACACATATTGACATAATAGGAATACGGTGACATAAACAAAGCAAATCTATAATTACCAGCCATCTCCAGTGAAGCCAAGAAAACCATTTAGGCACCCTAGGCATTTGTGAAAATTTATCTATGATATGATGGATATTTTCCAACTGTACTTGAACCATCAGACAAATTAAAGCAGCCCATTTCTGGGATCTGTTCACATCCCATATGTTCTTTTAACCATAGATAGTCTATAGTCATGAGATTTTGGGGTGCTACAACTTGCACCCCTCCCAACTCCTGGTTGAGTTCCAACAGTACAGATCCAGTCAAATTCGTTGTCTCACTGTATGCACATGCCAGCCTAGACATCTCCCTCCTCCTTCTTATGGCAACTCCAGGAGATGGTGGGCTGGATGCAGCCACAACCGCAGCATCGTCCGGATCCCTGTGGAGGCTTTTTGATGATCATCCCCCGGCACGAGTCCTCCAGAGAGTGCTGATGCCGGAAGCTCCTCCTCATATCGTATCTTAGTTCATTTTCTGGGTATCCAAGCTAGGCCTTGATCTTCTGCGTAGAAACAAACAGACCCTTTGCCCACACTTTGACATGCCCTCTATACCACTGTGCAGAACTCATTGGAGGTCAGCACACAGTAACTGCTTTTTTTTTTTTTTTTTTAATTAAGAGAAAGGAATATTATCAGAAAAGAGTACCTCCATAGCTGATCATCTGACACCCTTTAAGTGATCAACATTAAGGATATTTAAAGCATGCGTTGATCTTTGATTTACCAATAGTTTTATCCTGTTAAGGAGTAATCCCCCTTTTCTTTCTTTCTTTCTTTTTTTTTTTTTAAATTTTTAATCTACACTTACCTGAAGAATACTATGTTTACTATGCTCTCCCCTATATCAGGTCCCCCCTAACAACCACATTACGGTTACTGTCCATCAGCTTAGCAAAATGTTGTAGAGTCACTACTTGTCCTCTCTGTGTTGTGCAGCCCACCCTCCCCTTTCTCCCTCCCCCCCATGCATGCTAATCTTAATACCCCCCTTCTTCTTCCCCCCCCTTATCCCTCCCTGCCCACCCATCCTCCCCAGTTCCTTTCCCTTTGGTACCTGTTAGTCCATTTTTGGGTTCTGTAATTCTGCTGCTGTTTTGTTCCTTCAGTTTTTCCTTTGTTCCTATACTCCTCAGATGAGTGAAATCATTTGGTATTTCTCTTTCTCCGCTTGGCTTATTTCACTGAGCATAATACTCTCCAGCTCCATCCATGTTGCTGCAAATGGTTGGATTTTTCCACTTCTTATGGCTGAGTAGTATTCCATTGTGTATATGTACCACATCTTCTTTATCCATTCATCTACAGATGGACATTTAGGTTGCTTCCAATTCTTGGCTATTGTAAATAGTGCTGCGATAAACATAGGAGTGCATCTGTCTTTCTCAAACTTGATTGCTGCGTTCTTAGGGTAAATTCCTAGGAGTGGAATTCCTGGGTCAAATGGTAGGTCTGTTTTGAGCATTTTGATGAACCTCCATACTGCTTTCCACAATGGTTGAACTAATTTACATTCCCACCAGCAGTGTAGGAGGGTTCCCCTTTCTCCACAGCCTCGCCAACATTTGTTGTTGTTTGTCTTTTGGATGGCAGCTATCCTTACTGGTGTGAGGTGATACCTCATTGTAGTTTTAATTTGCATTTCTCTGATAATTAGCGATGTGGAGCATCTTTTCATGTGTCTCTTGGCCATCTGTATTTCTTTTTTGGAGAACTGTCTGTTCAGTTCCTCTGCCCATTTTTTAATTGGGTTATTTGTTTTTTGTTTGTTGAGGCGTGTGAGCTCTTTATATATTCTGGACGTCAAGCCTTTATCAGATCTGTCATTTTCAAATATATTATCCCATACTGTAGGGTTCCTTTTTGTTCTATTGATGGTGTCTTTCGCTGTACAGAAGCTTTTCAGCTTAATGTAGTCCCTCTTGCTCATTTTTGCTGTTGTTTTCCTTGCCCGGGGAGATATGTTCAAGAAGAGATCACTCATGTTTATGTCTAAGAGGTTTTTGCCTATGTTTTTTTCCAAGAGTTTAATGGTTTCGTGACTTACATTCAGGTCTTTGATCCATTTTGAGTTTACCTTTGTATATGGGGTTAGACAATGGTCCAGTTTCATTCTCCTACATGTAGCTGTCCAGTTTTGCCAGCACCATCTGTTGAAGAGACTGTCATTTTGCCATTGTATGTCCACGGCTCCTTTATCAAATATTAATTGACCATATATGTTTGGGTTAATTTCTGGGGTCTCTAATCTGTTCCACTGGTCTGTGGCTCTGTTCTTGTGCCAGTACCAAATTGTCTTGATTACTATGGCTTTGTAGTAGAGCTTGAAGTTGGGGAGTGAGATCCCCCCTACTTTATTCTTCTTTTTCAGGATTGCTTTGGCTATTCGGGGTCTTTGGTGTTTCCATATGAATTTTTGAATTATTTGTTCCAATTCATTGAAGAATGTTGCTGGTAATTTGAGAGGGATTGCATCAAATTTGTATATTGCTTTCGGCAGGATGGCCATTTTGACGATATTAATTCTTCCTAGCCATGAGCATGGGATGAGTTTCCATTTATTAGTGTCCCCTTTAATTTCTCTTAAGAGTGACTTGTAGTTTTCAGAGTATAAGTCTTTCACTTCCTTGGTTAGGTTTATTCCTAGGTATTTTATTCTTTTTGATGCAATGGTGAATGGAATTGTTTTCCTGATTTCTCTTTCTATTGATTCGTTGTTAGTGTATAGGAAAGCTACAGATTTCTGTGTGTTGATTTTGTATCCTGCAACTTTGCTGTATTCCGATATCAGTTCTAGTAGTTTTGGAGTGGAGTCTTTAGGGTTTTTTATGTACAGTATCATATCATCTGCAAATAGTGACAGTTTAACTTCTTCTTTACCAATCTGGATTCCTTGTATTTCTTTGTTTTGTCTGATTGCCGTGGCTAGGACCTCCAGTACTATGTTAAATAACAGTGGGGAGAGTGGGCATCCCTGTCTGGTTCCCGATCTCAGTGGAAATGCTTTCAGCTTCTCGCTGTTCAGTATAATGCTGGCTGTGGGTTTATCATATATGGCCTTTATTATGTTGAGGTACTTGCCCTCTATTCCCATTTTGCTGAGAGTTTTTATCATGAATGGATGTTGAATTTTGTCAAATGCTTTTTCAGCATCTATGGAGATGATCATGTGGTTTTTGTCTTTCTTTTTGTTGATGTGGTGGATGATGTTGATGGATTTTCGAATGTTGTACCATCCTTGCATCCCTGGGATGAACCCCACTTGGTCATGGTGTATGGTCCTTTTGATATACTGTTGAATTCTGTTTGCTAATATTTTATTGAGTATTTTTGCATCTACGTTCATCAGGGATATTGGTCTGTAATTTTCTTTTTTGGTGGGGTCTTTGCCTGGTTTTGGTATTAGGGTGATGTTGGCTTCATAGAATGAGTTTGGGAGTATTCCCTCTTCTTCTATTTTGTGGAACACTTTAAGGAGAATGGGTATTATGTCTTCTCTGTGTGTCTGATAAAATTCCGAGGTAAATCCGTCCGGCCCCGGGGTTTTGTTCTTGGGTAGTTTTTTGATTACTGTTTCAATTTCTTTGCTTGTAATTGGTTTGTTTAACTTTTGTGTTTCTTCCTTGGTCAGTCTTGGGAGGTTGTATTTTTCTAGGAAGTTGTCCATTTCTTCTAGGTTTTCCAGCTTGTTGGCATATAGGTTTTCATAGTAGTCTTTAATAATTCTTTGTATTTCTGTGGAGTCTGTCGTGATTTTTCCATTCTCATTTCTGATTATGTTGATTTGTGTTGACTCTCTTTTTCTCTTAATAAGTTGGGCTAGAGGCTTATCTATTTTGTTTATTTTCTCAAAGAACCAGCTCTTGGTTTCGTTGATTTTTGCTATTGTTTTATTCTTCTCAATTTTGTTTATTTCTTCTCTGATCTTTATTATGTCCCTCCTTCTGCTGACTTTAGGCCTCATTTGTTCTTCTTTTTCCAGTTTTAATAATTGTGATGTTAGACTATTCATTTGGGATTGTTCTTCCTTCTTCAAGTGTGCCTGGATTGCTATATACTTTCCTCTTAAGACTGCTTTCGCTGCATCCCACAGAAGTTGGGGCTTAGTGTTGTTGTTGTCATTTGTTTCTATATATTCCTTGATCTCTATTTTGATTTGTTCATTGATCCATTGATTATTTAGTAGCATGTTGTTAAGCCTCCATGTGTTTGTGAGCCTTTTTGTTTTCTTTGTAGAATTTATTTCTACTTTCATACCTTTGTGGTCTGAAAAATTGGTTGGTAGAATTTCAATATTGTGGAATTTACTGAGGCTCTTTTTGTGAGCTAGTATGTGGTCTATTCTGGAGAATGTTCCATGTGCACTTGAGAAGAATGTATATCCTGTTGCTTTTGGATGTAAAGTTCTATAGATGTCTATTAGGTCCATCTGTTCTAGTGTGTTGTTCAGTGCCTGTGTGTCTTTACTTATTTTCTGCCCGGTGGATCTATCCTTTGGGGTGAGTGGTGTGTTGAAGTCTCCTACAATGAATGCATTGCAGTCTATTTCCCTCTTTAGTTCTGTTAGTATTTGCTTCACATATGCTGGTGCTCCTGTATTGGGTGCATATATATTTAGAATGGTTATATCCTCTTGTTGGACTAAGCCCTTTATCATTATGTAGTGGCCTTCTTTATCTCTTGTTACTTTCTTTGTTTTGAAGTCTATTTTGTCTGATATTAGTACTGCAACCCCTGCTTTCTTCTCACTGTTGTTTGCCTGAAATATGTTTTTCCATCCCTTGACTTTTAGTCTATGCTTATCTTTGGGTTTAAGGTGAGTTTCTTGTAAGCAGCATATAGATGGGTCTTGCTTTTTTATCCATTCTATTACTCTATGTCTTTTGATTGGTGCATTAAGTCCATTTACATTTAGGGTGACTATTGAAAGATATGTACTTATTGCCATTGCAGGCTTTAGATTCGTGGTTACCAAAGGTTCAAGGTTAGCTTCTTTAGTATCTTACTGCCTAACTTAGCTCGCTTATTGAGCTGTTATATACACTGTCTGGAGAGTCTTTTCTTCTCTCCCTTCTTATTCCTCCTCCTCCATTCTTCATATGTTGTGTGTTTTGTTCTGTGCTCTTTTTAGGGGTGCTCCCATCTAGAGCAGTCCCTGTAGGATGCCCTGTAGAGGTGGTTTGTGGGAAGCAAATTCCCTCAGCTTTTGCTTGTCTGGGAATTGTTTGATCCCACCATCATATTTAAATGATAGTCGTGCTGGATACAGTATCCTTGGTTCAAGGCCCTTCTGTTTCATTGCATTAAGTATATCATGCCATTCTCTTCTGGCCTGTAGGGTTTCTGTTGAGAAGTCTGATGTTAGCCTGATTGGTTTTCCTTTATAGGTGACCTTTTTCTCTCTAGCTGCCTTTAAAACTCTTTCCTTGTCCTTGATCCTTGCCATTTTAATTATTATGTGTCTTGGTGTTGTCCTCCTTGGATCCTTTCTGTTGGGGGTTCTGTATAATTCCATGGTCTGTTCGATTATTTCCTCCCCCAGTTTGGGGAAGTTTTCAGCAATTATTTCTTCAAAGACACTTTCTATCCCTTTTCCTCTTTCTTCCTCTTCTGGTATCCCTATAATACGAATGTTTTTCCTTTTGTATTGGTCACATATTTCTCTTAGTGTTGTTTCATTCCTAGAGATCCTTTTATCTCTCTCTATGTCAGCTTCTATACGTTCCTGTTCTCTGGCTTCTATTCCTTCAATGGTCTCTTGCATCTTATCCATTCTGCTTATAAATCCTTCCAGGGATTGTTTCACTTCTGTGATCTCTTTCCTGACATCTGTGATCTCCCTCCGGACTTCATCCCACTGCTCTTGCATTTTTCTCTGCATCTCATCCCACTGCTCTTGCATTTTTCTCTGCATCTCATCCCATTGCTCTTGCATTTTTTTCTGCATCTCTGTCAGCATGTTCATGATTTTTATTTTGAATTCTTTTTCAGGAGGACTAGTTAGGTCTGTCTCCTTCTCAGGTGTTGTCTCTGTGATCTTTGTCTGCCTGTAGTTTTGCCTTTTCATGGTGATAGAGATAGTCTGCAGAGCTGGTACAAGTGACCGCTGGAAGAGCTTCCCTTCTTGTTAGTTTGTAGCCTTTTCCTGGGAGAATAGCGACCTCTAGTGGCTTGTGCTGGGCAGCTGTGCGCAGACAGGGCTTCTGCTTCCTGCCCAGTTGCTGTGGGGTTTATCTCCACTGTTGCTGTGGGCTTGGCCTGGCTGGGGCTGTTCCTCCAAAATGGTGGAGCCCCGTTAGAGGGGGAGTAGCCAGGAGACTATTTATCTCCGTAAGGGGCCTCTGTGCTCCCTGCTGCCCAGGGGGTTAGAGTGCCCAGAGATCCCCAGATTCCCTGCTTCTGGTCTAAGTGACCTGTCCTGCCCCTTTAAGATTTCCAAAAAGCACTCTCCAAACCAAAACAACAACAGCAACAATGAGAGAGGGAACAGAAAGGAAAAAAAAAAGAAAAAACACGCGATTTTTTTTTTTTTCCTCAGGTACCGGTCCCAGGCACCCGCGCACTGGTCCTGCTGCCCTGTCTCCCTAGCACCAGGGTCCCTGTCCTTTCAAGGCTTCCAAAAAGCACCCACCCACCGGTCCCGCAGGGAAGGAACGCTCAATATTCTTGGTCCTCAGGCACTGGTCCCACGCACCCGCTCACCAGTCCCGCCGCCCTGCCTCCCTAGCACCGGGGTCCCTGTCCCTTCAAGGCTTCCAAAAAGCACTTGGCAAAAAGAGAGAAAAAAAAAGGGGAAAAACGTGCGATTTCTTCCGTCCTCAGGTGCTGGTCTCAGGCACCCACCCACCGGTCCCACAGGGAAAAATGCGGGATATTCTTTGTCCTCAGGTGCCGGTCCCAGGCACCCGCTCACCAGTCCCGCCGCCCTGCCTCCCTAGCACCGGGGTCCCTGTCCCTTTTAGGCTTCCAAAAAGCACTCGCAGAAAAGAGAAAAAAAAAAGGGGAAAAACGCGCGATTTCCTCTGTCCTCAAGTTCCGGTCTCAGGCACCCGCCCACCGGTCCCGCAGGGAAAAACGGGGGATATTCTTTGTCCTCAGGCGCCGGTCCCAGCCACCCGCTCACCAGTCCCGCCACCGTGCCTCCCTAGCACTGGGGTCCCCGTCCCTTCAAGGCTTCCAAAAAGCGCTTGCCAAAAAGAGAAAAAAAAAAAAAAAAAAAGGGGGAAAAACGCGCGACCTCCTCCGTCCTCAGGCACCGGTCTCAGGCACCCGCCCCCAGGTCTCGCAGGGAGAAACGCGGGATATTCTTTGTCCTCCGGCGCCGTTCCCAGGCACCTCCTCACCGGTCCCGCCACCCTGCCTCCCCAGCAACGGGGGCCCGTCCCTCTAAGGCTTCCAAAAAGCGCTCGCCAAAAAAAAAAAACTGCTCCGGTTTCTCTCCACCCGCCGGGAGCCGGGGGGAGGGGCGCTCGGGTCCCGCCGGGCTGGGGCTTGTATCTTACCCCCTTCACAAGGCGCTGGGTTCTTGCAGGTGTGGATGTGGTCTGGATGTTGTCCTGTGTCCTGTGGTCTCTATTTTAGGAAGATTTTTCTTTGTTATATTTTCATAGCTCTATGTGTTTTTGGGAGGAGATTTCCACTGCTCTACTCACGCCGCCATCTTGGCTCCCGCCTTAAATGCCCATAATGTCTTTTAATCAACTGCTAGTGTTTTATGAAGTTTCATTTAAGCAACATAAAGAACCCATTATACCCAAGTAGTATGTTATGTGATTCACCGTCAGTAAATACATTCCTGTTGAAATCTAACGTAATTCAGAACTGATAGTGTCTCCTCTATGAGACCAGTTCTAAGAATTTGTAAGCGTTTACTTAGGGCTCTATTTGGACTAATTCTTAATGTTTACTTAGACTCTGATTATTTCAACTCTGCCTTTTCATTTGGCCAACAAAGGTGTCATGTTCAAAGTTTTCATGAAAAGTACAGGGGAAGTTATGTAGGCACAGAGTGTACACATGTAAATTAAATTTTATGAATATAAGAAGTAAAAAGCATAGCAGAATTAGATAAGTATAGATTACATGCATTATCTACAACTATTTAGGATAGTAACTCTAGGGTCCAAGAAGGGATTCATTTGTTCTGAATGAAAAAATATATAGGTCTCAACCTGACTTTTGCCTTCTACTCTTAACCAGCACCCGTTTCTTCTTCGGGAGCGCCCTACAACAGTGGTAACAGATCTCCTTCGAAGGACAAAGGAAGAGAAAAAAAGAGTGCTGGACAATCTGCGCAATGAAAAGACGAAGAAGGTCCTTTCCCAGGAGGCACATAAAGGGCCAGCAGCAGAAGCACAGGAAGAAAAGGTGGTAACTTAGAAACGGCTCAAGTATTGGGGTCTCCTTATTGGCTTATTTCCTTATGGAACTTTTCTTGCCAAGAATCTTTTCTATCAGTGGTTTCCAGATTGTGTCTTCACAGTGATTCTTTGAGGTCCCAGGTGGAGGAAAAGCTTTTGCATTCTTTAAACCAACCTCTTGGTAGTGTACATTAGCTAGTAAAGCTCTGTGAAGTCTTTTATTAGAGAAACCTGTTCAACTTTTATTTAATCTAGTCCCTCTCAAAATTCTGGTCTACTGAACACTTTTTTGCCTGATTGTCTGATGGCATGGGACACGCTTTTGGAAGTATTTGAAATTACAGGCTTTGGAGTTGACGGTGCTCACAGAGAAGTCATTAGAATTACCACCCATTGTCCTTCTCTTGTTTATTGTATAAACCTCTCCCCCAGTGCCTTTAGTGTAATGTTTGATATATGTTTATTAAAGTGGAAATTTCTTGCTTTTTTAAAAATAAGTAAATAAATAAATAAAATAAACATGTGACTTAGCTAAATTTATCCTGGGGGAAAAAAATTACCAAGCATTCTTATTCTGTTAGTAAGAACACTTCATTCTTTTCAGTTGTGTATAGGGATTCATTTCCCTACATGGTTCTAAAATACTCATTTTATAGGTGAGGAAAGTAATGCTCAGAGTGGTTAACTAACTTACTGTACAAGCATATGGGTTCGGATTCATATATTACTCTTGAGACCAAGTTGTTTCCATGTTGCCATGTTTCCAAATTTGCAGTAGAAATGTTACAGAACTTCCTCAAAGGAAAATATAAAGCTTATGATTTGTGGAGCTATCTTTTTTAGTCTAAGTATTTTCTGTTTTCTTCTTTGCTCATGTCCCAATGCCAAAGCTTTGATTCTTTTTTATTGCTTTCTATTGAGAAAGATCCCTGCATTCTGAAAACAGGAGTAGTAGTTACTTTTCTTTTTAATAACACTACATAATTAATCAACTATAAAATAGAAAACTTTCTTACATACAATTTTGGTATTTTTGATACTGTTTTTTACTTCTAAGAGTAGTCACTAGAAAATTGGGGCTATTTTAGGTATATGAAATGCTTTAGTAAAGTGAAATTAATAAAATTCTAATGTCATTAAACATTAGAATAACAGCAACTTTTTAAGGCTGTGGATGTAAGAAAAGATCCTCCATATACCATGGGTCTGTATTTATTATTCTGCATATCTTAAAGAGGTTTGGTATGGTAAGATTATAATATTGGTGCCCAAATACCAAAGCTTGCTGGGTTTCTTGGGAAGAACAGTCTTCCAATTATGATTAAATATATATACAATATTTAATTTTACATAAAAATAGATAGGAATTAATATTAAATTACTTAGTGGAAGAAATTTAGGCTAAAGACTACATTCTGAGAAGAAAAGAAATATGAAAGGCTTCAATACAAAATAACTAAAAGGGATGTTTATACGATTAAAAAAAAGGTTGGGGTTTGTTTTCACCATTGGAAGCATTGAGAAATGAGCGGCATCTCTGTGTATACCCCATGAGATGTGTAGGAGAAATGGATTTCAAGGTAATGTCAAAAATTTTAGAGAGAAGACTACACTTTGGAAATAACTCTGATTAACTTTTTCACAGACTTGGTTTGGCTTTTTGGTATTTACTAGTTGGTCACATTTTTAATCTGTCAACTAACAACTGATAAACTTTCTGGTCTTGGCAAATACAAGGAATTTCTCAAAATAGACCACTAACATTCTGAAGACTGTGTGTGCCAAGCGGTGTGCTAGGTGCTAATAATAAAAAATTCAGGAGATAAAGATACTTGAGTCTAATACTCTTTTCCCTCAGGACCAAGATCACGGTGTTGGACAGACAGCAGTGCACAATATTGGAAGTCATCAGTCTATTCCCTGTATGTCCAACAGGACCAGGAGTCAAAGTGGTAGGGTTAACATTCTTCAGGATGCCTCAGAAAGCAAGGATGAGCTACACGTGATGGAGCGAATCGAAACAATTATGACTAATAATTCTGCCATCCGTTCAAGACCTGTGAGTATTTGGATTTCAGTGAAAAAAATTTCACCTTTGGTAACTAATTTTCCTAGTCTGGTTAGTTTAAGAGTTTGGGGTTTTTTTCCTTTGATGTATCAGAAGTTTGGAACATAATTTAGGCAACTTATTTTAAAATGGCAAAAGGCTTTTTAATTCCCAGTTTAATGTCTGCATTTAGGAAACATGTTTTGAGAATGCAAAAAGAATATTTAAAAAATCTTACAATAAATAAATAAATAAATACCATATAATGTATTATTTGAAGTTACTTAGATGAAAACGAAGGTATTTTAAAATTGTAAGTATACAACATGATATTAGTGATAATGGTTGCCTTTGGGATGTGGAGAAAGGTTTAAGGTGGGTGATAATGAAAAGTGATTTTTGCATTTTCCGTAATGTTTACATTTTAAAAATAACACTGGGTGTAATTGTAGAAAATTACAACTTCTCAGTTTGGGAAATGTGGATGTTTGTACACTTTCACATGTAAGATTTTAAATTTTCTTGAAAACATTGGAAGGTCAGGTAACTCCTTTTCACAATTGATAGGAATGCTTCCTTTTTAACTTCACTGCTTTCAGTATCACCAATACTAGGCACAATAGCTAAAAGATGGAAACAACCCAAGTGTTCATCAATACATGAATGGATAAACAAACCATAGTGTATGTGTATACACACACACACACACACACACACACACACACACACACACACACAATGGAATATTATTCAGCTGTGAAAAGGAACGGTGTTCTAATATATGCTACAATGTTAGTGAACCTTGAAAAAATACTAAATGATATAAGTCAGACACAAAAGGAAAAATATTATTAGAATTCCACTTATACGAAATATCTAAAATACGCAAATTCATAGAAAGTAGATTAGAGGTTGCTATGGGCAAGTGGAAGATGAAATCAATACTTTTATTTTTTATTTTATCATTTTGGTGTCATTAATGTATAATTACATGAGCAACACTATGGTTACTAGACTCCCCCTATTACCAAGTCCCCACCACATACCCCAGCACAGTCACTGTCCATCAGCATACTAAGATGCTACAAACATGTATATGTCTTTGAACATGATGTTTTAATTTCTGTGACAAATACATAGGATAAAATGGCTGAGTCATAGGGCATATGTATGTTTGACTTTCATAAGAAAGATACAGGTATTTTATCTCAGATATGTCCTGCAAATATTTTTTCTCCGTCTGTGATAAATTAAAATTTTTAGTTTTAAAATCCAATTCAAACAACCCACTAAAAATGAGTAAAGGCCATGAAAAAGCTAAAAGCTTTTCCTCTAAAATCAGGAATAAGACAGGGATGCCTACTTACAACACTTTTATTCAACAGAGTATTGGAAGTCCTAGCTACATTATCAGGCAAGAAAAAGAAATAAAAGGCACCCACACTAGTAAGGAAGAAGTGAAATTGTCATTGTTTGGAGATGACCTGATACTACATAAAAAAGCCCTAAAGACTCCACCAAAAACCTATTCAAATTATTATATAAACCACACCCCAATTTTAAAAAAGGTGTTAAAGACTTGAATAGACACTTATCCAGAGAATATATACAAATGGCCAACAGCACATGAAAAAATACTCAATATAATTAGTCATTAGGGAAACGCAAATCAAAACTACAATGAGTACCACCTTACAGCCACTAGGATGGCCGGCTATTTTGTTGTTGTTGTTGGTAAGGTATCATTGATATACAATCTTATGAAGGTTTCACATGAGCAACACTGGTTACTACATTCACCCATACTATTGAGTTCCCACCTAACACCCCATTGAAGTCACTGTCCATCAGCATAGTAAGATGCTATAGAATCACTGCTTGTCTTCTCTGTGCTATTACTGCCTTCCCCGTCTCCCCCTCTACACTATGTGTACTAATCATAATGCCCCTTAGTCCTCTTCTCCCTCCCTTCCCACCCACCCTTCCCACCCCTTTCCCTTTGGTAACTGCTAGTTCCTTCTTGGACTCTGTGAGTCTGCTGCTGTTTTGTTACATGGCTAGCTATTAAAAGAGAAAAACAAAAACAAAGATGGAAAATAACAACTAGGGAGCACGTGGAGAAATTGGAACTCCTGCTGTATACTGCTACTAAAAATGTAAAATGTCAGCTGCTGTGGTAAACAGTTGATGGTTTCTCAAAAAGTTAAACATAGCATTGCCCCATGACTCAGCAATTCTACTTCTAGATATATACCCAAAACAATTGAAAGCAGGTAAACGAATGCATATACACAAATGTTCATAAAAGCAATATTCACAATAGTCAAAAGGTGGAAACAACACAGAGGTCCAGTGACAAATAAATAGATAAACAAATGAGGGTATGTGCATACAGTGGAATATTATTCAGCTATAAAAAGAAACGAAGTAGTGTTACATCCTATACAATATGGATGAACCTTGGAAACATGCTAGGTGAAAGAAGCCATACACAACAGGTCACATGTTATATGAAACATCCAAAATAGGTAAATCCATAGACAGAAAATAGATTGGTGGTTACCAGAAGGGGAGATTAGGGAGCAACTGCTTAAAACATACACGGTTTTCTTCTGAAGTATTATATATGTTTTGTATCCAGATACAGGCAGTCTTGAAGAACATCATGAATATACTAAATATTACTGAATTGTTTACTTTAAATGATTAATCATACATTATGTGAATTTTGTCTCTAAGAATCCAGTTTGTACATTTTTTTCTTTACAATGGGGCAGTGGTTGCAGAATATCATGAATATACTAAATGCTACTGAATTGTTCACTTTAAATGATTAATCTTACATTATCTGAATTTTGCCTCTATTCCAGAATCCAGTTTGTACATTTTTTTCATTATACTCAGTGTTTTTTCTGTCATACCCAAGAAATATTTGCTGACCCCAAGGTCATGACAATATTCTGTGTTATCCTCTGCTCCATGATTCTGGATTTTAGGTTTAGGTCTAGTGACTCTTTTCAAATTAATTTCTGTGTATAGCATGATTAAGGATTTATTTATTTTGAATACAGAGAACCAGTTGTTAAAGCAGGATTTATTAAAAACACTTTCCTTTCCTCTTTGAATTAACTTGACATTTTGGTAGCAAACCAATTGACTGAATATATGTGGGTCTGTTTCCAGATTTTACTGTGTTCCTTTGCTCTATTCAGCCTGTCCTTATACCAATACCACACTGTTTTGATTACTGAAGTTTACATCTACCAACTTTTCATACCTCCTCAAAACTTTGGCTATCCCAGGTCCTTTACATTCCCACTTAAATTTTAGAACCAGCTAGCTTGTCTGCTTTTTCAGATAAAATTTTATTAGAAGCTGTTGAGTGGGATCTCCTACATGAGTTACCCACTTAGTTGATAGTAGACTGGTCTAAGATGGTTTTGAAATAAAAAAGTTATGCTTTAATTCATTCTTTCCTCTCCATTGTTGTAGGATACAAGGGAAATGCCAGAACATGAGCAGGAAAGTCAGCTCAGAGAACAAATGTCTGGCTGTAAGAGAATGACACAGCAACATCAGAAACAGCTCATGAATCTGGAAAAAAAGTTAAAGGCTAAGATGGATGAGCATCGCCTCAGATTTGAGAAAGACCTTGAAACTCAGCATAACACCTTTGCTGCAAAAATGAAGAAGCTTCTCAAGAAACATCAGGTGGCAGTGGAAAAAGAGGTAGCTGACCAGTATTACTAATGTGTTTATTCTCCCTTGTGACGATTTCAGAATTAACCAAGATGGCATTGTGATGTTAGGGTATCTGTTCCCCAGAACCAGCAAGTCAATTGGGGAAAGGGAGAAATATTTATATAATAGGTAAAATATCAAGTGCTGAGTCGATATGGAATTATTTCCTGATAACTTGACAGTTTTATCATGTAACAGTGTTTAAAGTCAGGTAGATCAGATTGAAGATGACGATCTGAGAGGTGAGACAGAGGCCTCCTCCCAAAGCCACATATAATATGAAAATATTGTTAATGCAACTAACCTTAAAAGATCAACAGGAAAGAAGGCAGCACAAGACTGCTTACACCTGGAGAAAAGAACAGACCTCAAAAAATGTAACATACCAAAGCCATGATCTGGAGGTACCCACGCTCTTCTCCCACCCCAGCTCACTGGAAGAAGGAAGAGAAATGGAGTGGAGACGGGGTGGAGGCCTAGGACCGCTGAACACCCAGCCCTGGAGATGTGCTGTGGGAGCAAGATCCTATATTGCATGGTGCTCAAGATTAGTGGGGTTGGAAAGCTAAGACAGGAGGAATAGTTGGACAGACTGAGATTCCAGCTGTTGTGGAAAATGGATTCACATCCAGCTGCTCTGGGACAAAAGAAAGGCAGACAGTATGAGAGACTTCCTAACAGTGAGAGGGCTACTAAATGGGCAAGGATTGCACAGGGCTTGCAACTCAGAAGAAAGGACCAGTAGACAAAATTGTCCAGATGCACTCTGCGCACCAGGTTGGGAACTTTTCAAGAACTTCAGGTGCTCCATCCCCCTGGCTGGCTACACAGCTCCGAAGCCTTCCGCCATGATATGCAGCCTGCTGCACCTTCCAGCAGGTTGGCACTGGCTTACAAACCAGCTGCCCCTGCCCTGGTGTCAGTCCATCCAGAGGGAGGTCCTGCCTACAGCAGCTATAAATGCAAGGCATAGAGGGTTACACCTGTGTGCTCAGCTGACTAGTCTGGCTGTGGAGAGATGCAGGGTAGGCGGGAAGCAGGAAACAGCTCTTCCCAACCCCCAGTCACCAGTGTCGCTCTGGTGAGACCCTGACATCACTCCATCGGCTAAGTAACTCCAGGGAGTATGCCTTCAGGGTCCTAGAGGGTGTCACATACAAAATATGAAGTGCCAAAGGAACCTGGTTCAAACCAAAGTCCCCAAAACACCAGAAAAGAGGTCAAGTGAAAATGGACTCATCAATCTTCCTAAAAGAGATTTTTCAAAAATCATAAACACATCCATGTAGGTACAGAAAAATACTCAAGAATGCAGGAATGAATCCAGAACAGAGATCCATTCATTACAGAATACAATGTGGGGATTTAAAAGCAGATTAGATATGGTGGAGGAGACCATAAATGAAAAAAATTTGAAGAAGAGGAATGCAAAGAAGCTGAGGCACAGAAAAAAGATCTCTAGGAATGAAAGAATATTGAGAGAACTGTGTGACAATTCCAACCGGAGCAATATTCATATTACAGGGGTATCAGAAGAAGAAGAAAGAGGAAAAGGGAAAGTGTCTTTGAGGAGGTAATTGCTGAAAACTTCCCCAATCTTGGGAAGGAGATAGTCTCTCAGGTCATTGAGGTGCACAGATCTCCCAACACAAGGGATCCAAGGAAGACAACACCAAAACATATAATAATTAAAATGGCAAAGATCAAGGATAAGGACAAAATATTAAAAGAAGCTAGAGAGAGAGAAAAGATCACATACAGAGGAAAACCCATCAGGCTATCATCAGACTTCTCAGCAGAAAACATACAGGCCAGAAAGGAGTGGCAGGATATATTTAATGCAATGAAGCAGAAGCAAGAATACACTACCTGGCAAGATTATCATTTAACATTGAAGGAGAGATCAAACAATTTCAAAATAAGCAAAAGCTGCGAGTATTTACCTCCCACAAACTGTCTCTGCAGTGTATCTTGAATGGACTGCTATAGATGGAAGTGTTCCTAAAGCTAAATAGCAGTTACCAGAGGTAATAAAACCACATTAAAGAAAGCAGAACAATTAATTACTAAGCAAATGCAAAATTAAATCAGCTATCCCAAAGTAGCTTAAGGGATAGACAAAGAGTACAGAATATGATACTTAATATATAAACAATGGAGGAGGAAGAAAAAGGAGGAGAAAAAAAAAGAATCTTTAGATTTTGTTTGTAATAGTACACTAAGTGAGCATAGACTCTTAGATAGTAAGGAAGTTTCCCTTGAACCTTTGGTAACCATGAATGTAAAACCTGCAGTGGCAATAAGTACATACCTATTGATAATCACCCTAAATGTAAATGGACTGAATGTACCAATCAAAAGACACAGGGCAATAGAATGGATAAAAAAGCAAGACCTGTCTTTATGCCACTTAAAAGAGACTCACCTCAAACCCAAAGACATACACAGACTAAAAGTGAAGGGATGGAAAAAGATATTTCATGAAAACAATAGGGAGTAAAAAGCAGGAGTTACAGTACTTGTATCAGAGAAAGTAGACTTCAAAACAAAGAAAGCCACCAGAGCAAAGGAGGACATTACATAATGGTAAAGGGGTCAGTCCAACAAGAGGATATAACCATTATAAATATCTATGCACCCAACACAGGAGCACCTACATATGTGAAACAAATACTAACAGAATTAAAAGAGGAAATAGAATGCAATGCATTCATTTTAGGAGACTTCAACACACCACTCACTCCAAAGTACAGATCAACCAGACAGAGAATAAGTAAGGAAACAGAGGCACTGAACAACACATCAGAACAGATGGACCTAACAGATATCTACAGAATGCTCCACCCAAAAGCCGCAGGATACACATTCTTCTCAGGTGCACATGGAACATTTTCAAGAATAGATTATATACTAGACTACAAAAAAGAACATCAGTAAATACAAAAATATTGAAGTTGAACCAACCAGCCTCTCAGACCACAAAGGTATGAAACTAGAAATAAGTTACTTAAAGAAAATGAAAAGACCCACAAACCCATGGAGGCTTAACAACATGCTCCTAAATAATCAATGGATCAATGACCAAATAAAAACAGATCAAGCAATGCAAAATCTGTGGGATGCAGCTAGGGCTGTGCTAAGAGTGAAGTATATGGCAATACAGGCCTGCCTCAGGAAAGAAGAAAAATCCGATATGAACAGTCTAAACTCACAATTAATAAAACTAGAAAAAGCAGAACAAATGAGGCCCAAAGTCAGTAGAAGAGGGACATAATAAAGATTAGAGCAGGCTTAAATAAAATCCAGAAGAATAAAACAATAGAATCAATGAGAGCAGGAGCTGGTTCTTTGAGAAAATAAGCAAAATAGAAAAAACCCTAGGCAGACTTATCAAGAAAAAAAGAGTGTCTAGAAATGAGAAAGAAAAAATCAGTATGGGCACTACGGAAATACAAAGAATTATTAGAGAATACAGTGAAAAATTGTATGCTGAAAAACTTGATAACCCAGAAGGAATGAACAACTTTCAAGAAAAGTACAACCTTCCTTGGCAGACCCTGAAGGGAACAGAAAATCTGAACAGATCAATTACCTCAAGCAAAACTGAATTGGTAATAAAAATCTACCTAAAATTAAAACTCTTGGACCAGATGGCTTCACTGCTGAATTTTATCAGACATTTAGTGAAGACTTAATACCCATCCTCCTTAAAGCTTTCCAAAAAGTAGACAAGGAGGGAATACTTCCACCCTCATTCTATGAGGCCAGCATCACTCTAATTCTAAAATTAGGCAAATACACCACAAAAAAAGAAAATTATAGACCAATATCTCTGGTGAACATAGACGCAAAAACACTCAACAAAATCATAGTAAAAAATATATCAAACAGATCGTCTATCATGATCAAGTACAATTTATTCCAAGGATGAAAGGATGGTACAACATTTTGAAATCCATCAGCATCATCCACCACATTAACTAAAATAAGGACAAAAAGCACATGATCATCTCCACAGAAGCAGAAAAAGCACTCGACAAAATTCAACATCCATTCATGGTAAAAACATACCAACAAACTGAGTATAGAGGGCAAGTACCTCAACATAGTAAAGGCCATATATGACAAGACCATAGCCAACATCATACTTAACAGTGAGAAGCTGAAAGCTTTTCCTCTAAGTGGGGAACAAGAGAAGGATGCCCACTGTTTCCACTTTTCTTCAACATAGTACTGGTGGTCCCAGCCACAGCAATCAGACAACACAAAGAAATAAAAGGCATCCAGATTGGTAAAGAAGAAGTTAAACTGTCACTGTTTGCAGATGACATGATATTATACATAAAAAATCTTAAGGAATCCACCCCTAAACTACTAGTACTAAGAACTGAATTTAGCGAAGTGGCAGAATACAAAATTAATACACAGAAATCTCTTGCATTCCTAAACACTAATGATGAACTAGCAGAAAGAGAAATCAGGAAAACAATTCCATTCCCAACTGCATCAAAAAGAATAAAATGCCTAGGGAGAAACCTAATGAAGGAAGTGAAAGACCTTTGCACTGAAAACTACAAGACATTTATGAAAAAGAAGATACTAATAAATGGAAATAACATCCCTTGCTCATGGATAGGAAGAATTAATATTGTCAAAATGACCATCCTGCCTGAACCAATCTACCGATTCAGTGCAATCCCTATCAAAATGCCAACAGCATTTTTCAGTGAACTAGATCAAATAGTTCTAAAATTCATATGGAATCACGGAAGACCCCAAATAGCCAAAGCAATCATGAGAAGGAAAAATAAAGCAGGGGGTGGATTATGTTCCCCAACTTCAACCTCTACTGCAAAGGTAATTTGGTACTGGCACAAGAAAAGACCCAAAGACCAATAGAACAGGCTAGGGATCCCAGATATAAACCCAAGCAAATGTGTTTAATTAATATACAATAATGGAGCCATGGTCATATAATGGGGAAATGACAGTGTCTTCAACAACTGGTGTTGGCAAAACTGGACCGCTACATGCAAGAGAATGAAATTGGATTATTGTCTAACCCCATACACAAAAGTAAACTTGAAATGGATCAAAGACCTGAATGTAAGTCATGAAACCATAAAACTCTTAGAAGATAACATATGCAAAATCTCTTGAATATAAACATGAGCAACTTTTTCCTGGATGCATCTCCTTGGGCAAGGGAAACAAAAGCAAAAATGAACAAATGGGACTACATCAAGCTTCTGTACAGCAAAAGACACCATCAGCAGAACAAAAAGGCATCCTACAGTATGGGAGACTATATTTGTAAACAACATATCCGGCAAGTGATTAACATTCAAAATATGTAAAGCGTTCACATGCCTCAACACCCAAAAAGCAAATAACCCAATTAAAAAATAGTCACAGGATATGAACAGACGCTTCTCCAAAGAAGAAATTCAGATGGCCAAGAGGCACTTGAAAAGATGTTCCATATCACTAATTATCAGGGAAATGCAAATTAAAAGCACAATGAGATATCACCTCATACCATTTAGCATGGCCAACATCGAAAAGACTAGGAACAACAGATGGTGGCTAGAATGCAGAGGAAGGGGATCCCTCCTACACTGCCAGTGGAAATGTAAACTAGTTCAACCATTGTGGATAGCTATATGGAGGTTCCTCAAAAAACTAAAAATAGAAATTCCATTTGACCCGCGAATTCCACTCCTAGGAATTTACCCAGAGAAAAAAGTTGTGAGATATAAGAAGACATATACACCCTATGTTTATCACAGCACTATTTACAATAGTCAAGATATGGAAGCAACCTAAGTTTCCCTCAGTAGATGGATGGATAAAGAAGAAGTGGTACATATGCACAATGGAATACTATTCAGCCATAAGAAAGAAACAAATCCTACCATTTGCAGCAACATGGATGTAGCTAGACAGTATTATGCTCAGTGAAATAAGTTAGGGAGAGAAACACAAGTACCAAATTATTTCTCATATTTGTGGAGTATAACAATGAAGCAAAACTGAAGGAACAAAGCAGCAGACTCACAAACTCTAAGAAGGGGAGGGGTGCGGGAGGACGGTTGAGGAGGGAGGGAGAAGGGCATTGAGGGCTATTACGATCAGTATACATGGTGTGGGGGTGATCATGGGGAAGACAGTGTCGCACAGAAAAGACATGTAGTGATGTGGCATCTTACAACACCGATGGGCAGTGACTGCAATGGGGTATGGGGGGAACTCAATGATATATGTGGATGAATGTAGTAATCACATTATTTTTCATTTGAAACCGTCATAAGAGTGTATATCAGTGAAAGCTTAATGAAAAATAAAGTCATTAAGTATTCTGTTCTAGGCCTTGGGTACTTTGGTTATCTGAGAAGTTTGATAAATCAGTTAGTAGGTGATTTAGGTGTCAAAAAACATTCATCATTCTCTATGTACTTTTTGGAAACCTTAAATTTTTAGTAGCATTTTTATATCAGAAGAATTGAAGAGTACTGTTATATACAGAGAATGTTAAATTAAGAGGAATTAAGAGGGTTTCAGATTCAGATTTAACCCATTTGTTTACTACAAATAAGTATCATTCTACTGTATGATAAAGGTGCATTTTTTAGGAGTCTTTTGTGAAAACTGGTTTCTAATTTCCCAGGTATCCCATTAGTTTCAACTTATTTTGATAATCACAGTTGTCAAATAAAATGTAAACTTCTCAGTAAATTTACACCATATCTTAAAATATGTCTGGCTAGTCTGCCCTGGGGCATTTATAGCTCAAAAAAAAGAAGAATCACTCTCTCACAGGAACAGAGAATTTAGCAAAATAATTTCTGTTGTAAATGAATATTTGATTTTGAAATAATTTGGTGAAAGAATGTAGAAATATTTAGAATCCTGTTTGGTGTTGTACTTTCTTGAATACTTTGTAAAGAGGTAGATACTAATATTTTTGGGAAAGGAATTCATGAAACAGGATGTACAATGTGATTTTAGATTTGTTTTATATATTTATATCAATATCTATACATGCCTAGAGAAAAATAGGAAGGGTATGCACCAAAATGTTTATATTGGTTATATCTGGGTGGTAAAATCATGCAAGGTTTTTCTTCTTTGTGTTTTTCTGTATTTCCTAAATGTTCTACAATGGATATGTATATTTCACCCTCGAATAACATAGGGTTGAACTGCACAGGCCCATTTATACACATTTTTTTTCAATAAAGGTCTTGGAAAATGTTTTGGGAGACAGTTTAAAAGATCATTTTCTTTTTTCTAGCTTTCCTTATTATAGAATACAGTATAGAATTTATACAACATACAGAATATGTGTGAATATCTGTTCATGTTGTTAGTAAGGCTGCCAGTCAGCAGTATGCTTTTAATAGTTAAGTTTTTGGGGAATGAAAAGTTATAGGAGGATTTTTTTTTACTCTGTTGGGAGTCAGCACCCCTAATCCCCACATTGTTTAAGGGTCAACTATTGCATGTATCATCAGAAATAAAATAATAATATACAAGTATTTAATATTTAACATTATTTAAGATACAAATTAAAAGTCAGGGTTTAATTTGAAGATGAACATATTACATTGTTTAATACACAAGTCAAGCTAGATAAAAGGTCATAACTTAATTACATTAGTTTTGTTTTATTAGTGGGGTGGGTCGGGCAGCATACTCCACTTAACTGGGGGAAATAAGGTGGAAACACTGAGCATGTAAAAGATCAGCATTTTAAAGATGAGTTCCATTTTAGTGGTTCTCTGAAATTCAAATCATAAGGATGCTGAGTAACACTTGTTAATAATTTATTGGATATTCTTGTTTTGGTAATGATTATATTGATTTTATATTCTTAGGTGGGAGGAAATATCCTTGCTAATGTGTATTAAACTGCTGCTTTGAAGCTTATCTAGTTAGCTAATTTGATCCATTTAAAAATTTTCCTATAGGCTAAAGTGATGTCCAACGAGGCGAAAAAATTTCAGCAACGTATTCAGGCTGAGCAGAAGAAAGAACTGAATAGCCTTTTGAAGACCCAGAAGAGAGAATACAAACTTCGAAAGGAACAGCTTAAGGAGGTATTTACTTTATAAAAATTTTCAAGCCACTTACCTGCTTACTGGTTATATCCAATATTGATCTACTCATAGAACCATTAAGATAAAATTTTCTTTTTTTGTGGCCACCAACAATATATCAGTTTAAGTGAGGATATTGATTATAACCTATTACTTTTCAATGGCTGAGATCCTCAGTTGAGTGGGATCTAAAAAGTGATCTCTTGAAAATGTGAATTATTTTATAAAGCTATTATTTAGTAGCTTTCTTAAGTAATTGAGTCACTGGAAATAAAAATATTTTAGCTGTGAAAAAGAGCCATACATCTCTTCCTTTAAAAGTAAATCATACATTCTTACTTTGGGCTCAGATTACAATAATTTGTTCTTATTCTGATTTTAACACAGAAGAAGGATAAGAGGCATTTCTTCTCATCCCATTTTCTTTAATACGAAAGCATGCTAATTATGTCTTTATGGCTACAGGATTTCATGTGTGTTTGCCCTTTATGTGCTGCTTTCTTGAACTTATTTTTATCGCAGATCTAGTCTAACTGTGAGGAAAGCCATGTTGTCCTAAGGCAATTTCTGAAAGGGGATTATTATTCAGGATAGTGGTCAGGACAGGAAAATGATATGTGTCAACTACAGCATATTTATTATCTTGCAGAGAATATAAATCAGCCATCTTTTGTAGGTATAAGATGATTTTTCAGAGACTATTGACCTTATGGTTCTTCACCTATTATTCAAGAAAGAAACCAATTCTTTATTACTTTTGTGGATAAGATACTCAAACACATAAATATAAAAAGCACATGAACTTGTAGTTCTCAACTGAAGGATGTCAATGAGAAGACAGAGAGAATACAGGCATATACACAAAGAATCATTTGACTATGTTTTCCAAAATCTTTTGCCAAGAAAATTCCCCACCCACCAAGACTTCCCCAGTTTACACCCTCTTTTACAGACTGATGGACTGAAATTTTTAGTCCATGTAATTAATTATTAGCACACAGATAAATTAATCTAGATAAAATAACCATAATCTCTTTGGTATAGTGCTTTTACGTGTGTAGGAACTTGACCTATATTTAGACAAATAAGTCTTATTAAGAACATTGGTGGCACAAAGCCTTGTTATATATACCCTGCTGAGTGAGGTTCATTGATAAGATTTTTCTAAGTTTGAAGAATATAACCTGCTATGTATTCCCATTACTGTAATCTAAAAGCTAAACTCAATACTAGAACATGGGATTTGAAAAGATGGTAAATAGGATTCCCAACTGTAAATAAATATCCAACAAAATGCAGTTCTATAGTTGCTTCCTAGTGAAACCAGGTTTTAGTTTTATAAATGAATATGTTGTTTTAGATAATCCTTTAAGCATATAATTCATAGTCTAACTAATAAGTCCATTTTCTTTTAGAAGGTAGTTTTGTGTCTGCGTATGTCTGTGTGTGTGTGTGTGTTCATTTAGAATGATTATTATCAGTGTAGAGGAAGAGACATACTATAGTCCTGTGGGTGGGAAATTTCCTTGGCAAAAGATTTTGAAAAACAGCCAAGTGATTCTGTATATGCCTGTATTATCCCTGTCTTCTCATTGACATCCTTAAGTTGAGAACTACAAACTTATGTGTTTTTTATTTTTATGTGCTTGAATATCTTATCAATGAAAGTAATGAATAATTGGTTTCTTTCTTGAACAACAGATGAAGAACCATAGGTTAACAGTCTCTAAAAATAATCATCTTAGACCTGGGAAAGATGGCTGATTTATATTCTCTGCAAGGTTCATGCATTTTAGGTTGAAATATACTAGTATTAATTAACATCCTCGGGTTTGCATCATTGAATGTATTGTCAATATTCTCATCTTGTCCAGTATAAATACATTCTTTTTAGGTAGTTTGTGAGATGATATTTGAAATGCTGTAGAAAAACATTGGTCTTGCCTTTTTCAGTGGTTATAGTGCTGAATCTATTCTAAAAGGTCTCTGTTTTCCTTTTGTTTTGTTGATTTTTCCATTTAATTTCCGGTCTTTTATACTGAACCCATCCTTAACTTTGCCAAAAACTTAGCATTTCTATTGTTGAAACCAAGAAGTGAGCCATAACTATATTTTAACCTTAATTTTAATTCATGTGTGATTTTAACTTGAAAGCACTGTCTTGTTCCCTTTTTTGGAGGACTTTAAATAAAGATGTTTTACTTCATTCACCAATCATTGTGTGCTTTCAAAGCTACGAGCCATCCTAAATATAGCTGTGCAAAGCTAAAAAGTATGCGTGTTTTCTAGTGTATGTTTTCTCTTTTCTTGTCCTACTTCATGGATAACTCCAGAAACAGAAAAATACTACCTACCTCCTTTAAGGTCATTGCCCTGCCTGCCCATGAGAGAGGGCACAAATTAAGTAGTTTAACTGAAGATTACCAGCCACCAAATAGTATATTCATGTAGTTAATTTTTATGTATTTTGATCTCAGTTGTTTTTTATCTTGCCAGGAGCTGAATGAAAACAAGAGCACCCCAAGAAAAGAAAAACAGGAATGGCTTTCAAAGCAGAAAGAGAACATACAGCATTTCCAAGAAGAGGAAAAGACCAATCTTCTTCAGCATCAGAGACGGTACCTAGAGCTGCAATGCCGTCGCTTCGAAAGAAAGCTGTTACTCGGGTGCCATAACTTGGAGCAGGACCTTGTCAGGGAGGTATGTGTAAATGGTGTGAAATCAGAATCTTCCTGAAAATATGTCAGTCACATCCCACCCTCAGGGCCTTAGAGAGCCTCTGCTTGCCTTTGCCTAAGTCCTTCTTCCCTGAAACCCAGCCCACACGGTTCACCTTCTCCCTCACTTCATATCTCCTCAATTCTGATCTCCAAATCCTCCTCCCTTCTTTAAATATTCTTGCACTCCTCTCTCTCTCTCTCTCTCTCTCTCTCTCACACACACACACACACACACACACACCACACACATACACATGTACGTGCACACACTTTTTATGGGGATCTCTCTCTCCCCAAGTAGAATGGAAATTAGATGAAGTCCCAGGTTCTGTTCAGGGCTTTTATATCCAGTGGCTAGATATATCCAGGCCTTGTAGCTAGTGGCTGGCCCATAATAGGTATTCAATAAATATGTATTAAGTAAATATATAATAAATATTAATTCCATGAAAGAACTGTTAATTTTTAAATATGAGAAAATTAATTGGATAACTTATGCCTTTTCATCTGAAATGGGTGCCATGAAGGTATATACTACCATTTAACATAATTGTATAATCATGAAATTATTCATTGGGAATATGTAGAAACTTATGCCAATGAAAACAACAGTTCTCATTATCAAGTATACCTATGAGCATAGATCAATTTATTTCCAAGAGTGGCTTAAAATAAACTTCAAGTATAACATAATTATTCAAATTCACTAATAATTAAAGAAATTCAAATGAAAACAATTGCATCAATTAGATAAGATCGGTCTAAAAACTTGGTAAGTCCAAGTAGTGGCATGGTAAAGTGGTCAATGCCGGTAAGAATATAAATTGACACTGCCATTTTGGAGCATAATTCAGCAGCTTTAACCATTTAATTTGCATGTATCTTCTACCCATCGAATCCGCTTCTAGAATTCTATCCTAAAGAAATAGTAACATAATTATATGGTGTATTATGTGTAGATGTTTATTGAAAATTTGTCATAAAACAAGAAATAGAAAAACTATGGCATCAGAAAGCACAAGCTTCCTATAAAAAATTTTTTAAAAATCTGTATTTGTCCATTATATTTTTAGGTAAAGAAAGCATATTATATGCCTATAATATATATTGTTATACAATTGTAAAACTGTATGTTTTTGTGTAATAGTTGTGTCACGATAAGCGTGGGGATGCTTGGGAAACATGCACCAAATGTTGGCCCCTGGAGAAGGGGCAGCAGAGGCAAAGGGGGTACGTCTGACTTCCTTCTACATAGAAAAAGAGAGAGAATGTGTGTATGTGTGTGTGTTGTACATTTAATCTTTTAAACTGGAAAAAATTGTAGTAACATTTATTGATCATGAGGTAGGTATTCTGAGAGCTTTCCACTTATGAACTCATTTCACTCTCACGTTAATTTTATGAAACAGCTATGTTATGGTCTCCATTTGAGAAGTCATGAAATGGCAGCACAGAGAGTTTAAGTAATTAACCCAAGGACTCACTGCTTGTCAGTAGCAGAGCCAGGATTCAGAAAGCAGGCAGCCTAGCCCTAGAGTCTTGTGTTCTTAACCACTGCACTATACTGGGTATACTGCATGTAATAGAATTGAATGTATACTCTGAAGAAATTCAAAGGATGACTTAGAAATCCTGTTCAATACAAAATTAGGAAACATGAATGATGGAAAGAGAGTACAAAGGACATTAAGTCTCTTGGGACAGATTTGATATGTCTTAAGCTTATTGCTAAAAGCAATATAAATAGTAAATGAACAGATAAGGCAATTGTACTACTAATTGCCCATTTTCTACAGTTCCAGTAATTAAAGTCTAATATTCACTGTGCAGCCATTATTAAATCAGAGAATTACATCAATATATCCTGGTTATTCTGTTTCTTAGGATTTTTTTTCTCCTGGCATTGTACATCAGCAAATTACACCTTTGTCTTTTTTTATGGATTAGGAATTAAATAAAAGAAAGGCTCACAAGGACTTAGAGCATGCAATGCTGCTGCGACAGCATGAGTCCATGAAAGAACTGGAGTTCCGCCACCTCAACACAGTGCAGAAGATGCGCTGTGAATTGATGAGTCTGCAGCATCAAACCGAGCTCACTGACCAGCTGGAGCGTAATAAACGGAGAGAGCGAGAACTGAGGCGGAAGCATGTCATGCAGGTTCGACAGCAGCCTCAGAGTCTGAAGGTACATTTAGCCTAAGCTTCTTGGCAAAGGAGAACAGATAAAAGGCATCATGTAACCAGTAAAAGTCTAAGCCAGATGCCTGTCATCAAGAAATTAAATAAGCTTTTTTCTTTTCATTTTTAGCATGTTTGGTTAGTGTTGGTGTAGAGGGTCTATGGCTACAGACTTCTGCTTGTGTATTTCTCAGCAGAGTACCAAAAAATGGCCAGAACTTTTTAACTGTGGAAAGTGTCATGAATAAGATTCAAAATTCTCATTTTAAGTGTACTCAAGTGTCCAGTGTTGAAACTACAGTCTACATATCAACATACTAACCTGCTGGCTTCTCTCTGTTGTTCCAAGTTTTATAGTTTTGGAATCTTATTTCTCTGAATGTGATTTGTATCCAAAAGAGTCAGTAAGTTCTTAATTAGTACAGAAACCAGTGAATGAAAAATGCCTTTTTACCCCCTCTCCCTTCATTGTCAATACTCATCTTTAGAGGAATAGTGGAATTATCACACTGTTACTCCCATTCTTTCTGTGTTTGGTAACATAGGTAAGACCAGGGCATGTGTAGTTGGAGTGTATTTTTAATTAGTACATCAGAGTGAAGCAAGGTATTATATGCTGTCTTGTAGACAAATAAGGAAAGACAAGTGTTGGTGATATATAATATCAAAGGACTTTAAATTTTGTATTTGCTTTGATAGAGAAATATATTTATATGATGCCAAAGTGTATTTATTATAAAGTTAAAGGTTTCCCTCTCCTTGTTCTTTAGGCCACCTGGTCCAGCCCCCTCTACCAAAATCAACCAGAGTTAACAATTCCAAGGAATTTTCAAATTTTATAACTTGTAATGAATATGTGAAGTATAATCACATGAATCTTAATAAACAAAAAACCAAAATGACCCACTATATATGTTGTCACCCACAGTAGTACCTCAGTTAATCTGTACATGTCTGCACATTGTAAACTTGTGTTTACATCCAATAAAGCCCCGGTTCCACACTATCTTCTTTACCCCCTTTTCAAACTCTTTGACCATTTAACTATAAAACTATCAGGTAACAACACTTACCTGAATAACTCTCCTAAAGTGAAGTGAAATTCACTCACAGAAGTAATCTGTGTCCAAACCAGAAGCTAAACCACACCTAGTGGTGTCTCTGATTCCTATTCAACTCCATTCATACAAGTTGTCCTGAACAAAACACAGAACCAAAGCTAAGATTTGCCCTTTCCTTGTGAATCTAAGTCAAATTTTATACTTTGCTGTATCTTCAAAACAGCTAATGAACATTGTTTACAGAGTGGCTCGTACGTTGACTACCCTCATAACCGTCATTAGTTAATGCTTATCACAATCAGAATTCATAATGATTTTCCAGATTTACTTTGTCTTTGTAGTGGGTACATAGTAGGGTTTCCCACCAAAAGATATTTAAAGCATGTCTATAAAATGAATTACAGTTTTAAAGTGAGCAGCGCCCAGAAGTAAACCAACCTGAAAGCTTGTTTAGTTTTCTTTGGTCAGACCATAAATCTGATATGACTTCATTTCTCTGGGGCTTGGAAGAGGTTAGTTGTTTGCTGTTTAGCCCTTCCTTTTGGTTCCCTGCTGTGGCAGCCTTCTCAGTTTGAATGCTTGTAGACACTAGTCTGATTTTCACAGATACTGTTAAAAAATCGAGGGGAAAGATAACGTCTCACAATCGTAGTCAGACTTCAGATAGGAAGCGTCCCTCTCATGATACATAAGGTCAAGATTTTCCATAAAAGAGATTGTTCTGTTACTTTAGTCGGAAAGAAAATCACCATGTTCCTCTTAGTTGTATATATCTATATACTTGCACAATTTGAACAAAACAGACTATTTTTTTTAAATTAAGGTATCATTGATAAACAATCTTAAGAAGGTTTCACATGAACAACATTGTGGTTTCAACATTCATTCATACTATCCAGTCCCCCCCAACCCACTGCAGTCACTGTCCATCAGCATAGTAAGACACTATAGAGTCATTGCTGTCTTCTCCGTGCTGTGCTCCGTTCCCCGTGACCCCACTATATTGTGAGTGCTAATGATACTGCCCTTAATCCCCTTCTCCCTCCCTCCCCACCCACGTTCCCCAACCCCTTCCCTTTGGTAACCCTAGTCCCTTCTTGGAGAAAACAGACTCTATTTTAACATCATGTCATTTCATTTACATAAGTAATAGTTGTAACCTTTTTAGGTAAATTTGTACTTACTAAGTAGTAGTTCAACTTCAATAGCTGCAACTATTCCAACTTTCTCCAAGACTTTAAGGGGGATAGGAGGACTTCAGTTTGCACACTTAGGTAAGCTGACAGTATTTGTAGACATTGGGGCACCATTTCTGAGGAATAACTTGGGTAAACACCTATTGTTTATCTGCCATTTCTTCAGCTGCCATCAGGTGATGTTTTCTCAGTATTAAGTGATTAAGAAACAACTGGAACATGTTTATCCTGCTTTCACTTGAGTGAAACATTGAGGAATATAGTTTGTTCTTGGTATAAGTATTAATCTTGTCGAAAAAATTTTCCAGGGCATTCCTTTTTGTCATTAGCTAGTGATATGGAGTGACTATAGTTTTCTTGGCAATATATTTGAATATTTAAAAGGTTTTTAAAGAATGGAGGCTGTTACACAAAGTCAGAAGAGAATTCTAAATTTCATTGTTCCATTTCTGGCTAACTTGGAGGAATTTTATTAACCAAGGGCAGTATTTAAGAGCAGTGCTAAGAGTAACTAAACCAAGAGTTTGTCTTTCTTTCTAGACATTTCTTGACCCTTCACAGAATAAAGGCACATGACTATGACTTAGTACCTCAATTGGTGTAAAATGCAGAAAAGGATATATATTTGATTTTGTAGTAATGGAGCAAAGAGTGTGTACTAGTTCCCTGACAAGAGTGTTTGGTCATACATGCATTTGCAGACTTAGTCAACCATTCAATATCTGGCAGTATATATATTGAGGTAAATAATTTCAACTGTAGGTTCTGCCTTTGTGTAGCAAATGAGTGTTGTTACTTGTAGGCCTGATGGGTACACCTTATCAAATAGATCTCATCTTGCTAAGTTTTGTTCTATGAAACTTGAGTTCATAGAATAATTAACCTGTGATTTAAAGCCAGAGTTATTCTGTTTCTGAACTCAAATTATTTTATCTCAAAAATGTTTATGTAGTTCATGTCTGCTATCATTACCACAAGAAGGGTTGTCCCTTCCCTTGCCTTATAACTTTTCTTTGACCTTTGAAAGATTAGTTAGCTGACTTTCAGGTTTTTGTTCGTGGTGCTAAAGAGTAAACCCTAAGGAGAAGCAGACCCAAAACTTAGCCATCTTAACTGAGCGGTATGACCACAACATTAATGAAATGCTCTCCACTCGAGCTGTAAATTTATTTTACTTAGGCAAAACAAATTTAGTGCCCCTTTCCTTCCACCGCCTGAATATAATCCTAACAATTGAAATATTAAGTTGGAAATGAAAACTCTGCTGCACCTTGGGAAATAGTGATGGTGGCCCATATTCTGCTTGGAAATATGCATGATGCATATGTAATTCTCCTTGATACATTTGGACATGAGGCTCCACATAGGCTCTCTGCTGGTGCCTTGCAGAGGTTCAGTACATATACCAACAGCGCATCAAGATTGGAGAAGCAACTTTGTTAAGCAGTGTTCAAAGAGTAGTACTTTATCGGGAATCCAGATGGTCACATTTGAGTGCAGCTACAAAATAGTTGCTATGTAAGTTTACAGACTTTTTCTTAATGGGCCAGATAGTAAATATTTTAGGAGGAAAAATTGAAGTTGTTATGTGGGTATTTACATAGCCATTTAAAATGTGACCATTTCAGAATGTAAAAAACCATCCCTAATTAGTGGACTATTGAAAAACAAAAAGTCAGGTAGCTGTTCAGATTTGGCCCATAAGCTGTGGCGTGCTTGTCCCTGTTGTGTAGTTATTTCCATTGGAGAGAAGAGATTCACAGTCTTATATCAATCAGATTCTATGTTTTTCTTTAAAAAATAATGATTATTTAGGCATCATCCAAATAGCTTATGATAGCTTTATCCTTATAACGCCGTCATTGGTTGCTGTGTTTTCCTTTTCCAGAGAGGTTTACTCCAAGATGTAAAAGAGAACAGTTGTGCCCTATGGAAGAGTAGTCGGTCTTCACTTACACCTCCTCCTTTCCATAGGTCATGAGAAGGCAGCTCACAGGAGGATATCTGTTTTCTTTCTCTCTTTCAGCGGCATTTGGATGAAGCACAGGAGGCAGAGTGCCAGGCTTTGAAAACGCAGCTGCAGCAGGAACTGGAGCTGTTGACTGAACTTCAGAGCAAGATCAAAATGCAGGCTGAGGCACAACACGCTCAAGAGCTTCGGGAGCTTGAAGAGAGGGTCTCCCTCCGCAAGGCACTCTTAAAACAACAGGTATACATAATACAAAAAAGGAATTGTGCCAGTATTTGCTTTCATCAAAATTATTTCATAAATATATTTTCATGATGACAGAGGTGGTATTAGATTGTTTTCACAATATCATATTTCCTTAATTCTAGTTTTGGTAGTGTTTTCTTTTTCTTCAGAATTACTGATTCAGTAATGAACCTTAAAATTAATGAGTGTGATATATTAAAGGAATATACTTAAGTAGTAATTGCTAGAGGAATGATGTGGAGTTATGCGAAGACAGTTGAATTGTAAAAGGATAGCTCTGGCTCCAGCTTCCTCACTTCTTTGTGTACCTAGTTGTACCTACAGAAATTGGAGAGAAACTTGGATAGTGAAGGAAAAAACTTTAGTAATTGCTTGAGAGAGACAAGGAAAAGGGATCAGAAATATACTTTATTCATTCATCCCTGGTCTGAAACTGTACAGATTGATGCATTACTAGAAAAGAGAAGGTAAAACCAGTTTTACACAGATGAAGTGTCACGCTGAAAACAGTATTTCTAGATGTAGCTTTATTTATTTTACTTAATCTTTGTCATATATATTACAACTAGAATCCCTTAATTCACTTGTGTCCTTTAAGGTACTGAGGCTGTATGTGTGTGTGTGTGTGTGTTGGAGAAAGAACAATGGGTAGAAGCTTTTGAGAAAAAAAAGAGAGGAAAGGCATTTGTCCTGAGTAGTAGTAGAATATCAGTTGTATCCAGGATTGAATGCTATGTTCCAGAATTCCAGAGCCATAAGTTCCCAGCAGCTGGCATGGTCTTAGGTCCATTGTAAGTTAACACGTACCTAATGGTTTTGTCTATTAAAAATTGTCATTACTTCTGGACCATTAATTGGCCCATAGATTTTCCTCTACTTTCTACAGTTCTTGTGATAAAAATAGAATACCTCATTTCTATTAAAAAAAATATGTTCTTAAAAACTCCACCTAAATAAGGTGTTGCTATTTCTCTGGCACAGCTGTCTTTATTACTGGCTCCTTTAAGAGTTACCTGCCTCTAAAAATTATCTCAATTGTGTTTCTCATTCAAGATGGGAAGACAGAAACATATAAATTTTTAGAAAAATGTAGTTGTCCCATGTACAGAATTCATAAATCTGCCTGATTTCAACTTACATATTTAAAATTTAATCTAAAGTTCCATCTCTTATGCTTCAAAATTATCACTAAAAGAGAAACCTGTAGTATTTCAGTAACAGTGTTATGAGAGAAATATTGGTACTGTTTTATTTGTATTTTTAGCTCCACCTAGTGGCTCCGAGTTTAAGAGTGCTAATTAGTATCTTAGGTGTAGTCTTATTTCAATATATGAACTAAGGCCTTATGTTCTACAAAATCAGGTAAAATGTTGGCATAGGGCTGATACCATTGCCAGAAGTGCAGTGGCACTCTCATACATTGTTAATGCATTTTGGAAAGCAATTTGGAAGTATATATTGATCTTTGAAAATGTTAAGCAAAGAATTTAGAGAGTTTAGAGAAAAGAAATCCTGAATACAGGAAAAGCAATACGCATCAATATGTTAATTATGGCAGTTTATAATGGTTTAAAACACCTAACCATCTAAAATAATTAAGTGCTTATGACCAAGCCACTTAATAAAATCCTACTCAACCATTTAAATAATGACTATAAAGATAGTATTAATGTGGAAAAATGCTTATGAGGTGTTGAATAAAGACAAATCACACTTAAAGTGAGTTGAACTAATACTTATAATGGCTATATTAGTATGGTAGACTGGTTGTGGTAGTTTGTATTTGATAATAGACATGCATAAGATTATTTAGTATTAAAAATAATAAAAGAAACAGTGGAATGAATCTACAGTGCTTTGAGTTGCTGCTTGATTTTTAGGGCTCATGTTTATATTTCAAGTGAAGTGAATGACTATAAAGCAGTTTGGCGTCAGTCAGTTGGCAACTACCAAGGCAGTGATATACCCATGGTATGATTTGAAAACATTGTAACATCCGTATTTTCTGTACTTTGTGCCTACTGGTTGTACAGATAAGAAACAGTCATCTGAAAATAGAGGTGGAACCAGAGAGAATGTTAGTTGTTTATAGATGAATAATAATTCTGTTTGAAGATTGCTTTCAGCCTCCAAATGAACCAAGAATTGTCCTCCAGGTCGAGACACCAACAGAGGGCGCCTCAGTTGAGGATCACATGAGGTCTTACTGCAACTTTCCTTGTGCTTCATTTACATTAAAGTTTCAGCAAAATGACAACATAACTATGTGCATTTCATACATGCATAAAAAGTGGCAGTATTCCCAAAGTATAAATGGGCTTTTGTCTTAACACTTCCTCTAATTTTCCCTGAATATTTCACTTAATATCAACAAGATGGTTGGTAGTTTTTAAATAAGAATTGACAATTGGAGTATCTTACAGGACCTTCCAAACTGAAAATATTCACACATTTGATTTCAGAGAAGATAGGTTAGGAGAGAAGTCTCAGAAGTCTAATATCCAGTGAAACCACCTTTCTTATTTATAGTAATAAATAAGATATTTTCAAAGAAATGGGGGTTAATATAACCTATCACAAATCTTAGTTTTAATTTTTAGTGAAAAATATTCTGAGTTTCTTAAATGACAAAACTAATTCAGCAAATAAAATTGAAGCTGTGCTTACTGGATAAAAGTGGATAAGCATTAATGTGTTTAATATTTTTATCATGAGTTTCCTTCAAGTAATATACAGGGCATTCAAATTAGTTAAATACTCAGTACAAGCCTATCCTTTATTAGGTCCTTTGAATTAAATGTTCTTAATAAATGGATTTTTGAAATTTTAAAATAGAAAACATTTAAAAGAAAAATTTGAAGTTATTTGAATCCTTACAGATATATAAATTTAATTCTATATGAATTGGGTATTTTATATGTAGATATTAAAAGAGTGGAAAAGTTATTTTACAAATACATATTTTTTTAAACTTGGCAATTATAGAGAAACAAATAGAAATTAAAATGTCTTTAATCTCACCACTCAGAAATCACCAGTTAACAATTTGATATCTTTCCCTTAGAAGCAGCATTGTGTCTAATCTAGGTTCTCTTTCAACCTTCATTAGGAAGTGCCCTCTCTAAACCTTTGTAACACTTTAGTACTTAGAGTTCAATAATTTTCAAACTCACCCTACCAAAGTCCATTCTGGCCTATTTGTAATTCCCCACACACATTTTATCATTCTGCATGCCTTTGCCCATGTTCCCTCTGCTGAAAATATCTTCCCCTTCCCTTGTCTTCTGGTAACCTTGTACTTTTCCTTCCGAATCCAGTTTCTGTCACCTTCTCTGAGAAGACTTCTTTGCCCTACTCCTCTTCCCCTATAGAGTGAAGTACTCCATCCCTTTATATTTCTGCTTTACCTTATAAATCTGTTATTACATCTTACATTATGTGGCAGTTTTTTATTTGTATGTGTTTCTATGCTAAATTGTGTGTTTTTAAAAGGGCACTTTAAGAAACGATACATAAGAGGGGACTTGATAATATGGGTGAATGTTGTAACCACAATGTTGCTCATGTGGAACCTTCATAAGATTGTATATCAATGATAACTTGGTAAAAAAAAAGATACATAAAAATTAAGCACATTTGTTGAGCTAGATTTCTGTGTAGAGAACAATGATTATTGGCTTAAGTCCTCAAATATCTTAAAACCTAATTTAATACTTCTTTACAAATACTCTTTATTTCCTATTTTTTAAAAACTTTGTTTCATGGAAATTTTCAAACATACAGAAAAAGTATTAGTGAAATTATTAAGAACTAGTACAATGAAGTCCCCAAATACTCATTACCCAACTTCAACAGTTATCAGTATCTTGCTTATATTTCATCTGTTTCCCGACTCCACGTGCGGCTTTTTAGGGGAGCAGAATAGGGGGCAGAGTATCTGAACTATTTTAAAGCAAATCCCAGCATAGAATCATTTCACTCCCAACACAGATAAGGAAATAAGGACTCTTTTACTTCAACATAGTCATAATTCCATTGTGTTAACTAAAAAAATTATAATAAATGTTTAAGATTATCTAATACTCAGTCCATACTTAGATTTCCCTTTGTATCTAAAAAAAGGTCTTCTTGGTTTATTTAGATTGGGGCCCAAACATGGCGTAGACATTGCATTTGATTGTCTCTTAAGCCTTTTAGTCTCCCGTGCCCTTTTTTTTATTATTGTGGACTGGCTCACTTGCTTTGTAGGAATTCTCGCATTTGAATTTGGCTGATTCCATCCTCGTGGTGTCATTTAATGCATTCCTCTTTACTTTACATTTCCTGTAAACTGGTAATTAGATCTAGGGGCATGATTATATTTACTTTAAATTTTTTTCTTTTAAAAAATTTTTGTGAGGAATTTTCATAAGGGTTACTGTGTTACACTTCCTTTTGCATCACATCAAAAGATATATAATGTCTAGTTGTCCCACTTTGAAGTCATATTTGGTGAGTGGGCTCAAATATTCTCAATTTCTCCATCAACTTCTTCCCATTGTCATTGACTTTATTGTGTATTTTTTCACACTAACAACTATTTCTATCAGCTATATATATTTGTAAACCTTTGAGTTGTCCAAAACTGATTCTGACAGCTACCCAACCCCTGATATCTAAGTACATAGAGTCTCCTTACTTTCTAATAGAAACTTTATGGGTTTTGTTTGTTTTTCACTTAATGCTCTCATCTTCCTGGAATATGGTATCAGATGAGATTCCATTTTTATTTTCTTGCAGATGGTTAGCCACTTGTGCCTGTGTTGTTTTTCCCATTAAATTAATTAGTGCTTTTCTCCTGCATAAAAAATTTACAAACTTCATTCTGTTTCTATTTTACTAATTACTGGTTCCTACACCAATACCATATTTATTATATTAGAGTGACCTTATGGTATATCTAATAAGGCTAGATTCTCCTTACACATTTTCTTTTTCAATCTTTTTACCTAATGGATTTGGTAGCCATTGATGATAATTGCCTTGATTTATTATTTCAATAGAGATTATTACCTTTGCTTTTAAGAACTTGATTTTACATATTTTAGCAATATAAGTTATATATGATTTAAATGTACATCCTTTAAAATAGCCAGAGTGGACATTTTTCTGATTCACTTTAAACCAGAATAATTAGTTACTGTAGTTTATAGATTTTTTAAAATAAATGAGCTTTCTTTTTGTTTCCCCTCACCAACCCACAACAGATGAAAGAAGAGATATTGACTTTACAGAATGAGTGCACTGAAAGGATACGAAGCCTGCTGGAGCGTCGAGCAAAAGAGATGAAAGCTTTCAACTCTGAAAGCGAGGGACTAGGTTTTAGAAATGTCCTTTCTAACCTTGCCCCTGAGGCATTCAGCAACCGCTCCCCCGGAGCTCCTCACAGGGGACATCCCATAGGTGGCCTACCACAAGCCTGGGGCCATCCAATACAAGGTGGGTCCCCAGCCATGCAGGTCACCCTTCTGAACCAATGCATGGGATACCCCGAGGTCGCAGTACGGGAGTTCGCAATAGCCTTCGGGTTCTGAGGCGGACAGCTGCCAGAGGATGGATGGAACAGCGCATGAACAGAAGCACCAGTGTCACTTGACAAATATCCAATGGGTCACACATGTCTTACACGTAACTTAATAATTGAGAATGGCGAGGAGGAGCCAAGATGGTGGCGTGAGTAGGACAGCGGAAATCTCCCAAAAACATACATATTTTTGAAAATAGAACAAATACAACCATTCCTAAAACAGAGACCAGAAGATACAGTACAACAGCCAGGCTACATCTACATCTGCGAGAACCCAGTGCCTCACGAAGGGGGTAAGCCGTGGCCAGGTAGGACCCGAGCACCCCCCACCCCAGCTCCTGGCAGGAGGAGTGGGAGCCGGGAGGGAGAGGGAGCCCAGGACTGCTAAATACCCAGCCCTAGCCATCTTCACCAGAGCACGGACACACAGTGCATGGTGTGCTGGATACTAGGAAAACTGAACAGTAAAACCTGCGAGCAGGTCCCCGCAGCCAGCGCACCTGGGACAAAAGAAAAGCAAGTGCGTTTTGAAGGTCTTAAAAGGACAGGGGTCTCACAGCCAGACGGAGGTGTCCCGGCACACTCAGCCCAGCAGCTGGGAATCCCGGGGAACTCCAGGCGCCCCAACCCCCTGGGCGACAACGCAGCTCAGAAGCCCCTCACAGTGATAAATGGCCTCCCGCCCATTCCCCCTCTGGCATGGCCCCGCCAGAGCAGAGCAGCAGCCTAAATTGGCCACTCCCACAGCAACTGCACGGAGCTTACTCCACAGTAGCGGGGCAAGAATCAGAGACCCCATCTGCACGCAGCTGCCCAGTAAAAGCCGCTAGAGGTCACTGTTCCCCCAGGAAAGGAAGGCCAGGAGCAAGTGGATAGGGACTTTGATCACCCAGCTGACACACATGCCAACTGCCTACGACTACCTCTATCACCATGAAAAGGCAGAAGAATTTGGTAACAGACCAGACTAACCCAGACATTCTCCCGAGAGGGAATCTGAGGAGATCGATTTAACCAATCTTCCTGAAAAAGAATTCAAAATAAAGGTCATAACCATGCTGATGGACCTGCAGAGAAATATGCAAGAGCTAAGGAGGGAGAATATAGAAATAAAACAATCTCTGGAAGGACTTAAAAGCAGAATGGACGAGATGCAAGAGGCCATTAATGGAATAGAAATCAGTGAACAGGAACACTGAGAAGCGGACACAGAGATAAAAGGATCTCCAGGAATGAAACAATATTAAGAGAACTGTGTGACCAATCAAAATGTAACAATATCCATATTATAGGGATAGCAGAAGAAGAAGAGAGAAAAAGGGACAGAAAGTGTCTTTGAAGAATTAATTGCTGAAAACTTCCCCAAACTGGGGAAGGAAATAGCCTCTCAGATCATGGAAACACACAGAACTCCCAACACAAGGGACCCAAGGAGGACAACACCAAGACACATAATAATTAAAATGGCAAAGATCAAAGACAAGAACAGAGTAGTAAAGGCAGCTAGAGAGAGAAAAAAGCTCACCTACAAAGGAAAACCCATCAGGTTATCATCAGACTTCTCAACAAAAACCTTACAGGCCAGAAGAGAATGGCATGATATATTTAATGCAATGAAACAGAAGGGCCTTCAATGAAGGATACTGTATCCAGCATGATTATCATTTAAATATGAAGGATGGATTAAACAATTCCCAGACAAACAAAAATTGAGGGAATTTGCCTCCCACAAACCACCTCTACAGGGTATTTTAGAGGGACTGCTCTAGATGGAAGCACTCCTAAGGCTAAACAGATGTCACCAGAGAAAATAAAATCACAGCAAAGAAAGACGACCAATCAAATACTAACTAAAGGCAAAAAATAAAATCAACTACCCACAAAAGCAGTCAAACGAAACACAACAGAGCACACACACACACACACACAAACACCCAACGTACAAAGAATGGAGGAGAAGGAATAAGAAGGGAGAGAAATAAACAATCATCAGACTGTGTTTATAATAGCTTAATTAAGTGAGTGAAGTTAGACAGTAAGATAGTAAAGAAGCTAACCTTGAACCTTTGGTAACCAAAACCTAAAGCCTGCAGTGGCAATAAGTACATATCTTTCAATAATCACCCTAAATGTAAATGGACTGAATGCACCAATCAAAAGACAGAGTAATAGAATGGATAAAAAAGCAAGACCCATCTATATGCTGCTTCCAAGAGACTCACCTCAAACCCAAAGACATGCACAGACTAAAAGTCAAGGGATGGAGAAAGATATTTCATGAAAAAAATAGGGAGAAAAAAGCAGGTGTTGCAGTACTAGTATCAGACAAAATAGACTTCAAAACAAAGAAAGTCACAAGAGATAAAGGACATTATATAATGATAAAGGGGTCAATCCAACAAGATATAATCATTGTAAATATATGTGCACCCAATACAGGAGCACCAACATAAGTGAAACAAATACTAACAAAATTAAAGGAGGAAACAGAATGCAATGCATTCATTTTAGGAGACTTCAACACACCACTCACTCCAAAGGACAGATCCACCAGACAGAAAACAAGTAAGGACACAGAGGCACTGAACAACACACTAGAACAGATGGACCTAATAGACATCTATAGAACTCTACACCCAAAAGCAACAGGATACACATTCTTCTCAAGTGCACATGGAACATTCTCCAAAATAGACCACATACTAGGCCACAAAAAGAGCCTCAGTAAATTCAAAAAGACTGAAATTCTACCAACCAACTTCTCAGACCACAAAGGCATAAAACTGGAAATAAATTGCACATAGAAAGCAAAAAGGCTCACAAACACATGGAGGCTTAACAACATGCTCCTAAATAATCAATGGGTCAACAACCAAATCAAAATAATTGAGAATGGCCATTCCGCTGGAACGGTCCACCAAAAGAAACTCCCTGTACACATCATCACAAGCAGCCTCCTCACTTGGGTACTACCATGTGGAAGCTGAGTACATATGGTATATTTTATTCATATTTGTAAAGTGTTCTGTTTTGTGTTTACTAATTGGGATGTCATAGTATTTAGCTGTCAGGTTTTATGTTTTGTTTTGGTTTTAACTCTTGGGGAAATTTTATGTAAAGGGGAATTGGTGTGTATGTGTGTTTATCAAATACACACACACACACACACACATATAGTGCATGTGGTCAAAAGAAACTGGTTAGATGGGGGTATTTTCTGAAAACTGCAAAAACAATTCAGCAACGTGGCTTGAGTCATCACTTTTGGACAACTCTGTCCTAAGAAATTTGTGAAAAGATCTAAAGCCTTTCTCTGTATACCCCAGGTTCTTATGAGCCGCTCACAGGAGGCAGCATATGCTAAAACAAGTTATTATGGAAACACACCTGTATCCCCTCACCAATGTATTTTGTTTATTAAATAAATGTATTTTGTCTGACTTTTGTTTATTAAATTGGCCTCATTTGGAGTAGGAAAAAAGGACTAATTGTTAAGGAAAAAATGGATACACTGGAAATCATCAGCATTAAAAACATCTGCTCATTAAAGTCATCAGTAAGAAAATGAAGAGGTAAGTCACAGTTCTTGAGAAAAAATACACAATACATAAATTTAAGAAAGGATTTATATCCATAATATATAATTCCTATGACACTGTGAGAGAAAAGCAATCAACCTAATTTTAAAACAAGTGAAAGACTTGAACAGACACTTAACCCAGAAAGATATAAACGCCAAAAAGCACATGAAAAAGTACTCAACATCAAGGAAAGGCGAATTAACTATGAGATGCCATATATACCCATTAGAATGGTTAAATATTAAAAGATGGACATTGACAAATGCTGATGGGTGTGTAATATGGTACAATGACTTTGGAAAAAGGATTGGCAGCTTATTCTAAAGTTAAACTGTTCAGACAGACCCCCCATATCCCACATTTGGGTTCTTGTGATGACTGGGAGATCTCTACTTAGATCAGGATACCAAAACAAGTTACCCTGATTTACCCAACATAGGTTTTGGAAATTCTGAATAATTTAATGCCCACTGTGTAAGACATTGCCCGGAGAAGCAGACCCAAAACTTAGCCATCTTAACTGAGCAGTATGAACACAACATTAATGATGAAATGCTCACCACTCGAGCTGTAAGTTTACTTTACTTAGGCAAAACAAATTTAGTGCCCCTTTCCTTCCACCACCTGAATAAAATCCCAACAATTGAAATATTAAGTTGGAAATGAAAACTCTGCTGCACCTTGGGAAATAGTCATGGTGGTCCATATTCTTCTTGCTCTCTTACAAAAGAAAATAATTTGAAATAGCAAAGGCTATTTATTACCAGCCTTTTACTAAAAGACTTTATGGGACCTAGGAATATGTTAGACACTAGGGCTGCAGAATGACTAGGAAACTGTCTCTGCTCCTAGCAGGCTGGGAGACACCACTTATAAAGAGCACCTGAGTAAACTTTATAAAACATTATATACAACCTAGTGAGTGTGAAGTAGTATTTAATTGTGGTTGATTTATATCCCTTATGATTAACAATGTTTAACATCTTTCCATTTGCGTATATGCCATTTTGTATATTTTCTTACATATCTTACAATTAAAATTGGCAGTTGATAGTGTTCTTTATATAATCTGAATACTAGGCCCTCAGATATATGACTTCCAAATGTTTTCTTTTTTTTACTTTCTTGATAATGTCCTTTGATGCTATATTTTTAATTTAATGAATTACAACTTATCTATTTTTTCTTTGTTGCTTGTACTTTGATGTTATATGTAAGAAATTGCTGTCTAATTCAAGTTCATGAAGATTTACAACTACGTTTCCTTCTGAAAATTTCATAGTGTTAGTACTTGCATTTAGATCTTTGACCTATTTTGATTTTATTTATCCATTAATTTTTATATGTGGCATTAATTATGAGTACAAAGTTACACTTTTCTGTGTGGCTATATAGCTGTCACAGCACCATTTGTTGAAGATTAATCTCTTGTCATTTAATTTCTTGTAACTCTTATAAAAAAGTAATTGATTAATCAAGACAGTATGATAATGGCCAAAGAATAGACAGATCAATGGAACAGTATAGAGAGTCTAGAAGTGGACCTCCATAAATAGTTGATTGATTTGACAACTATTTGACATAGGAGCAGATGTAATACCATGGAGCAAAGATAATTTTCTAAACAAATGGTGCTGGAAAACTGGACATTTACATGCAAAACAACAAAAAGAAAATAATCAAATCTAGACAGAAACCTAACACCCTTCACAAAAATTATGCAAAATGTTTCACAGACCTACATTTTCAAAAATCTCTTAAAACTTAACATTAAGAAAACAAACAGCTGAGTAAGACATGAGCCAAAGACCTTAACAGACACCTCATGAAAGACTATGGCAAATAAACATATGAAAAGATGCTCTATATCATGTGTCAACAGATAAATGAAAAATTTTTTAAAGAGATACCACTGCACAGCCTTAAGGATGGCCCAAATCCAGAACACTAACACCACCACATGCTGCCAAGGATGTGGAACAACAGGAACTTACATACAATGCTAATGGGAATGCTAATGGTACAACCACTAAGACAAACTGGCAATTTCTTATAAAACTAAACATACTCTTACCATATGATCCATTAATTGTTCTCCTTGGTATTTTCCCAAAGGAGAGGAAAATCTGTGTTTACACAAACACCTTTATTAATGCAGTAGCTTTATACATAATTGCCAAAACTTGGAAGCAACGAAGATGTCCTTCAGTATGTGAATGGATAAATGGTGGTACATCCAGTCAATGGAATATCACTCAGTTATAAAAAGAAATGAGCTATCAAGCCATGGAAAGACAGGGAGTAAACTTAAATGCACATTACTAAGTGAAAGAAGCTAATCTGGTTAGAAAATACCTGTGCTATCAGTGAAGTATAGTGTCATTTGAAAGTGGAATAGATTAGCTGTAAATGTATATTACAACTTCTAAAGCAACTACTAAATATATAAAGAGGTCTAATTGATATGCTAAAAGAGAGAAACAGGAACCATATAAAATGCTAAATTAAAACCAGAGAAAACAGAAAAGGACTGTTAACATAAAAAAAAAGAACAAAAGCAATGAATAGAAAATATGCACAAATATAGTTGATTTAATACAACTGTAATAATCACTGTGTTCTAAATACACCAATTAAATCAGAGACTGTGAGAGTGCATAAAATACCAATATGTTAAACATTGCCTCTAAAAAACACTACTTTAAATACAGAGAAGTCTCCAGTATTATACAGATTTCAATATCCCTCTTTGTTATTGATAGATCCACAGGAAGAAAATCAGTAAGTATACAGATGAACTAAAATACAAAGACAGCTTAGCTGTGTCTTACAAAACTAAATGTAATCTTCCCATATGACCCAGTAATCATAATCCTAGGTATTTACTCAATTGACTTGAAAACTTCTATCTACACACAAACCTGCACATGAATATTTATATCAGCTTTTTCATATTGCCAGAAGGTAGCTGTCCTTCAGTAGGTGAATGGATAAACTGGTATATCTATAAGATGGAATACTATCCTGTGAAGAAAGAAATGAGCAATCAAGCCACAAAAAGACATAGGAAAAACTAAAATGCATTCTAAGTAAAAGAAACCAATCTGGAAAGGCTTCCTACTTTATGATTCAAATTATATGATGTGTGGGAAAGATAAAGCCACAGGGAGGGTAGAAAGATGAGTGATTGCCATGGGTTCAGGGTGATAGGGATGAGTAGGTAAAGCACAGGGGAATCTTGGGGAACAGTGAAACTACTATTTGCATTTTATAATGAATACATGACATTATGCATTTGTCAAAACCCATGGGACTTTACAGCACACAGGATGAACCACAGTTCACGCAAATTTAAAAAAATCACTTAGGATGTTGGTGGAATCTCAAGAAGGCATGCAGATGTGACAAGAGAATCTAAATCTATTACAAACGTTATGAAACAACCTCGCTGAAGGGGAGTATGGGAAAGGTGGTGACCTGAGTAACTGAAAATGAGTGGGTGTATAAGGCCAAAGGCAAAAGGAGCTGCACAAGAGCACGTGCTTCAAAAGGCTGCCTATCACAGGTGTGGGTGAGCAATCCTGATATTATTATACTTACACTCAGATTGAACAACTAAGAAACTAGGTGGCAGACGGTGTGAGCCAAGTTTCTCACTATTGGAGGAGCTCACAGATAGGCAGCACAGGAGGCTAGAACACCCATATGGTGATGTACTAGAGTTGGGAGTACCAGTAATACTCAATGTTTACCTTAATGTAAATACAGATGGTATTACATAAATAAATATTTGATATATGTGCATACATGGGTTAAATACATGTCTTTGTTTAATCAGCAAAGCTGAAAGGGCTTAAATGACTCCCACTAGCAACAAGCACACCTACTGCCCCTATTCTATTGGGGTTTCTAATGCGCTTCTGTGATTCTGTAATGAAAAGAATAAAAAATCCTGGGAGAATTGACTGTATCTAGGACTAGTGCTGGAGATAGTCAAGATGAGCCTAGAGCATCTTATAATGCTATGAAATAATGAAGTAGCCACACACACACACACACACACACACACACACATACATACTTGTAACTATTTAGCCACTCCTAAATAGCTTTCACAGCTAGCTAAATCATTTTCTCCAAGTGGTAATTGTTTCGATGTCCCAAGACATTAAAAGCTATCAAAGTCTAATGACCCAAGTTTTGTTTCTCCTGTAAAGATGGAACTTTTTTACGCTGTATGCAGGAGTGCAGCTCCAGCCTAGGGGTGGGATGTCTGAAAGTGCAGGACGGAGTCAGCGTATGGAGAGACAGGACACAGAGTCAGCTGGAGGAAGCTGGAGGAGGTCTCTCGACAAAGTGCCGATGACAGCTTTATTTATACCATTTTGCACAAGGATATGATTACTTTTTATTTGTTCTTTTGATTAACAGGCATTGGCAAGCTTTTTTCTTTCTGTTTCTTTCTAATCTATACATGGTTAGCCAAGTGTTGGACAGGTGATCTTTTTTCTGTTCCTTGACCTAAACTTTTCCTAGCAACATGTACTCTATTGTGTCTCTCGTTTCTATGCAAAGCAGTTTCTGAGTAATGCATGTGACCACAGAAACGTGCAGCATGTAGCAGTGACTATGGAGTCTATCAGCTCAAGGTGAAATACAGGTCACTCACTGCTACAGTTAGCTAGGCAGGTATCATGTATATTTCTAATGCAATGTGTACATTTTATCCCCTCATAATATTTATTCTATCGTAGGTAGATGCAAGATAAAGATAGAAAGCATGATTTAGTGCTGTAAGAAGGCAAGTATAGATGATCAGGTCTGTGCCTATAGACCAAGTATTGATCCAAGCTAGACAAGGGCAACAAAACATCCATGAGTATAGACAATTTCTCTCAATGCTGGGGGGGTGAGGTTCTAAGCCTCACCTCTGTTGGCCCCCATTTTCTCAACTGATGGCCCCCCTGCGACTGTGCCTGTCTTAGGTTGTTCCTCCCTTGAGGAATCTTTCCCGTCTCTGGCTAACCAGCCATCTTCCGGAGCCATACAGGGAGAAGTAAAGCTGGTAAATGAGAGAGAAGTAATATTCTTCAAAAAGGTTAGCTTTTTACTTCTTTGCAGATTTATACCCTGTGGCTTCTATGCCCAGCACTTGTCTTGAGGTATCTTTACCTCAAGCTGTCCTGATAAAACTTTGATTCCTCTTTTTTCTATCATATGCTTAATTATTTCCATAAAAAAAACACGCTCTTTGGATTCTCCATGGCCCATTATGGATTCTGACTATCTGCCCACTTGGAAGAATTATGATACTTGGTAATTTCATGTATGAGGCATGAATTCTAGGAAAGGGCTGCAATTAAGAAGGAAGAAGAAAAGCTATAGAAGTAGCAAATGGAAGAAAACATGAGAAGATTGATTAAGTGTCATACAGGGTTATTCCATTCAGTATTCTCCTATAACTCTATTTCTCTAATTTTCCTATAAAACTCTTCATCACTAATTTCACTAGCATTGCAAACAAGGCGGGCATTCCCACTTAGGTGGAGATGGGGTAGTCAATATTTGACTAACTGCAGGTTTTGGTATTCTATGCCAAGATTGCCATCTGGCCTCTGCAGGTTCTGTTCTTCAGGAGCACTATCCTGAAAAGCTTTGGGGAAGTTTATGTTCTCCTCCTTTCCATGCTGCTTAGCAAAGGTTAGCTTAGTCTTTGGCAAAAATGCAAGCAAAAGCAAAGCCAATAGTATAATGGAGAAAAACAAAATCAAGGTGGGTAATAGGGGGAGCAAGCTGCGAAGGCCTCTGCTTTGTGGGGGGTCTTCCACCAGCCTTTGCTACACAGCTTAAGTAGCATGGCTCCCGGCAGCTGTAGCTTTTTCTTTATGTGGATAAAATGAATGTTCCTGTGACCAGGATTCCCACCTGGCCCTGGCTGACTAGCTCACTACACATGTGTGGGCAATACGTTGCTATTGACTCTATAAAGAGCTCCGCTAAGTGCTCTGGGCGACACAGTGGCACGACTGCAAGGCTGCAGGAGAGCGAGCAGAGGCTGGAGTGGTGGCAGCACCAAGGACAGAGGACAGAGGACAGCTGTGCAGGTAGCAGGGCCCCGAGACAGAGACCGGCTTGCTGCATGCAGACTCACTCTGAGTGAATGGGATTTTAGTGACTGACCTGCCACCGTGGAAATAAACCCTTTCACCCCAAGAATGTTTTACAGTCATTTCTTTGGTCACACTGAATCCATAGTGAACTTGTCTGAGGCTGAAACCCATTGGGAAGACACTTTAATAGTGTTTAAATGGCTACCGGTTTTACAAATGCACAATTATATCTATGTACAGAGCACAAATCAAATAAATTCAGTAAAATCATAGGTTTGGAAACGTTACCTTGTTGGCTCATTATTGCCTTTGCTGAAAATATTTTATATACCAAAAATAGTTTTCAGGTAATGGCATCACTAAATGATATGAAAACCCACATGCGGCAGTACTATTTTTGTGGATCTTCTTTTACTAGTAATATTTTAATTTGTACTTTACCAGTTTTCTGGCCTTTACCTGGTAAAACCATTTGTCACAAGCATGAAAACGTGGTATTCACTGAATACCATCTTATGATTTTCAGCTAATTATCTCTCCTGTGAGTGCAAATATGGCACAGACTTTATTTGCAGTTTTCCCCTCCTGGAACACTTACTGCCTTTTCACAGTGTGAAAAATTATTACACATGCTATTTAACCAATCAAAATTTGCAAAAAAAATATGACAGAATATTGAATGACAAACATGTAATTTTGATAATTATAATTACATTTTAACTTCTCATGTACCATCAGTTCAAATAACTAAAAAGGAAATAACACTGGAGAAATGCAAGTAAAATCAATCTATTATTAACCAGAGTAGTAAATGTCACAAAGGAGAAAACATGGATGGGGAAAAATGTATCCTATGGCCAGGATCCTCACCTGAACCTAAACTACTTGGTGATGTAACTGGCCTGCTACTAGACTAATGCTCCCACACTCCTAGACTATTACTGACTGAGTCACTGTGTAAGGAGCTCTACCCAGTGTGCTGGGTGGAGGCAGTGACAAGGAGGATTACAGATGATTACAGACCTGTAGATGGCTGGATGCAGACATGATCCTAGTGCTCAACCTATCGCCGGGAGAACAAAGTTGGGTAATAAACCCTTTTACCCCAAGAATGTTCCATTTTCATCCCTCAGTCTCACTGAATCTATAGTGAATTTCTTCGGGGGTGAAACCCATTGGTAAGACAACATAAGAGTTCATACTAAATGTTACACTAATGCGTTTGTCCTGGGTATAATAATTGGTAAAACACGAAGCATATTTATTCATTTCTTATGGGTTAATCTTTAAATTCTCAACAATAAAATGACCAAGTGTGTCAAGACAGCTATACTCTAATTATATCCATCACATTGTTTTTAGCACAGTACAGAAGAACACCAAATCTGATGTTTAACTTAAATTTAAAGGCATAATTTTTATAAAAATACATCTAAATTTTTACAGCATTTTATAAATTTTACTAGGTCGCTTAATTCAAATACTTATTAATATCATCTTAATTTTGTATATCTTCCATTATCATTCAGTGTTTTGATGTTTGGAGAAAACAAGTATGAAGAATATAATCAAAATCATTCAATTTTTTTAAATCACTTATCATTTACTCAATAAATATTTACTTCTTTTTTAGTACGTGGCAGTTATCATATTTAGAGTTGAGTATATGTTGATGAAATATAAAAAATATTGTCATTTAAAATTAGTGACAAATCTATCCTAATGACAAAGTGAAATCACTTTAATACAATACAAATAGTTTGGTAATTCTCGACCAATTCAGTTTTCACTTAGTGGTCAAAAAACACTACTGTGTCTGACAGAAGAAATAAGAACAAAGAGTTAATGCTATTGTACTCTGGTGTTTGAGGAGCCATAATTGAGACTGTGCAAGTTTGCACTTTTTATAACTGGTTCAGCTTGTCATAATCAGGAACAACTATTGTTAAACATGGAAACTCCAGTTTTAAAAAGTTAGATATGCTTCCAATACCACATTCATTGTAATGTGAACATTCTAACATATGGTACAACAACTAAATGCCGTAGTTTAGGTTAATGTTAAAAATTAATCCTAAAAACTGCAATTTGTCAATATATAAAAATTTCAGAGAAGGACTTGAAAAAGCAGTACACATCAAAGAATTCTGAAGAGGAAAGTTTACTGAATCACAATGTGGAGAAACCTGATGTATCAGACAGCCACATAGTTAACGGGCCTGAATATCCAGGTCGAACTGAAACAAATTCCAAATATTTCCATGAAAATTCCCACCATAGCTCCATTAGACGGTGGTTTTGCTGGAATTTCTGAGTTGAAAATAATAGCTGTATGGACATAAATTACTAAGAGAGTAATTATTTTGAAATGGCCTAGAAATCCCTATATATTTATTTTGTTATTACTCTCTCTTTAGGCCTATGTTCTCTCTATGTGGAATACACCCATTGGAATATCCTACAAGAATCAGAATAGTAATTGCCTCAATTTTCCCTTTTCAGTTAGACAGTAAAGCTGCGAAATGCTTTTGTAAATACCATGGGATAATTATCTGTATTTTCTGCTTCTACTAGTTAAAAAGCAGTCTGTGGTTCCCTGTTTTACATGTATTCTTACCATTGTTTTTACCAATACTGTCTTTTATTTTTGCCAGAAATGTATTGCTTATAATCCAATTTTCTTATCTATGTTGTAGCCATATTCCAATTTTCTATTCTACAAGAATTATTTTGTTAATAAAGTATTTTTTTTGAAAATTTAAATAAGACTGTTAAATGACTTCATACTGATGAATATAGTTAAATATGGACTTCATGAACATTTGCACAATAAATCACATCAACTGTGTAATGTAGGAGAAATTAATAAAAATACCAGAGAAATAGAAACCATATGGCAATGACGTATGGTAAAACAATTCTAAAATTTAAAATTGAACAGTAATGTCAATATTTTATGGTGATTTTAGGTAGGTCGATATACTATATCATGAGAAAAGAATATATATTCCAATAGTTTAGGGACAGAAAATATATCTTAGTTTCAAGTACAGAAGAACTGTTTGTAGCATTTCTCCATACATTATGTCACACACACACATGCAAAAACATACAATGTTAACATCACTAAGCATAAGATAATGAAACAAAATAAAATGATAAGGAAATCTATATTAAAAACAAATATCTCTCTGAAATAATGTCTAGGTAAAAAGAAAACAATAATCATAGACTATCTATATATAAGAAATAATTAGGGCATAATTAGAATTAGAACACACATAAAAAATCCGTAATCCAGACAAATCACATTTTTAAAAAATTCGTACCCCTAATTTTTCCAGTGATGACACAGGGATAAAAGCAAATATCCTTGAAATTCAACATAAGATGATGAAAAAAATAATGGTACTTGAAACCAAATAAAAGAAATACAAATGAGTAAACAAATATAGATTTAATAAACCAAAGTATCAGGACAATTTAAAAATAAATCCTAGAATTGGAAACCAGTAACACAGATGACATACTGGATAGCCTTTGGAAAGCATCAGTGGCTATGTTTAAAATTAAGAATGACAAGTAAAAACATAACCAGGTTTCAAAAAATTAAAAGATTAAAAACTATTAAAAAAGAAGTATTCAAGTATTACTTAAACATTTTTCAAAAGTGACAAATTCTAGGAAGCAGTGATGGCTTGTCTACAAAAAAACCACTGTAAGGGAATTTGGAGGGTGATAGAATTGGCTATGTCATAACTGGTGATGGTTACATGAACAAGCATTTGTCAGAACTCACGGAACTCTAAAAGCACGGTGGATTTTACTGTACATAAAGTTACAAAAAACCTCAACTAAGTGTGAAGAGAACCCAAAATGGAATACTAAGCATAAAAGAACCAGGCTTACTGTATTACAAATAAGTAATAAGACCACATTGAAAGAGGCAGGAAAGAAAAGGATTTAACCTTATTTACTTTGAAAAACATTATTTTGAGGGTATCCTGTGAAACTAAGAACAAAGATGCAAGAAGTAAATAGTAAGCTCTGAAACATGGCCTGGGCTCCTGTACCAAAGGATGTGTCCTGGAGGGGCTGCATCTACTTGGAGAAAGGGACATCATCGAATTTTATACAGGATAAGGTCTTTGGATGACCAAAAATGCTAGAGGGGCAATGGTGGCCTTGTACAGGAATGGGAAGAAAAGGTAGTAAAAATTCCCATTCCCATCTCCGCCCTCAGATGTTTACTGCCAGTGTTTTACTGTCTTTTGGCATGAAGCATTGCATTTGGGTTTTGTTTCTGTTTCTTTTCCATGGCATTTTTACTCATTTTTTGAGCTGGCTCTATGGCAGAGTTAAGTGACTTTTTCAGGAGTTTAACAGGAAATTCAAGCTTTGGTGTCTTTCTACTGGCATCCATGCAGGACTCCACTAGGGTATGAGAGAAGAACTATTTTTCCTGGATTATAGATAACAGAAGTGAGACTTTAGGAGGTAAAGTAACTTACCCTAGGAAGCTAATACTATAGGGTAGCTTTAGAATAATCCTTTCTCTTAGTTCTAGACCTGATCTGAACCCTTTCACTTTTGGGAAAGATTTTCTTTTTCCCTCTTTAATGTTTATTGACTACTAGTAATTTAATAATTCTTCTTAGTTGCTAGCTTAGGGTTATTTCGTTGGTTTATATTTTCTTTTTGTTTCTGATCTCCAATTCCTTCCTGATGCCCTGCCCTATAGGCATACAGTTTAACGGGCTTGGCTCCTATTCTTGGAAATGTATTCTGTTGTATATACCAACCATATGTTGCTTATCCATTCTTCTTGAGTTAGAAACTAAAATGCCACCTTCCCTGCTAGTATAAATAATGCTACGAATATCACCCTTGTAAAGATCCCATCAGGGAATGAGATTGTAGGCTTATAGGTTATATCCTTATTTAATTTCATAAAATGTTGGCTAATTGTTCCCCAACACAGCTACATAGGTCAATACTTCATTTTATATCATGAAGGTTCTTTTTTTTTACCCATATCCTTATATGTATAGGTTGATCTAATTTTTACCAACTTGGTATGTGTAAAATAGTATCTAATTTTTGGTTTGGGTTTCTCCAATAGCTAACAAGGCTGAGAATATCTTGGGAAATATACCTACCATTTAGTGGCCACAAGAGGCCAGACCCATGTGGGGGGAACACCGTGAGGGAGGACCTACTGGAGGTAAAGAAGGCTGAAGCTGGCTGGATCATGGCCTGGTTATAGAGCAACTGCTAAGTTTGAAGGAAATTCATATTGACCCTCGGGGAGGAGCCAGTCAGTGGGAAGTTGGGAGCAGAATGGAACTAACTAGAGTTCAAACCCTGTGCAGAGCCCATTGGTTTCCAGGAGACTGAGGCCTAGAACAGAGGTGGGTGAATGAAGCCTTCATGCTTGACAAGCACAGGATTCATGATGAGGGCCCTGGATGTAAAGCCAGGGGCTTCTTTCCCTGAAGGCTCTGGGGAAGTGACAGGGAAGTTTCAAAAGAGACAATGCGTGGTTAAAACATGAGCCTGTTCTGTATAGCAGGGAAAATTCAGTAAATGTTGGAGCTGTATGGAATCACGAGGTGTTCACAAACCCAGTATACACATGCACCTCCCATATAACTTACATGTGTACATAAGTTATATGGTACTGCTAAGATACGATAGTTACCATGTTCTACGGGGCAGGCATGGGTCTAGGCCTGGTTCTCTCAGGTAATGCCTTATCCTCACCCTTGTGGAGATTTAGTAATGTGGTTCCCCTAGATACATACAGTAATTGTCTTTTGTTTAATCCATATCATTGGTTCTCAAGTTTTCATATGAAGGGCAAGATAAAAATACAAGTTCATGGTAGAGTTTGTTGGGTAAAAGGGTCCCCCCCATCAGTGGTCTGCTCTGATGCACGTGTCAGAATGCTATGAAACCCTATCTCACTTACATCATAATGGCCCTACTGGTGTACTTAAGCACAGGCCGGGCCAGTGAGTGACTGAGTGAGTGAGGAGAGAGCCTCTCCAGTCTTGTTCTTGGATATACTGACTTGATTCTTGGCTGTCATCACTTGAACCTCTGGCACCAGAGTTCCAGAGAGGAAGGCACCTGATTTTGGTCACTCTCTGAGGTGCTGAGCCATGAAGCGCAAACAGAAAATGAAACACCTTGAAACCACACGTGCCCCCAAAGCGGCCAGGATGTCAGGAGGTTTGTGTCAGTGATATTCTCTGAGCACTGGGGAGCTAGAAACCGTCTTCCAAAGAAAAAAGGAGCAAGGATTCCTACTTACGGGGAGAGAGAGGGCAGGAGGGCGGGAGGGAGGAGAAGGTGTGGGTGCGCCGCTCGTTCTCAGGGACCAGATCACCCGAGGGCTGAGCGGAGGTTCCCGAGACCAGGTCCTTGTCTCTGTGGCTCAGGACCTGTGCTCCCCACATCGTGCCGCTCTGGGTTCCTGTATCACAGATGGAGTGATTGATTGGTATAATATTTCCTATAGAATGTATTTCTCTTTTTTTCCTTTTTTACAATGTAACAAGTTTTCCAATAATACTTTTTCCAGTTAATGAAGAAAGTGCGGCTCAAAGACGTAAATGAAAAATGAGGAAAAATATCTGACTACCTAAAATTGGAGGTGCAGGGATGAGAGTGTAAAGTCATACAGAAAATGAATTGATTTCTTAGATCGTCTCAGACATTGAGACCTTTCTTTCACTGTCTCAGACTGTAGAGATGTAAATGTGAGGCTCCTTTACGAAATGTAAGAAAAAAACCAGCATGATACACACACACACACACACACACACACACACACACACACACAAATACCATTTAACCACGACAGTTGAATTGAGAAAGTTTGGCTCTTCTGGAAAAATGGGAAACAGAAATAGTTGTGGTGAGTGTGAGGTGACTCTGTGTCTTCCCCTGGCTTATACAGCATACATAAGCCAAGGGAAGACACAGAGCAGTTTCTAATATAATGGCTTGCTTAATATGTACCAGGTCTAAGTATCTGCTTCTCAAAACTCATTATATCACTAACGGAGTAGATTCATTAGTTGGAGTAGATTAGGCCTTAGTAACTAATACACGAAGGACTGTATCTATTTCTTAAGTAACAATTAGGGTATGTGAAGGAATAGGGCAAGTCTCCCTGCTGACAGAAACTTTTTATCATTAACACTCAGCTTTCAAATAGACCCCAAGTTATCAACATCCTAGTTAGCTAGAAAAGGGAAGAACACAGTGGGGCACAGAGGAGGACTTCATGCCCACGCCTGGTTGGGGCATGTGTCCTCGCCACTCATTTCCCACTGCAGAAAATTTAGTCACATAGTCAGAACTACTGTAGCTCCAGGGGGAAGGGCTTTCCAGGCCCTGAGCCAAGTCCCCCTCTGGAACAGGTGAAAAGAAGGTAAGTCCAGGAAAAGGGCAGGTTGTGAGAAAGGATTTTCTTCCTTACAGTCAATGGCAGCTCATGCATGCACCCAGGGTGTCTGTTTCCTATCCATGTGCAGAAATGTATCATGTGGGTGTGTAAGCCTCCTCTGAAAGAGGTTTTTAAAAGATCTGAATACGGAGGTTAAGAGTCTTGGAGAAAGACAGAAACCCATTCCCAGAAGAGGAGTCTGGGGCAAGTCTGTAAAGTCTTCCTTTGAACATCTCCAGCACCATGGCTACTGCCCAGGAATTCCCTGCGAAAATGCTGTATCTCTACACCTCTTTATATTTATATTGATATCCCTATCTTTCTATATATCAATAGATACCAATCTAGATAGATAGGCAGGTGGACAGACATGCAGAATTCTTTTAAACCTTGTACCCCATGTCTTCTAATTATATAATTTCTCATGAGGAAAAAGGAGCTAATATCCAATTTTAGTCACTAGTTTTTGATATTCTGTATACATCTTTAGAAATATCACATACAAGATACCCAATATCACTGACATCTACTACACAAAATTTTCGTAATTGTTGTTTCCTTATATTTTGGAGCAAGTGAAGTTTCAAATGCTTAATTTCATGGGGGGTTTCAATGCCTAACATAACTGTCCATTCAACATGTCTTTTTTGAATGGATACAGATCCTAGAAAATGCCACATCTGTTTTTTTGTATTCATTCCTCAGAATTTGACAACACCCCAGAGGATTCTCCTGAGCCTGAGGCCCGTGTGGTGGTCCCAGGCTGCAGTAAGACACCAGAAGAGTCCTTGGCCTCTGAGGGTTCCTCCTGTGTGTCCTCGGCAGGAAAGCTTCAAGCTGCTGATGATGACGGTAAAGGAGATCACAAAGGTTGGGCAGGATGAATAGCTGAGCTGCTCAGCCCAATCCCTACTGATTTCACTTTCCCTTCAAAAACAGGAAAGGGCTTCAGGGCAGAGGAATTAAGACTGAAGCCTCTGCAGAGGGACAAATTGGGGGTGTGCTTTCAAGGATAGGACAGTTCCCCATATGAACACTGGGACAGCTGTGAGATAGTGGGCTGTGACGGTTAACAGTGTAGGAATTCAATTACAACCTCTTCCCTCAGATCAGCACAAACTAACTCTCTCTCTCTCTCTCTCTCTCACACACACACACACACACACACACACACACACACACACACACACACACACACACACCCTATATTTGCTGTGCCGGTAACAGTGTGGGAATTCAATTACAACCTCTTCACACACACACACACCCTATATTTCTTCATAGCAGATACCGCCCCACTATTCCTTCCTTCCACTTTTTCTATCATATACAGATGCCTTCATTCCAGATGCGTCCCTCCCATTCTCTACGAGCGTTACACAGATACACACTTCCCCCTTCCCTGCTCACGCAATCATTCTCAGACTCAGCTGTCTACAGGCTAACCTGTAAATAATGTACACCCTTTCACACAGGTAACTTGTTTTACCTCCCTCATTAGAGCCAGCCTAAGCACTCAAAAACTCATATGCCCTGAAATGAATGCACTTTCATATACAGTCTTTCTGTTCCACTTACCACTTTACCCACAAAACCTTCAGCCGAAAGCCTTCAGACCTTCAGGGAGCTGCACTTCTGGGAAGCTCAAGCACACTTCCTCCAACATGCTCTGTCTTTAACTGTTTCACAATAAGAACACATACCACCCCTGTTCACGTGTGTTGTCGCACCACACACACATGTACACTGTCATTCACCACCCCCTTACCAATGTCAGAAACTCTCACCAGGTATGTCCCAGAACATACACAGACCTCCACACCCTCAATTCCACATAATCACAATCAGATAAAATGTACATCTCACGGCATTCTGTGATTTCACGTATGTATGTACTTCCAGGCCATGTGCCCACATAGGAATAGTCTTACGACCATCTCAACTCCTACAGACTTCACACACTTATTCTAGTTTTCTCATGTCTGAAATTTCCTTTCCCAGGAACCCCTCAGTTGCCTCTGGATAGTGCTAGTACTGGGCCTCGTGAGAGGACTCAACCCCAGGTCTTGGGGGAATGGGAAGCTTCCTCCCTCTCTACCCAAGACTCCTTTCCACCACACCTGGGAATGGCAGGCGCCAGCAAGCATGTCCAGATGAAAAGAGGTGTGGCTGTCTCATGGGACAGGGCAGAAATCTTGGAGCCTGCCTCGAAGAAGACCAGAGGGGAAGAATATGTTTTGCCTGAAGGGGCCCCAAAAACATCCAGCCCTTTGGGTGCACAGGAACACCTGGCGAGCAAAGCCCCACAGGATGTGGAGGAAGAGGAAAAGGAGGCGGATGTGGAGGAGGAGGAGCAAGAGGAGGAGGAGGAGGAGGCGAGGTGGAGCTGGAGCTGGAGCTGGAGCTGGATCAAGAAGAGACTATTTAGACGCTAGACCAGAAAAACACTGCAGCAGGAAGACATCCTCCTGCAACTACGCAGACTTTCTCAGGCCCTGGAAAAGTGGAAGTGGAGGAGATTAAAGATGGCAGCATGAGAGGTGAGACAGAGGCTTCCTCCTAAAACCACATATAATATGAAAATATCATTGATACAACTGATCCTGAGAGAGCAACAGGAAAGAGCGCGGCGTCAGACTGCACACACCTGGAGAAAAGAGCAGACCTCACCGAACAGGGTAACGTACCAGAGCCATGATTCGGTGAGACCCAAGCCCTTCCCCCACCCCAGCTCACCGGCAGGAGGAAGAGAAACAGAGCAGGGAGGGAGTGGAGGCCTGGGACTGCTGAATACCTAGCTCCCTCTGGGAGCACAAACCTACACTGCATGGTGCTTTCATGATACTCTCGTGATTAGGGGATTGGGAAGCTAAGACAGGCAGAATTCCTGGAGGGACTGAGATTCCAGCCGCTTGTGGAAAGCAGGGATCCATATTCGCCTGCTCTGGAACAAAAGCAAGGCGGGCAGGCTGAGAGACGTCCTCACAAGGAAGCCCTTAGCAAGAGGGCTGCTAAAGGGCCAATGACTGTACAGAGCTTACTGCTCAGGAGAAAGGATGGATAGACAAAATTGTCCAGGTGCACTCTGCCCAGCTGGCTGCCTACACAGCTCCAAGGACCCCCTCCGTGATACGCAGCCTACTGCGCCTTTCTCCCGGCCAGACACATCTGGCTCGCAAACCGGCAAACCCTACCCTGTCATTAGGCCAGCCAGAGGGAAGGAGCTAATATCCAATTTTAGTCTACAGCTACTACAGCTACTACAAACGCAAAGCATAGAGGCTTATACCTGTGTGCTCGGCCCACTGCTTCAGGCAGTGGAGACAGGCATAGCAGCTGAGAAGCAGGAAACAGCTCTTTCCTTCCCCCAGGTACCAATACCACTCCTCTGTGACCCCTGACATTGCTTCAGGGCTGAGCATCTCCAGAGAGTAGAGCTTCTGGACACTAGAGGGCGCCATATACAAATATGAAACGCCAAAGGAACCTGGTTCAGAGTAAAATTATGAATACAACTCCTGAGAAAGACTTAAAAGACATTGACCTTATGAATCTTCCAGAAAGGGAGTTCAAAATAAAAATCATTAACATACTCATGGAGGTACTGAAACATATTCAGGAACTCAGGAATGAATTCCGGTCAGAGATCCAATCGTTGAAGAGCACAATGGAGGGTATTAAAAGCAGATTAGATACAGTCGAGGAGACGATAAATGGAATAGAAATTAGAGAACAGGAATACAGAGAAGCTGATGCACAGAGAGAAAAAAGGATCTCTAAGAATGACAGAATATTGAGAGAACTGTGTGACCAATCCAAATGGAACAATATTTGCAGTGTAGGGGTACCAGAAGAAGAAGAGAGAGAGAAAGTGTTTTGAGAAGGTAATTGCTGAAAACTTCCCCAATCCTGGGAAGGCAATAGTCTCTCAGGCCATGGAGGTGCATAGATCTCCCAACATAAGGGACCCAAGGAAGACAACACCAAGACATATAGTAATTAAAATGGCAAATATCAAGGATAAGGACAGACTATTAAAAGCAGCCAGAGCAACAAGATCACATACAAAGGACAGCCCATCAGGCTATCATCAGATTTCTCAGCAGAAGTCTTACAGGACAGAAGGGAGTGGCATGATCTATTTAATGCAATGAAGCAGAAGGGCCTGGAACCAAGATTACTTTATCCGGCAAGATTATCATTTAAATTTGAAGGTGGGATTAAACAATTTTCAGATAAGCAAAACCTGAGAGAATTTACCTCCCACAAACCATCTCTACAGTGTATTTTGGAGGGACTGCTGTAGTGTTCCTAAGATTTAATACCTGTCACCAGAGGTAATAAAACTACAGTAAAGAAAGTAGAACGGCTAATTATTAAGCAAATGCAAAATTAAATTGACTATCCCCAAATCAATCAAGGGATAGATAAAGAGTACAGAATATGATACCTAATATACAAAGAATGGAGGAGTGAGAAAAAGGAGGAGGAAAAAAAAGAACCTTTAGATTGTGTTTGTAACAGCATATTAAATGAGTTAAGTTAGACTCTTAGATAGTACGAAAGTTAACTTTGAACCTTTGGTAACCATGAATCTAAAGCCTGCAATGGCAATAAGTGCATACCTATTGCTAATCACCCTCAATGTAAATGGACTGAATGCACCAATTAAAAGACAGAGAGTCACTGAATGGATAAAAAAACAAAACCCATCTATATGCTGAATACAAGAGACTCACTTTAAACCCAAAGAAATACACAGACTAAAAGTGAAGGGATGGAAAAAGATATTTCATGCAACCAATACAGAGAAAAAAGGAGTTATAGTACTTGTATCAGACAAAATAGACTTCGAAACAAAGAAAGTCCCAAGAGACAAAGAAAGACATTACATAATGGTAAAAGGGTCAATCCAACAAGAAGAAATAACCATTATAAATATCTACACACCCAACACAGGAGCACCTATATATGAGAAACAAATACTAACAGAATTAACAGGGGAAATAAAATGCAATGCATTCATTCTAGGAGACTCAACACTCCACTCACTCTGAAGGACAGATCAACCAGGCAGAAAATAAGTAAGGAGACAGAGGCACTGAACAACACATTAGAACAGATGGACCTAACAAACATCTACAGAACTTTACACCCAAAAGCAGCAGTATACACATTCTTCTCAAGTGCACATGGAACATTTTCAAGAACAGATCATATACTAGGCCACAAAAAGAGCCTCGGTAAATTAAAAAAGATTGAAATTGTACCAACCAGTTTCTCAGACCACAAAGGTATGAAACTAGAAATAAATTATGCAAAGAAAAGGAAAAATCCCACAAACACATGGACGCTTCACAACATGCTCGTAAAAAACCAAGGGATCAATGACCAAATAAAAACAGAGATCAAACAATATATGGAGACAAAGGACAGCAATAATTCAACACTGCAAAATCTGTGGGACACAGCCAAGGCCTTGCCAAGAGGAAAGTATACTGCAATACAGGCCTACCTCAGGAAAGAACAACAATCCCATATGAGCAGTCTAAACTCACAATTAACAAAACTAGAAAAAGAAGAATAAATGAGGCCCAAAGTCAGTAGAAGGAGGGACATGATAAAGATTAGAGCAGAAATTAATGAAATTGAGAAGAATAAAACAATAGAAAGAATCAATGAAAGCAGGTGTTGGTTCTTCAAGAAAATAAACAAAATAGATAAACCCCTGGCCAGACTTATCAAGAAAAAAAGAGAGCCTGCTCACATAAACAGAATCAGAAATGAGAAAGGAAAAATCACTAGGGACACCATACAAATACAAAGAATTATCAGAGAACATGCTAACAAGCTGCATAACCTAGAAGAAATGAACAACTTTCAAGCAAAATACAACCTTCCAAGGCTGACACAGAAAGAAACATAAAATCTGAACAGACCAAATACCAGCAACGAAATTGAACTGGTAATAAAAAACCTATCTAAGAACAAAACCCCTGCACCAAATGGCTTCACTGCTGAATTTTATCAAACATTTAGTGAAGACCTAATACCCATCCTCCTTAAAGTTTTCCAAAGAGAAGAAGAATGAATACTTCCAACTCATTCTATGAGGCCAGCATCACTCTAATACCAAAACCAGGAAAGACACCACACAAAAAAAGAAAATTACAGACCAATATCCCTGACGAACATAGATGCAAAAATACTGAACAAAATATTAGCAAACCAAATTCAAAAAGACATCAAAAAGATCGTCCATCATGATCAAGTAGGGTTTATTCCAAGGATGCAAGGATGGCACAACATTTGAAAATCCACCATCATCATCCACCACATCAACAAAAAGAAGGACAAAAACCACATGATCATCTCCATAGATGCTGAAAAAGCATTTGACACAATTCAACATCCATTCATGATAAACACTCTCAACAAAATGGGTACAGAGGGCAAGTACCTCAACATAATAAAGGCCATATATGACAAACCCACAGCCAACATTATACTTAACAGCGAGAAGCTGAAAGCTTTTCCTTTAAGATCGGGAACAAGACAAGGATGCCCACTCTCCCCACTTCTGTTCAACATAGTACTGGAGGTCCTAGCCATGGCGATCAGACAACACAAAGAAATAAAAGGCATCCAGATTGGCAAGGAAGAAGTTAAACTGTCCCTGTTTGCAGATGCCATGATATTCTACATAAAAAAAACCCCAAAGAATCCACTCTAAAACTACTAGATCTATTATCTGAATTCAGCAAAGTTGCAGGATACAAAATTAATATGCAGAAATCTGTGGAATTCCTATACACTAACAATGAACTAGTAGAGAGAGAAATAGGGAAAACAGTTCCATTCACAGATGCATCAAAAAAAATAAAATACCTAGGAATAAACCTAACCAAGGAAGGGAAAGACCTATACTCTGAAAACTACAAGACACTCATAAGAGAAATTAAAGAAGATACCAATAAATGGAAACACATCCCGTGCTCACGGACAGGAAGAATTAGTATTGTCAAAATGACCGTCCTGCCTAAAGCAATCTACAGATTCAATGCAATTCTTATCAAAATACCAACAGCATTCTTCAACGAACTAGAGAAAATCGTTCTAAAATTCATATGTAACCACAAAAGACCCTGAATAGCCAAAGCAATCCAGAGAAGGAAGAATAAAGCTGGAGGGATTATGCTCCCCAACTTCAAGCTCTACTACAAAGCCACAGTAATCAAGACAATTTGGTACTGGCACAAGAACAGACCTATAGACCAATGGAGAAGACAAATAGTGACTCTGTGGCATCTTACTACACTGATGGACAGTGACTGCATTGGGGTATGAGTGGGGACTTGATAATATGGGTAAAGTAGTAACCACATTGTGTTTTCATGTGAAACCTTCATAAAAGTATATATAAATAAAACATTAATAAAAAAAACGTAGTGGTATATCAGCCAAGAAAAAAAATCCATCTGGAAAAAATGAGTAAGTAGAGGTTTTTCTCCAGATTTCATTGAAACTGTGAGTTTTCTATCTTGTGACAGATAATCCCATGTACATGACAAACACTTCCTTAAGAAATTACAAATGAACTTTCAATTTTTAAAAATGCTCTATTTGCCTCTCTTAGAAAGGAAGACCAATTTTGTAAAAGAACCATGAATGAGAAATGAAATTTGACATGTAACAAAAGCAAACAGTCTTCCTCATATACTTTTTTTTTTTTTGAGAGGGCATCTCTCATATTTATTGATCAAATGGTTGTTAACAACAATAAAATTCAGTATAGGGGGGTCAATGCTCAATGTACAATCATTAATCCATCTCAAGCCTAATTCTCATCAGTCTCCAATCTTCTGAAGCATAACGAACAAGTTCTTACATGGTGAACGAATTCTTACATAGTGAATAAATTCTTACATGGTGAACAGTACAAGGGCATTCATCACAGAAACTTTAGGTTTTGATCACACATTATGAACTATAAACAGGTCAAATATTAATATTCGTTTGATTTTTGTACTTGATTTATATCTTGATCCCACATTTCTCCCTTTATTATTATTATTATTTTTATTTTTAATAAAATGCTGAAGTGGTAGGTAGATGCAAGATAAAGGTAGAAAACATAGTTTAGTGCTGTAAGAGGGCAAATGTAGATGATCAGGTGTGTGCCTATGGACTAAATATAAATCCAAGCTAGACAAGGGCACCAAAACATCCACGGATGCAGAAGATTTCTCTCGAAGCAGGGGGGATGAGGTTCTGAGCCTCACCTCTGTTGATCCCCAATTTCTCACCTGATGGCCCCCCTGCGACTGTGCCTGTCTTAGGTTGTTCCTCCCTTGAGGAATCTTACCCGTCTCTGGCTAACCAGTCATCTTCTGGGGCCATACAGGGAAATGTAAAGTTGGTAAGTGAGAGAGAAGCATATTGTTTGAAAAGGTTAGCTTTTTACTTCTTTGCAGATTTATGCCCTGTGGCTTCTATGCCCAGCACTTGTCTCGAGGTATCTTTACCACCTGGAGGAATTATGATACTCGGTAAATTCGATATGAGGCACGAATTCTATTTAAGGGTTGTAATTAGGAAGGAAGAAGAAAAGCTATAGAGGTAGTATATGGAAGAAAACATGGGAGGATTGATTATTTCTTTGACATATCTTCTTGCAGAGTACCTTAAGTATGTATAGGTTTTAAACTACTAACTAATTTGCACACACATATTAACATACTAGGAATACGGTGACATAAACAAAGCAAATCTATAATTACCATCCATCTCCAGTGAAGCCAAGAAAACCATTTAGGCACCCTAGGCATTTGTGAAAATTTGTCTATGATATGATGCATATTGTCCTACTGTACTTGAACAGTCTGAGAAAAATCAGACAAATTAAAGCATCCCATTTCTGGGATCTGTTCACATCCCATATGTTCTTTTAACCATAGATAGTCTATAGTCATAAGATTTTGGAGTGCTACAACTTGCACCCCTCCCAACTCCTGGTTGAGTTCCAACAGTACAGATCTGGTCAAATTCGTTGTCTCACTGTATGCACATGCCAGCCTAGACATCTCCCTCCTCATTCCTATGGCAAGTCCAGGAGACGGTGGGCTGGATGCAGCCACAACCGCAGCATCGCCCAGATCCCTGTGGAGGCTGTTCAATTATTTCCTCCCCCAGTTTGGGGAAGTTTTCAGCAATTATTTCTTCAAAGAGACTTTCTATCCCTTTTCCTCTTTCTTCTTCTTCTGGTACCCCTATAATACGAATATTATTCCTTTTGGCTTGGTCACATAGTTCTCTTAGTGTTTCATTCCTGGAGATCCTTTTATCTCTATGTCAGCTTCTATACATTCCTGTTCTCTGGCTTCTATTCCTTCAATGGCCTCTTGCATCTTATCCATTCTGCTTATAAATCCTTCCAGGGATTGTTTCACTTCTGTGATCTCCTTCCTGACATCTGTGATCTCCCTCCGGACTTCATCCCATTGCTCTTGCATTTTTCTCTGCATCTCATCCCATTGCTCTTGCATTTTTCTCTGCATCTCTGTCAGCATGTTCATGATTTTTATTTTGAATTCTTTTTCAGGAGGACTGGTTAGGTCTGTCTCCTTCTCAGGTGTTGTCTCTGTGATCTTTGTCTGCCTTTAGTTTTGCCTTTTCATGGTGATAGAGATAGTTTGCAGAGCTGGTACAAGTGACCGCTGGAAGAGCTTCCCTTCTTGTTGGTTTGTGGCCTTCCTCTCCTGGGAGAATAGCGACCTCTAGTGGCTTATGCTTGTCAGCTGTGCGCAGGCAGGGCTTCTGCTACCTGCCGGTTTGCTATGGAGTTTATCTCCACTGTTGCTGTGGGCGTGGCCTGGCTGGGGCTGCTCCTCCAAAGTGGTGGAGCCCCGCTGGAGGGGGAGCGGCTGGGAGGCTATTTATCTCCGTAAGGGGCCTCTGTGCTCCCTGTTGCCCAGGGGGTTAGAGTGCCCAGAGATCCCCAGATTCCCTGCCTCTGGTCTAAGTGTCCTGTCCTGTCCCTTTAAGACTTCCAAAAAGCACTCCCTTTCGCAAGGCGCCGGGTTCTTGCAGGTGTGGATGTGGTCTGGATGTTGTCCTGTGTCCTCTGGTCTCTATTTTAGGAAGAGTTTTCTTTGTTATATTTTCATAGCTCTATGTGTTTTTGGGAGGAGATTTCCACTGCTCTACTCACGCCGCCATCCTGGCTCCGCCCCCCTCATATTCTTTTTATTCTGGTTTCTACATTTAAACTTAATGCAATTTTCAAATAATATTACAAACAGTGTTGAAGTCACAGCAACCCATCTAGACTACCCTAACCACTACCATGAGTTCAAAGAATATATATACTACTAATTTTATGAATTCAAGGAACAAACAGGCTATGAAATTTAGCTTTCTATGAGGCAACAACACAAAAACTTTTCCATAAAGGTCTTAAAGATCTATGAACTCTGCTACCTACCACTTCAGCATTTTATTAAAAATAAAAATAATAATAATAAAAAAAAATCTATGAACTCTGTAACTGAGCCTGATTTCTTACTGCTCATGAAATTTAAAAAAAACTTCCATGTAAAGATCAAATAGGATTTCCTTTTTTAATTAATTAAATTAAAGCAACTACTGAGAGTTACAGAAGGGAAGTATTCTAAAGAGTAATGAATCTTCTGTTCTCAAACTCTTCACACATTGCACATAGCCTTATTATATATATATAATGCATCCTTCCATGATAAAATAAAATCAGCAATTGTATAGTATTCAAAGCCTCTGGATAATTTAGGACTATGATTATAAACTATCCAGAAGAAATTGTGTAGAAAAATCTAGGTAAAGGAATGTAATTTAGTGAGGGCCTCGGCTAAGAGAAAGTGTAAGAGGCAAAAGGATGAATTGTGATTCCCGTCTCAGTGTCCTCAGAACAAAGGTCTCTGGAGACTTTATTTCTATCGGAATTTTATAGGGAAAAAAACATATACGAAAAAGCCTAAATAATGTGTAACCCAAATTGACACAAATGATAATCAGAAGTCAAATATAGAGTATTGTTATTGAATGATTGGGTAAGAAGGGGGTTGGAGCTTTGAGAATAATGAATCAAATGGATTCCATGAATTCTGCAGTATCATGAAAATAAAACTAATGAAAATACCTCACAAAAAACATACCTCACACCAAAGAAAAACCATGTCCTACAACTTCCACTCAGATTAACTGTGGTAATTTTGTCCTATAAAACACTTAATCATCTCTTCAAAAGGAAAACATGGTGAGAAGTTTGATAATCTAACTCAATTAAAATATTATTGGAGAATTATCTTTCTTTCTTATCTATCTCAAAACTTAGAATACCAAAATGTAATAGTCAAATATATCTGCAAAATGACCCTACAATTAAGATAATTGTTGGTACCAAATGTTGTTTTTAAGTTCTGCAATAAAACAGTCTCCCAGACATTTAATAGTATGTCACTTGGTAAATGAAAGTTTCCACAATGTAACAGCAGTGAGAAGACCAAAAAATTATGCTAGTGAAGAGTCTGGCTGAAAGAAACAAAAATATGGATCATTTTGATCCAACACTAATTTTATTTCAAGTTCCTACAGAGCTGAATAAAATGCTGACACCACCACACAAAAATTTATTGAGTTGGCAGTAGACAAAGCATGATGTCAGCTTTCAATATCACCATCCACATTACCACACAGCATGAATGTTCAACGCTTGAACTTCTTAGACTTTATGGCTAACATTACAGTAAAAACAAAAACCTTCGGCATGAGGCATCATTAAACATAGATGAGTTTAGTTTGGCATGGTTTGGCTTAAATTAGTCTAGTACTTTAACAAATTCCAGAAAAAACATGAAAAAATGCAAGCTTAAACATCACAATTTTCTAAATGTGCTACATTCTGCACCAAACAGACCCATATAAATAAGTCTTAGTCAACTCGAACTAATATTCAAGTAAATAACACCACTTACCTCTACCCCCTGCACACCCACAAAGTGTAGGCTGACAGGAGACATGGACACACACATACATGCACACACCCATGTAGTAAGTCCTTACCTTCATGGCAGGGATTTCTTCAAGCAATCGTTCTGCTCGTCTCTGGCTTTTTAACAGCGCATCTTCAGTGCCCCTGCAGATAATATAATATGTAGCCAAGAAAAGCATTTCTCTTAGACTCATATCAAATGAAAAATTTCTTCATTTCTTTTAAAAAGTCATAATAAATCTCTAACACTCTGTCATCCTGTACTGTCCTCAACAAACTCAATTCCATCAACAAACTCAAGATTTGGCAAAAGAAGCATTGTCCCAGCATTATATTAATGACTATTGATATTAACAGTTTGCCTTCTATTCCTTAAAAGGATGGCCAAATAATATTTTTAATTAACAGATTAATAACACTTTATTTTAATGTAATACAAATTTCATAAGCTATAATTAAAGGTTGAATTAAATTTTATTAAATGAAAACTTGCTCCCTGGAATTAATGCAATATCTAAGTTAAAAATCTGATTATACTGGAGAGGAAGGCTATCTTCTGAAATATTTGTTAAGAAGGAACAAGAAGCTAATCAGGAATAAAACACATCTTAAAGCATAAAAACTATAAATAGCATATTTTTCCTCTAATACTAGTGAAACTAAAATTACAAAGTACATTTTCAAAAACATTAGGTTGAACATGTTTTCATAAGCACTTCCACAAGACACTGAGAATTTCAAATTAATCACCAATTCAAGGAATAAAGTGATATAAAATCTTTGTAACCGATCCAAAGTATTAGTACATTTGTTAAACTATAGCAACATCTTAAAGTAACTTGCAATAACATAAAACACATAAACAACCCCAAAGGGCTTTTATTCCAAAATGGCAGAAAGGAGAGTTTGGGAAAAAATCAGAAGAATTCATCACATACTTTAAAGTAAATAAGGTCCAAACCATATAATGACATACTGACACAGCACATTTTGTCTCACTCACATCCTTTCCACATATAAAACAAAGTGCTGCATGAGTAAGATATTAAATTATTCCTCTAGGTCCCACACTTCACTTTTGTAAATACTGAATAAAAACAACTTTTCACATTTTATTAGTCCTGGGACCATTAGTTTAAGTGACTTACTTTTGTGACTCCAGTCTGCTCACACTCCTGACAAGTTTTCAGATAAAAACTCAAATTCTCTTCACTTCTTTTCTCATCTTCCCAACCTGTGAGGAATAAAGCCAAAATTAGGAAGGCTCTTGATTCAAGAAGAAACATACTTTGTTTTGAGTCTTATTATAGATTACCAATTGAACCAAATTTTTGTTTAACTGTATTCAGTTTGATGAAATCAAACCTCTTCCATAAACAGCAATGGAATAAATCAACATTCTAAAAACATGTCTGAGGATTTAAGAGAAGTAAGTTGTGATTTTTAAAAAGGTCATAGCATTCCCTGTGGGTGGTATATTGACATCACCTGTACATCCTGTTCCTGAATCATAATAAACAATGAGTTCCCTGAGGTCAGAGACCATCATGTTCATCTTTGGGTCCTTGTGGTTTAAAACAGAACTTCACCCATAATGGGAGACATTTAATTTCCTGAAGGAGTGTTTGTAACAACAATAGCAAATTATGTCAAAGAATTGTATTGTATTTATTTATAAAGCACCTCCGCATTTATTTTTGGTAATATATTATTTCAAGCATAACTTTAAAAGAAACACCAAAGACACAAGGACATACACACACCAGATACATGCTTTCAATCATCCCATCAGAGAACAATGTTGAACCCAGAACAAAAAAACAGAACTATGGCCAAAGACATGGAGATATTATAATGATAAAGAACTCTGTATTACGACAGTGCTTACTACAAGAATGGATGCTATCACTTTGAGTTTATGTTCGTCTGTCATTGTTAGGAGCCGTACATCTTATAATTCTTCCTGTAATGTCCTTCTCCTTCTCCACTTGAGAAACTACATAAACTTCAGTTCAGATATAATCTCTCCTGTGAAACCTTCCATGGTTTCTTCAGCTAAACATAACCTGTTCTTCCTTGAGGTTCCCACCATACTCTGAAGGTAGGATCTCACTGTACTGTCACTAACTGCACATGTTAGGCTGCTTCTTCTATAGTCTGAGCTCCTCTCAGAGGACAGGGCCTTGCAGTATTTACACAGTGTTTTCTGTGCCTTGCAAGAGAGCCTGGCACACACAAGCCCTCAAATTCTTCTCACCAAAATAGTATTATCAACCTCATCCTGTTTCTTCAAGGCTCTTGAATTTAGCCTTAACAGCTCTTATCTCCTATTAGTATCATTCATCCCTTATCCACTAAAGATATTGGCAACCAATTCACAATTTCTCTCCATCCTAAGTTTTGCCATCATTCTGGGTGAGGTAGATGTCCACTTGAATAACCCATCTGATATTACATCCTCACTTCTTGACTTCCTCTTTTCTAATGACCTAATTTTTTCCATCTCAGCCACCCACAATTCCATGGTCACACTGTAGCCCTTGTCATCACTAATAACTACTCCATTTTTAAAATCATGAATTCAAATACTCCACAATGAGAGCACAACTTCCATCAGCTTGCTTATTCAACTTCATCCACCACAACGGTCTGTCACTTCACTGAAACCACCAGTTCACTAACCCCTTTCATCTTCTCTCAAATGGTTAGGCCTTTTAATTTTCCTTTTATCCAGTTTGGGTACACAATCAACACTTGCCAATACCTTAAACTCCCTCTGGCTAATCCTGGATGAAAACAACATTCCAAGTCTTTTTTCACAGCACTCCAGGAGGCAGGAAATACTTGAAATTCTACAATAAACCCCCCAGGGCTAACCTTGACTGGCCTCTACACTTCCTAGCAACTCTACTGTACTTTCTTGGTCAATACACTCTACAACGACTATTTTAAACCTTTGCATGCTTTCCTAAAACATCTGACCTTCTTCCTCTTTTTTTCAATTTCATGGAGAAAATAAATATCAGATGGAAACCATCATTTTTTATTACCACAAATACAAATTTACTTGCATCCTCATCCTCTATTAATAAATAAAGTTATAAGAAATACCCCTACACGTCAGGTTAGTCTCCTAAATGTATTTTGGGAGCCCATCCTTTTCTGCCTTCCTAGAACCCTTTCTATAGACTATTCCTTTCCTCTAGCATTGTCAATCTCTTTAAATGGATGTTTCCCAGTGATTTTTAATCATGCCAGGATCATTTTCACTAAAGACACAAAACATCCACACTACAAAGTTTACTAGGAGCACCCTCTCTCTTCAACTGCCTCAGAGCTAAGCTTTTAAAGAGTTCAAACTATTTCACGCATCCCACATAATTCCAGTTTCCCTTCCCAATGGTCCACTTCAAACCATCACAAAATTCAACAGGAATTTTTCAGACTTCATTTACTTAACCATCTCAGCAGCGTTGGACACTGCTGACTGCCTCCTCCTCCTTGAAACGCTCGGTACTTGGTTTCCAGAACAGATCACTCCCCTGGTTTTCCTCCTTCCTCTCTACACACTCTATCTCAGTTTTCTAAGGCTCACAGACCTCTAATCAGTCATGAGTTCAAGACCAACTCTTCTTTTCACAATATACTTTTTGAAAGGAAAAGAGCGACACATAACAGCAATTCACCGGAGAGTTCCGCTTTATTAGGGAAAGGTGCTGGGTTATATAGGAAGGGGTATGAATTGATTGAGGTGTCACTTCTACGGGGCTGGTGGCTGTTGGCTAGGTGCTGGGATTGGGAGGGGAGAGAGAGGTGATTGGGCTTCAGGTGGCACCGGCGGGAACTGAGGACCCCGAAGAGAAGCCGGAAGTTTGCCATCTTACTGGTGGGGTCCCTTCATTCCCCCCTTTCTCCTCTATGGGGTTGTGGACATTGCTTTTTCTCTGACTGCTTCTTGCTGAACAGGGGCATAGAAGGGAGTGAGGGTTTGAGGATTGGGAGGAAAGGGTTGATAGGATTCCCCACAGTAAGGATGAGTAGATGTGGACTTATTCAGGTTGGATATCAATGAAGGTTTTTTATGACTACAGGTTGAGGACCTGTTGATTCTAATGGTGCTAAGAGGATATGGGTGTCAGGAGCCAGGCATCTGCGGCCAATGTTTCCAGGAACAGTTTCCAGTGGAGAGAGGGGTCCATCTCAGCATGTGGTGAGGAGGTCACATGAGGGTGAGGGATCTTCTGTGGCCAGAAGCTGGTAGTTCCTGAGTAAAAACTGGTTGAAAGCTTGATTAGAGATTTTTCCGACTTGGGATTTGATGAACTTTATTATACAGGGTAAGAAGAGACAGGCGAGAAGAATGATTATTATGGGGCCTGCGATGGGCCAGAGCCAGGTGAGGAGGGGGTTTGTTAGTATTGACGAGAATGGGTTGGAATTGGAAGCAGAGTGGAGACTGGAGGCAAGGTCAGTGAGTTTGGTAATGTCAGTTTCTACAATGCCGGATTCGTTGATGTAATAGCAGCACTCTTCCTGGAGGAAGACGCAGGTGCCGCCCTTCTCGGCTGTAAGCAAATCTAGGGCCTGCCGGTTTTGAAGGGTGACCTTAGCTAGCGAAGTGACTTGTCTTTGGAGAGAGGCTAGGGAATCGGCAGTGGATGTCAGGGCTCCCTCAAGTTTGGCGTTGAGATCTCTAACTGCCCATAGAGAGTGACCCAAGGCTCCTCCCAAAAACCCTGCCCCAATGGCTGAGGTGATCAAAGAGATACCGACCATGATGGGAAGGAAAGCAGCCCTTTTTGTGCACGAGGGCAAGGGAGGTTGGAGCTCAAGAAATTCTGCCATGCTGTCAAGTGTAAGCTGTGGGATTAGGGTGACGAGAATGCAGGGTATATTGGAGTTGGGAGGCAGTGAGTTGAAAAGACTGCCATTACACTAAAAGAAGTGTCCCGGTTGCATAAAAGTCTTAGAGCCGGAGGTAGGGGTGTAGATAGAGAGGCAGTGAAGTGCGCTGGAGCGGGGTGGAGTTGGGCCTACACAGTGGTGGATGGTGAGATTATCTGCATATTCTGGTTCCCATAGGGGTATGTCTGCCAGGGGGCAGAGGGGTTGTCTTTCTGCATGGAAGGAGTAGTTGGAAATATTAAGGGGCAAGGCGGCCAGCAGTGGGCGCTGTAGTGATGTGCACAAGAAACAATTGGCGGTGTTAAGGGTGTGGTTGAGAAAGATGGTGGTGTCCTGAATGAGCTGTAATGAAGAGTAGGAGAAATGGGAAGAGGGGCGGGGATAAGAAGATGAAGAGGTGCCGTCAAGAGTTTGGATAATGACTTTTTCGGAATGTCTGCTATCTGATGCAACTTGAGAGATCTGGGAATACTGTGGGTACTGGAAGTTACTCATGTAGTGAATGGCGCAAGACCAGTAGGGCCATCTCCTGTAGGTGTCTGGCCATCGCCTGCAATAGGCTTGTTTTTGGTCATAGAGGAAGCAGAGGTAGGGAGAATAAGGGTAGCTGCTAGTGAACACTTCAGTGGAGGGAGGAAAGTGGAGGTATAAAGGCTCAGAGCAGCTTTTCAGAGGGCAGTCTGGTGTGGCAATGAGGGCAGTAACTTTTGTTTGATGCTGTGTGTAAGTCTGTCTGACTTTGAATCGCCATACAAAGGAGGCTGGGGTGGCGGGGAAGACAATAAGAATGAGGAAAAAAGCAAGAGAGCAGTAAAGGAGGAAAAAGTCATGATTTGGGTATGGATGGCAAAGGGGGTGAAAAGGATTTTGGAGGAAAGAGGACAGTAAGGTCAGGAGTCTGGAGGGAGGGAGAGTCTATAAACTTTTGTAGGTTAAGAGATCTTTTAGGTGATGTGGGGACAGAATGGTAAGGGGCGCCCTGAATGTCAGTTTATGAGCTGCCTTCTGCAAGAGCTGTCTAGTGGCTAATGCTCGTAGGCAGGGGGCCCATCTCCGAACTGTGGGGTCTAATTGCTTGGAGAGATAAGCTACTGGGGCAAAGGATGGGCCATAATATTGGCCTAGGACTCCTAGAGCTTGACTGGACCTCTCATGAATGTATAATGAGAAGGGCTTCGACAAATTAGGAAGATGGAGAGCTGGGGCTTCTACAAGGGCTTGACAGAGATTAATGAAGGAGTGTCGGGGTGAGGAGGATAATGGTTTTTTAGGGGGGCTCTTGCTGAGGTCGTATAGGGGTCTTGCCAACAGGGAGAAGTTAGGGATCTACGCTCTAAAATATCTAGCCAGGCCTAGAAAGGAAAGGATTTCTGTCTTGGTTTTGGGAACGGGCAGGTCAGAGAGGAGCCATTTTCTGTCTAAGGTAATGGACTTTCTTTGTTGAGATAGAAGGAATCTGAGGTAAGTGACAGGAGGGGAAGAGATTTGAGCTTTGACGGGGGATACTCAGTAACTTCTGGAAGCTAGAAGGTTAAGTAGGGAGGCAGTGTCAAGTTGAGACTGTTCCCACGAGGGACTGCGGAGTAGAAGATTGTCTGTATTGTAATAAAGTGGACTCAGGGTGATCATGATGAAACTGTTTGAGGTCCTGAGCTAGGACCTGTCTAAAAATATGGGGACTATCTCGGAAACTTTGTGGCAAAACTGTCCAAGTGAGTTGTTCAGAATGTCTTGTGTATGGGTCTGTCCAGGTGAAGATGAAAAAATCTTGGGAGCAGGGGTCTAGAGGGATAGAAAAATGGGTCCTTGACATCTAGGACCGAGGCAGGGATCTGTGATAAAAGGCTGTATGGATTTGGAACTAAGGGATGGATAGGGACAACGGCTATGCTGATGAGGCGAAGGTCTTGGACAAGGCGGAAAGATCCGTTGGTTTTTTTAACAGCTAATATGCGGGTATTAAATGGGGAGTGAGTGGGTCTGAGGTAATTTTTGTTTAAGAGATCTTGAATGATGGGTTGGAGGCCTATGAGGGCTGAAGTGGTTAGGGGGTATTGGGCCTGACAGATATACTGAGAGGGGTCACGAATTTGATAGAGGCAGGGGGATATAGGGCCACGGAGGGGCTTGTAATGTCCCAAACTTTGGGATTTACAGGTTGTGTGAGGGCGGAACCGGAGCTTTCATTGGGTAGAGGGGGGTCGTCGGCTATGAGGGCCACCAGAAAAGGAGTACTGGGGGCTGTGGGAGTGGATATAGTTATGGAAACGTGGAGGAGGGAAAGGATGTCTCGTCCTAGTAAAGGGATAGGACACTGGGGCATAACCAGGAAGGAGTGGGAAAAGGGTATGGGATTGTCTAGGATTGTGCATAAAAGGGGGGGAGGTTTTAATGGGAAAATCTGTTTACCTCCTACCCCGACTATAGGAGTAATGGCTGGCATGGTAGGGCCCCGGTATTCTCGCAAGACTGAGAAGGTGGCTCCTGTATCTAGGAGGAAGGAGATGGGGCGACTGTCTCCTGTTAAAGTAACCCTGGGCTCCTGTTTGGTGATGGAAATGGTCGGGCGAGAAGCCCCCGGGCCCCGTCAATCTTCTTCTGCCAGCCCCACTATGGCGGGCTTAGGATGGGGGTTGTTTATCCAGCCTCCCCTTCGGGTGGTTGGGCAATCAGACCCCCAGTGGCCCTTTTTGTGGCATCTGGGGCATGGGGTGGTAGGAGATCTGGGGGAGGGGCACGCCCTTGACTAATGTCCCTCTTTTCCACACTTGAAACAAGCTCCTGGGTGGGGCTTATTTGTAGAGGGGCGCACAGGTTGTGGTTTTATCAGCTGGGCCAACATCTGGAAATTGGCCTGATCAGCCTTTTGTTTACGGCGTTCTTTCTCCTCCTCCCGGTTATGGAAGACTTTAAAGGCCACTGTTAGGATCTCAGTCTGTGGGGTAGTGGGGCCCTGTTCTAACTTTTTGAGTTTAGCTTTAATGTCGGGGTAGCTTTGAGCTAGGAAGTATGTCATAAGGACATGTCTTCCTTCAGGTGTTTCTGGGTCTAGGCTGGTATACTGTAATAATAGGGCTTGAGTGAGTCTGTCTAAGAACTCGGAGGGAGTTTCGTCTCTCTTTTGAATTATGTCTTGGAGTTTTTGAAAATTGACTATTTCACGAGCTGCCTTTTTCAGACCTGCTATTAAGAAGGAGGCAAAAATATCTCGAGAGCAGAGACCTACGGCGGTGTTATAATCTCAGTGTGGGTCTTGTTCGGGGACAGCAGTGAGGCCAGGGGAATAGGTGGGGTCAGTCCTGTGGGTTTCGGTAGCGTGCGTTTGGGCGAAGTCCCAAACTCGTCTACGCTCTTCAGGGAGGAGAGTATTGGCCAGGAGCATGAAAATGTCATAATGTGTGAGGCTGTAAGACTGGAGGGTCCATTGAAACTCCCTGATGTATGTCATGGGATCAGTGGAAAAGGAACTTAGGCGTTTCTCTAGTTGGGCTAAATCTCCTAAGGAGAAAGGGATTTGAACACGCACGATGCCTTCAGATCCTGCTACTTCCCGGAGGGGGGCGATAATTTTGGGAGGCTCTCGGGACTGAGCCTGAGGGGGACTGAAGGGTTCTGGCTCAGTCTGTGGGGGAGAGGCGCGGCTAGACCTCTAGACTAGTCGAGCAGGTCCTGAAGTGCGGAAGGGGGGCAAAGAAAATAAAGAAAGATAGAATCAGACGCACGTGTTGCCAGCCTGCAGCCCAGCTGCTTGCCTGTGCCGCTCTAGTTGGGCTTGAACTCATGACTCTGAGGTTAAAAGTCCCATGCTCTACTAACTGAGCTACAGCAGGGCTCCAGTTAATTGCTTATGGAATGTGTAAACAGAATGTTCTTTGTTCTCCATTCCTGCCACATCTGCAAGCGGGGGAAGGGCATAGCTAGAAGCAGGGGTGGTGTTTCTACACATCTTAAAGGTCTCCCTATTTTCAGAGTGAGGAGTCTTGGCTCGTCTTCAAGGACAAGATATGTTTTTGTGGACAGATAACTTCTAAGGACTGCACCGGTTGTTCTCTAGCTTGTGCTTTCCCATGCTGCGTTCAGACATGGGGGAAGGTGCTTTCTCATTCTCCCTACAAACAAGTGAGAAGACAAAGGCGGTCCCTAACAGGGGAGAAACAGGTGATGAGGGCAAAGAAGGAGGAGGCCCTTGGGACCTAGTTAAAGGGGGGGCTGAAATGCTCAGGCTTAATCTGCAGGGAATGAAGGTGGAGGAGGTGAGATGGGGGAGGAGATGGTTGGGGAGGAAGGGAGAAGGGCTGTTGTAGGAGAAGAAGGGGAAGGGAGTGAATGGGAGGCTTCTGCGGGGGCGGCGGCTTCCAGGCTAGGAGAACTTGGGAGGGGACGGGGGGAGGAGGAGGCGGAAAGCTTCGATATAGGGAATCTCCTTCCATTTTTTCAGGCGCTGGCAGTAGTTAAAAAGATCGCGAGTGATGTTAGGATCAAGAGTTCCCCCTGCGGGCCATTGGTTGTTATTGTCTAGGGGGTATGTCGGCCAATCTTGGGAGCAATATTTACGGAGAAGTTTTGGTTTTATATCAGGCGTCAGGGAGAGGGTAGCCAGATGCTTAAGCAGGCATTCAAGAGGTGAACTTTCAGGGAGGGATGAGGAGGCTCCCATGGCTAAAGGACAGAGAAGGAGACAAACAGGGGAGGATGAACGGAGATCCTCGGACTGGAAGCAGACTACAAGGAGACAAAGGGCATCCCCGATGATCCTTGGTGGTCTGTGGAAACTCATATACGAGTCGGAATTTCTTGGGAAGTGTGGGTCATCACCCAGACTTCCCTAAGAAGGCAGAGTGCCGGAGTCACGAGGTACCTAGCGCTAGGCGTTTTCAGCAGGCAGAACAGATTTCGGAGGACGTAACAGAAGGAGGAGGGGGCGGGGAAAGGGAGCGTTCTCATCCGCAAATGAGTCACCTCGTTTATGGCTGTTGGAGGGGGGGCGGCCTGAGAGTCCGCCGCAGCTGTGAAGGCCTGAGGTGGGGATTTATGGCTGTCGGAGGAGGGGCCTGAGGGTCCGCCGCAGCCGTGAAGGCCTGAGGCGAGGAGAGTTCCCTCCTCATCCCCGAGCGTCAGGGCCTTGCCGGACGATCACGGTCAATGGCACTGCGATAGCTCGGGGAAGAGTGGCCCACTCCGGGGGGAAAACTTACCTAAAGGCCAGAGAGGAGTGGTGAGTGTGATGAGCCAGCGCCGGAAAAAGAGGATGAGGGCAAGCTGCTACTGGTGTCGGCGGGAAGACGGGGCCCAGTTGGGGTGTCCCATCTCCCGGGTTTCAGCACCAATGAAAGGAAAGGAGCGACACATAGCAGCAATTCACCAGAGAGTTCCGCTTTATTAGGAAAAGGTGCTGGGTTATATAGGAAGGGGTATGAATTGATTGAGGTGTCACTTCTACGGGGCTGGTGGCTGTTGGCTAGGTGCTGGGATTGGGAGGGGAGCGAGAGGTGATTGGGCTTCAGGTGGTGCCAGCAGGAACTGAGGACCCCGAGGAGAAGCCGGAAGTTTGCCATCTTACTGGTGGGGTCCCTTCACTTTTGAACCCTAAAGATGTACATATATATATTGTTTTAATTTGTCACCTAACCAAAGATGACTAAAAAATGTCTACCTTTGTCTGAGATCTCTCTTTTAGTCCAGATCTAAATACACAACTGCAACTGCCTACCTGGTATTTCCTCTTGGGTATGTTTAAAATTATTTCCAACTCACATTTGTCCCTCCCCAGTTATCCACAATTCAGTCATAATACATTATTTAACATACAGATCCAATGTCACACTTTTACTTAACTCTCCCCAGTGGTTTCCAATTGCTCTTAGGATGGTCACACAGGCCTTTTTTATTCCTTCATACTCACCAGGATCACATCTACCTCCAAGTCTTTACACTTGCAATAATATTCTCTGGTATGAATGCTCTTTCTCCCCAAGTTAGCTTGTAAACATCTTATCCCTCTGATGTTGGCTCAACTGTCATTTCTCAGGGAAATATTTTCTGGCCACCTGGAGAAGGTAAAACATTCCATTTATGAGCACTTAGAGTGCTGCTAGAACTTATCATGACTATTAGTTTTAGTTTAATTTAGTTTAATTTTACTTTTAATCTGATTAGGTTTAATGTGTCTTCCTTCCAGTAGGTTTTAAATTCCATGAAGGTCAAGTATCTGGTTTTACTCAACACTGAATCTTACCACCTAACACAGGATGACATAGCAATTGTTCAATATTTGTTAAATCAACAACCAGAGAGTTTGCAATACTCATGTGTTCATTCACTGTTTGAAGTGCAGAGTATATACTAACAGAATGCACAGTAATCAGGTTTCTTTCCCACTAGATATGTTAACCTCTTTAGAATTTGTTTCAAAGTTAGATCCATTTAGAAAAAAATCACACTCTAAAGAGTCTCTTCAGTAAATGTTAGGAAAATTGGATAGCTACATGCAAAAGAATGAAACCGGACCATTGTCTTACACCACATCCAAAAATAAACTCAAAATGGATTAAACACCTAAATATAAAACGTGAAACTATAAAACATAGCTTTTATAGAACTAGAAGAAAACAGGCAGAAAGCTCTTGAACATTCATATTAGTGATTTATGGAGGGATGTGTCTTCCCCAGGCAAGGGAACCAAAAACAAAAATAAACAAGTGGGACTACTTCAAACTAAAAAGCTTCTGCACAGCAAAGGAAACCACCAACAAAATGCAAAGGCAGCCTACTGTATGGGAGAATGTATCTGCAAATTATATATCCAATACGGGGCTAATAAACAAAATATATAAAAAAAACTCATACAACTCAACTCCAGAAAAATAACAAGTAATCCAATTAAAAAGTGTGCACCATGTAGACATTTTTCCTAAGAAGGCATATAGATGGCCAACAGACATGAAAAGATACTCAACATCACTAATCATCAAGAAAATGCATATCAAAATCACAATGAGATACTTCACACCAGTCAGACTGGCTACTAATATCAAGAACACAAGAAATAGGAATTGGAGAGGATGTGGAGAAAGGGAACTCTTCTAAATTGTTGATGAGAATGTAAGTTAGTGCAGCCACCATGGGAAGCAGTATGGAGGTTTCACAAAAAATGAAAAATGTCATACAATCTAGTAATTCCACTTGTGGGAATTTAACCTGAAGAAAACAAAATCACTCATTCAAAAAAATATATGCACCCCTATGTTTCACGGCAGTATCATTTACAATAGCCAAAATATGAAAGCAATGTAAGTGTCCATCACCAGACAAATGGATAAGGAATATGAGGTACATATGTACATAATGGAGTATTACTCAGTCATAAAAATGAATGAAATCTCACCATTTGCAACATAGATGGACCTAGAGGAGATTAAGCTAAGTGAAATAAGACAAAGACAAATACTGTATGTGGAACCTAAAAACAAAACAAATGGACAAACAAAACAAAAACAGATCCATAAACACAGAGAATAGACTGATGGTTGCCACAGGGAAGGAGATGGGGGGATGGGTGAAATAGACGAAAGGGGAAAAAATTAGTTAGAATGTCTGATATCTTGATCTCAGTGCCAGTGACATGAATATATACACATGTCAAAATTCCTCAAGCTGTACACTAAGAGTTGTGCATTTTATTGTAGGTATCTCAATTAATAAAATATGTGTATCAATGAAGTCATTTAGACTAGGTTTAAGTAAAAAAGAATTGCTATATTTTATAAGCAACATAATAGGGATTTATGACACATTTTTTGAAAATTATATCATTCATACAGTAATTAATAACAAGTGATAAATTATGCATTAAAATTTATTAGCAAATGTTTCTAAGTGCTATGCCCTGCTGGTGCATGAGGTAACTATACAGCATTTGCTAACCACTGTAAAACAAACTTAACTAATAAATCGCAGAGTTGGTCCTCAGTTGTACTGCATTCCAATCACAGGAGAACTAGACTCCAATTTTAAAATTCCAATGTAAGAAGTTCTGTGGTTGCCAGTACGGCATCAGGGAATTCTTAAAAGCAAAGGGAATGTTTCATGCACTAAGTTTCATGCTGATGCCAAAAAATGCTTTCCTAGCCTTTTTATTTCAGTATGTATACTGACTTTAGTGCTTTTCCTTCAGTATACTGACTTTTACAGTACCAGTGTGTAGGCAGTAAGAAAATGTGAAAAGCTCAGTATATTAAAAAAACATAAGTATATTCACTTTATGTAAAAATGGAGTTAGTTTTATTTTTCTCCCACCTACTCATCTCAAACACTTAGTTTCTTCCGAGCATTTACATTTTTGTTCCACTGACAGCTAGCTAGCTATCAATAGCCTTTCAGTTAGGATTTAAAAAGTTGACAATGAATTTACACCTACTATGAAGCTGGTTGACAGATAACCCAAAAGCCAACAAACAGGCCTAAAACACCCAAAATCATCAGAAGGCCATGCACTGTTGAAAGACCAATGTTTTTTTTTTTTGATTCTTCAACCAAAAGCACACATTAACTATCACTGTTAGAAACGTGAAAAAGTATGATTGTGATGGGGGGGGGAGGAAGGAAAGAGAAATAAAGTGAGCGGGAGAAAACAGTGGCATAATAATGGAAATCCTATGTGCTGACAGAGAAGAAATAAAATGAAAGAGAAACGACAGGAAAAAACACGAAGACAGAAACTGAAGGTCAAATTTGTAGGTCATCACTAAGACTGACAATCCCAAACTGAGCCCTCCAAACAGCAAAAGAACGCATTTAATATAATCTACGAGAGCAGGAGGAGGAGTGAGGACTTGCACACAGGAGCGCACAGCACTGGTGCCGGAAGGGAGGCGTCACTGAGAACCCAGCCGTGCGGAAGCCCTCAGCCTGGTAATGTAACCTGCATCACCTCTTCAGTAGGCAATGACACAAAAAGGCTACCACAAAGAGCAAAGCTAGCAGTGTCTAACTCAAGGAGATTCCAAAAAGAGTTCCCCTGCTCAGAGACTTAAGAAATCCCATTTGTACTGGAATAACTCAATAACAGGGACAGATGTGTCATAACTAAACGCTGAATCATGCAATAAAACAAAACCCTTTCTGTGGTTCTACATGCCAAGCAGCTAATGTAGGTCAAAGGAAAGAAAAATAATGTGTTTTACAAGGTGAGCGCTCCTATGTATATTACATGTATTTCTTAATAAACCAGCTTTCTCATGTACATAGACTTCTATAAGCTTATGGTCAATGTGAACTTGCTTGAGAGAATGACCTATACTTGTGGGGTGACACTGATAACACGTGTCCGATCTACAAAGCTGAGAGCAAACGTAAAGGTAAACTCTGCTGTGAACCGACCCTCAGTCGGCTGTCTGCCAGCCAGCCAACTGGCCGGCCTCCTCTGGTGATGCACTGACTCTGCCGTGCATTTTAATTTAGCCTGCAACAAAGCCCCAAGGGCTCTTAGGAAACAATGATTCCAAGAGCTAGTACTCTCCTAGGGAAGCTTGCAGTAGGAAGAAAACTGAGCTATCAAGGATCATAAAAATAATGCCTCAAGTTTTCATTTAACAGATAAGCACTGAGGATATGATCAGTAAGCAAAAATTTACTACCAGGCGGAGGGCATAAGAAATCTCTCTCACGCGCACACACACACAGAGCAATGACCAGAAGTGCTAAATAAATGGTGCAACAAGAGCTTATAAAAAGGGTAAATGAAAGTCAAGAAAGGTTTCCCTGAAAAAGTGAAAAGTAAAGTGTAAGTATGAAATGTAATAATGAGAGGAAAAAGAGCTTCAGGTAAAAGGAACACCATGTGTAAAGGATCTACAGAGTGCTGTGCTAGACAGTGGAGGAAGGCCAGCGCAGCTGAAGAACAGAGACTGAGGAGGATGTGGTATATCTGACACAAGGGGAGAGACTGGCCTTATTTAGACTGCTCTTTACCAAAACCAACGGAGGTACCACCTAGGTTTCAAGAAAGGGGTGGGGAGGTCACATGATCAGATTAATGTTTTGAAGACAGCACTCCAGCTGCACTAAAGAGATCACATTAGAGGTAGTGAAGAGTCAAGGAAAATAGCTGGGAGTTGGTGGGAGATACAACCTAGACTAGGATGAGGGTGCTGAGTAAACAGTAATGCAGAGATCTGAAAGATAATAGTGAATTTGAACTCTTTCAGATACATTTTTTCCCTTGAGGTTAATTCTTTTGCCAATTTTCTATGACACATTCTCTTTAATTTTCATGAGCAATTTTATACTAATGACATTAGCTGTTTATGTCATATTTGCTGTATTTCTTTTTTCTAATTGGTTGTACTATTTTTTTCCTTGGCATGTTCTTCAGTTTTTCTGTAGATGTATCCATATTTTTTTCCCTTTGTAGGTTTTCTTTCATTTATTTTCAATTTCAACACCTTCCCTCCTCTCCACTTTTTTCTGTCTTTTTTCCCCCCACCTTCAGACTAGAACATAAAAAATTTGCTTCAGTGTAGGATGTGTATAGTTCATTCAGACATCCAGTAAACATTTACAGAGCACCTACGTTGTAGGGCAGAGACATATACACAAAACAGAGAAACAGGTACAAGTGTTTCCAAAGTAGAAAGCACTCTGGTTGCACACAGAACAGACACTTCGCCCAGACTGAGGAGAATTAGTCAAGACTCCCTGAAGGTCAAATTTTAACTGTTCTAAAGGGGCCTGGAAACTAAGTGCAAGAAGAAAGAGCCTTAAATCAAGAGTGGTAAATGACTATCACTCCTACTCTCAGAGTAATTTCAGAACTTAACAGGAAGCTCATTAGTATTTTCCATGAATTCCCAGGGATATCATTCCAGGTAAGGTCTCAGACTACCTCACAGGTAATCTAACGGTAAAAGCCCACCAAATGTTTTCTGAAACTAGCACAAGCTTAATGTATGCTTATGAATATATACTAAATGCCCTCACAGTTTCCCTTTTCAATATATTTAAAATGAAATCTAGCTTAAAACCTAGCAGCAAAGGAATAACATATTTCAGTTTTATTTCCTACTTCACCCACAAGTTCCCATCAGTGAAGTTATCTATCCCTATACCTTCCAAGAGGCTTCCTACTGCCACCTCTTCCCTGCTTATTCCAGTCCCTCTGCCTGGAATGCCCTCTTCCCCTTCCCTAATCACCAACTGTGATTCCTGTGTAAGATCCTTAAAAACCAAGAACAAATATCACTCACCTCATTTTGCTCTGGGCATTATTCTGTACCATAGTTGGGTGTTTCTTACCCTTTCCTATCTGAGTGTGGCTTGCCTGACTACTGAAAGTGTGTCATACACAACTACATGAAGTATGAACAGTGATTTACTCATGGGCAGACACCTTGATACCCACTGAATAAAGACAACAAAAAACTTCCTTTGCTGTAGCTGTGAGATCCTCATTCGACCCTTGCTTTCCCAGATTACTTTAGGTCTTCAGATGACTTATGACTCCCTTGAAGAGAAGCGGAAACTGGGAAGACGATGGGCGCAGAAAGGGCAGCCTACCGATATTGATACGTTATGGTGGAGGTAATGAGAGCAAATGCCTGATTTAGGGCTGGATTTACGAATGAGGAAGAGAACTGGATACAGCACGCATAAAACAGCTTTCTCTTAAAATTTCGGTGTGAATGGGGAAAGGTCATGCGGCAACGAACACACAGTTATAAACGATACGGCCCCATGCAAGAGCAGCCCTGTGTCAGCAATACCCCACGGGTCTCAATGCCACCCTCCCCTTCCGGCGGCCAGGAAAGGCAGGTAACGCGCAATGGCAGTTTATTAACTGTTGGCACCGCGCGCCTCACGGACTCCGGTCAACACAGCTCTCACGACCTTGGGAGGAAAGTACCACGATCTTCGTGTACAGACAAGGGCACCGAATGCGGAGACTGAATCATCTCCTCAAAGCCGCACACACAGAAACCCACGGGGCCGCGGGGCCAGACACACGCCCCTCACTGCGGCCGCCTGCAGACCGAGGGGGGCGTTTCCGCCGCCGCCCTGCGCGCCCGGGGACACCCGCCCGCAGCCGCGCTTCCCGCCTTCGCTCCGCGCCAGACTACGCGCCCGCCGGAGGGACGCAGAGGGGCCGTTCCGAGGCCCGAAAAGGCCCCCGGACCAAGGCACTTACCTCGCTGCTGATGCTCGGAGTCCCAGGCCGGGCCACGACAGGTCCAGGAGGGGGGAGCCGCCGCGTCACCCGCCGCCGCCGCGCCGCTGCCGGCACGTGAACCGCACCGGAGGGACTGCGGCTGCGTGGCTACGCCCCCGCACGGCAGGCGTTTCTGTCCAAAACTCATCTGCAGGGGGGAAAAGCGAGACTTGCTCGGACTTGAAGAGCGGTACTGACGGGAACCACTTCCGGAACAGAGGGTCATATGCCGAACCCAGGTTCTGGAGGTGTTCAAGATGCTAATTTTATTATACTCGTTTGTAGACGTGGCCTGGTTTTGTAAGGACACTGGCTTTGTGTCCCAGTGTGGGTGGGAGACATGCATCTGGAAAAGAACTTGTTCGCTTCCCCAGAGAGGCCTGAATCACAGATTAAATGAGGAGACTGTTGGAACCCACCCGGTGGGGAAGATGACTGGGATCCGAATCACGGTGGTAGGTGTGGAGCTCGGAAAAAAGGAGCAGAGCCCCAAAGGCAAGGAAGGGATCAGCAATGGCTGGTGACAGACTGGAGAAGGGCCTGGTGCATGAGGATGGGGTCAGAGCTGGTCCTTCCACACGGGAGGAGACAGTATTCTGAGGAATTGAAAGGAAAGGAAGGACGCGCATTTCTGGGACCTCCATTTGCTCTGGGAAATAGGAGGCAGGCTCCTGAGTGTGCAAAGTTCCCTGGTCCTGGCAGTCTCCAGGGCTGACTACCTGCCTGGGGCTCTGGCCCAGTAGCCCTTGACCCAGTGCCACCCACAGCGCCACCCACAGTGTGTGACTAAGGTGGTCAGTCAGAGGGAGTGGGAGAAAGCTCATGCCTTTGTGTGCACCGTGTGCTTTTTCCGTGCCTGACTTCCTCCCACACACGATCCACCTGCAATTCCAGGCCCAGCCTAGATGTCACCCCAGGGACAATGAATCACCCTACTTTACGCTGCCACGGCACTCAGAGGTGTCAGAGCACACGGCCACATCCAGACCAGCCGCTGTCACATGGGTCTGCCCTGCCTCGCCGCAGCATCACCATATCCAACTGCTGCTTCACCTTTAACACGGTGCCTGGTGGAAGGGACGGCGCTCGACCTGCAACATCGACAGCATGGACATGCAAGGACACCCTGAAGGAGGAACCGAGAGGCCTGGAAGTCACATGAAGTGGGCTCCGCGGGGGCAGAGGTGAATGAGAGCCCGAAGCCATGAGAGTTTGCTTTCCTCTGCCCTCTGACACATGTATAGTAGCCATCACTTGGAACTTTAAAAGTCCTCCACCCCAAACGTTGTAGAGGCTCCTCGCTAAATGAAAAAGCAACTGGCAGCCCATCTGGGGAGAAATTACTCCTGCGTTTCGTCAGCAGAGTCTTTAAACTCTCACCCTTAAAGGCTGTGAGAACTGGGCTGAGAACAATGTGACGGTGAACCGGCGAGTCACCACCTGCGGGCTGCGAAGCTGGGTAATCTCTCAGGTCTGGTCCTGACGTCACCAGCATGACTGCAGAAAGAGGTGGAATTACCACAGAGCTGGGGACTGAAGCCCAGTTTCAACGTGGGGCTGCCCACCGCTGGGGGCAGGGGGCCACCAGAACAGCCTGGGGTTTATGGCCCCGTCCATTCTGGGGCGCCAGGGACTCTGCCGCAGAGAGCATTTCATGTTTATAGTATCATCTCTGCCCCCACCATTTCAGCACAAGGAATTATCCCCGCGGTCATCAAACCCAAAGATGAGGCTCCAGCACAGAGAGGAAGGACTGAGAGCCCAGAGGGAGAGGGGAAGAAAAGAGCAGTCCAAAGGGGACAGCTCCGTGGGAGGCAGGGACTCCCCGGTATGAGCCGGTCAGTGGTACAGCCAGGACCATCCTGGGCAAACGGAAATGCTTGTTCAGCCTAGCTGGAAGGGGCCATAGTAATCATTGCCTCACCCTCTTTCACAAAATACAGTCCCAGAGAGGGCAAGTGACCTGGCCAAGTTCACACAGAGGCCAGTGGCAGGACTGGGACTGGAGCCCAGGTCACCAGCTAGCCCTGCAGGCCTTTCCCTTGATGACATTTTCTTTCAGCATCCTCTGGATTGCCTCCTTAATTACAGGACTATGCTGCCTATCTGGTAGGCTAAGCAGGGGATTTTCCAGCAGCTGATGAATTGCTAATTGTTAGGCAGGAGGGATGTTCATGTGGCCCCACACTCCTGTTCCCCCGACAGGAGAGGGGTCCCCTGGGAGAGCCAGCATGCCCCACCATGCCCTCTGCCTTGCCAGAGGCAGCCGGTGCTTCAGAAAATCTTTGACTTGTTTCCTGGCATCCTTCGTACTTAAAGTAAAGAGATATGCTCTTGTCCCAAGCCCCACCAGTGAGTCTACTCTCCTCTCTCCTGCTTGGGCCCCAAAGTGGACAAAGTCTCAAAACATGTAAAATCCACTTCCTGTACCACCCTAAGCACAGCTGGGCAAGAGGAGAGAGAAAAATACACAGGCATCAAAACCTGGTGAAAAGTGGCACAGAGCTGCCGTGCCCCCCTGCAGGCAGCCACTCCAGCTACCATCTCCTCTCATTCCTGAAAGGGCTGAGTGGTAAAGTCAGCAGGAGAGTTCCCTACCCAGCCCTTCCAGAATCGGAGGTCTGAGAGCGCCCAGCCCTGGGGCCAGGTAGCCCTGGGGCCAGGTAGCCCTCGGGCAGGTGATAAGGCATGCCTCCCAGAAGGCAGTGAGCCCCACTGTCACCAGACAGCCACACCGCACAGGCTCCAAATCAAGTGTGAAAAGAGCACCATCTCGTCCAGCTCCCCGAAACCCTCAGGCTGTCTGTTTACAAATATGCTCCCTTTTTCTCTCTCCTCATGCCTGACTGTTTAGGAATGTCACATACAGCCTCTCTGGGCCCACCACATGTCACAGAGACAGCTGTGTGATGCCGCCCATCTGGGAACGTGGCATTGCTGAGTGAGTCAGGCAGGGAACACAGGATGTTCGAGAGCAAAACCTGCCTCCTCGTGCCGCTTTGCTGGGGGACCACAGGGCTCAGACATGAGATGCTGTAGTTCCAGATTCTTAAGGGAATGTGCAGTCTAACTATCTAGTGTGGTGAGTGACAACAGAGTTTTTACCAAATAATAATGAGTCAACTTTCATCACTTTCTGATTTATCAAGTCCTTCCACAGCCCGCTCTCAACCGATGCTTACAGTGTCCCATGAGGAAATCAAGGGTGGTAAAGTTCGGAGAGTGGAAATGCCTCAGGTCAGACAGGTCTAGAAGCTGAGCTGTTGGACTCTCACCTACTTCAGGGCCTTTCCCATGCCTCCATCTGGTGTCTGTCCCCACCCTCCTCCTCCAGAAGTGGATGCACTCATTAATCTGTGATGTGGGCTGGCAAGGTTGCAGAGGCTTTTCTGGAAGCTTTGCAGCAAAGCAAATGTGGACTTAAATGAGGATTAAGTAGGAGAAGGTTTGGGAGAAGGCAGAGTGTAGCAGCTGAGGGTCATCGTTGTGGAGTCACTGGCCCTGGACCCAAACCCCAGGCTGGCCACTTGCCACAAGCCCCAGGTTGTTCACTCTGTGAACTTGGATAAATCCTGTCACCTTCCCAAGTTTCAGTTTCCTCATCCATGAAGTGTGGATAAAGTCAGTATCTGCTTCACAGGTGAGGATTAAGTGCACTAATGTATGCAAAGTAACCTGGTGGCAGTGCCTGGCACAAAAAGGTACTTGATAAATATTTGCTGAATAATGAATTGAAATGATTGGCAAGGCTGGGGTGTGAAAGAAGAGATGGCTGCCTCTGAGGCCACGCCTCTTAACTTTTATGAAATGTTGCTGCCCAAACAGGCCAAGTGCCTCCTACCAGACAACTGGGGCAAGGGGCATTCTTGAAATAGCTCAGTGATTCTCCTCCAAGCCCCTTCCAAGCTGCAAATGTCCATGCAGCTCCCCTACTTTCTTGACTATAACCCAAAGGCCTTCAAAGAGGAGGGGCTTGGGAAGGGACTATAAACCCAAAGCCAGAGATATGTCTCTACACCAGGGAGGAAATGGACAAGCAAAAATGGTTGGATAGTTCTGCCCTGGTCTATGCCTGAGATGGGACTCTTCTGTCTTTGGAGCTGAGGTGTGGTGTGCCAGGACAGGAAGAGACCATCAAGAGAAGTTGCTTTATGAGGACACCAAGTCCCAGAGAGATGAAGCAACTTGCACGAGACTGCCCAGCCAGGTAACAGCAAAGCCACGACTGCCACCCACGTCTCCTGACTCCCAGCCCCAGCCTCCCTGTCACCGCCTTCCTAATTGCACAGGCTTTCAAAATCATTAGGGAACAGAATTAGTTCTGTACTAAGTTTTTGAAATCCCCTTGTGTCCTCCCACAGTCCCTCTTGAGGACAAAATCACTCAAGGAGAAAACCATATTAAAAAGTCTTTTGAAATGGCAGCAGAGGGTGCGACCTCAGTCAGGAGCTCCTAAGAGAAACAGAGTTGAAATGCTGATTTGATAAGCAGATCATCTGGGCTCCACATCTTGTGCAATTTTTATCTTTTGAGGTGTTCAGACGGTGAAGTGTCAAGTTCATGAGCCTGATGCTCGCTGATATAAGTGCATTCTATATGTCTCCGCAGCGATGCCAGAGGAGTGGCAGGCTTCAGGCACTCCTCGCCAGAGTTTTGGGTAAACAGGTTACTCCAATCCTCAGTCAATTTTATCTCAAGGCGCCGCTCCCACCCCACCCATGAATTCTGAACAATGGCCCACTCTCACTGTCCTTCACAACTAGGTTACTGGCCTGGCTGGGGAATGGACTCTGGAATCCCAGACTATCAGAGCTGAGTGGCAGCTCAGAAACACTCTGGTGAAGCTCCTTACCTAACCGAGGCTCAGAGAGAAAGGGGGCTTTTCCAAGGTCACAACGTGAGCTGAAGGTGAGGGTTTGCGCTATTTGGCTCACAATCTCAGTTGACCTTAGTAAGGTGGCCTGGACAATTCGGATAAGAGAGCATCTGACAAAGAAGCACTTAGTGGATCCCCAGGTGTGAGAAGAAGCCAGCTAACTGAGCTAGCTGCTAGGAGCTCTTGGCAGCCCAGGAGGCCTGTCCCAGACTGCACAGTCCTGGTGCCTGCAGCCACGTGCTTGCATAACCTGAAGCCACGCCTACATCCTCCACAAAAGAGAAGTAAGTTTGTCCCCTTTCATGCTGTTCTGCAACTCTGAAGCTGGTTTCCTGAACAGATATGTTGCCTGGAGCGGGGACACTGTAGTGTGCATAAGGTACAAGGTAAAACAATCCCAAGTTTCGAAGCTGAGCAGCATTACTAAGGAATTTCCCCCTTTTGAAGTAATGTAATTAACATGGTAAGCATGGTTTTCTGAAAACATACAGTTCGGGAATTGAATAACCTATATATTAAATCTGGAAAGCTTGCTTGTACTGAGTCATTTGCTCTTGTTGGGATTTGAGTTTGGGGTGGGAAGTTTTTCTTTTTGTCTGTTTTCGATTGCCAGAGGTGGGGTACTTCCCAAATATAGTCCTTTGAAAGACCCAGTGAAGCACACAGACACAAAAAAAACCCTCTGAAAAGCTGATACTTGGATGTAGGTAGGAACCATGCACAGAATCACAACAAAACACATGCTGGTTCCTAAAGTCACCTTCAGGAGCTGCTGATACAGGAAAGCTTTTTTTCCAAAGAACAAAGAAAGCATAGGCACCTCTATGAAACTCTAGAAACTCCCTAACCATCCCTTCATGAATCCAGGTAAAAAGCCTTCATGAGAAATGTTTAAAACAAATCTTTGAAATTTTAAAAGAAAAAAAGGTGTATTTTCCAGAGAATCAAGTAATGTTCTCAAAACCAAAAAGCAAGAAAATGTTATGTTCCCCTGAGCTGTTAGTGGGGCCAGGTTGACCCTCCTACTAGAGACTCTCCCACTCAGGTGACAGACCAACCAGGAAGGACGTTGGTAAACAGAAAGCACTCCACAAATGTTTCTTTCACAACTCAAGGAAAGGAGAATTGTTTGTGGAAATTGAAAATCTAGGAAAAAAGTCATCCTCATCAAAGCTTTGAACAGCAAGAAGGGAAATGAAAGCTTGAGCTATTCCACTTTGAACCAACACTGACAAGGACTAGTGCTGATGTTAGTGACAATAGTGCAACTGACACTTATTGAGCACCTCCTGTGTGCCAGGCACTGTACCCAGTGTTTAGATCAACATCCTCCTTTAATCGTCATCATAACCCAATTAACAAGCAACTGTCATTAGCTCCTTTTTACTAGTTGGGTAACAGGATTATGAAAATAAAATAACTTGCTCAATGGATACAGAACTGGTATCAGAACATGGGTCATCTTACTTAAGAGCCTGTTTCTTACACATTAAGTTCTACTGCCTGCCAGTCTAAAGAACTTCTTATGATTTAGTTAATTAGAGCCCCGGGAAGAGGGTATTTTATTTTCATGAATTTGCAGAAAATAAACACCAATCTCAGCACGTACTACTGAGTGCTGAAGTTTGTTGACCTGGCTCAGGAGGTACTACGGTTCAGTAAACACAAGGTCATTCATTCAAATCCCTATCAGCACCTATCAACACCTACAATATGACAGGTTCTGTAGTCAGTATGGGAAATGCAGAAGGCAGAGACACAGGGTCTGCCCTCGGGGAGTGCTTGGTCTAGTGAAGGGGAGAAAACTTCTGAGTAAGTTACCGTAATTCAATTCAGTACATGCTGTACAAGGCGCATGCCAGAGACCCTATGAATACCAGAGCCCAAGGCACAGTGTGACACAGTGGTCATGTGAATTCATGGATTATACAGTAGAAGAGGCTGGAGATTAAATCCTGGCTCTTCCTTTGATGAGTGACATGGACAAGTTCCTTCATTTTCTGAGCTTCCGTTTTTGTCACTTTTAAATGCTGACAGTAATGTAGTCCACTCCTCCTCCCACCATTACAGGTGGAATGACATAATGTCTGCTCCAGCACATGGCCTAGTACATGGTAAGCACCACATAAATGGAAGCTGTTAGGGAAGGCTGGTCCAGGAAAGCCTTGGGCAAAGACTTGGGCAAGAAGGGGAAGTTGGAAATAGTCTTTTCGGAAAAGACACTGGACTGAAGCAAGAAGGGATGAATGTGCATTGTGTATTCAGGGTAGAGTGGTTTGCTGTGACAGAGGAGAAGCAAGGCAGAAGCTAGGGATCCAAGAAGTGCCAAAAACTAAAGTGATCGGCAATGTCCTGTACTCTGAGCACAAGTATGCAAAGACGTGTGTACAGGGGATTCATCACACAGCATTGTTTGTAATGGAAATGAACATGTGCATGAATGAATATACAAATGCATAAGTAAATAAACAACTAGAAACAACCTCAGTATCCAGCAGAAGACTGATTTAATAAACTATGACATAGCCATATAATGAAACACTGTTTGGGCATTTTTAAAAATAATATACATATGTATATACTTAACATGGAAAAACATTAGTAGCATAGTGTTACATGAAAATGCCAGTTACAGGATCTGTGGCATCTTGCTACACTGATGGACAGTGACTGCATTGGGGTTTGGGTGGGGGGGACTTGATAATATGGGTAATGTAGTAACCACATTGTTTTTTCATGTGAAACCTTCATAAGAGTGTGTATCAATCATACCTTAATAAAAAATTTTTTTTTAAATAAAATGCCAGTTACAAAAGGATAGGTTGAAGTGATGCCAAATCTGTAAATTCATAAGTAACAGTCCAGAGGAATTTTTACCAAACTGTTTAGAGCAGTTACCTGCCTTTAGGGAATGGCGGGGTGGGTGGGTGGGGGTGATGTTTCACTTCCTACTCTACATACTTCTTCAGTGTTTGAATTCTTTACAACAAGAGGTTTTATTTTTTGGTATTTTTTTATAATAAGAATTTATATTAAATAATGCCCTGAAGGAGTTGAATGGAATAAAAAATGAAAAGAGGCTTTTGGGAGGTTATTGTTTACCCATTCCAACTCGGAGGGAAAATATGTTCCTAGCCGGGGGCAAATTACCTTTCAAGCTGATATCAGTCAAAGGGAGACGTAAAGTGGGAGAAACCCTATTTATTGCATATAAGCAGTTGTCCATGTCTGCTCACCCATGTCTCTTGCTACCTGGCTGCAGAAAAAAGGGACCCCACTCAACCTCACTGGTCCAGATAGGCCCTCGCTTGCCCTTGTAATCACCTATTGACATGGAGATGGACTACTTCTGTCCACCCCTTGGAAACACCGATTGCTATAGAGATGCATGAAGGCCAGGCGAGAGATTCTGGAAATACTGCAATTTTACCCACACCCATAAAAAGGCAGGTTAAGTCACAGAGTGGTGGCCCAGGGGAAATTTGCAAAGGAGTAGGGTGAAAAGTGGGGCCAGCACAAGGCTATTCTTTGCCTGTATGTCAGGTGGAGGAGAAGAAGCCAGAGAAGAAAGACATTGGGGGTACTGCAGAAGCCCTAAAGGGAACTCCAGGAAGGAAAAGGGGATAAATAAGATCAGTATAGTGGAAGGGATACATCTGTGGAGGAGGGAAGGCAAGACGGAGAGGGGAGGAGAACAGTGGCTGACAATCCTGTTATGGGAAAATGGTTGATGGCCTCAGACCTCTCAGTAAGATGCACAGGAGGGGTTTCCTGATGCAGGTGAGGTGGAATGGGACAGTGAGCTCAGGTTGGAGGCTGGGAGACCTGGTTTCTGACGGCACCCAGACAAAATGAGAGGGAGCACTCTTCCTCACCCATAGCTGAGGCGCTTCCATCTGGTGGACTAGGCCGCCCCCCCATTCCTGGACTCCCCATTCCAGGTTTCCAGGCTGCCTTGCGCCAAGCCACCCTTGGCTCTGTCCAGTCACAACGCTTTGTTTTCTATAGTGTCCCTGGGGATGTGAAGCTGAGGAAGGGCAAAGGGTGGGTGGCCTGTGGCTATAGCTACTAACAATGCTGCTTCCGGGTATTTTTGTCCCTGGTGGAATACGGTTTTTTTGTTCAGGGAGGAGGAATGGTGGAAGCTTTCTGGAGAATACTAGAAGGGCCAAAAGGCTCCCAGAGCCCAAGCCCTTCTTCACACCCTGGTCAGCTGGGGGTTATCAGAACTTGTGCTCTGACTTTTCTGTCTGAAACTATAGCCAGCACTCACTAGTACTGGTGATTTCATTATTGCTGAAATCATCCTCAGCAAATGGTACTTGGAACATGGAAGGTGAGAAGGAGGAAAAAGAGAAGGAGAAAGGAAATGGGAATAGGGAAGGAGAAGGTGCATCTCCAAATGTTAGAAGGAGGTGAAGAGGACAAGGGGATAAAGCAGAAGTGTGCCCTGGATGCAGTCGGGAAGATTTAGGACACTGGGTGAAGAATTTTAGTCATTTTCTTTGGGGCATTGAGACGCACTGGGAGCCTAAGGTTCCCAGGAGGGACGCATCCTCTTCCTCTCATGCTCAGATGCTGGCTCCAGAAAATGAATGCCATGCACACAGTACCTACTCCACTCTAGCCAAACACCTATGGAGACCTGTGTTCAGGAACAGCATCCACCCCTGCTCAGGAGAGTGGGACAGGAGAGCCTGCTGGGCTAGGCTGAGTCAAGGTCTATGCCTGATGAAGTCCAGTCAAGAGGAGATCAGCTGACAGTCACCTACCACCCAAAGACAGCAATACTGAATGTCCTCTGCTGTTTCAAAAATCAGAAGGTTCTGGGCCAGCTGCAACAAGAAGAAAAGAGCCTGAAGGCCTAATAGCTAAATATACCAGGGCTGGAAGGGATCTTAAAGATCATCCAGAGAGAATTCATCACTTCCTCCTTTCTTTCTGGAGTACTTTCTGCAAATAGCATGCTGTATTATAACTTATTATCATGCATCTATTTAAAAAAACGCTCTATTTTATCCACTGATGCATTGCCAAAGCACAGCGTCCAGCTTGGGGCAGATCAGTGAATGTTTCTGAGTGGGGCTTTTTTGCACTTACTCTGACCTCCTCATTTTACCAATGTGAACAAAATGAATCCAAAAAACTGGAAAGACATTCCAAGCTATTAACTTGCTCAGGCTAATGACATGCTGCCTGAAGGTTTAGCTTCACCCCATAATGTTCAGGCCAAAATATGAAGGCTCTTCATGGTACACAGTGAGATGGAGAGAAATGAATTCCAACTCACAGTGTGTCCTGTGCAGGGGCAGCCTGGCAGCTACATCTTGGAAACAGCCTTGTAAACAAAAGGGATTTACAAGAGTATCTGGCTCAAGAAGCCAAGTCTAAAGAAGAAGTTCCAACACTCAGGTACAGTGTATGAGCTCTTGTCTTTCCCTTGGCAGTAGGTGGCCCCATCTCCTCCTCAAGGGGAGAGAGTAGACCTTTGAATCTTCTCAGGCAGATTCAGAAAGCACCTTTAGTAGAGTTGTGTCTGGGTGAGTGGCTGAGTTCTGCACCAGGGAGCACAAAGGGTCAGTCTTTGGATTAACACTTTGTGTAACAGCCTTTGGATTTTGCTCAGACAAAGTAGAGAAGGTGAATTCCTTCTGGAGCAATATCTGCTGAAGTGTTTTCTCAGAACCCTGATCCCACATATGTTCTTGGAAAGAAAAACATGGCTCTGTGACCAAGAAGGAAGGATAAGTGCTGCACTCTAAACCTGCTCTCGGGGAGCCACTATATATGTTTATACATATTAGTACATCATATATATACATATTCATATAATACACATATATACATATACAGTATACATATTAACATATTAAGACACTGAGAAATCCTGCAGTGAGGAATCAGTTTGAACTTTGTTCAAACCCAGTATTACACAAAATTATGTCACCAAGGAACACTTTTTCCATGTCCTGCTTAGGACTATGGCTCTCGGATATTTTTGTTCACTTCCATATTATGGAATTTGGGGCAGCACTTGAAATCAATAACATAGGCAATGTGCATAGGCAGGTCTAGTGGGTAACAAGGTCTCTCCATAGGACAGTCAGAAATTCATGGCTCACTCAGTGTTGCTCAGTGGAGCTGAAGGTTGACTTAAACTTGTCTCTACCCTGATCCTGCTTTCTTACAAACTCCCAAAACCAAGTTGCACCTATTCCAAGAAAGTCTTCCTTGAAATGCCTTGACATCACATCACACCTCTTTGCAGCCAGTTGGCCTCACTCTGCAGGAAATCACACCATTCGCTTAGCTCAGAGATCTCCCCAACAGTATGATGTGCAACTGAAGCAAAAATAAATTTTACACACAATGAAGAAGCTTGGCAGCACATCTGTAAATGATTTAAACCACACAGGATGAGAGCATGGGCCCTGAAACTGGTATTCCAAGAAGTAAACTAGGAGGACTGTTGAGAAGAGGCATTCATACAAGGTTATCCTGGGGCGGGGCCTTGCTCCTCAAGATGCACAAAGGCCTAAGCACGGGAGTGGTGCAGGGTTCCTGACCCCCAGAAGCCAACGTCCAAAGTCCTCTGAAGCATAGAAACAGAAAATTTCATGCAAATCTCATTTTTCTCTTTCCAATTATTTAAACAACAAATTTCATTGAAAGGGTTTGAGTACTTATTTAATTACATGCCTGTGATTTGTTTGTTTTATAAGCAACCTACCAGAGAAACAGAACTCTTAATTAATCCTTCTAAAGGAAATGATGATTTGTGAAAGGGCATCGGATGAGAAGAGACCCATGCATTCTCTTCCTGGCTCTGCCACTAGATGAGCAGGTAATTTCACCCCTCTGAGGCTCAGTTTTCTTAGCAATAAAAAGATGGGTTGGATTTGGAAACTTCCAGAATCCTTTCAATGCTGATATTCTGATATCTAAAAAGTACAAGAGAGATCACAGAAAGATGGTGGCGTGAGTAGTTCAGTGGAAACTTCCTCCCAAAAACATATATATTTATGAAAATACAATAAATACAACTATTCCTAAAAGAGACATCAGTGGATACAGTACAACAGCCAGGATACATCAACATCTGTGAGAACTCAACATCACATGAAGGGAGTAAGATACAAGCTGCGGCCAGGTGGGAATGGAATGCTCCCCCACCCCAGAACCCGGTGGGAAGAAAGGAGTCAGAACAGGGAGGGAGTGAAAGCCCAGGACTGCTAAACAACCAGCTCTAGAAATCCGCACCCGGAGCGCAGACACAAGGTGCACGGGGTGCTGGATATTAGAGAAACGGAAAAGCAAAACCTGCAAGCAGGTCCCCACAACCAGCACCCCTGAGACAAAAGAAAACCGAGTGCTTTTTGCAAGTCTTAAAGAGACAGGGACCCCACAGCTGGACGAAGTCGTCCCGGTACAAATAGCCAGCAGCTGGGAATCCCGGGGAACTTTAGGGGCCCTAACCCCCTGGGTGGCAGTACAGCTCTGAAGTCCCTCATGGCACTAAGCAGCCGGCCAGTCATTCCCCCAACTGGCATGGACCCCAACACACTGGCCCAGTAGTTGGAGAGTGGCAGCATGCGCCAGGGGTGGTGGTGCCAGAGGGGACCGGGAGCAGCCTGCATGCGCCAGCGGCACCAGACAGGACTGGGAGCGGCTTGTGCAAGCCCGCCATGGCAGCGACCGAACAGCCCAGGAGTGACCCACACATGCCAGAGGAAGCGGCACCAGAGGAGCCCGGAAGAGGACCGCATGAGCCAGCAGCGGCGGTGACTGAGTGGCCCGGGAGCGGCCTGCGCGTGCCAGTGGCGATGGCGCCAGAGAGGCATGGGAGAGGCCCATGTGGACCTGCAGCAGTGCCAGAGGGAGCAGCCGCACTCCCAGCAGCCGACTGGAATCCCAGCCCAACACACAGCCACCCAGGCAAGACCCAAAGGCCACTGCTGGCACACAGCTGCACTGCAGGGGCACCGCTATCATAGAGGAGTGCACCTGGAGTGCCTGCCACTCCTCACAGGGCTCTGCGCTGCTCTGATGGAGACCCCACCCACAGCAGCTTAGGGGATTAACCCGGTGACTGCTTCAGGAGTGCAGGTAACTGACACAGGCAGCGGAGAAGGGCAAGGCATCCAGCAAGCAGGAAAGTACTTTCTTCTCCCAGCTGACACACCCGCAACCTCCCTACAGCCACCGCTATCACCATGAAAAGGCAGAAAAATTTAGACCAGTCCAAAATACTTCAGACAACCCCTGAGAGAGGATCTGCAGAAACAGACCTAACCAGTCTCCCTGAAAAAGAATCCAAAATAAAAATCATAAACATGCTGACAGAGCTGCAGAGAAATACACAAGAGCTAAGGGATGACGTCCAGAAGATTACAGAAAGGAAGCAATCTCTGGAAGGATTTATAAGCAGAATAGATAAGATGCAAGAGGCCACTGATGGAATAGAAACCAGAGAACAGGAACACAAACAAGCTGACGCAGAGAGAGATAAAAGGATCTTCAGGAATGAAACAATATTAAGAGAACAGTGTGACCAATCCAAAAGGAACAATATACACATTATAGGGGTACCAGAAGAAGAAGAGAGAGAAAAAGGGATAGAAAGTGTCTTTGAAGAAATAATTGCTGAGAACTTCCCCAAACTGGGGGAAGAAATAGTTGCTCAGACTAAAAAAGCACACAGAACTCCCGAGAGATGGGACCCAAAGAGGACAACACCAAGACACATAATAATTAAAATGGCAAGGACAGAGTATTAAAGGCAGCCAGAGAGAAAAAAAAGGTCACCTACAAAGGAAAACCCATCAGGCTATCATCAGACTTCTCAACAGAAACCTTACAGGCCAGAAGAGAATGGCATGATATATTTAATGCAATGAAACAGAAGAGCCTTGAACCAAGAATACTGTATCCAGCATGATTATCATTTAAATATGAAGGAGGGATTAAACAATTTCCAGACAAGCAAAAGTTGAGGGAATTTGCCTCTCACAAACCACCTCTACAGGGTGTCTTAGAGGGACTGTTTTAGATGGGAACACTCCTAAAAAGAGCACAGAATAAAACACCCAACATATGAAGAATGGAGGAGGAGGAATAAGAAGGGAGAGAAATAAAGAATCATCAGACAGTGTTTATAATAGCTCAATAAGTGAGTTAAATTAGACAGTAAGATAGTAAAGAAGCTAACCTTGAACCTTTGGTAACCACAAACTTAAAACCTGCAATGGCAATAAGTACATATCTTTCAATAATCACCCTACATGTAAATGGACTGAATGCACCAATCAAAAGACACGGAGTAATAGAATGGATAAAAAAGCAAGACCCATCTATATGCTACTTACAAGAGACTCACCTCAAACCCAAAGACATGCACAGATTAAAAGTCAAGGGATGGAAAAAGATATTTCATGGAAACAACAGGGAGGAAAAAGCAGGTGTTGCAGTACCAGTATCAGACAAAATAGTCTTCAAAACAAATAAAGTCACAAAAAGAGCCTCAGTAAATTCTAAAAGATTGAAATCCTACCAACCAACTTTTCAGACCACAAAGGTATAAAACTAGAAATAAATTGTACAAAGAAAGCAAAAAGGCTCACAAATGCATGGAGGCTTAACAACATATCCTAAATAATCAATAGATCAATGACCAAATTAAAATGGAGATCCAGAAGTATATGGAAACAAATGAAAACAACAATGCAAAGGCCCAACTTCAGTGGGACGCAGCAAAAGCAGCCTAAGCAGAAAGTATATAGCAATCCAGGCATATTTAAAGAAGGAAGAACAATCCCAAATGAATAGCGTAATATCACAATTATCAAAATTGGAAAAAGAAGAACAAATGAGGCCTAAGGTCAGCAGATGGAGGGAAATAATAAAGATCAGAGAAGAAATAAATAAAATTGAGAAGAATAAAACAATAGAAAAAATCAATGAAACCAAGAGCTGGTTCTTCAAGAGAATAAACAAAATAGATAAGCCTCTAGCCAGACTTATTAAGAGAAAAAGAGAGTCAACACACATCAACAGAATCAGAAATGAGAAAGGAAAAATCACAACGGACCCCACAGAAATACAAAGAATTATTAGAGAATACTATGAAAACCTATATGCTAACAAGCTGGAAAACCTAGGAGAAATGGACAACTTCCTAGAAAAACACAACCTTCCAAGACTGACCCAGAAAGAAACAGAAAATCTAAACAGACCAATTACCAGCAACAAAATTGAAGCAGTAATCAAAAAACTACCCAAGAACAAAACCCCCGGGCCAGACGGATTTACCTCAGAATTTTATAAGACATACAGAGAAGATATAATACCCATTCTCCTTAAAGTTTATCAAAAAATAGAAGAGGAGGGAATACTCCCAAACTCATTCTATGAAGCCAACATCACCCTAATACCAAAACCAGGCAAAGACCCCACCAAAAAAGAAAACTACAGACTAATATCCCTAATGAACATAGATGCAGAAATACTCAAAAAAATATGAGCAAACCAAATTCAAAAATACATCAAAAGGATCATACACCACGACCAAGTGGGATTCATCCCAGGGATGCAAGGATGGTACAACATTCGAAAATCCATCAACATCATCCACCACATGAACAAAAAGAAGGACAAAAACCACATGATCATCTCCATAGATTTTGAAGAAGCATTCGATAAAATTCAACACCCATTCATGATAAAAACTCTCAACAAAATGGGTATAGAGGGGAAGTACCTCAACATAATAAAGGCCATATATGATAAACCCACAGCTAACATCATACTGAACAGCGAGAGGCTGAAAGCTTTTCCTCTGAGATTGGGAACAAGACAGGGATGCCCACTCTCCCCACTGTTATTCAACATAGTACTGGAGGTCCTAGCCATGGCAATTAGACAAAACAAAGAAATACAAGGAATTCAGATTGGTAAGGAAGAAGTCAAACTGTCACTATTTGCAGATGACATGACATTGTACATAAAAAACCCTAAGGACTCCACTCCAAAACTACTAGAACTAACATCGGATTTCAGCAAAGTTGCAGGATACAAAATTAACACACAGAAATCTGTGGCTTTCCTATACACTAACAATGAACTAATAGAAAGAGAAATTAGGAAAACAATTCTATTCACAATAGCATCAAAAACAATAAAATACTTAAGAATAAACCTAACCAAGGAAGTGAAAGACCTATGCCCTGAAAACTACAAGACACTCTTAAGAGAAATTAAAGAGGACACTAACAAATGGAAACTCATCTCATGCTCCTGGCTAGGAAGAATTAATATAATCAAAATGGCCATCCTGCCCAAAGCAATATACAGATACAATGCAATACCTCTCAAATTACAAACAGCATTCTTCAATGAACTGGAACAAATAGTTCAAAAATTCATACGGAAACACCAAAGACCCCAAATAGCCAAAGCAATCCTGAGAAGGAAGAATAAAGTGGGGCGGATCTCACTCCCCAACTTCAAGCTCTACTACAAAGCCACAGTAATCAAGACAATTTGGTACTGGCACAAGAACAGAGGCACAGACCAGTGGAACAGAATAGAGACTCCAAACATTAACCCAAACATATATGGTCAATTAATATACGATAAAGGAACCATGGACATACAATGGGGAAATGACAGTCTCTTCAACAGATGGTGCTGGCAAAACTGGACAGCTACATGTAAGAGAATGAAACTGGATCACTGTCTAACCCCATACACAAAAGTAAATTCAAAATGAATCAAAGACCTGAATGTAAGTCATGAAACCATAAAACTCTTAGAAAAAACATAGGCAAACATCTCATGGATATAAACATGAGTGACTTCTTCATGAACATATCTCCCCGGGCTAGGAAAACAAAAGCAAAAATGAACAAGTGGGACTATATTAAGCTGAAAAGCTTCTGTACAGCAAAGGACACCATCAATAGAACAAAAAGGTATCCTACAGTATGGGAGAATATATTCATAAATGACAGATCTGATAAAGGGTTGACATACAAAATATATAAAGAGCTCACACACCTCAACAAAGAAAACAAAAAATTCAATTAAAAAATGGGCAGAGGAACAGGGTATAAATGTGCAAAGAAGTAAAAAACTAACCTTTTCAAGCAATAAGGCTTCTCTCTCACTTATCAACTTTACATTTCCCTGTATGGCCCCGGAGGATGACTGGTTAGCCAGAGACGGGTAAGATTCCTCAAGGGAGGAACAACCTAAGACAGGCACAGTCGCAGGGGGGCCATCAGGTGAGAAATAGGGGATCAACAGAGGTGAGGCTTAGAACCTCTCCCCCCCTGTTCTGAGAGAAATCTGCTGCATCCGTGGATGTTTTATTGCCCTTGTCTAGCTTGGATTAACACATATTCTACAGGCACACACGTGATCATCTACATTTGCTCTCTTACAACACTAAACTATGTTTTCTACCTTTACCTTGCATCTACCTACCACTTCAGCATTTTATTAAAAATAATAATAATAATAAAGAGAGAAATGTGGTATCCACATATAAATCAAGTATAAAAATCAAACAAATATTCATATTTGAACTGACTGTTTATAGTTCATAATGCATGATCAAAACCGAAAGTTTCTGTGATGACTGCCTTTGTACTGTTCACCATGTAACTTACTCACAATGGAAGAATTTGTTCTCCATGTAAGAACTTGTTCGTTATGCTTCAGAAGATCGGAGACTGACGAAAATTAGGCTTGGGATGGATTAATGATTATACATTGAGCACTGAGTCCCCTATACAGAATTTTATTGTTGTTAACAACCATTTGATCAATAAATAGGAGAGATGCCCTCACAAAAAAAAAAAAAGTACACACTTCCAATTGTAAAATAAATAAGTAACCAGGATGTAATGTATAGCATAAGGAATATAGTCAAAATATTGTAACAACTTGGTATGGTGATAGCTGGTACCTAGAATTATCATGTATATAAATGTTCAATCACTGTGTTGTACACCTGAAACTAATGTAATACTGTGTGTCAACTACCCTTCAATAAAAAATAATTATCTAAAAAAAAAAATGGGCAGAGGACCTGAACAGACAGTTCTCTAAAGAAGAAATTCAGATGACCAACAGACACGGGAAAAGGTGCTCCACATCGCTTGTCATCAGAGAAATGAAAATGAAAACCACAATGAGATAACACCTCACACCAGTAAGGATTGCCACCATCCAAAAGACAGACAACAACAAATGTTGGTGAGGTTGTGGAGAAAGGGGAACCCTCCTACACTGTTGGTGGGAATGTAAATTAGCTCAACCATTGTGGAAAGCAGTATGGAGGTTCCTCAAAATGCTTAAAATAGAAATACCATTTGACCCAGGAATTCCACTTCTAGAAATTTACCCTAAGAATGCAGCAGCCCAGTTTAAAAAAGACAGATGCACCCCTATGCTTATTGGTGCTCTATTTACAATAGCCAAGAAATGGAAACAACCTAAATGTCCATCAGTAGATGAATGGATAAAGATGTGGTACATATACACAATGGAATATTATTCAGCCATAAGAAGAAAACAAATCCTACCATTTGCAACAACATGGATGGAGCTAGAGGGTATTATGCTCAGTGAAATAAGCCAGGTGGAGAAAGACAAGTACGAAATGATTTCACTCATATGTGGAGTATAAGAGCAAAGAAAAACTGAAGGAACAAAACAGCAGCAGAATCACAGAACCCACGAATGGACTAACAGTTACCTAAGGGAAAGGGACTGGGGAGGATGGGTGGGAAGGGAGTGAAAAGGGTGGGAAAAAGAAAGGGGGGCATTACAATTAGCATGTATAATGTGGAGGGGGTACGGAACCAGCTCTACAGCACAGAGAAGACAATTAGTGATTTTACAGCATCTTACTATGCTGACAGACAGTGACTGTGAAGGGGTATGTGGGGGGGACTTGGTGAAGGGGGGAGGCTAGTAAACATAATATTCTTCATGTAATTGTAGATTAATGATACAAAAAAAGTGCAAGAAATAGTTCTAAAATTAATACATGAAAGTAAATGAAGGATTGTGAACAAAATAAGTATCTGATGATTATCTGTTTACCATTAATATTTATTGGAAACAATGTTCCAGGCATTGTTCTAAATTCTTTGCATGTTATTATCCATTTAATCTCACAGCATTTCTGTAAGCTAGATGTTATTAGTACCTTGTTTTACAGATACAAGAAATTATTCTCTTGGAGAGAGTAAGTAGCTTGGCTGGGGCAACATTGGTAGTAAGTAGGGAGGCTGGGATTTGAATCCAGCAGCCTGACTCTTGGTCTACTATGCTACTGGTTTTTCAAAATATCAGGCTTGAAAGTTTAGTAACAGATGCTGGTGTATGTATCTTTTTATCATATGAAATGTGTGTGAAATTTAAATCTAGGAAAGAAATCACAGATACTTCAAGGGGGGAAGATTTCTAAGAGGACCTGATGAGATAACAAAACTAAATTGTCCAGCCAGAACTCCAACTGGAATCTCTTTCCCACATGCCCCAGCAGCCTGATGCACTGGGACCAGGTTGGTAGGCTGCCACAGGAAGGTTCAGAGCTGGGTTCAGGAAGGAGTGAGGTAGGCTGCAGGGTGAGCCCCAGTAGGAGGAAGCTGGCAAGCATCCAAGAGAAGGTGGTGGCAATGGAAACTTAGAACGTTTGCATCTCTGAGTTACTTGGAAATCTAGAGGTCATCCCATTAAACCTCCCACCCAAAGCAGGCACTCCCTTCACAACACCCCGGTGGGTGTTGATCCAGCCTTCCCTGAGCACTTGCAGAGTTAGCATACCCGCTCTGCTTACCCGACAGCCTTTTCTCTTGCTGGACACCCAAAGACACAAGAAATCTCTGTTCCTGTTAATGAAATAAAATGGGCCTTATAGAGATTTCTACCACGGTCTCTGGCTCTGTGTCCATGGGACCCAGAAATGACATCTGACATCCTTTCCTATGATAAGCTTCAGAAATCAGGAGACCCACTGAGTCTTCTACCACAAGCCCAAGAGACTGGTCCTGTGGACAGCCCTCATGGGAAGGGCTTTTCCTGTCACTGTCTCAGTCACTGTTCCTCTGCATAATCAGCTTAGCCAAGTCCCACAGCTGACCAGCCTCAGTGTCCTTCGGGGGACCTCGCCCAGGGCCTGCCACATGGTAGCAGGCACAATATAGTTGATAATTTGAATGGAACCGAACAAAGAAACTACAAGAAAAAAATGGCAAAAAAGTGAGCATCTGGGCGCTTAACAGCAGCCCTTAGACAGCATCTAGTTCCATCCCTAGTTCGTGAGCCTCTTTCCAGACACCCCCCAAGAGGAGTCATTTTCCCCGCATGCTACCATTGGGGTGTGGGGACCCTAATCCCTACCTGAGACTCGAAAGGGACATTTTAGAGGTCAGCATTATGACTCCAGACCCTAGCTAGGGTCTGGCCCACAGTAGCTACCAGATAAACACTAAACAAATGAATGAGCCATAGTACCTTATTGTGCACCTACTATGTGCCAGGTTCTTACGTGTATTACACATATTGCCTAATTCAAACCTTACAACTCTATGATTAAAATAATAATATACCTATTTTACAGATTAGGAAACTGAGAATCCAAGAGGCTAGGAAAAGTGACTCAACTGGTACGTAGAAAAGCCCTATTTCAAATCCAGACTTGCCTATCTCTAAATCCCACACTGCCTCCTAAAGGAAAAAAGGAAGACAAGTGGGCAGATAGAAAGACAAAGAGAAGGGATAAAGAATATTAAAACAGCTTTTTGAACTGAAGAAAGCACAGGGACCAGTGTGAGAGCAGGGCCCTCCCAGACCAGTTATGTCCAGGTATTTTACACTGGAAGTCAGTGGTGGAAAATTCCAGATTTCCAATGTCCCAGTTGGTACACAGAGACAGTCTGAGGTTGAGGTTTTCACAGCTCCAAAGTTCCGGGCATATTCACAGGCACTTGAAGACATGTTTCTCTTTCTCTAACTGCAGGTTGGCAGGGTCAGCTTTGCCCCCATCCAAGTCAACAGACCTGGCCACAAACCCAAGGCCAGCCCAGCCTCCAAGGTCCACAAAGTTGCACCCTGACCCCTTGGCATCCCCTCCTCTACCCCAGACAGTTCTTTCAGGCCCTGCCAGCTTCCACTGTGTCCTTGGAACACCAGCAAAGACACCACTGTTTGGCTTTTGCCCCAATTCAGGCCACAAGAGTTTTAGAGGGCATGTGTCCTGGGCCTAGCTTTATGCTTAACACCTGCCCTAAGAGAAATCATAGCTGGAATCCCCTCTCCCAGCTGTGCCTACACTGAGGGTGTGCTAAGTCACTGAGGCCAGTCTCTGTATCAGGAGATGGGTCATCCCCAGCTCATTGCCTTCAGTGCAGCCAGAGAGATTTACATATAAAGCAAACCAAACCCCATCACTTCCCTGTTCTTCTGCTGTAAACTTTCCACTGTGTTTAGAATGTGAACTGAACTCCTACCCTGTCCCCAGCCCCTCCTCAGGCCCCCCAGCTCCTGCACCTGTGCCACCACCTGTCTTGAAGACATCCTGGTCGCTCTGCACAGACAAGGCCTCTCCTGTTGCTCCAGGGACCACCCCTCCTCCCTCTGGAAGCCCCATGCCCATAAGGCAGCCATCCCTGAACTCTAGGCCAAGTTATGCCCCTTGTTAGAAGCCCTCAAAGCCTCTCTATGCCTTCACTGCTCACCTTTAATTATTTGTTTAAAGGCGATCTCCCCTATAGAGTCAAAGCTCCATGAAGCTATGGACTCCATCTGTTGTGGTCACCGCTCTGGGGCCACAAGGTCGGGGAAGCAGCACTGGGGGGTTTGAGGCGTTTGAGTGCAGCCCTGTGCCCTAGTTGGCCACAGGCCTCAGGCAGCTCCCTCTGCATCTCTAGGCCTCAGTTTCACTCACCAAAATGAGGCAAATAGGCTGGGTAACCTGCGAGGCCCCTTGCCATTCTAACGTTCTAGGTTCAACAACTTGAGAACACTTACAGTGTAACACTAGCCCGAAGCAAAATCATTTTAGAGCAACATCAGCACGAAGGAAGACCCTAGGAATGTCGTTCCCTCCTGTGGTTTGGGCTCTGTTTACAAAACAAACCCAAGAAATCATAAATTCTTCCAAGTGGAGCTGCCTGGGTTGAAGCAACAAGACAAAAATACCTCTGGGCACAGCTCCTCCGGGCCGCAACCTGCCGAGGAAGAGCTGGGCGGCCAGCACTGTGCCCTCTGAACAGATAGTTTTCCTTCCACACTGGACCCCTGTCATACTGGAGACTTTCCTCCCGCCCTTCAGACCCCTGACCCCTCCCGGCACTGTCTGTGCTCTGCTGCCCTGCAAAGAGGAAATGGCCTGTGAAGACACAGGCTGGGTTCTAGGTCGGTTCCCTCTGGCATGTGTGTGACCCTCCGTGAAGTTCCCCTTTGTTCTGATCCAAGCTCTTGGCTCTGTCAAGTAGGGGTTATAACACCTGCCCTAATGACCTTGAAAAAACACAAATATTTTGAAAATTGTAAAGGACTGTGCAAATTCAGGGCTTACTTTCAGCCATTGTTTCTGACTGGTATGCAGACTAAAATGTGGCCACTGGAGTCTCTGCATGTCAGCTCTAAAGGGAATGGAAGACTTGATCCCCAGGTCAAAGAATCTCAGGCATCCGAGCAGCAGGTGGTTGAATTACCTAGACTGGCTCAGCTCGACCTAGAGATAGGTCTAGTGCAACCCTTCCATAGTGTCCCTGAGTCGGGGTGGGGGGCTTTAGCTCTAAGCCAGGCCCTGTCCCATCTTGCTAGATGTAAGAACACCTGAGTCCCTGATTCTGGGGGCTTTGAAGTAGTGACGTAGCTGAGACGTTCAGAGCATGCACTTTAATGCTTTGGTTGAGTTTCTCTCTGCCCCTTTCAGCTCACTGTGCTTCTGCTTCCTCTTCAAGGAAATGGGGAGAGTCGACTGACCTCAATATTAGAAGTGATGATGCATGTAAAGTATTCAGCTTTGTGAACCTGTCACATGTTAGGCATTCAAAAACTAATATTATTGTTATGACTGTTGTCATTTTTATTCCAGGACAAGAAGCCATCCTCTTCGCCATATCCCCACCCCTCATACACACACACACACACACACACGCACACACTCACACTCACACTCGCCCTGGTCAGTTCCAGATCCCCTGAGTGCTCTTTTCACTTCCTGCCTTGTCCAGCCTTGCCTTGTCCTTCCTGTTTTTCTCTAACAACTCCGCGAGACAAATATTTCTAAATTTAATTTATAATTCACCTCATTTTATTCAATATTGCTCAGGACATATCTCTGGAAACCAAAGTTTTAGACAAACAAGTCTCTTGGTCAATGAGTGTACCAAATTCAAGTGCCATTATGGAGACATTGGGCGACGTGGCACAGGGAACAGGCTTCTGTGCTGGTCGGAGTCAAGATGCTTACAACTGGTTCGGCCACTGGTAACAACTGCCAAGGGATTTAACATGCCTGAAATCTTAGTTCTCCTACCTGTACAACTATGAAACATCTATGTTTTTGTTTGTTTTCATAAGCCTGTTCTTCTAGCTAGACAAAACCCTGTTCCTCTAAGAAATCTTTTGCAGCGTAACAGCTCTGAATCTAGGAGGGGGTCAGGTTCTTGCCTAATGGTGTCCCCCGACTGCACAGGCCTTGCTCCTTCCTCTTCTCCTCATGGCAGCCTAGAAGCCCCGCACGCACCTGTGAGGCTTCACAGAGTCCTGATCATATAACTCTCTGTGCCTCAGTTTCCTCTGCTGCTGAATGGAGAAAACTAGTCCTCCCTCACAAGGCTGGTCATAAGAGCTCAATGAGTTCACACAGATAAAGCCTTAGCATAGTGCTGGGACTAACGTGCCCGATAACTGTTAAGTATAACTAGTATGACTGCTGCCACTGGCTTCTTAAGGTGTCTGTCAACCAGAAGTATTAGGAATCTATGATCAGTCAGATGCATCATGAAAATGTGCCCCTGTATAGAGATTGTAAATTATCTCCCACCACTCACCATCCCACATTCTCTGTCTTTATGGACATAGGAGGAGATATGGTATTATTTTACAAGATGGGTAAAATCTGTGGTTATTGAAAGCACTTTTGTAAAACAATATTTCAGTATTTCTTTCAGTCCTTGATTCATTTGACAAACATTTACAGAGCTTCCATTCTGGGTGCTGGGTTGTTGCTAGGAATAAAAATAGACGAGACAACAAAATAGAAATACCTTTTGACCCAAGAATTCCACTTCTAGGAATTTACCCTAAGAATACAGCAGCCCAGTTTGAAAAAGACAGATGCACCCCTATGTTTATCACATCACTATTTACAATAGCCAAGAAATGGAAGCAACCTAATTGTCCATCAGTAGATGAATGGATAAAGAAGATGTGGTACATATACACAATGGAATATTATTCAGCCATAAGAAGAAAACAAATCCTACCATTTGCAGCAACATGGATGGAGCTAAATGGCATTATGCTCAGTGAAATAAGCCAGGCAGAGAAAGACAAGTACCAAATGATTTCACTCATACGTGGAGTATAAGAGCAAAGGCAACCTGAAGGAACAAAACAGCAGCAGAATCACCGAACCCACGAATGGACTAACAGTTACCAAAGGGAAAGGGACTGGGGAGGATGGGTGGGAAGGGAGGGATAAGGGCAGGGAAAAAGAAAGGGGGCATTACGATTAGCATGTATAATGTGGGGGAGGTGCATGGGGAGGGCTGTGCAACATAGAGAAGACAAGTAGTGATTCCACAGCATCTTACTATGCTGATGGACAGTGACTGTAATGGGGTGTGTGTGGGGGGGACTTGGTGAATGGGGGAGCCTAGTAAACATAATGTTCTTCGTGTAATTGTAGATTAATGATACCAAAATTAAATTTTTAAAAAGTGTACTCAACATTAAAACCACTGGATGGCCTCAAATGTAAATATTTATGAATTTTGCCATAATTCATATTCCTATAGTCATATTCCTATAGTCATATTGACACAACTGTCGACACTTTTTTTAAACCTCTGTGTAATCATTTTATTGAAATGAAATAAAACAAGCAAAAAAATTTAACTTTCAGCTTTTAAAATATGTACTCCATCTCTGAGCTTTATGTGACATTGAGGTGGGTATGTCTATTTTGAATATTAAATGAATAATAAGATTTTTATTTTAGAGCAGGCCAAAGGGGTCTGCTTTGATATATAACACTGAAGTGTCTGGCATCTATCATGTACATTACTGGGAACCATTGAAAGTTTTTGACCAGTTAAGAAACATAATCAAATCTGTGTTTTAAGGTCACTTTTCTAGAAATGCATCTAGATTAGAGGGGAGACTGGAGGGGGAGAAAACAATTAAACGATTATCACACTACCCATCTCTTGCCTGAACTAGCATATCTATAAGACTGATTTAAGAGATAGTCACAAGTAGAATTAATCATTCTTGCTAAAATTTGGATTTTGGGCAGTGGGACAAGGAAGAATTAAAGATGCCTTTGAGGTTTCCAGCAACTGCATGATCATAACAAGAAATATGAGACACACCGAAAGTGCTCAGAGTACTTAGGAGAGTAAATTAATAAAATCAGACAAAATATCTCACATTAGATGTTTAACAAAACCTTAATTTGGATGAACTCTACCCCCCCATCCCAAGCCACAAGAAAAAGTTACAAACACGAAGTCTTTAAAAAGTCAACTTAGTCAATAAAAAATAAAATGGGTTCAGTTTCAAGAACTCTAGTAAGCAGCTGAAAATATAACCCTAATGCGGAGGACTGGTAGAGATCTAGTGAGTAAATCGTCAAAGGAATGGACATGATTAGCCAGAGAGAACATATCATGCAGTAGCACAGCTGAGCACACAGCTTAGAGAATGCCAAATTGGCGGGTAGAATGAGTAAGAGGTGCCAGCTGACATTAAAACTGACTGAAATGGACACAGGACAATTAAAAAGCATGGCAGAAGTGATCTGACTTGAATAAAGCAAAGGGTCAACAGGGGAAACCAGGAGGAATCCCGTAAAGGACGCACACTCTGGATATCAATCAGGGTAAGAAGTTAGGAATTCGTTTTGTGGGCCAAATATTTTGGAACATCCTCAGGGTGCTGAGAGCTCATACTCCAGCTCTCCTCACTAGCCCCAACCCCCAGGTACTGACTGGTATTCATTGTGGGTATGGTTTGAAAATCATTCCTATAGACAGTCATAGAGATTTTTAAAATATGAATTAACATAAATAGGGTGGCATTAGGAGGATTCATTGGATATCCATGTGTAAGATCAATTGGAAAAGGGAAAAAAAGCCCTAGATTTTGGTAGCAACTGTGGTCTCAGAGATGGAAATGGCAGCCTCAATTAAGATGTGTTGGGTAGCATAAAAAACTGCTTCAACATGACTTTGCCAGCCTAAGGATTTGGGCATTGTTTTGGTGGAGATTGAGACCTTTTTGAGTTTTTACTTGGGAAGAGTGACATAGGGACACCTGGTTTAAGGAATTAATTTAGCAGTGATAAACAGGACTAAATAGCAGGTAAGACTGGAGGTTGAGAGAACTAATGGGTTGTAACTGCACAGGTGTGACATGATGAGAATCTGAAATAAAGTTTCACATAGGCATTCCTTGGCAACATTCCACTGTCTCTTCAAGAATGGTGCGTCCAGTTTCTGATCACCTCATCCCAAGAGGACATGCCAGGGGAACCCATCTAAGTCAAGATTTCCTAGCTAAAGGCCATATATGACAAACCCACAGTCAACATCATACTGAACAGTGAGAAGCTGAAAGATTTTCCTTTAAGATCAGCAACAAGACAAGAATGCCCACTCTACCCACTTCTATTCAACATAGTACTGGAGGTCCTAGCCACGATTATCAGACAACACAAAGAAATAAAAGGCATCCAGATTGGCAAGGAAGAAGTTAAACTGTCCCTGTTTGCAGATGACATGATATTGTACATAAAAAACCCTAAAGAATCCACTCCAAAACTACTAGATGTAATATCAGAATTCAGCAAAGTTGCAGGATACAAAATTAATACACAGAAATCTGTGGCATTCCTATACACTAACAATGAACTAGCAGAGAGAGAAATCAGGAAAACAATTCCATTCACAATTGCATCAAAAAGAATAAAATACCTAGGAATAAACCTAACCAAGGAAGTGAAAGACCTATACTCTGAAAACTATACAAGACACTCATGAAAGAAATTAAAGAAGATACCAATAAATGGAAACACATCCTGTGCTCATGGATAGGAAGAATTAATATTGTCAAAATGGCCATCCTGCCTAAAGCAATCTATAGATTCAATGCAATTCCTATCAAAATACCATCAGCATTCTTCAATGAATTAGAGAAAATCATCCTAAAATTCATATGGAACCATAAAAGACCTCGAATAGCCAAAGCAATCCTGAGAAGGAAGAATAAAGCAGGGGGAATTACACTCCCCAACTTCAAGCTCTACTACAAAGCCACAGTAATCAAGACAATTTGGTACTGGCACAAGAACAGAGCCACAGACCAGTGGAACAGACTAGAGAGCCCTGATATAAACCCAACTATATATGGTCAATTAATATATGATAAAGGAGCCATGAACATCCAATGGGAAAATGACAGCCTCGTCAACAGCTGGTATTGGCAAAACTGGACAGCTACATGCAAGAGAAATGAAACTGGATTATTGTTTAACCCCACACGCAAAAGTAAACTAGAAATGGATTAAGACTTGAATGTAAGTCACGAAACTATAAAACTCTTAGAAGACAACATAGGCAAACATCTCCTGAATATAAGCATGAGCAACTTCTTCTTAAACCCATATCCTTGAGAAAGAGAAACAAAAGCAAAAATGAACTCATGGGACTACATCAAACTAAAAAGGTTTTGTACGGCAAAGGACATCATCAACAAAACAAAAAGGCATCCTACAGTATGGGAGAATATATTTGTAAATGACATATCCAACAAGGGGTTAACATCCAAAATATATGAAGAACTTACCAGAGGCCTTGCTGGAGGGGTAGAGGTGGTTAGGTTGCTCATCATAAAGGACAAATTGGATGGAAGCCTTGTCCTACGTTCCCTCTGTACTGCCCCCACGAGTTCTGCCCCACGAATCCCACTCACACAAGCTGAAGAGTAAAGGGAACCCACTGGTTTATATAATTGGGAAGTTCAAAAGTTGGGGCTGGCTTGAAGCACAGAGCCAGGCGTTCAGACATGCCCTCAGGGTCTCTCTCTGCTCTCAACCTGCTGGGGGCGGGGAGCATTCAGTAATCAGGACCTATTGTGGCCATAAAGATGCCCACCAGTTCCCACGAGTAATGCCCATCTCTGTTACCTTTACCATATTTCTCTACCCCTTTCCTCTCGTTCTCTCCTGAACCCATTTCAGTTAGACTTTCACTTCCATCACTCCACTGAGATTGCTCTGAAGACCTCCAAAGCCAAAGCCAACAGTCATCTCAGTCCTCAGCTTACTCAACTCATAAGCAACATTTGACATGACTGGAATCATGTTGTCCTCTGGGCTTTCCTTGTTTTCTCCTTCCCTCTCCCTGGCCATCACCTCTGTCCCCTTTCTGGTGCCTCCTCATGCCGATTTCTAAATGTAAAACTCCCAGGGTTAGGTCCCCAGACCCCTGCTCTATCTACACTCGTCTCAATCTCAGAGTCCTGTGCCTTTAAATGCCAATTAACTCACGTCTCCCAATTTTATGTTCCCAACCTGAATTCCTCTGAATCCTAGATTCCTTTATCCAACTCCTGACATCTCTTCTTAGACATCTAACTGGCATCTCAAATTTAACATGTCTAAAATGACTCCAGATCTCCCTCCCCGAAATTTCTCCATTCACATTCTTCCCTACTCAATAAATATCAACCATCCCTCCACACATAGTATATGTTCATTGTCTTCTCCACAAGGTGTACTTTAGCTATGATACACAGGGAAGTAGATAGCTTGACAAAATGTTCCAACTTGGTGATACTTGTGAATGCTCTCAGAAATGGCATAAACACAGGACTGGGAGGGAGCACAATGGGACAAAGGGCAAGAGTAGGCAGAGAGAAACCCTCCCAGACAGCATTCCTGTCATTTCTTCACCAGAGAAAAATGGCTTTGGTGGCAACAGTTGTGTCACCCAATAAAGTCAATACAATCAACTGGTTGCAGCTATTTTACATGCACAATCCCATACCATTTCATTGATTTTATAATTAACAGTGCTAATAGAAGCACATCTAGAGAACCTCATAAACATGTATTCACTCATTCAGCAAGTGTTTGAACATCTACTCTGTTACACACACTGAAAGAGACTACTCATGCTGGATCCCTAGTGACATAGTTCTTTCCTTCCATTCCCAAAGGACAGGGCTTTCAAGAGGGTATAGAAGTGGGGTCAAGAGTGCACGGCAGGAAGGAGCACTGGGGAGGCCCACCTCACGTTCCACCTGCCACCAGTGAGCCTTCTAATCTCCTGGCCTCGTGGTCCAGTCTGATCCACTCAGCCAGTCTTCTTCACTCAGGTGTCATTTTCTCTCAGGAACCTGTTTTTCTCTCAGCAATGACTTGTTTTGAGGACCCCTGTCCTCAACATGTCTGAACTATAAATAAGCCAAAATGAGTTCATTTGCTTTCTTTCCCAAAAGGCACCTGAATCTCATTCAAAATAAGTATAAATGGACATCTGTTTTCAGGGTTCCTGAACATTCTGTGAAGGGCAATAATACCACAAACATTGTAATTCATTAGGGGGTAGCTTGCATGAACACGTAGAGGATCTAATAAGTCTTATTTCTGACTCAGTCAAAAAAACACCATTACAAGTGCTTGAATTGGCACTGTTGAATTATTTTGGGAGGGCTAAACTGCTGAATCAACAGTAATTCTGTAACAAAAAATACACAAGTTTGTCTCTTTTGTTCTGCAATATATTTTTCAGACAGGCATGAAACTCGGCTCCATAGAGTCATTCAGGAATCCAGGCAGATAGTTGCTCTGCTATCTTCAATGGATAGCTTGCAAAGTCATTCTAGTTCACACCATTTCATCCAGTAGGAAAGGGGGAAAAGGAGTGAAGGGCAGACAATGTTTCACAAGTCAGCCCTGAAAGCAGCACACACTCTTCCCCTTATCCACTAGTGATAACCTGGTCCTGTGGCCACACCTAGCTGCAAAGGAGACTGGGAAATGTAATCCCTGGCAGAGCAGTCCAGCTACAACTCTAACACTAGAACAAGGGACATCAAATTATAGCTCAAGGATCAAATCCTCAAGCTCTCTAAGGTAGGGAAATAAGACAATTAAAGGACAGAGAGGAAGGGAAGTTTACTTTTCAGAAGGGAAGTTTACTTCTCACCACAACCCTTTTGTATATTCTGAATTTGTACAATGTTCGTTCACCTATTTTTAAAGCGATTAATTAAAAATTAAAACAAGAAAAACCACATATACAATAGTTTGCTAACCAACACCTCCTCTGAAAGACACAATCTTTTTTTAAAGGCCATGGAGGTTTCTTTAATCAGATATAGTCAGTTCTACTGATTTGGGAGCCATTTTCTATTGCTGTACTTGCTTCCCTGCTCTGCTGTACGTCAGATTCTCAGACATATCTCATTTCTCTTATTTTCTTCGTCAACTTACCAATTCTATTTTAGTCCCCTGGTTTTCTTGAAAGTTCCTTTTTCCAGATAGGATTTATCAGTATTTATTCAGTTCTCTTACACATGTTGAACAGAAAGAGAAGCAAATCCGACCTCAGAGAAAAATTAAGCACAAAGAGACAAAAGGAACATTTCCTGATAAACAACTTTGAAGAAAAATCCTGCAAGGGAACCAACCCACCTTTTGGTTAAAATGATGGCAATCCCACTCACACAAGCTGAAGAGTAAAGGGAACCCACTGGTTTATATAACTGGGAAGTTCAAAAGTTGGGGCTGGCTTGAAGCACAGAGCCAGGCGTTCAGACATGCCCTCAGGGTCTCTCTCTGCTCTCAACCTGCTGGGGGGGGGGGCATTCAGTAATCAGGACCTATTGTGGCCATAAAGATGCCCACCAGCCACCCCAAATTCCTAAGCCCCTAACTTAACAGTCCTGATGGAAAGAAACTTTCTCTCTGAACATCAATAGAGCAAATCTAGAGAACACTCTAATGGGTTATTCTTAGACCTGTCCAAGGGTGGAGTCCAAGTCTGACCCAGTTTAAGCTATATGCCTTTACCTATGGGCCACCAGGATAATATGAAATGTGCAAAGAAGAGCTCCCCACAGGGCATTACATGAATGCTAAGTAGGGAAAAACAACAAATGTCCTCTATTGCTTCTGATAAGTCAACACTATGACAACTGTATATTTTAATAGACTTAGAACTATAATCCTTACTCCCTATACTGATTAGAAGTAGGGGGTTTTCAATTTCAAGGCAAGGTAGCTGGAAAGTTCACACTTACACACAGTCTGGTTTGCACTGTACTAGACATATTTTTTGAATACCAGATTGGAAACCTCATAATTTGGCAAAAAAAACCCTCCAAAAGTTCAATTTGTAAGTCAGATTACAATCTTTTGGGCCCTCTGAAATACTTTGCTCAGGACAAAGAATTTCCATAGTGCAGCCTGCCAAAATTTATCTTCTTCATTTTAACCACATACTTTTCAAATGTGCATCTGAAACTCAACAAAGGTATCAAAGTGTGGGATCTGTATTTAGCTCTAAATTATGAAATAACTTAAGAGGTTATATTTGTATTTCTCTTACCCAATATCCACTTATTTTCTCCCAGAATATTCCTGGTCAGCTGACCCAAATGGATACATGATATTTCCTTAAATTGATTGATTCTTGAATAAATGACTGCAGTTGTCCCTCCATAGCACAAGGCAGAGGATCTATATATAAATGAAAGTTTCTTAATGAGCAGAAAACTCATCTAAGAGCAAAAGTTTGGACAGCCTTGCTATAAGAAATTACTCATTTTTACAGTACAATCATGAGGACATGAATGAGAGCTAGTGCTATATGCCAGTTTAAAGCCAAACACCTTTTATCTGGAATTATATGACTAAATCCAAATTTCTAAAACATCTTCAAGAAGGAAGATTGATAAGTGCATTTTAAAGCTATAGTTTCGCCTACAACTGAGATGGTCTTGGTTAGTATCTTAGTTCATCAAGAGTGACACAAAATCTTCCAAACAGAATTAATTTTAAATCAATTTTATTTAAAAACCATATATAAATTAGGCCAAGTAACACTCAAGCTGAGAGGGCTCAAGCTTTTTCAAGAACACATAATAGTACAAAAAGACTAATAACATATTGTGATTCAGCTCACAGGATTAGCCCTCTTGAAACTGTAGCACAATACTAGCAAACATTGTATGGGCACCTTTGATGGGCACAGAAATTCACAGAGCAATGAGCCACACAGCCTTGCCCTCAAGGAGCTTACAGTATAGCTGGAAAGAAACAAATATCGACAACAGACACAAAGTCCACACATCTACCATAACAAAAATAATTACTGGCATAAGTCATTATATGTTTAACAAATAAGCCAAAAAGTTTCAACCTGACATATCAAAAACAAATTTTTTTTTACTTGTTCTATTTCTTTTGTTCACTCATGTTTCAACTCAAATAAAAGATGAAAACATAATGCCAACCCAAATATGCCATGTTTGCTGTCCCAAAGGAAAGGATGGATTGTTCATGTTCTAGAATTTCTCCACGGTTCTACATCCAGGTGTTAAGTTCAGTAGTTCTGACTGCCAAACCGGTGTACAAATTCAGACAGTGAGTAGACAGCTCCCCATCCTACCTCAGGGTCCATGCTGATAAAATCATTCAGGTTCATTTTGGAATCTAAAAAAAATACATGAAAGAAATACCCACTGAAAGCACAACTAGCTTATTAATTTGACAGCAATAAAACAACCCAGAAGACCAAAAGGAAGGAAAATCACTCATACATCACATATGCAACCACATACTTTTAAAGGGCTCAGTATCACTTCTGTGATATTCCTCTCTAGATCCAAACCTCACACAAACCCACCTTGAGAGGCACTGTACAAAATAACGGGCCAGAACTCATCAAAAGTATAAAGTTGTGAAAGAAAAGGTAAGAAGACTGAAGGAGGCCAAGGAGACATGACAACTAAATGTAACACCCTGGGTTAGATTCTGGACTAGAAAAAAAAAATTAGAGGGAAAATTTGTAAAATTTATAGAAGGCCTATAAGTTAATGGTATTGTCAACATTTCTGTGTCAATCGTTCATTTTCTTGATTTCAATAATAACATTCATGTGTAAAATTTAACACTGGGGGATCTAAGTAAAGGGTGTATATAAACTCTGTACCTTTTTCAGCATATTTCCTAAAAGTTTTAAATTATTTCAAAATAAAAAGTTCAATAAAAAAATGCATGAATAATCAAACTGCCAATTTACTGGTTTCATCTGCCAGTTTAAGGAAATTCAGAGGACGCAAGAGATACAATCGGAAAAATCCAGATTGTTTCTCCCAGGCCCAGTTTCTTGAACAAATTTCTTTAACAAATAAATTACAAATGCATTGAAAAAGACTCTTAAGAGACATGTAACCAAGCCCTATATGAGGATTTTATTTGGACCCTGACTCAAGTAAACAAACTGGATGAAAAAAAGATTCTGATTTTTTAACTGTGAATATCAACACTGACTACGTAGATATATGATGGCTTTAAAGAATTATTCTCTTCTTTTAGATGGTGCTGTGGTCATTTTTTTAAAAATCATTGTAATTTAGAGATTCGCCTGTAATATTTAGAGTTGAAATAGTATAATACCTGGGATTTGCTTCAGAGTAGTGAAGGAAAATGAATTCAGGGAAATGAATGGAATGTAAATGAATCTACTGGCCATGAGCAAATAACTGTTGAAAGTCCGATATACTATTCCACTTAGTTTTGTATATGACTTATATTTTCCACACTAAAAAAATATATGTATGTGTGTATATGGATTTCTGTTTCTGCTCCTCAGAGTGCTGTTATGGGAACTGCACTTCCACCATAAAGTGAAAGAAAACTGCAAATATGTTTAGCAACTGTTTCCAGATATTGGATTCCTGAGAAAGCAAAAACAAGCAAGGGGAGAAGAGCGCTAGGATCACTCCAGCTTACTGCCTGGGGGCAGCTTTCCCAGCCACAGCACAGAGAGGGGAGCACAAACAGCATGGCAGGCCCCCTGAAGTGAGGAGACAGAGATCCAAGTTCAGGAAGGTCCAGCAGCTAGATCTGGGGGACAGCATGGGAGAAGAGGGAGCTGTGCAGAGAGTTTCAGAGATCTGCAGAGGGGACCTACCCCCAACCCCCACCCCACCAAGTCTCTGGTTGGACTCATCTCATGAGGCCAGAAAGCAGTACCAGGAAGTAGTTGGTCTAATAATTTGTGGAACTTCCAGTCTCCACCAGCACTGGTGGAAAGAACTCGTAACACACAGGCATTTGGGGGTCCTCAGAAGGGGTACACCAGAGCAGTGGGGCTAAATTAGCACTAGATGAGAGACTGCTCTAAACCTCCACTAAAAAATGATTAAAAGCAAGCTGAAAGGACCTAGCTGACTCTCAGTAGTTTACCTGCATGTCAGAACAAACGCCAACACTATTTTTAAAAAGTACCTCAAGAGCCAGCAACTGAAAATGTAAGATTCACAAAGTCCAGCATCCAAACAAATGTTATGAATCACACAAAATAAAGAGGAAAATATGACTCAAAACCAGGAGAAAAATAATCAACATAAATGATAGAGATAATGGAACTAGCAGACAAGGACTGGCTATTATAACATCTGTCCAAAAGATGCTTCTGCTCCTCAGAGTGCTGTTATGACCAAGTGAGAAATGAAAGTTACTAAGTCAGCCCCAAATGGGATTTCGAGAGATGAAAAACTAAAATACCTAAAATGAAAAAAAAAATTAACTGGATGGGATTAATAGCAAATTAGTTAGTGTAGAATAAAAGATCAATGAATTTACAGACAAAATAAAAGAATTACTCAAAATGAAGCACACGCAGAGAAAGTCTGAAAAAATGAACAGAACATTATTGACCTATGGGAATAATACCAAGCTATCTAACATAGTGTAGCCAAAGGGCAAGAATTTAAAAAGGGTGGTAGGTCTGTAAAAATATTTGAAGAATTAATGGCCAAATGTTTTCAAATTTGATGAAAACTATAAATCCACCAATCTAAGAATCTTAACAAACCCAAAGTGGAATAAGCCTAAAGAAAACTGCAGTACAGTATATCATAATCAAATTGCTGAGAACTAGTGATAAAGAGAAAAACCTTAAAAAAGAGCCAGAAGGAAAAGAAGACACACCACATTTAGAGAAACAAATACAACAATAGCATGCTCCTTGACCAGAACCCACACAAGCAGAAAACAAGAGAGACACCTTTAAATAAGTAAAAGGAAAGACATGTAACACCAGCATGTATTACCCAACAATACATCTAAAAAATAACAATAAGCACTTAGGATATAGATAACTAGAAATAGTCACTAATATCCTTACAATAAAAGCTAGATGATGGGCAAAAACAGAACTTTTGCTAAAGTCATCAGAGAGCTGGGAGTGCAGGATAACCAAGTGACCTGAAATCAAGGAAAGAAGCCACCTCCAAGGAGAGGTGGAGTAGAAGTTCCTGCTTACCTGGGGTAGATGCCAGACTCCATATAAGTCAGTAAAGTTTTCTAAAATTTCTAACAAGTTGCTAAAGGAAACCCCAACTTCTGAAATACAATAGTTTTTGTTTTCTAGGACTTTTAATATAACTGAGAAATGATTACTAGCTATAGGCATTCATTACTCTAAAAAATCAATGTATAAAACAAGATAAAAATGTTTAGTTTTTTTAAAGATTAATATATATAACAAATAAGCATTTGCTTATAAACTCCCCACCAGGCACTAAAACATTTCCATTTAGGTAACACTGGTCCTCCAGCTCAGTTCAAATCAGTCAGTGTTACTCTCATACATCTGAAATCAAGATGAGATGTATACATGGACGAGAGGTAACAACTCAGAAAGAGAAAAGGACAAATTTGGTGTCTCTATAATTCAGCACAAGACTTGAGAAATGTCCTTAAGAACTGAGACATCAGTGGCTAGTACTGGAAATGAGTCTTCAGGACAAGGCTGTTAAGACTGTAAATTTCAGTTTTTTATCAAGATGGGCAGGTAATTTAAATAAATTTAAATATTTTTAAAAATTTCTTTAAAATAAATGGGAGTGCTGAGTTAAAAATAATAGCCACCACATCTTACTACACTCACAGAGAGTGCCTGCATTGGGGTATGGGTGGGGACTTGATAATATGGGTAAATGTAGTAACCACACTGTTTTTTCATGTGAAACCTTCATAAAAGTATATATCAATAATACCTTAATAAAAAATAAAAAATAAAAAGAACTATGAATTAACTAAAAGTAATCCCACTTATCCTATTCTCAAATATATTCCTTACATAAATACAGGGTTTGAAATAATGAATTCACTGCATTAGAGAACACTGTAATGTGGTTAAATTCTTACATGAGACACCAATATGTTTACCTCACACTTAAGAGCAAATCCTTTTTGTTTCAATCTCAAATTCAGCAGGCCCATGATAACTAACTATATAAGAGGCAAAAAAAGACACCACCACCGTCCCTCCTCCAGCGCAGTGTACTGGGCCCCCTGCCACTTTCTAGCTGTGTACCTTAGGCAAAGGGTTTAACCATCATGCACTTCAGTTTACACGTGTATCAAATGAGGAAAATAAAGCTTGCCTCGTGGAGTTGTTATGAAAATCAGACCAGTATGTAAAGGGGGTGGCCCCAAGCCTAGGCATCAAAACCCAAATCAACGATTCAAAGAGGCTCAGGGCCAACAAAGTGATGTTCACTGAATGGCTACTGTGCACTAAGCTCTGTGCTAGAAGCTCACGTCTAGTAGAGAAAAGGGGAGCTGCTGAGGGCACACTGCCCCAGGCCCTGCCTTGTCTGAGACTAGAAGGAAGACCCATGAAACCCTCTACTAACCTTGGACATATCGCAACTCTAGCGCTCAGGCTGGGAAGCAGGCTGGTGGACCAAAAAGCAATTCTAATATAAATCTTAAAAATTACAAGAACTTTTCACAGAAAGCCTCCAAAATCAGCACTGAATCCTCTTTCAGTGTCATTCCCTTCAAATATGCCAAATACCTTCTTCCTTGCTGACCTCTGAATACTACTGTTCTTATTTTTCTGGTGTGGTACACAGCCTACAGAGCCCTTTCATACGGGCAGTGTCAACGATGTAATGGGATGATCTCACCGATAAATGGCAATGTTGTGGATTACTCACAATCATAAATAATGTTTCAAATTCATGTGAAACAGTAGTAAGAGGGTGAAGAATCCTTTATCTACTTAAATCTTGGGAAATTAATTGGACTGATGCCTAAAAGCACATAAGCAAGATAAGTGGTACAATAAAATCTGCTAGCCTTCCCCTCCTTCTAAGATTTTATCACAGATCCAGTGAAATGCAATTTCACTCAGCACAGAGATGCATTGGGGATCTCTCTCACTCTAACAATGAGACCCGACCATGGCAATGTACTACTAGTCCCACTCTTAAATGACACAAATACGCAGATCTCCTAAAGTCCAGTGTCCTAGCTACTGCTGGTATACCCACTACCCTGGCAATTTACAAGTGTCAGGACTCTGTTCCTGCGTACCCTTCCTCTCCCATGAGCTCTTATGCCTTCCAGTCCCATTTTCTGTGCCTCAATTCCTGAATCTAATAAATACACAGAACTATTCTCCCTCTTACCTCCTTACAATGCAGGGAGTTTTATGCAAAGAATAACACAATCTTTGTCTTTAGTTAATGGAAAGTGCTGATCTGCACCACATCTGACACCCTTCTTAGAAGACATCTTTGGCTCACCTCCAGTTTCAATGCAAGGATATGATGGAGGAGGTTCTCTCCAGTTCCCACTGGAATCTTTCATGTGAGATCGGTCAGAAGCAAAGTTCTTCAAATAGGAATCTGCGCGGATCACTCTAAATTTCCTGTAGATAAATCAACATTCATTTACATGAGAAAGATTTCACAGTTGAAATTCTAATTCAATTGTTATATAGACTCATTTTTTATGGCATGCGCAAAATAACCCAGGCATTTTTGTACTATTACTAATATACAAATAGATATGTAGCCTTATCACCTGTTAAGTCAAGAGAAATGATCAGCAGAAATCTAAAACTACAAAGGCACAGAAATAAATACGTCTGGTTGCCTTTATTTAGTCAATTGTATACCTGGGACAAAGGGTGTAATTTTCAGGTACTGCTATCACAGGCCTCTCAATTTTGGCATCCTAAGGCATCCTACTCCCACAATCCCCCCACCACCCCCACAACTACATACAAGAGTGTGAGAAGAATCCTCAAAATGACTCTAAGAAAATGTCGGGGATCTCATCACACAAATTTTTAAAAGACTGCCAACCTTTAAAACCTCAAAATATTTTGAATATTCTGTATAGCACATCATTTTCAAATGATGACAGTAATGCCAAGCCAAGAGATCTTTACAAAACAAATGCAAACACACACACACACACACACACACACACACACACACACACACACACACACACACAAATTCTGTATAACTGTCACAGTCTAACTTCAAGACAGTAGGTAAATTCATTCTGGATCTACTCACCTTCTAAATTGTGGATGGATGTCCTCATCGGACTTAAAGGCATCTTCCACATAAGTGTCAAAGGGACAGGGAAATGGTAGGACAGTGTCGAGATCATAAATGAAGCTCTGTCCTCCACTTGAAACATGAAGCAAGACAACATGGTAATCCTAGAATTAAAAGTTGCTGAAGTTAACCATGTTATTTTATGATGATGAATTCCAGTTACAGTAACAATGCATATATTATCATCAAAAATGACACAAGACTAGTAGATGAATGGATAAAGAAGATGTGGTACATACACACAACGGAATATTATTCAGCCATAAGAAAACAAATCCTACCATTTGCAACAACATGGATGGAGCTAGAGGGTATTATGCGCAGATAGAGAAAGACAAGTACCAAATGATTTCACTCATCTGTGGAGTATAACAACAAATCAAAGATTGAAGGAACATAACAGCAGCAGATTCACAGAACCCAAGAATGCACTAGCAGTTACCAAAGGGAAAGGGGTTGGGGAGGGTGAGTGGGAAAGGAGGGATAAGAGAATCAAGGGGTATTATGATTAGCACACATAATATGGGGGTGGGGAGGCCACAGGGAAGGCAGTATAGCACAGAGAAGATAAGCAGTGACTCTATAGCATCTTACTATGTTGATGGACAGTGACTGTAATAGGGTATGAGGTGGAGACTTGATAATAGGGGGAATGCAGTAACCACAATGTTGCTCATGTGAAACCTGAGCATAAGACTGTATATCAATGATACTTTAATAAAAAAATGATACAATACTAATACAGCCCTTCTTATAACAGCAAAATAAAGCAAACACAAAATCCTGAAAAAAGACAAAATGTACAGTGACAGGGTAAAGTTAAGCAGTAGTGGAAATGTTTGTATGTATTCAATGTATACCCTTTGACCCAGCAATTTTACCTCTAGAAATCCATCCTACAGAGAAACGGCCTTTTGGACGTAAAGGTTTATATACAAAGAAAACCTCTGTCGCACTTTATAATCCTGAATATTCAGAAGCAACCAAAATTCCACCAAAAGAAGAATGGAAGTCCAGGCCTGAAGTCCAGTATCCTAGCAGTAGGTATACCCACTATCCTGGCAGTTTGCCAGTGTCATGACTGCTCCTGAATATCCTTCCCCTCGCATGAGCTCTCATGCCTTCCAGTCCTGCTCTCAGTGCCTCAATTCCTGAATCTAATAAATACACAGAACTATGAACCACGAGGCAGCCATATGACAGAACTATGCAGCAGCTAAAAAGAATTAGGTACATTTATGTGGAAAACGAAAAAACATTCCTATTACATGGTTGGATAGAAAAAGCAAATTGCAGAATATGTATTCTATTATTTTTTAAAAGCTGTGAGTATATTAAGACACATATTTGCATTCACAATACAAATGCATGAATATGTAGACAGAGGCAGAAGTCTAAAGGATATCCTTCAAAATATTAACAGAGGGGATGGTTGAGGTTAGCCTGGAGACAGGAAGGTCATTAAAATGTTGTTTCTAAATCAGCCAAGCCCTAATCTATAGCCATTAAGAAGGATAAAGATAGCTTCTCCTGCACAGCTCAGTCACAGTGCCTATGTGAATTCCCATTCTCACTCTCAGACACCGAGAACTGCCCAACACTAAATGTTCAAGCTAAGGACTGGAAGGGATGTCAGGGAGGTTATCAAGGGACATGAAGGCAGTGTGGTGCTTTGAATGCCTCAGAAGAAAAATGCAAAATGCTTTCACAGAGAACAGTACAGTGAGATGGAAAATTTCAATCATCTCTGTAGAACATGAATAATACCACTGAACATTTCTAAAACTTCAGAGCTTACAAAGCACTTTCTCAAATGTGAATGCATTTGACCCTGTGTGTTGGGGAAGATAACTGAGACTGCAGATGTTGTACTGGAAGGACTCAGGCCTGAGATCCAGTCCACTGATCAGCTAGATGACCTTGAGCTACTTAAGACTTTCTGGGCTTGTTTCTTCAAATGAAAAATGAGAGGGTTGGAACAGATCTGTTTTTTTCAAATGGTGGTCACGTTCACTTGGGAATTTGCTAAGAACACTAACTTCTGACCCCTTCTCTAGATCAACTAAATCAGAAATCTGTATTTTTAACAGTCTCCAGATAATTCTAATGTACATCTGGACTAGACTTTGCTAAAGTTCCTTACAATGTTAAATGGTAACAATCTAGGAGATTACAAATGCATCTGCAACATCAGACATTTAAAATCATTCCTAGGGGTGAGTGGGTAGAAAGGGTGAGGGGGTTAAATGGGCACAAAAACCTCAATCATAATATAAGTTGGTCACAGGGATGGAAGTGCAGCATTGAGAAATAGCCAGTAGTTCTCTAACATATTTCTATGTTGACAGATAGTAATTGCACTGGTTGAAGTAAGGATTCAATAATGTGTGTAACTCGCTGAACCACTGGGTTATATACTTGAAACCAATATAAGATTGTGTATCAACTATACTTCAATTAAAAATAAATAAAATCATTCTAGAATAATTTCAAAAGTGAAAGAAAATAGAACACTAGGAACAACAAATGCTGGCAAGGATGTGGAGAAAGGGGAACCCTCCTACACTATTGGTGGGAATGTAAATTCATTCAACCATTGTGGAAAGCAATATGGAGGTTCCTCAAAAAACTAAAAATAGAAATACCATTTGACCCAGGAATTCCACTCCTACATATTCACCCTAAAAAACAAGATCCCATATTCAAAGACATATGAACCCTATGTTTATCGCAGCACTATTTACAACAGCCAAGATACGGATGCAACCTAAGTGTTGATCAGTAGATGAATGAAGATGTGGTACATATACACAATGGATTATTATTTAGCCATAAGAAGAAAACAAATCCTACCACTTTCAACAACATGGATGGAGCTAGAGGGTATTATGCTCAGTGAAATAAGCCAGATGGAGAAAGACAAATATGAAATGATTTCACTCATTTGTGGAGTATAACTACAAAGCAAAACTGAAGGAATAAAACAGCAGCAACTCAGACTCCAAGAAGGGACTAGAGGTTACCAAATGGGATGGGGTGAGGAGGGTGGGTGGGGAGGGAAGGAGAAGGGGATTGAGGGGCATTATGATTGGCACACATGGTGTTTGCGGGGAGGTCACAGGGAAGACAAGTGTAGCACAGAGAAGACAAGTGGTGACTCTGTGGCACCTTGCTACGCTGATGGACAGTGACTGTGGTGTGGTGTTGGGGGGTACTTGATAATATGGATGAATGTAGTGACCACAATGTTGCTCATGTGAAACCTTCATAAGATTGCATGTCAATGATACCTTAATAAAAAGAAAGAACAGAATAATGTATATTCTCAAAAGATCACTTTATTAATAAATATCATAGGCTTTCTCTACTGTTCTATATTTCTGCTTTGCCAAAGTATAAAGACCACTCAGGGATTACAAGTAGTATGCATCAGAGGCTCTTAGTGTTGACCATCTTACCCATATCACAGGTCCATCTCCAGGTCTTGCCTGTTGTTTCCAGATAGGTATCTACAAAATGCAGTAAATTCCATAAGCCACAATTTCCATTAAACCACTACTGAATTCTTTAAAGCAACACATAAATGAAAAATAAAATATTTCTAAGCAACCAACAATCAAGGTGAAAGAATGAAGAAATCTAAATCTTTCCAAGTGTGCTTAACAATGGAAAGAGCAAAAATTAATTAGGAATCAGAAGGATTGACAGTTCAAGTCTTGCTCAACCATTTAATTATTTGTGGGACCTCCCCATAATTTCATTCACATCTATAAAACAGAGACAGCTGTCTAAGCATTGCCTACTTAACAGTGTTTCCATTAAGACCAAATGTGATGATGCCTGCAAATGAGATGGTGCTTTACAAAACAGGAAGGGCTTACTTTTTTTACTACTTATTAAGTTTATTGTAGTTCACTTTAAACTGCAGACATAAAAAAGTCTTTACTTCAAACCTGAGTATGAGGCACAAACCTAAGCAATTAAAAAATCTCTAACTTAATACCTACAGAAATGGGACTTCATCTGTGTAAACATACCATCATCTATTTCCTTACCTACAAGTAAGGAACTAAACTCTTCTGGCTCAACAATGCCCTGGAAGGAAAAATAATCTTATTCAAAAAACAAACTAAAATATTGCTGTTTTTAGAAAGCACATTTCACAACAGTGCTAAACCCATGCTCTACTAGTTCCTAAATTTCTTGTTTTCTTTCTATAGTCTCTCACAAACTTACCATCTTCCTCTCATTAGATATGAAGACGGCATAACACTCTTCTAAAGGATACTGGTCATGGTTTTTGATGTATTCACAGAGCTTCCAAATATTTTCTTCACTGAAACAAAATAATAGTTTAATCAATATAATTAAGCAATAACATTTTGGGTCTTTCAAGTTTAAACAAAAGACTGATGATGACATAAGAAAGCTGGAAGAGGCTTTAAAGACATCTTATCCAACAACTGGCTAACGTTTTAACCTATTCCAAAATATTCCCAACAGAGTGTTGCCCAACCAATACTGTGTATGGACCTCTCTTCAGACACAGAGCTCATGACCTCCCTCAGCAGTGCTTACACAGGGAGGCATTTTATAACTGAGAAAATGTTGTCAATACTCTATAAACTTTCAGTCAAGGGACTTGAGATTCAGCTGGAATTTCAGTTCAGCCACTTACAAGAAGCTTTAAACATCTTGATGTGTCTGCCTGCTTTTCTCATCTGTAAAAATGGGCATAATCACATCATACTATGAACATGATAAATCTTAGTTAACATTAGTTCCTTGCTCCCCCTAGGAATGGGGCAGGAGGGTGTTTTGGGTAGGAGGGCTCCTGGCTGGAAAGGATTGAGGCAGTTATATGATTTATACAGGAATTCTTTGGGAGAATCTCCTGTGAGTGGGATTCCCCAAGCTCCTCTGGTATGCAGGAGGTCCTGACTTTTAGAAAGTTCTTTTTCATACTGAACTGAAACCCATCTTCCTATACTTCTGTCCTAGATGAATCTCTCTTCTACACGACAGGCCATTAGCTATTTGAAGCGGGAGTCAGAACCACCAAAGTAAAGCAATATTCAGTACATCAAACCAAGCCACACTGGCAGCCACAGCCACACTCCTGCATGGTCAAAAACAGTCACTGGGAGCAGTATTTGCAGCTCAGCCTCTGGGTTCCTGTCTTTTTCTAGTGAGCCACACAGTAACTTTGCTCGAAATGAGTATATCAACACTCTCTCACACACATGATGCAATCTGTCAAAGCCTAATTTCCAGCCATCTACACAATGGTACCTGAAAATGAAGCAAGTTATGAACAGCACTGAGGACTGTCACCATTTTATGGAAATACACACTTTTAATTCAGTCTTGACCTTGTCTACCTGTATCAATGCTCCATACTACTAAGCTTAAAGTACTGAAGCTGAACATCTGAATTTTTCTCCATGATTTGTTTTTTCTCTAAAATACCTAAGAAACCTTATGGAAAAAGTGGTGGTAGAGGTAACAATAGGAGATTGCTGTTGACTACTTCCACAAGATATTTAGTATGGAGTAACAAAAATCTATTTCAATAGGACATATAACACATAGTAGCTGATTTTTTTTAATCCACATGTTCTAAGACCAAGTTTTGAGAAGACATTTGTCCAGCTCACTGACATTTTGGAGAGTGGATCACAGACATCTTCAAGAGCCTATGATATATACAGCACCATGCTAAGTGCTTAGAAAATACAATGATAAATTAGAGCCCACAGATGGGAGAGGAGACATGAAGATCCATAAATAAGCAAGAATCATAGAAGGCCATAAAAGATGCACAGAGAAAGCATAGAGGAGGGAGTCATTAATTCTAAGGGATTCAGGAAGATGGAGGAGGGACAGGTTGATGGTTCTCCCCATTTGTTTCCCCTCCCCCATCCCAAGGATGGGCAGAGAGTTAAGCAAAGAGTTTGTGAATCCATTTGTACTACAAGCACTACTGGGGAGCTGAATACATACACAGCTTGGACATACTTTGTCTATTATTTTTCAAATATATGTGGATATTACTCAGAGAAAAAAACTTAGACATCATTATTACTGAATGTGTAGTCCCTTTATATCAACTTTTTTTTGAGAGTGCAATTAATATCATGTAGGAGGATCTCATTAATCTTCTGATGTTTAAAAAAAAAAGAGGACAACCAAAGCAATCCTGAGAAGGAAGAACAAACGTGGGGAGCTTCTGTTCCCTAACTTCAAGCTCTACTACAAAGCCACAGTAATCAGCTTGGTACTGGCACAAGAACAGACCGACAGATCAATGGAACAGAATACAGAGTTCAGACATAAATCCACACATATATGGTCAGTTAATTTATGATAAAAGATCCATGAACATACAAATGGGAAAAAGACAGCCTCTTCAACAACTGGTGCTGGCAAAACTGGAGTTACAAGTAAGAGAATGAAACTGGATTATTGTTTAACTCCATACACAAAAGTAAACTCAAAATGGATTGAAGACCTGAATGTAAGTCATGAAACCATAAAACTCTTAGAAGAAAACATAGGCAAAAATCTCTTGAATGTAAGCACGAGCAACTTTTTCCTGTACACATCTCCTCCAGCAAGGGAAGCAAAATAAAAAATGAACAAGAGGGACTACATCAAACTAAGAAGCTTCTAAACAGCAAAGGACACTGTCAGTAGAACCAAAAGGCATCCTACAGTATGGGAGAATATATTCATAAATAATTTATCTGATAAGGGGTTAACATCTAAAATACATAAAGGACTCACACCTCAACACCCCAAAAAAATAACCCAATAAAAAAAATGGAGAACCTGAACAGACACTTCTCCAAAGAATAAATACAAGTGGCCAAAAACCACATGAAAAGATGCTCCACGTCACTAATCATCAGGGAAATGCAAATTAAAATCACAATGAGATATCACCTCACATCAGGACAGTCACTATCCAAAAGACAAGAAACAACAAACACTGAGGATGCAGAGAAATAGGAACCCTGCTGCACTGTTGGGTGGGGCTGCAAATTAGTGCAACTGCTGTGGAAAGCAGTATGGAGATTCCTTAAAAAACAAAAAAATAGAAATACCATTTGACCCAGTAATTCCACTCCTAGGAATTTACTTGAAGAAAACACAACCCCTGATTCAAAAAGTTATGTGCACTCCCATGTTTATTGCAGCACTGTTTGTAATAGCTAAGATATGGAAGAAACCTAAGTGTTCATCAATAGTTGAATGGATAAAGGAGATGTACATATACACAAATGAGTATTATTCATCCATAAAAAGAAAAATTTGCCATTTGCAATGACACAAATGGGTCTAGAGGGTATTATGCTCAGTGAAAGAAGCCAGGTGGAGAAAGGCAAATACATATGATTTCACTGATTTGTGGAATATAAAAACAAAGCAAAACAAAATGAACAAACCAGCAGTAAACTTATAGATACTGAGAAGTGGCTGGTGGTTACCATAGGGAAAGGGTTGGATTGGGTGGGAAGGGTGAAGGGGATAAAGGGGCACAAAAATTCTTTATCATATATAAGCTGATCATGGGGATGGTACTCCAGCACGGAGAATACAGCCAATGATTCTGTGACATCTTCCTATATTGACAGATAGTAGTCACACTAGTGGGGTATTTAGTAATATGAGTAACTGTGGAACCACTGTGATGTATATTTGAAACCAATATAAAATTGCATATCAATAAAAATAAAAAATAAAATAAAATAAAAAATAAAAATAAAAATTTAAACAAAGAGGGCCTTATACTTGGCAATGCTGGGAGTCACTGCTGGAACAGAAAGCCCTGGATTTGACTGAGTCCTAGCAAACATTTAACTGGTAGGGAGGAATGATGATAATATCCTAACCTGTCAGTTAATTACTTTGGTAGCAGAAAGTCTAACAAAGCAACATTAGAATATGCAAGGGACAACTGATTCTACAGGTGACCAACTAAGGTCAGAGAAGCATGAAGAGGAGGTCCCTGGCAAACAGCAGGTGCTCAACAGAAGTTTAAAATATATAATTACAACAGAATCAGAAATGCTTTGCAAACCACACAGTGCCACACAATTACTGGCCATAACTGTTACCACGGAGCTGGGTCTTAGAAACTAAGTGGGCATTTACTTCAAATTAAAGAAACTGCAGCAGCAAACATAGGAAGATGTACCTACCTGATATATTCAGAGAGTAGGACAGTAGTTCTCAATCAGAGGCAATTTCCCCTCCCCTACTTAGCAATGTTTGGTTGTTAATCACAAATTGGGGGAGGGTGCTATATAGGCTTCTAGTGGGTAGAGGCCAGGGATGTAGCAAGACATCATATACAACACACAGGCCAGCCCCCACAGCAAATAATTACCATGCACAAAACGTCAACAGAGGGGGCGGAGCCAGGATGGCGGCGTGAGTAGAGCAGTGGAAATCTCCTCCCAAAAACACATAGAGCTATGAAAATATAACAAAGAAAAATCTTCCTAAAATAGAGACCACAGGACACAGGACAACATCCAGACCACATCCGCACCTGCAAGAACCCAGCGTCTTGCGAAGGGGGTAAGATACAAGACCTGCCCGGCGGGACCCGAGCGCCCCTCCCCCCAGCTCCCAGCGGGTGGAAAGAAACCTGAGCAGTTTTTTTTTTTGGCGAGTGCTTTTTGGAAGCCTTAAAGGGACGGCCCCCATTGCTAGGGAGGCAGGGTGGCAGGACCGGTGAGCAGGTGCCTGGAACCGGTGCCTGAGGACAAAGAATATCCCGCGTTTCTCCCTGCGGGACCGACGGGCGGGTGCCTGAGACCGGCGCCTGAGGACGGAGGAAATCGTGCGTTTTTCCCTTTTTTTTTTTTCTCTTTTTGGCGAGCGCTTTTTGGAAGCCTTAAAGGGACAGGGACCCCGGTGATAGGGAGGCAGGGTGGCGGGACTGGTGGGCGGGTGCCTGGGACTGGCGCCTGAGGACAAAGAATATCCCACGTTTTTCCCTGTGGGACCGGTGGGCAGGTGCCTGAGACCGGCACCTGAGGACGGAGGAAATCGCGCGTTTTTCCCTTTTCTTTCTTTTTGGCGAGTGCTTTTTGGAAGCCTTAAAGGGACAGGGACCCCGGTGCTAGGGAGGCAGGGCGGCGGGACTGGTGAGCGGGTGCCTGGGACCAGCGCCTGAGGACAAAGAATATCGAGCGTCCTTTCCCTGCGGGACCAGTGGGTGGGTGCTTTTTGGAAGCCTTGAAAGGACAGGGACCCTGGTGCTAGAGAGACACGGCGGCAGGACCAGTGAGTGGGTGCCTGGGACCGGCACCTGAGGACAAAAAAAAAAAAAAAAAATCGCGTGTTTTTTCCTTTTTTTTTCTTTCTGTTCCCTCTCTCATTGCTGCTGTTGTTGTTTTGGTTTGGAGAGTGCCTTTTGGAAGTCTTAAAGGGACAGGACAGGTCACTTAGACCAGAGGCAGGGAATCTGGGGATCTCTGGGCACTCTAACCCCCTGGGCAGCAGGGAGCACAGAGGCCCCTTACGGAGATAAATAGCCTCCCGGCCGCTCCCCCTCCAACGGGGCTCCACCATTTTGGAGGAACAGCCCCAGCCAGGCCAAGCCCACAGCAACAGCGGAGATAAACCCCATAGCAACTGGGCAGGAAGCAGAAGCCCTGTCTGCGCACAGTTGCCCAGCACAAGCCACTAGAGGTCGCTATTCTCCCAGGAGAAGGCCACAAACCAACAAGAAGGGAAGCTCTTCCAGCCGTCACTTGTACCAGCTCTGCAAACTATCTCTATCACCATGAAAAGGCAAAACTACAGGCAGACAAAGATCACAGAGACAACACCTGAGAGGGAGACAGACCTAACTAGTCCTCCTGAAAAAGAATTCAAAATAAAAATCATGAACATGCTGACAGAGATGCAGAGAAAAATGCAAGAGCAATGGGATGAGATGCAGAGAAAAATGCAAGAGCAGTGGGATGAGATGCAGAGAAAAATGCAAGAGCAATGGGATGAAGTCCGGAGGGAGATCACAGATGTCAGGAAGGAGATCACAGAAGTGAAACAATCCCTGGAAGGATTTATAAGCAGAATGGATAAGATACAAGAGGCCATTGAAGGAATAGAAGCCAGAGAACAGGAACATATAGAAGCTGACATAGAGAGAGATAAAAGGATCTCCAGGAATGAAACAACACTAAGAGAAATATGTGACCAAGCCAAAAGGAATAATATTCGTATTATAGGGATACCAGAAGAAGAAGAAAGAGGAAAAGGGATAGAAAGTCTCTTTGAAGAAATAATTGCTGAAAACTTCCCCAAACTGGGGGAGGAAATAATCGAACAGACCATGGAATTACACAGAGCTCCCAACAGAAAGGATCCAAGGAGGACAACACCAAGACACATAGTAATTAAAATGGCAAGGATCAAGGACAAAGAAAGAGTTTTAAAGGCAGCTAGAGAGAAAAAGGTCACCTATAAAGGAAAACCCATCAGGCTAACATCAGACTTCTCGACAGAAATCCTACAGGCCAGAAGAGAATGGCATGATATACTTAATGCAATGAAACAGAAGGGCCTTGAACCAAGGATACTGTATCCAGCACGACTATCATTTAAATATGATGGCGGGATTAAACAATTCCCAGACAAGCAAAAGCTGAGGGAATTTGCTTCCCACAAACCACCTCTACAGGGTATCCTACAGGGACTGCTCTAGATGGGAGCACCCCTAAAAAGAGCACAGAACAAAACACACAACATATGAAGAATGGAGGAGGAGGAATAAGAAGGGAGAGAAGAAAAGAATCTCCAGACAGTGTATATAACAGCTCAATAAGCGAGCTAAGTTAGGCAGTAAGATACTAAAGACGCTAACCTTGAACCTTTGGTAACCACGAATCTAAAGCCTGCAATGGCAATAAGTACATATCTTTCAATAGTCACCCTAAATGTAAATGGACTTAATGCACCAATCAAAAGACACAGAGTAATAGAATGGATAAAAAAGCAAGACCCATCTATATGCTGCTTACAAGAAACTCACCTTAAACCCAAAGATAAGCATAGACTAAAAGTCAAGGGATGGAAAAACATATTTCAGGCAAACAACAGTGAGAAGAAAGCAGGGGTTGCAGTACTAATATCAGACAAAATAGACTTCAAAACAAAGAAAGTAACAAGAGATAAAGAAGGATACTACATAATGATAAAGGGCTCAGTCCAACAAGATATAACCATTCTAAATATATATGCACCCAATACAGGAGCACCAGCATATGTGAAGCAAATACTAACAGAACTAAAGAGGGAAATAGACTGCAATGCATTCATTGTAGGAGACTTCAACACACCACTCACCCCAAAGGATAGATCCACCGGGCAGAAAATAAGTAAAGACACACAGGCACTGAACAACACACTAGAACAGATGGACCTAATAGACATCTATAGAACTCTACATCCAAAAGCAACAGGATATACATTCTTCTCAAGTGCACATGGAACATTCTCCAGAATAGACCATATACTAGCTCACAAAAAGAGACTCAGTAAATTCCAAAATATTGAAATTCTACCAACCAATTTTTCAGACCACAAAGGTATGAAAGTAGAAATAAATTCTACAAAGAAAACAAAAAGGCTCACAAACACATGGAGGCTTAACAACATGCTACTAAATAATCAATGGATCAATGAACAAATCAAAATAGAGATCAAGGAATATATAGAAACAAATGACAACAACAACACTAAGCCCCAACTTCTGTGGGATGCAGCGAAAGCAGTCTTAAGAGGAAAGTATATAGCAATCCAGGCACACTTGAAGAAGGAAGAACAATCCCAAATGAATAGTCTAACATCACAATTATTAAAACTGGAAAAAGAAGAACAAATGAGGCCTAAAGTCAGCAGAAGGAGGGACATAATAAAGATCAGAGAAGAAATAAACAAAATTGAGAAGAATAAAACAATAGCAAAAATCAACGAAACCAAGAGCTGGTTCTTCGAGAAAATAAACAAAATAGATAAGCCTCTAGCCCAACTTATTAAGAGAAAAAGAGAGTCAACACAAATCAACATAATCAGAAATGAGAATGGAAAAATCACGACAGACTCCACAGAAATACAAAGAATTATTAAAGACTACTATGAAAACCTATATGCCAACAAGCTGGAAAACCTAGAAGAAATGGACAACTTCCTAGAAAAATACAACCTCCCAAGACTGACCAAGGAAGAAACACAAAAGTTAAACAAACCAATTACGAGCAAAGAAATTGAAACGGTAATCAAAAAACTACCCAAGAACAAAACTGGGGGCCGGACGGATTTACCTCGGAATTTTATCAGACACACAGAGAAGACATAATACCCATTCTCCTTAAAGTGTTCCACAAAAACAGAAGAAGAGGGAATACTCCCAAACTCATTCTATGAGGCCAACATCACCCTAATACCAAAACCAGGCAAAGACCCCACCAAAAAAGAAAATTACAGACCAATATCCCTGATGAATGTAGATGCAAAAATACTCAATAAAATATTAGCAAACAGAATTCAACAGTATATCAAAAGGATCATACACCATGACCAAGTGGGGTTCATCCCAGGGATGCAAGGATGGTACAACATTCGAAAATCCATCAACATCATCCACCACATCAACAAAAAGAAAGACAAAAACCACATGATCATCTGCATAGATGCTGAAAAAGCATTTGACAAAATTCAACATCCATTCATGATAAAAACTCTCAGCAAAATGGGAATAGAGGGCAAGTACCTCAACATAATAAAGGCCATATATGATAAACACACAGCCAGCATTATACTGAACAGCGAGAAGCTGAAAGCATTTTCTCTGAGATCGGGAACCAGACAGGGATGCCCACTCTCCCCACTGTTATTTAACATAGTACTGGAGGTCCTAGCCACGGCAATCAGACAAAACAAAGAAATACAAGGAATCCTGATTGGTAAAGAAGAAGTTAAACTGTCACTATTTGCAGATGATATGATACTGTACATAAAAAACCCTAAAGACTCCACTCCAAAACTACTAGAACTGATATCGGAATACAGCAAAGTTGCAGGATACAAAATTAACACACAGAAATCTGTAGCTTTCCTATACACTAACAATGAATCAATAGAAAGAGAAATCAGGAAAACAATTCCATTCACCATTGCATCTAAAAGAATAAAATACCTAGGAATAAACCTAACCAAAGAAATGAAAGACTTATACTCTGAAAACTACAAGTCACTCTTAAGAGAAATTAAAGGGGACACTAATAAATGGAAACTCATCCCATGCTCATGGCTAGGAAGAATTAATATCGTTAAAATGGCCATCCTGCCCAAAGCAATATACAGATTTGATGCAATTCCTCTCAAATTACCACCAACATTCTTCAATGAATTGGAACAAATAATTCAAAAATTCATATGGAAACACCAAAGACCACGAATAGCCAAAGCAATCCTGAAAAAGAAGAATAAAGTAGGGGGGATCTCACTCCCCAACTTCAAGCTCTACTACAAAGCCATAGTAATCAAGACAATTTGGTACTGGCACAAGAACAGAGCCACAGACCAGTGGAACAGATTAGAGACCCCAGAAATTAACCCAAACATATATGGTCAATTAATATTTGATAAAGGAGCCATGGACATACAATGGCAAAATGACAGTCTCTTCAACAGATGGTGCTGGCAAAACTGGACAGCTACATGTAGGAGAATGAAACTGGACCATTGTCTAACCCCATATACAAAGGTAAACTCTAAATGGATCAAAGACCTGCATGTAAGTCATGAAACCATTAAACTCTTAGAAAAAAAAAAAACATAGGCAAAAACCTCTTAGACATAAACATGAGTGACCTCTTCTTGAACATATCTCCCCGGGCAGGGAAAACAACAGCAAAAATGAGCAAGTGGGACTACATTAAGCTGAAAAGCTTCTGTACAGCGAAAGACACCATCAATAGAACAAAAAGGAACCCTACAGTATGGGAGAATATATTTGAAAATGACAGATCCGATAAAGGCTTGACGTCCAGAATATATAAAGAGCTCACACGCCTCAACAAACAAAAACAAATAACCCAATTAAAAAATGGGCAGAGGAACTGAACAGACAGTTCTCCAAAAAAGAAATACAGATGGCCAGGAGACACATGAAAAGATGCTCCACATCGCTAATTATCAGAGAAATGCAAATTAAAACTACAATGAGGTATCACCTCACACCAGTAAGGATAGCTGCCATCCAAAAGACAAACAACAACAAATGTTGGCGAGGCTGTGGAGAAAGGGGAACCCTCCTACACTGCTGGTGGGAATGTAAATTAGTTCAACCATTGTGGAAAGCAGTATGGAGGTTCATCAAAATGCTCAAAACAGACCTACCATTTGACCCAGGAATTCCACTCCTAGGAATTTACCCTAAGAACGCAGCAAGCAAGTTTGAGAAAGACAGATGCACCCCTATGTTTATCGCAGCACTATTTATAATAGCCAAGAATTAGAAGCAACCTAAATGTCCATCGGTAGATGAATGGGTAAAGAAGATGTGGTACATATACACAATGGAATACTACTCAGCCATAAGAAGTGGAAAAATCCAACCATTTGCAGCAACATGGATGGAGCCGGAGAGTATTATGCTCAGTGAAATAAGCCAAGCGGAGAAAGAGAAATACCAAATCATTTCACTCATCTGAGGAGTATAGGAACAAAGGAAAAACTGAAGGAACAAAACAGCAGCAGACTCACAGAACCCAAGAACAGACCAACAGTTACCAAAGGGAAAGGGACTGGGGAGGATGGGTGGGCAGGGAGGGATGGGGGGGGAAGAAGAAGGGGGGTATTAAGATTAGCATGCATGGGGGGGAGGGAGAAAGGGGAGGGTGGGCTGCACAACACAGAGAGGACAAGTAGTGACTCTACAACATTTTGCTAAGCTGATGGACAGTAACCGTAATGTGGTTGTTAGGGGGGACCTGATATAGGGGAGAGCGTAGTAAACATAGTATTCTTCATGTAAGTGTAGACTAAAAATTAAAAAAAAAAAAAAAAAAAGAAAGAAAGAAAGAAAAGGGGGATTACTCCTTGACAGGATAAAACTATTGGTAAATCAAAGATCAACGCATGCTTTAAATATCCTTAATGTTGATCACTTAAAGGGTGTCAGATGATCAGCTATGGAGGTACTCTTTTCTGATAATATTCCTTTCTCTTAATTAAAAAAAAAAAAAAAAGCAGTTACTGTGTGCTGACCTCCAATGAGTTCTGCACAGTGGTATAGAGGGCATGTCAAAGTGTGGGCAAAGGGTCTGTTTGTTTCTATGCAGAAGATCAAGGCCTAGCTTGGATACCCAGAAAATGAACTAAGATACGATATGAGGAGGAGCTTCCGGCATCAGCACTCTCTGGAGGACTTGTGCCGGGGGATGATCATCAAAAAGCCTCCACAGGGATCCGGACGATGCTGCGGTTGTGGCTGCATCCAGCCCACCGTCTCCTGGACTTGCCATAGGAACGAGGAGGGAGATGTCTAGGCTGGCATGTGCATACAGTGAGACAACGAATTTGACCGGATCTGTACTGTTGGAACTCAACCAGGAGTTGGGAGGGGTGCAAGTTGTAGCACTCCAAAATCTCATGACTATAGACTATCTATGGTTAAAAGAACATATGGGATGTGAACAGATCCCAGAAATGGGCTGCTTTAATTTGTCTGATGGTTCAAGTACAGTTGGACAATATCCATCATATCATAGATAAATTTTCACAAATGCCTAGGGTGCCTAAATGGTTTTCTTGGCTTCACTGGAGATGGATGGTAATTATAGATTTGCTTTGTTTATGTCACCGTATTCCTATTATGTTAATATGTGTGTGCAAATTAGTTAGTAGTTTAAAACCTATACATACTTAAGGTACTCTACAAGAAGATATGTCAAAGAAATAATCAATCCTCCCATGTTTCCTTCATATGCTACATCTATAGCTTTTCTTCTTCCTTCCTAATTACAACCCTTAAATAGAATTTATGCCTCATATCGAATTTACCGAGTATCATAATTCCTCCAGGTGGTAAAGATAGCTCGAGACAAGTGCTGGGCATAGAAGCCACAGCGCATAAATCTGCAAAGAAGTAAAAAGCTAACCTTTGCAAACAATATGGCTTCTCTCTCACTTACCAACTTTACATTTCCCTGTATGGCCCCGGAAGACGACTGGTTAGCCAGAGACGGGTAAGATTCCTCAAGGGAGGAACAACCTAAGACAGGCACAGTCGCAGGTGGGCCATCAGGTGAGAATTTGGGGATCAACAGAGGTGAGGCTCAGAACCTCACCCCCCCTGCTTTGAGAGAAATCTTCTGCATCCGTGGATGTCTTGCTGCCCTTGTCTAGCCTGGATTAATACTTAGTCCATAGGCACACACCTGATCATCTGATCATCTACATTTGCCCTCTTACAGCACTAAACTATGTTTTCTACCTTTATCTTGCATCTACCTACCACTTCAGCATTAAAAATAAAAATAATAACAATAATAGGAGAAATGTGGGATCAACATATAAATCAAGTACAAAAATCAAACGAATATTCATATTTGACCTGATTGTTTATAGGTCATAATGCATGATCAAAACCGAAAGTTTCTGTGATGAATGCCCTTGTACCATGTAAGAATTTATTCACTATGTAAGAATTCGTTCACCATGTAAGAACTTGTTCGTTATGCTTCAGAAGATTGGAGACTGACGAGAATTAGGTTTGAGATGGATTAATGATTGTACATTGAGCGTTGACCCCCCTATACTGAATTTTATTGTCGTGAACAACCATTTGATCAATAAATATGAGAGATGCCCTCTCAAAAAAAAAAAAAAAATGTCAACAGAGCCATAGCTGAGAAACCCTGGGGTAGAGCAAAGAAGGCACGTTCAAAATGAGGTTGGAGGAACACATGGTGACAAGATCTTGGAGGGTCTGCCATGCTCAGGAGATAGACTTGATCATCTATGTCTATATATTCCTCCAAATGTAATCGATGGACCAGCCTCCAGCTCCTCCACTGTGCTACGCACACGCCTACACTGTCTGGGGTAGGACCCTAAGACCTACATGTTTACAAGCTCCTGGGTGATTCTCTAGCATATTCAAATTCAGAATGGCTTTCAGCAGTGTGAAGCCAGCTAAGATTAAAGACCTGATTGGAGAGGGGAGAGCTAGGAAGAGAAGCCTGTTAGGAAAGACTGGAACCCCTAACAGCCCAGGAGGGCCTGGCCTAAGGCTGAAGGAACTAAAAGGAGACACTCTAACTGAAGAGACATTCATATCCTATCATTCTCCCACCAAACCACTGGACTCCAATTGTGCTAGTTCCCCTGTTGTTGCTTGAATACTCCCAAACTTCTGAGGGCCTTCACACCTGCTGCTCCCAGTGCCTGGAATGTTAGTCCTCCACTATCCACAAAGCTCCTACTCCCTTTTTTGTCAGATCCCTGTTCAAAACCACCTTATCAAGAACGTTTCCCTTAAACATCCATTGTAGTGAGTCAGCATTTGTTACTTTGTTTTACTTGCTTAGAGCACTTGACACCACCTAAACATGGTTTGTTTTGTCAGCTTTCCACCAATGGAAACATAAGGACCATGAGATCTTGCCAGGGAATGTGTCTACTGTGTTTACTGCTGCATCCCTAGTGCCTACAATTGTGCCTCACACATTCCAAGTGCCTGATAAACATTTATTGAACGAATTAATGAAACAATGAATGGATGTTAGGGACAAGAACAAATAGGATTTAGGTGGAAATGAAATGCAATGATTGAGCAGCATGGACTCCAGGATTACAGAGGTTCCAATTTCAACACCACCATGTGCTAGTTTTGTGATCTTGGGCAAACAACAGCCTTCTCATTAATAAAAAGAAAAATGATAATGATAAAATCTATCTCCTAGGCTTGGATGGGAACACTTTGCACTGGGCATGACATGCAGAGCTGAACAAATGTTAAACTCTTGGTGGCACTGGCTTGGTGACCAGCTTAAGGAGAGTGGCAGTTTTAGACAACCCTAAGGTTTCTTGTGCAGGGACTGGAAATGGGTATGAAGTCATTTCTCGGGCAAGGGAAGGGTAGGAGTAGTGATTCCACCACAGAGGTGGCCTAGGACAAGGGTACAGTGTATGGAGTCCAGGGATAAACTGCGTGTAAATACCCATTCCTTCACTCACAAGCTATGTGGCCTTAGACAAATTGCTTGCACCTCTCTGTGCTTCAGTGTTCTGATTTTTAAAATGGGGATAACAGTACCCATCTCCTAGGATAATTGTGGACCTCAAGTAAATTCGTTTACAGAAACCACTCAGAACAATGCCTGCCACAGAGCTAGTGCTATGTAAATGTAACCTTCATAACGACAACATGGTGGTTAAGATCATAATTTCTGGTACCAGAGGGCCTAAACTGGATTCCTGGCTATTAGGTGGGTGACCTTGGGAAAATAACTGCAATATCTCTGTTCCTCCATCCTCTTCCAAAATTAAAATGACCTTCACATTCAGTGCGAAAAACCAATTTCCCAAGGTTCTCTGAGATCCACCCTCCGCTTCCAACTCCTCTTTCCTGGCCCCCAATCCCTGAGATCGGCTGAGAAATAATCAGGCGAAAAGCGCCAGGCAGAAGAAATGCACCCACCGACCCTACCATTCCTGGCGAATTCCAGACCCCAATCCAAATACCCAGTCTACTCAAGAGACGAGGGTTGCTTTCGCGCTCCCTCATCCGCCCCCTCACGCAAACCGGAAAACCCGCCAGCGGAGACCCAGAGCGCCCCCGGGGAGGGGCCGGGAGGGGCCGGGAGGGGGCGGGGCCCGGCTGCGGGGCCGCGGCCGAGCGAGCCGGGGAGATGTCGGGGGCTGCGCCCGCGCCCCCTCACCAGTAGCAGCTGTTGTAGACGCAGGCGTCTCGAGGGGGGCTGGCCGGCTGGTAATGGTCGGCTGCGGCAGCGGAGATATCCCCCTCCATGGCGGGCTGGCTTGGGCCAGAGCTCCGGCCTGAGGAACGCAGGCTGGACCAGCCCAGCTGGCGGGCTTCAGGGGAGGAGCCGGCGTGCGGAGCTCTGCGCCGGTTCTCGGCGCGGAGTGGGCGGAGCCTGCGGCCAATGGTGCTCTTCCCGAGTCGCAGACGGGGAAGGCGGAGCCTGGGCGGGGCGAGCAGCGCAGGCTCCCTGCGCGCGAGACCCAAAGGGCGATACAATTCCAGGTGGGAGGAGCCAGGGGCGGAGTGGGCGGACTGGGTTGGGGTAAGCGGTGTTACCTCCCCGCTCGTGGGTCCCTCTGAAGAGTACCGCGTGGATCCTGGGTAGGCGAATCCCGGCCTGGTGGATGGAGCCAGAGGCGGGGCGGAGGTGGTGGAGCGAGGCTCTTGCTCCTGTGGGGCGCGGCGGGGTCGGGCGTACCGGGGCGGCGGTAAGGGTGGGGATCCAGTGGGCCTGGGGAGAAAAGAGGTCGCCGGCAGGCGGGCTGCAGGGCAGCCAGGAGAGGGCTTGGACCCGGAAACCCTTGGATTCGAGCGTCGCTCCGAGAGTCTCCAGGCGTGTGAGACCCTCCTCTGCATGCGGGGCCGGCCTGGACAGCTGTGTAGGAACCAGACGAGAAGCGAAAGACTCCACTATGCGAGTGAAATAAAAGAAGCTTGTGTGGAAAATGGAACTTTAGCACCTTGAGCCCGGAGTTCGAGGGAGCACGAGGAGAAAAGGAGGGGGGGGGAGGTTAATGCCGAAAACGTCCACATCCAGGGCGGTTTAGAGAGAGATCTCCCCCGAATCTCAATATTGTAGCATTTTTAAAATTATAGAATTGTATATTGATTCTTTGATTCAGTAAGTTTAAAAAATGTTTTCCCAAGAGTCCTCATGGTCCATTTTGTTAATCATGTATTTATTTGCTGGCAATCTGGAAGGAAAGACATCAAATTGTTAAAACAGTGCTTCTCTCTGGTAAATTGATGGTATGGAGGACTTCCAATTTATACTTTATAGCTTTCTGATTTGTCTGTAATTGCAACGGACATATATAGCTGATCAGGATACTTCCTATTGTAAAGACTGAAATTCTTAGGTTGGTTTATAGGCCATTTACAGTCAGATTTTCCTAATCTCAGATTTTCTAAAGCCCACAAATCCTAAAGGATTTAAGCAAAGTCCTTGCATCAGTTTCATTTTTTTGCCTCTCAGCTCTGAATGCACATTTCAAATAAAGGCTCTATGATAAAAATGGAATTCCTTTAAGCATCGCTCCTTTAAAATGACCATCATGTTAAGCCTTTTCAGCAAAGCATGCCAAAAGAAGAACCCTGCAGTTTCTGGGCTAGGGCAAGAGTTCGGAGTGTGGTCATGAGAACATCCAGGGGGGTCTGCCCCAGACACCGTCCCTCTGCGACCTTGCAGCTTTAGCTTGGCAGTTGGCAGTAACCTTTTTGCAGCCCTCTTGACACAGAACCAGTCCTTCGAGGCTGCAGGCAGCCACCTGCCCATACTCTTTCAGTAAGTCCTTTATGCCTGCACACATTAATTTGTGGCAGGCAGGGCCACACTCTGAGAAGTCAGTCCTTCCCCTAACTTCTTCCCCAAACCCCTCCATTCCCTCTGGCATTCTGAAGGCCTTCTTGCTGACTCCCTGGCTCCCACAGCATCGCGACACCACTTGTTAGTGTCACTTCCCTCTGCCCCATTCTCTGCATTGCTGGAGGGAAGTTGAATGTCAAGAATTAACTATGATAAAAGTGTAACTGTAAGATATAAGGAAATTCCATATGGTATCTAGGGCTAAGGAAGAGTACTTCAGACAAACTAGAAAAGGTATCTTGTTGGAGAGGGCATGGGTTGGCTACCTGACAGCAGAGAAGTTCTCTGGTTTACCCAGGTGGGAGGTGGTCTGCAGTTGCTGGGCAAACAATATTGAAGAGAGGTGGTAGAAGAGAGCCAACAGTTTCTTCCATAGTTTGCTTTCTTTATGCCTTAAATTTCCTAAGTTGGAATTACTTTTTAAGTTGAAAAAAAATTAAAACAATTCACATGATTTCATGGCAGAGACTATAAAAAGGGATGTTTTAGGAGTAACGAGGTTCTTCTGACCTACAAATTCCTAAGATCTGGATGAAGAAAAAATAAGAGATGCATTCAAAGAAGCCAGTACACAATGAAATTAAGATGTTAAAGGGCAGGGGTTTGAAAGAGGGATACATAACAAAGGAAAATATAAAAAAGGGCCACAGTCAACCATTGTGGAAAGCAGTATGGAGGTTCCTCAAAAAACTAAAAATAGAAATACCATTTGACCCAGGAATTCAACTCCTAGAAATTTACCCTAAGAATGCAGCAGCCCAGTTTGAAAAAGACATATGCACCCCTATGTTTATTGCAGCACTATTTACATTAGCCAAAAAATGGAAGCAACCTAAGTGTCCATCACTAGATGAGTGGATAAAGAAGATGTGGTACATATACACAATGGAATATTATTCAGCCATAAGAAGAAATCAAATCCTACCATTTGCAACAACATAAATTGAGCTAGAGGGTATTACGCTCAGTGAAATAAGCCAGGCAGAAAAAGACAAGTATCAAATGATTTCACTCATCTGTGGAGTATAAGAACAAAGAAAAAAACTGAAGGAACAAAATAGCGGGAGAATCACAGAACCCAAGAATGGACTAACAGTTACTGAAGGGAAAGGGACTGGGGAGGATGGGTGGGAAGGGAGGGATAAGGGGGAAAAAAGGGGGGCATTACTATTAGCAGACATAACGTAGGGGGGGACACGGGGAGGGTTGTAAAACACAGAAGACAAGTAGTGATTCTACAGCATCTTACTACGCTGATGGACAGTGACTGTAATGGGGTATGTGGGGGGTACTTGGTGACAGGGGGAGTCTAGTACACATAATGTTCCTCATGTAATTGTAGATTAATGATACCAAAAAAAAATAAGCCACGTATGTGAAAGGAGAGATTCAGGAAGATGGCAGCACATAATACACTGAAGTTTAATTTTAAAAGGGGGTTTTATGTTTTACTGGGGGAGTATTTTTAATGCTCAATATTAAAAGCTAAAAGAAGAAATGATCCCAATGCTTGGGACCATATGATATATGATCAGACAACTGAAAGAAAACAAATACTCAACATCTATTTTGCTTGTATTTTCTCTATCAAAGAAAATGATGCTCAAGCTGTAAAGAATAAGAGCAGTAAGAGGAAATCAAAGCTGATAGGTGCAGTATAGAAAGCATCAAGTTGCCTTAAATGGTTAAAAATCTTCAGACCCAGATGAGTTAAATCCCAGCACACTGAAAGTGCTTTAGATATGACCCAAAGCCTTTCTTATGGATCTTTAAGAAAATATGTTGGAGGAAATGACGTAAGACTACATTTGAGTATTTGCTGTCTTGAGGTTCATAAAAGGAAAAAAGTATGTATTCCAGACACTGTACCCTGGTGAACTTGTTGCCTATTCCCAGGATGATATGTGACCATAAAGAAAAGGTGATTATTTGGGGGCCTCTAGTGGTTTACCAAGCCCATTTCATGCCAAATGGACCTTATTTCATGTTGTTGGAAGAATTAATTGATCATTAGAGTAGGATTCTAGCACAAACCATATAATTTGATTCCAACAAAACAGCTGGCCTGGTTATATTGGTCATGACTCATTAAGTTAAAAGTCAAGGCGGAAATGCTGTCTTTCAGTTCCTTTAACAGGAAGGATACCGAAGTGGCTCTCGAAGGATAAGTTGCAGAAACCAGGGTCTCAAGGGACTACAAGCAGAATCACTTCCCCAGACCTTTCTCTCCACCTCTCAGACGGCTTCTCAGGGCTTGGCTTCATTCTGAGGTGATTTGACTGACTTCTTGCTGTGGGGAGGATGGCCACGAGCAGCCCCATATACATATTTTTCAGGCTTAGCAACCCCCATGGAAAGAGAAAATTCCTTTTTCTTCATAGCAATCACACAGAGCAACTGTACCTTTATTTTTTACATTTCTGTATTGCTTGACACTTCTACATGCATTACTTTGTAATAAAATTTTTTTTATATGTCTAAAATACCAAATTTATCAACAGTAATATAAAGAGCTGCATGGACAGACTATTGCTTACTCGATTTTTCTCCTACTCTTGTACATTTAGTTAGTTTTCAGATCCTGCTACTATAAAGCTGAGATTAACATCTTCGTACCTAAGTCCTGGCCCATGCTTCTGATTATTACATTTCAGATGGAGTCCTTAAAGTGGAATTCCTGGGCCAAAGGTTATAAATATTTTCCAGGTCCCTTGATATATGTTGCTATATTGCTTTAAAGAAATGGGCCTATACCTCAATATCACATTGGGTATTATTATTAAACAAAAAAAAAAGGAAAATAACATGGCATTCCCATTGTTATTTTAATGTGCATTTATTTGATTACTACTTTCCTATGTTAGTGGGATAATTTCAATATAAAGCAGTAAGTGCTAAGACAGCAATGTACCATGGGAACTCAGGGTGGGGGAATCTCAACATTGGGGGTAGGAAGTTGGGCTGGGGTAGAATGCAATGCTACTCATTTTACTTAGAATGGGGTGGCAAGGAGGCAAAAATTCCAGTGCCCTTTGCATGGGCCAGCCCATGCCTGTGGTATTAGACTCAGGGCTGTAAACCACACCTTACATATGAAAATTGAGAAATTGAAGTATATTCAGGAGAGCCTGATGAAGAGGTAAAATCTGGAAACCACATCATAAAATTATGACGTATCTTCCAGCTCACTTCCTGTTCCCACCTAACCCCTCTCTTAACCCTCCATCCCCTTGACCTCAAAAGTGTTTCTGTCCCACATGTCTCCCCAACCTTTGTTTTATCAGTGTCTGTCCTTGGAAACCGCTGGTAAAACTCCCCCTTCTAATCTGAAGCCTCTATATCAGTGAGAGCTTTTGGTTGCGAACAACAGAAACCATCTGTGGCTAACTTAAACAGGAAATCAAATTCAGAAGGATGTGGGGAGGGAAGAGGGGGGTGGAGGAGAGGAAGCACAGCCAGTTCACACTGATACAAGGCTCCAAGAATCCAAGAATCAGCTGACTAGGATGCCACCATGAATGTTCTTGCCTCTATGCTCTCTGCTGCTGCCACCATGAAGAACCTCTGCCCTTCATCTTTGGGTCACTCTTTCAAGAGGCAATGAATGTCCGAGATGGGGGCAGCCCACTGACTGAGCTGAGGTCACAGTCCTGCGTCCTAGTTGCCAGGTTATCTGTCCCTGTAGGATTTCCATCAAGGGAGGTGGGGCCCTGCCTAACCCAAACCCACTCAAAGGGAAAATCTCTCAGATAGGAGAGGTGTCTGTTTAAAATCAGAGTAGTTAAAAAATGTCAAATGTCAACTTTGACCCCCAACATACACTCCCTTGTGATTGAATGATTTTTCCTCATATATGGGCCATCAGTGAGATTAGCTACCAAATTTAAGTAGGTCACATTTACAAAATTCCTGGAAGAAATCCTGTGCAAATTGTGATCACTTTCTAACTTTGTTACGAAAGAACAGAAAGGACCCACCTATGACCTCATCTCAAATGAGGTAATGGAATTATGATTAACTTTTACCTCAGCCCTCTCTTCTGTCACACACTAGAAAAAAAACACTTGACTTTTCTTTAAGCAGTCAGGGCCTGTAGGAAAGAACCTGTTTCTATTGTCCCTCCTTTTCCTAAATCAAGTCACTCCTATCTACAATAGCTAAAACAGGAAATGGAAAGGAATATTACCTGTCAAAGACCAATTCCAGACCAGCTTTACAAGTTTCTTAAGGTTGCTGTAACAAATTACTACAAATGAAGTGGCTTAAATAAAAAGAAGAAATTTATTCTCTCACATTCAGAAGACCAGAAGTCTGAAATCAAGGTGTCAGGCAAGGTTGGTTCCTTCTGGATACACTGAGGGAGAATCTGTTTCATGCCTCTCTCATAGCTTCTGGTGGTTGCCAGCAATCCTTGGTGTTCCTTGGCTTATAGAAGCAACACTCCAGTTTCTGCCTCCATCTTCATATCCTCTCCTGTGTGTGCTTCTGTGGGTCACATCACCTTCTTTGGTCTCTTATAAGGATTCTAGTCACTGGATTTAGGGTCTACCATAAGTCCAGAAAAATCTCATTTCAAGATCCTTAATTACATCCACTAAGACTCTACTTCCAAATAAGGTCACAATTACAGGTACCAGTTTAGGACTTGGACATATCCTTTTGAGGTACAAAATTTAACTTATCATACCAAAGGCTGAAGCAAATGTGATCATCACTGGAGAGAGAATAAAGGAAGATAAACTGCTTGGCTGTCTCTGTCTCTTGATGTTCTGAAATTTCTATTTCTTACTGTAAATAAACTAAAATGACTGCTATAACTTCTGTGAAGGTCAATTTGATAATATCTAACAAGATCAGAAATTCATATGCCTTTTAGGTAGAGTTTAGTAAATTTTTTTTGAGGCATAATATGTATAAAGAAAAGTGCATGTATCATAAGGGTAGACTATGCTAATTTAAATATTGTTCTTTCCTCTTTCATTTATATTGGGTAAGCAATAATTTTAAAGCTTTATTTTTCTATTGTAATGCATAGTCAATATTAAAAAATTCAGAGAAATTGAGAAAAGTATAAAGAAACCTCAAAACGACGATAATATTACCATCCAGAAATTAACCATTAATACATTGTTGTGATTTCTTCTGGACTTTTTCCAATGCAAGTATACACATATACCTATTTCTTTGCAGTTTCTCAACAAGTTATAATGCATTGTGCCCAATTTTCCATATAAATTAACAGAGATAACATATTTTTAATGAGTGTATAGCATTCTTCTTCATTGAGACCCCACCAAAGGACATTCAGACTGTTTTCAGCTTTTTGAAACTTTTGTACCTTAAATGTGTGTCAAAAGTAATTCCTGACATTCCCTCCAAATTTGCTTTAGCCATAGCTTTCTCCACTAAGTGCGGTTTCATCTTTCCTTTAGCTCAGGCAAACAAACAAAACACAAACATTGGACCCATCCTTGACTCTCTCTTTCCCTCCTGTGTAAATACAATTAATGAGCAAAGTCAGTTGGCTCTTTCTTCCAAACATAACACAGAATGTGACTATTTCTCATTACCTCCACTGCTCTCATATGGGTCTGTGTCACAATCATCTCTTGACTGGATAATTGCAGTGACAAATCTGGATAAATCCTCCTAATTAGGGCTGCCAGATTTAGCAAATAAAAATATTTTAACTGGACACCCAGTTAAAACTGAAGTTCAGATACATTTTTTTTAGTGTAAGTATGTCCTAAATACTGCTTAGGGCTTGCTCCATGCAGCAGCTAGTGAGATTCTTTCAAAAAGCCAGAATAAAAGTCACTCCTCTGTTCAAACCCTGTGATGTCTTTTTATCTTACTTATAATAAAAAGTAAAAAGGCTTAAAGCGGAGGTCCACAGCCCTGCAGGATCTCCTCTTAGAGGCTCTTGCCTTTTTAATCTCATTGGCCTGTTCTCATTTCCTCCTCCTGCATTTCACTTCTCCAAGATATACATAACCTGCCTTAGGTATTTGCCTAGACTTCTCTGTAAGACCTTCCCTAATTACCCTATTTAAAATTGCATGCTTCCCTTTCACTTCTCTACCTCGTATTTCTCTGTAACACTTACTGCCTTTTAACATCACTTATTTACTTTATTGTCTTTCTCCTTCCACCAGAATTTAAGTTCCATGAGGGCATTCTCGTTCTTTTCATTCACTGCTGTATCTCCAGTGCTTAAACAATTAATAGATGCTTGATAAACTTACTAAATGTCGAATTAAGGAAATATAGTTAATAAATCAGTAATTGTTTCACTAGGACTCCTCATTATCGTATCATTCAGCATGTTATTTCAAAGTCATTCACATTCAGGAATGATTACACATAATTGCTGTAATCTTAGAGAAGCCATTTTCTGTAATTCTGTAATAGTAGCACCTTTTTTTTTTTGCGTGAGTGTATATAGGTATTAATACTATAGTTAATTTACAGATGAGGATTTTAAGACAGGGAAAAGGTGAATAATTTGCTCATGATCGGACATGTGGGTTATGGCAGCACTGGGGTCAGAATCTGCGTCCATGACTATACTACTGTGACTGCCCGCTTTTAGATCCTTTTCTATTTTTGCTGTTGTTGTTGCTGTTAACTTGTTTTGGTTAAGCTATCAGTAAAAAGCTTTTAAAGATCCAGGTCAAAATCCATCAGAAGCCAAGTGCTTTTTCCCCTCCGATGAAGGACTGGGCATTTTGCATTTGAATCCTGCTTGGCGGGAAGCTGAAGGCAGGTGTCGCGAGGGACGGGGAGGAGCGGCCAGGCCCCGCCAGCCAATCAGGGTGGGCGGGGGCCTCCCTCCCCTCCTCCGACGACCACGCGCCAAAATTCCAAACGGACCTCTTGCCCCTACCCGCCGTCTCCCTCCGCCGAGTTTAGTGAGCCGGAACTATAAGAGAAAAAGAAGCCAGCGTTCTCCCACCACTGCCCGCTCGGGTCCTGAACATTGTGGGAGCAGGTTCTCCTCAACTGTGGCCCGACGTCCCTACTTACAGACGGCAGGAAAGTTTCGAGCTTGCAGTTGGAGGGTGCCGGCGTGCGCGGGACAGGTGCGGAGGGATTCTGGGCGCGCGCGCTGCGGTCGCTGGCGCTGAGCTTGTGGCGCCAGAATTCGGAGCGCGGAAGAGCCGGGCGGTTGTTGCTGCGTGGACCTCGCTCTGGTCTCCCGCAGCGGACGCCCGGGGCAGGAGGCAGAGGAGATGGTAGTTCTCCGCAGCAGCCTGGAGCTGCACAGCCATTCCGCCGCCTTGACCACGGACTCCCTGGACCTGTCCAGCAAGTTCTTCAACCTGGCGCAGATCGGCCGGAGGAAGCTCCGCTCGGCCGGCCCTGTTGAGCGGTCTGCAGGCCTCACGGGCGCCGCGGGCGTGAGTACCGTTCCAGGGCGGGCTCCTCGGGCCGGGCCTGTGGGGCTGCCCGCAGCGCCTGGGTGGGCGGCGCGGTCGGAGTGACAGTTGGTGGGGGTGGGGGAGGAGTGTTGCAGAGGACAAGTAAAATGGAAGGCTTCTCAAAACCGGAGCCCAAGGGGTGTGGGTCTGGTGAAGTGTTCGGGCTGCTGGGAGAGGACTAAGTTCGTTACCACCAGCCTTTATGCAAAAGAAAACCAAAGCCCTCCAGAACTGAATTGCAGTTGGAGGCCAAGCCTTGGGTTTGTTGGCTGCCCCACCCCCCATCTCCCTAACCAGTCGCCCAGACTCATGCTCTAGGTTCGCGTAAATCGAGTGCAGCCCAGTACTGATGCGTTTACTGCATGCATAATAAATGTTTTAGGGGCTAGGAAGATTGTAACTCAGGGTCCCTGACCGTTATTTACGATCCAGAGAGGTTCGTTAATAAGCGCAGTGAATAATACCAGGTTGCATAATGTAATGTGGAAGGATGGAGATGAACATTTTATGTACATCTTTTTCACTTGAGCCTTGTAACACCTCCACGAGAATGGATACTTGTATGACATGAAAAACGGACCCAAAAGGTAACCAACCAGTAAGTGGTAAATCTAAAATTGACACTTTGATCCTCTGTCTCCAAAACGTTTTTCTAGTGTATGGTGCTGCAGTTATAAACGGTGTCCGTAGGGTAAGTTCCCAAAGGGGGTGGGGCAGTAAAGACACCTTGAAAGAAGTGGTTCTTCTAGGTCCGAAGTACAGATAGGATTTTTGCTTGGCCGATTTAAGACTGAGGGAGAGAGACCCTCCATCTCCCAGCTGCTGAAAAAGGGACAGGTGGGGGGGACGGCATTAACAAAAGGTTGAAGAAGTTGGGGAAGCAACACTAGTAAAATTAAAGCCTCAGGAAGTAGCCTAGTTCTGTTGGAGGGAGGGTAGGCGTGGGGGTGGGAATAACAGGACGGGCGGGGGTGCGGTTAGGAACTGAGGAAGTCAGAATAAGAGGCCAAGAGGAGGTATGTGTAGTGGGAGAAAGTGACAAAGCATAGTCAAGGGAATGATCACTATATGGACTAGTTGTCAGTATCTTTTGTAGATGGGCCATGCTAGTTGCTCCTTTACTGAGGGGAGTGAGTCTATTTTAGTTGTTTAAATTGTGATTCTGAATTGAAAAGACAATTTCCTGACTTTAAGCATCCATTGCAGACCTATGCAGAAGTTGGCAGAGGTCTGGGGAGGCCAGACACTTCTGCCTGAACTAGATAGAGTCACGACTTAGTAGCCTATGTTCAGAAAAGCTAATTATTTCACTAAATAGTTATTTATTATCTTCAGGACAATGCTAGGTCCTGTGACTGTAATAATGATGTATTGAATACTGGTTAAGTAACAACTTAGTTTTGAATTTCAGCTTACCAATAATCAGGAGGTTCCTACACTTGTTATAGTGTAATTCCATACATGCATAGAGAGGATTAAATTTGACTGTGCATGTAAGGAAATGACCTGAACACTTGGCATATCGTTAGGACTCAGTCATTGTCAGCTATTAAGACCACAGTCAATTTTAATGGCCACTCCATCTTTCCAGTTCTTCAGGCCAGAAATGTTAAGAGTCATTCTTGACACCTTTCTCATTTCACATTAGCAAATTATGTTGGCTTTATTTAAAAAAATATTCAGAATCTAACCACTTCTCAGCTTCTCCATTGCTGCCATGCTGGTTCAAGCTATAGTCTCTTTCCTGGATTATTAAAATAGATTCTGGACTGACCTCCATGTTTTCTACCCTTATATATAATGCTCCTCTCCCCTAACAATCAGTTCTCACTATAGCTTACAGATCTTTCTAAAAATCAAAACAGCTGATCCCTCCTCTGCTCAAAAATCCGTATCTCAGGTGTAAAAGTTTAAAAGTTTGGGAGCATCCCTATACCCTCTTCCTTTACCGTGATATCTCATCCATTCTCCCTTTTGCAAAACCAGTCTATTCCAGCCATACTGGCCTACATGTTCCTTTAAAAGCAGGGCCATTGCACTTACTCTACTCTCTATTGGGAACACTCTTCCCCCAGATACCTACATGACCCATTCCTTTACCTTTGGATTTTTTAGAAATTAGAACAACCACGAAAAAAAAATCTCAGAACTCAGTGCTTAATGTGTTCCAAGAATTTTACAAATGTTAACTCAGTCTTCATAACCTTATGAGGTAGGTATGATTACCTTTGTTTTGCAGGTGGGAGAACTGAGGCAGAGACACAAATAACTTGCTCAAATTCACCTTTACAATAAGACATAGAACTACTACAAGTACTACTTAGGAGAACCTAGGAATCTGTTCTGCTAAAATTTCACCTTGTCAATGATGCTTACCCTAACCACTGTATTTAAAACTCAAATCACTCTGCTCTACCTGCCTCTTTACTCTGCTTCATGTTCTCCTAGCACTTGTTACCTTTTAACATTCTACTATAATTGGTTATGTTTTTATATTTGTATGTCTTCCAAATCAGGATGTATTCTATAAGGATTTGAGTTTTGACCTCTTGTTCAGTGGTGTATCCCTAGCACCTAGAACAGAACCTAGAGTGTAGTAGGTGCATAATATTTATTATTGATTGTCCTTGCTCTAAAGGAACTTAATCAAGCAGAGGAGATCTAATACAGCCATATACAGGAACTGTTTGCCATAAATGCCATCTCAGTGGTATGTTGTGGTTGAACAGTTAGGGCCCAGCTGGATGTTGTAGGGTGAGAAGGTTTTTTTTCTAAATCAGGGTTTTCAGTAGGGATTATATTTTTTTGAAACATGATAACTCCTCTCTTCTATAAATCCTCCCAAGACTAAATTATAACCAGAGGAATATTTGTGAGCATGAGATTGGATCAAAAGACATGGATAGTCCCAAGGGGTAATGTATTTGTGTTGATGAAGCCCCCCAGGATTAAAAATGAAACATACCTTTGTGATTGATTATCTTCTAATTCAGGGACTTTCCATTTAGTACACTTGATTTGATTATAGCTTGCTTTTTTTTTTTACATCAATCATGCATTTCAGAAACATCTTGGTCACTCTCATGGTAGTTGGGTATTTCTTAGTCTTGGCTCAGCCACGTGTTTTTTGACAGAGCATTTCTTAGTCTAGGTTACTTTTAAAGATGGTTGAATTATTCATATTAATTCGTTAACTTGGATTTTTGTTTATTTAATCTCAGAGGCAGACCTTCAAGTTCTTTAGGTTCCTATAGTCATCTATTCAACACATTCTACTTTTACATTTTAAATATGATCTCACACGGGGGCTTACGGATTTATTTTTTTTCTCTGACTTGTATGGGATACCTGAGTTTTTTTGTTGTTGCTTTAAATTATTTGTTTGTTTTTTAAACTTCTATTTTCATCCAGTGGTTATGAGTTTGGATGCCCCTTCTATGGTTTCTTTTTCCCCCAGAGTCAGACTAACTGCTGTCTATTTCTGTACTTTCAGAGGTCTGAGGTTCTTTGATTCATTAAATTCAGGGTTCTTATTCTGAAAAGTCACTTAAGGGGGGTAATAGCAGGGGTTTTTGGTGATGATTGTATGTTACTTTTGGGTTGCATTTTCATAGATTTTTCTGTATGTTGTTAAGTAAAATATCCTATAGTATGTAAAAAGCACTATTTTTGGTTTTTAAATAGTTGTGTATTTATTAAAAGTCTGGAAGGATACTCCAAACTTCACACTGATATGTGCAATATGTGGGAGAACTTTTAAAACCTGAAGCATAACACCATGTAGAAATATGAAAAAATATACAGCTCAATGAAGTATCACTAAGGATGGATAGGGAGGTTTTGATATGTGGCAGTAAATGTTGCTCTCTGGAGTTTGTTGACATGGCTGCTCTGCAGTTGAGAGAGTGTGGTTGTTTGGGGGCAGTAATAGGTAGTCCATTTTTGTCAGTTTGTGATTAGACGGGTCCTTGATTTTAGGTTTAGGAGTTGGAAGTTTTAGAACAAGGATCTGATGAGAAAAACCCCTGCTTAAGATGTTTAGGATGGATTATAGTCAGATCTGGAATTTGGAAGACTGAAAGATTACAATATTAATAGCTACCATTTATGTAACCCTTGCCCTATAAAGTAACTATTGTTATCTTCATTATAGATATGAAAACTAAGGCATAGAGATCTTACATAACTTGTACAAGATTGTACAGCTCTAAGTGACATGCCAAGAATCGATCTTAGGCAGTCTATCTTTAAGGGTTTGGGCTCTTAAGTAGTTTGCTCTTACCACAATAGACCAGAGCAGAGAAAACTAGAGCCTAAATTAAATTAAGGTAATAGTAGGTGAAACGCAGAGAAAAATGCCAAATAATAATGCAAGGGGTCTGCAAGTTGTTCACATACAAGGAGGGGAAGGCAGTGTTTCCACTGAAGAGGTGAGCAGTGATCATTGGGAATATGATGCCAGAGTTTGGTGAGATGTTAGGACTATGTGTATTTGGGAGTCATCTTTATAGAAGTGACAGTTGAATCCTTAAAGGTGAATAGAAAACAAAGAAAAGCACAAAAATATTTTTAAAAGCTGGATCAATGGCTGTATTTTAAGAGTAAGAGAATGAAATGGTTAACAAAAGAGTTAGGTAAATAAAGGGATCAAAGCATTTAAAGAAGGGAGTGATCAACTCCATAGAAGTCAGTTAGGTAGAGCAGAGGCCTTTGGACTGAGCTTTTGACAGATAGTTTTAGATCTCCTGAAAGAGCCATACCCGAAGAAAGCAAATGGTAGAATAGTTTGGTGGTGAGGAATTGGCCCCACCTGTGTTTAAACATGAAGCTAAGGAGGGGCATCACAAATATACTGGGTATAACGTATACCATTGTTCTTGAAAATAAGCTGCTGCTCAAGATTTCAAGGAGTCTTTAAGTCTGGATGAACATTTTATGTTAGTACTGTAACTTTTTAAAAATCCTGTTTAAACCTCTTTTGTTGAATTGATACTTGAATCGACTCAACTGACTTGTATTTTTGGTCATGAATTTAAAGCTTTAAATAAGCTTGATCTTTTGTGGGAAAATAACATTAGAATGTTTCTATTAAGCAATTAAGTTGCTAAGGGGAAGAACTTTGCTTATTCTATTGTTGCACACTCCCTATGTTAACTTGTAGATTCTGCAAAGTTAGAACAAACTTAAAATCTTAACAAATCTTTTTACTGCTTTTAGAACTAACTTGACTTTTAAAGAATTGTCATTGCTTTCAATATTTAAGTAGATTTTAGCCAAAGAATAAATGAGGATACTACACATCTCCAGGTTTAGTTTTCAGATTGTGTTTTCTCTTTGCTTTTGCTTCGTAGGAAAATTTTTTCTAGTAATATATGTGTTGTAAAAATGTAAAAAATAGAAAGTGAAAGTCCTTATTTCTATCATCCAGTGTTAGTGTTAATAGTTGGCATTTAACTTATCTCTTGAATTATTTTGATTAGCTGTATTAAAGTGTGACTGATTTCATACATGTACTACTTTCATTAGGAAATAAGATGTACATATATTAATTCATGTGGAGGTATATTTATAAACAAAATTGCAGAAAGTCTAAATATAATACATTAAGCAATTTGTTAAGTAGATTCAGGTAGTGGCTGCAATATACGAATTCATTTTAAAAGATTTTTTGGAATATTTCATGATATGGGAAAATGTTTGTACTACTAGAAAGAACTTATAAAATGTAAATAATATTATCCCAAATTAAAAATCATTTCAATGTTTGCATAGGAAAAAATTGGTTTATGTGCCAAAAGGTTATTAACAGTGGTTATCTGTGGATAGCTGAAATTAAGGATGATAGTTTTATCTTTGTGCATCAGTTTTCCAATTATAATAGGCATGTACTGCTTTTATATATATATATATATATATATATATATATATATATTATATTTTTTTTTTTTTTTAAGAAACATTTTTGAAAGTTGTTGGTATTTTTTAATTCCTTGGTATGTACTTCTATATAGGTGATTCTCCCCACTGTAACGGAGAGCCTTTCTTGATGTCTACTGCTTATTTAGGGAGAATGAACAAAGCCACTCATTATGTGAGTTAATGTAAGCCAAAATTCACTTATAACACTTATAAGATGTCAGGGAATTATTTTTTTCTATTATTTAGCATCCCCCTCCTTTTTTTCTTCTATGGAAACAAATGGGACTTTGGTTTTATTATCCCCAGGAATATTAACATTTACTGTATTTTATTATGATAAAATATAGATAACAAAATTTACCATTTTAGCCATTTTTAGGTGTACAGTTCTGCAGCAAAAAGTACATTCACATTGCTCTGCAACCATCACTGTCTCCAGAATATTTTTGTCTTCTAAAACTGGAACTCTATATCCATTAAACACTAACTCCACATTCTTACATTCTTCCTTTCTCCTATCCCCTAGCAACAACCATTTTTTCTATGAATTTGACTATTCTGAGAGCTTCAAAAGGAGGAAATATACAATAAGAGGATATATGCAATATTTGCCCTTTTAATCTGCCTTATTTTACTTAGCATAGTGTCTTCAGGTTCATCCATGTTGTATCAATGTGTTAAAATTTCCTTCCTTTTTAAGGCTAACTAATACTCCATCATATGTACCATATTTTTTAATCCATTCATCTGTCAGTGAACACTTGGACTGCTTCCAACTTTTGGCTATAGTGAATAATGCTGCTATGAGTAGGTATTTGTTCAGGTCCCTGCATTCACTTCTTCTGAGTTTATACTCAGAAATAGGATTGCTGGATTATATGGTAATTCTATGTTTAATTTTTTGAGAAATTGCCATATCACTTTCCACAGTGGCTGTACCATTTTACATTCCCACCAGCAGTGCACAAGGATTTCAATTTCTCAACATCCTTCCAACACCTATTTTTTCTTTCATATAACAGCCATCTAATGAGGTGAAGTGGCATCTCATTGTTGGTTTGATTTGTATTTCCCTGTAACTAGATGCATTGAACATCTTTTCATGTGTTTATCAACCATTTGTATATATTCTTTGGAGAAACGTCTATCCATGTCTTTTGCCCATTTTAACTTTGCTTTTTGTTGCTAAAACATAGGAATTCTTTATATATTATGGATATCAATCCTTTGTAAGATACTTGATTTAGAAATAAGTTTTCCTATTCTATGGCTTTTCATTTCACTCTGTTGATCATGTCCTTTGTATGAAAGTTTCTAATTTGTACAAAGTCCAGCTTACCTATTTTTTTCCTGTTGTCTTGTGCTTTTGGGATTATTTCTAAGAAATCTTTGCCAAATCCAGTGTCATGAAAGTTTCCGCCTAAGAATTCCTAAAATTTTCAGCTCCATGGTCTCTTGTACATTTTTAGGCTGCCGTCTAAGGTTCATTCACTCCCATTGGTTTACAAAGGAGATAATTTCTATCATGTTTTAATGATAATGATAAAAAATAAAACTATTACATCAGACTTTTATATCCACTGGAACCTAAAAGCCATAGTTATTTTATACCTGATTGGAACATTAAAAAATAGTATACAAACAAGCTCTTTTAGCAGTCAAATTTTTCCTTGATTTTTTTTTTCCCTCTAAGTAAGCTTCGAATCCACTTAACCCACAGCATTTTATCTTGATCTGTTTTTATGCTTGGAAGTCATTTACTAGTTATCCTTTCATACTTACAAATCTTTCCATTTTTCTGTGAACACAAGGCCCTAGGAAATGAAATTTTTGTGTATTGAATTTCTGTAATTATTACTATTGATCAAAACAACAAAAACATCTATCTTGATTAAAAGTGATTAAACAAGGAAAGTACGGTTTCATCAGGATTTCATGTGGTTGAAGTCCATTTACCCACCCAGTTAGTTCATATTATCTGTGGATGAATCTTACTTACTTCTGAAGACAATGTTTGACATAGTTCTATTGTTTTATAGAAGGCACTGAGAAACATACATGTAAGTAGATAGTAACAAGTTTTGTTTGACTGACACTTAGCTTTTCTGTCTTAAATGCTGAAAAATCACTTGCCAAAAATTATTTTTCATGGTCTTTCAGATTGATTAAATCTCCTTTCAATTTTATTGAATACAAAGAATTGGAAACAACCTAATAAAGATTTGTTGCCTAGCTTTGTCTTTCAATTTCTTAACACCTACACTAATGTTTTTCTTTCTTTTACTTTAGGAAGGTTTTTAATGCCATGAGGTGGTCCATTCAAAAATAAGAATCAGAGAGAGAGAGATAACTTTTCCTTTATAAAATGGGAAAAGAAAAGAGGATACCTTGTAAGATGTCTCCTCAGATTAGTTTTAAGAAAAAGTACATATGAAAAGTTGAGAATATGGAAATAGATACCCTTAAAATTCTCCTTGCAAAGTTTTGTCATACTGCACCCTTCTAAGATGTAGGTGTTCATCTAAAAAATAATACACCTACCTAAAGTGGAGGTATTCTTTTTCAAACATTCTTAAATATAGGTACACTTATAAAAGTAGTAACAAATCATACATACCACTTAATGTCTTATGAAGTACTTGTCTAATTTTTACACAAATCCTTGATATAAATATCCTTATTTTACTTGTGAACTAGTCAAATAGTCTTCCTAGAACAAAATTAAATGATACAATGTCCTAATAAAATGAAATGACCCGGTAAAACCAGTGTGCAAGGCACAGGGAAACTCTTGCTTGGTGTTTTTAAAACACTGCCTATTTTTCTATAATTTTCAACTTTCAGAGTAGTAAGGAATAGAATTACAGAGTTGCTAGGTACTTTTGCCTTCTCTTCTAATGTATAAGTAGCCTTTATACAATTTCAGAGAGGTGTGTATGAACTTTTGAATACTTTATGAGGGAAACTCTGTCGCTCACGAAGTAGCGCACTAACTGAGAGAACCTCTAGGCTGTTGAACAAAAATTAAATTACAGAGAATTGTGGTTTTTATGACCGATTAACATACCTAAACAGTTTTAATTCAATTGCTGTATTTTCTGGGTGAAACTATGTGAAATAGATGGTAGTGATTCCTTTTTGTCATTTAAGCCAAAATTACAATTTTGATATAGTTCAGTTATTTTAAGGTTACTGCTAGTAGTTACATGGCAGACAATGATGTATGTATCTTTCTAATTTCTGTAGCTTTAAAATAAAGGGGTATTTAATGCTAGGAACTATTACAGCTTTTTATCAGTGTGGAAAACTTTACTATGTAATTTGCTTGTTATGGATTGGAACTACAAACCATTAATGAATCTTATATTAGCCATTTCATAGACATTGCTGATATTTGTTTATCAAAATTATTATTATTCTAGATATTAACACTTGTTTCTTAGGGAGATGCAAAATGATTCTGCCCAAAAAAGCAGTTTTTAATGAACATGTAGTGAGAGAAAACTCTTAAGAGTTTAACTTCAGGATTTTGACTAGAGAAAAACTTAGATGGCTCTCTTGATTTTTCTTAAAGGCTGGGTCTTCAGTTAAGGAAGCCAAAACCTACCATCAGACGCGTGCTTCAAGATCTTTGAGAAAAAATGCACAGAATTCTTCAGATTCTAGTTTTGATAAAAATATGGAAATAACGGAGAAACATGCTAATGGCAGGCATTTTACAAGGTAATGCAAGAAGGTTGAATGCTAATTCAAAATAGTTTTTAAAGTAATAATTTAGGATTTGGATTTAACCTTTAAGTGTTTTCTCAACTGGTCTTCAAGATTCCAGGGTTGTAAAATGTAATTTATTTGAAATGAAATTGCGACAAATGAATATTGAATTAAAATTTTAATATGAACATGGTCAGATTTGTTTTTATTTTCTTGTTCAAAGATGGAATTTGTGATATGTGTGAGTGCATCTGAAATCAGTTCTCTTAAGTGCTTGAGTATCTAAAGAGATTTTTGTGACTCACTTGCTTATGATACATGGTTCTGCTTTATAGTCGATACAAATCCATTACTCAAAATAGTAGTTATATTTCTTATTGCTTGCTATCAAGTTTTTCATCAGTTCTGAGTCATATGTGAGTTTCTTTCTGTTGGTGTGCTTCTAAAGCAGTCTTTACATAGGCAGAACATGATTTCTTAAAATGTTTTTTGACTTGTTCAATGTACATATTAAAATTGCATTTCTCAAGAACTCTGAGATAAGTGGCATGAATCTGATTATAATACTCAAGGAATTAGTTTCAGTGAATTAGGTAGTTGGGTAGTTTCTGAAACTTGGATTTGTTCTGGGCAGATTTAAATCCATCTTTAACTCAAAAACCTTCATTTTCCCTCCACTTTGGTGGGCCTAACATAAATGGGGAAAAGTGCCAATTAAAGTAAAATTTGATGAAATAATTGTTTTATAAATTAATTCCTCTCATAAAGAAATTACTCATAATTATGACTTAGAAGACTAGAACTATACTAAAATAGAATTCTGATTCTTATTTGTGTAGTAGATTTTCCAGGTAAGTGAAGTTGTACCCTTTTTAAGTTTGTCTTTTGCTACTGTTACTTTTTTTTCAGTTATTTAATCAGTCTGTTTTATATATTTTTTAATTTGTATCTTATTTAATCCATTCTTTATGGAGTATTTAATACTGTATTCCGTGTAATCCAGGATAGCAGCAATTGAAACATACATATTTTATGAGAGTAAAAAAGAAAAACAAACTTAAAGTTAAACTATGACATGCCATCAATTTTAAGAACATCCTTATTTCAGACCTATTAAAATGGGGGGAAATGTACAACTTTTAGAATCAATGAATATAATTCTAGGTACCATAGTATTTTTGAAACTTTAATTTTCCTTGGGGCTTGGGAAGTGACCCATGAGTTCTCTATGAGAATTGTAATATTTATTTCATGACCTGAAACAAAAATAAACATTTTGAGTCATCCAAATTGCCTCCTTATATAGAATAGTCACAAAATTTCAGTCCCTAGATTTATGTTTACGTTTAAATTGCTTTAGCTGTTTGGGTTCATAAGAACTGAGTCTGCCCTTAATACATAAACTATGGTCTGCTTCCAAGAGAAAGCCATGTGATGTGATGTCCTGACGTGCTGCTCACATGCAGGTTTGGAGCACTTCAGATAAAGAGAAGTGGATAAATTGAGTCATCATGATACACAACAAACATGATACATAACATGCCAAACTCAAGAGAGACCCATAGTAGTCTATACTACATTCAAACAGCAGATGACTATTTTTTTTTTTCAGCAAACCTCCTATAATGTTGATGTTTTTGTTGTTGGGTGGTTCTGTAGTTTTATTTGTGTAAAATGTGAATGAATTTACACCTAGTTTGGCTTGTACATAATTTATAAAAAAAAATGTTGGAAGTCCTTTAAGTCTTTACCTTTAAAAGGATCTGTATATTCATGTGTTTGAAACATGTGCTGGGCCTTAAGCTCAAAAGGTATTAAAGGTGTATGAGTGGTTTTTTTTTTAACCTGGATTTAAAGATGTGTGACTTGGTATTTTTAAACTTGAATCCTTCTAAAATATATTGAATTCCTATCTTTTTTGTTAAAAGTATTTTAAATAACTTCATTGAGATATAATTGACATACTGTTAATAATACATTTAAAGTATATAATTCATTGGTTTTAGAATATCCACAACATTGTGCAACCATCGCTACTATCTAATTTCAGAACATTTCCATTACCCCAAAAAGAAACGCTGTGCCCATTATCTCTGCCCCCTATTCTAGCCCCTTGGGAACTATTAATCTTTCTGTAAGTGGAATCATACCTTATATGACCTTTTGTATTTGGCTTCTTTCACCTGGTATAATGTTTTGAAGGTTCATCTGTACTGTAATTTTCTGTCAGCACTTCATTCTTTGCCAAGTGAGATTCCAGCTTATAGATATATCACATTTTGCTTCTCTGGTTATCAGTTGATGGACATTTGATTGGTTCTACTTTTTGGCTATTATGAATAATGCTATGAATATTGGTGCACAGCTCTTTGTGTGAACATTAGAGGTTTTTTTTCGGGTATGTATCTAGGAGTGAATTGCTGGGTCAGTTGGTAACTCAGTTTTAATGTTGAAGAACTGCCAAACTATTGCCCAAAGCAGCTGTATGATTTTGCATTCCCACCAGCAGTGTATGACAATTGAATTTGTTCTACATCCTGTCAGCACTTGTCATAGTGTGTCTTTTTTATTTTAGCCATTTAGTGGGTGTGAAGTATTCGTTATAGTTCTCATTTGCGTTTCCTTGATGGTCAGTAGCGTTGGATATCTTTTCTTGGGTTTATTAGCCCTTAGTCTGTCTTCTTTGGAGAAGAATTCCTGTCTTAAAAAGAAAAATCTGTATTCAGATCATTATTACAAAGACTATTATACACAGCCATGGCATCAGGATCTGTTTGTGTAAGACTGTATAAAGGCCTACAGTGTTTTTAAATTCTGCTGTATGTAATTTTCCTGGTCCTTATAAGGGTTCCCCTTTTGCTGTTGCCAGTTTATCTAACTGTACTAATCTCTTTATTTCCTTTCTGTGTTTCCTCCCCTTTGTTTTCAATCTGTTTAGGACTCAAAGACCAGGGGACCAAGACTGTTGGAATAATACAGAAAGATTTGAGTAATTGTCAGGCCTTGAGGTCAAGATCTATATTTCTTAGGTCCTTTGGTTTTCAGGGGCACATGAAACCTCTGAAATAATGCTTAAACTTATATGTGTGTATGCAGTTTTCTAGGGAGAAAAGATATAGAAAGTGTCCTTGAAGAAATAATTGCTAAAAACTTCCAGTCTGGGGAAGGAAGTAGTCTCCCAGGCCGTGGAAGCACACAGATCTCCCAACACAAGGGACCGAAGGAGGACAACACCAAGACATATAATAATTAAAATGGCAAAGATCAAGGACAAGAAGAGAGTATTAAAGGCAGCCAGAGAGAGATAAAAGATCACCTACAATGGAAAACACACAGGCTGTCATCAGACTTCTCAGCAAAAACATTACAGGCAAGAAGGGAGTGGAATGATATATTCAATTCAATGAAACAGAAGGGACTCGAACCAAGAATACTCTACCCACAAAGATTATCATTTAAATTTGAAGGAGGATTAAACAATTCCCAGATAAGCAAACATGAGGGAATTTACCTCCTACATCTCTACAGTGTATTTTAAAGGGACTGCTCTAGATGGAAGTGTGCCTAAGACAAAAATGGTGTCACTTGAGAAAATAAAACCTCAGCAAAGGAAGTAGACCAACTAAATACTAACCAAATGCAAAATTAAATCAGCTACCCACAAAGTCAAGGGATGCACAAAGAGTACCAAATATGAAACCTAACATATAAATAGTTGAGGAAGAAGAAAAAGGAGAGAAAAAAGAATAATCAGACTGTCTTTATAATAGCATAATAAGTGAGTTAAGGTAGACTGCTAGATGATAACGAAGCTGCCCTTGAACCTTTGGTAACCACGAATGCAAAGCCTGCAATGGCAATAAGTACATATCTATCGATAATCACCCCAAATGTGAATGGATGGAATGCACCAATCAAAAGACACAAGAGTTACAGACTAGATAAAAAAGCAAGACCCATCTATATGCTGCCGACAAGAGATGCACTTCAAACCCAAAGACATGTATAGACTAAAAGTGAAGGGGTGGAAAAAAATATCTCATGCAAACAGTAGGGAGAAAAAAAGAAGGTGTTGCAGTACCTGTCTCAGACAAAATAGACTTCAAAACAGTACAAGAGACAAAGAAGGCCATTACATAATGATAAAGGGGTCAGTCCAACAAGAGGATATAACTATTATAAATATCTATGCACCCAACACAGGAGCACCTAAATATGTGAAACAAATACTAACAGAATTAAAGGGGAAAATAGAATGCAATGCATTCATTTTAGGAGACTTCAACACACCACTCCAAGGGACAGATCCACCAGACAGAAAATAAGTAAGGAGACAGAGGTACTGAACAACATATTAGAACAGATGGCCCTAACAGACATCTACAGAACACTGTATCCCAAAGCAGCAGAATACACATTCTTTCCAAGTGCACATGAAAACATTTTCCAGAATAGACCACATACTAGGTCACAAAAAGAGCCTCAGCAAATTTAAAAAGATTGCAATTCTACCAACGAACTTCTCAGATCACAAAGGTATAAAACTAGAAACAAATTGTACAAAGAAAACAAAAAGGCTCACAAACATGGAGGCTTAACAACATGCTCCTAAATAATCAATGGATCAATGACCAAATTAAAACAGATCAAGCAGTATATGGAGACAAATGAAAACAGCGCAATGCACCAACTTCTGTGGGATGCAGCAAAGGCAGTTCTAAGGAAAGTATATAGCAATCAAGACCTATTTAAAGAAGGAAGAATAATCCCAAATGAACAGTTTAAATTCAGTTGTTGAATCTGGAAAGAGAAGAAACAAATGAGTCCCAAAGTCAGTAGAAGTAGGGACATAATAAAGATCAGAGAAGAAATAAATAAAATTGAGAAGTATAAAACAATAGAAAACAATGAAACCAGGAACTAGTTCTTTGAGAAAATAAATAAAATAAATAAACCACTAGCCAGACTTACCAAGAAAAAAAGAGAATCTACACACATAAACAGAATCAGAAATGAGAAAGAAAAAATCACTACAGACACCACAGAAATACAAAGATTTGTTAAAGAATACTGTGAAAAATTATATGCTAACAAACTGGATAACCTAGAAGAAATGGACAACTTTCTAAGAAAATACAACCTTCCAAGACTGACCCAGGAAGAAACAGAAAATCCAAACAGATGAATTACCAGCAATGAAATTGAATTGGTAATCAAATAACTACCCAAGAACAAAACGCCCAGACAAAATGGCTTTACTGCTGAATTTTATCAGATATTTAGAGAAGACATAATACCCATTCTCCTTAAAGTTTTCCAAAAAATAGAAGAGGAGGGAATACTTCCAAACTCATTCTATGAAGCTAGCATCACTCTAATAGCAAAACCAGGCAAAGACACCACAAAAAAAGAAAACTACAGACCTATATCCCTGATGAACACAGATGCAGAAATACTCAACAGAATATTAGCAAACCGAATTCAAAAATACAAGAGGATCGTACACTATGATCAACTGGGATTCATCCCAGGAATGGAAGAATGGTACTACATTTGAAAATCCATCAACATCATCCACAATATCAATAAAAAGGACAAAAATCACATAATCATCTCCATAGATGCTGGAAAAGCATTTGACAAAATTCAGCACCCATTCATGACAAAAACTCTTAACATAATAAAGGCCATATATGACAAACCCACAGCCAACATCATACTTAACAATGAAAAGCTGAAAGCTTTTCCTTTAAGATCAGGAACAAGACAATTATGCCCTTTCTCCCTGCTTTTATTCACCATAGTACTGGAGGTCCTAGCCATGGCAATCAGACAACACAAAGAAAAAAAAGACAACCAGATTGGTAAGGAAGAAGTTAAACTGTCTCTGTTTGCAGGTGACATGATATTGTACATAAAAAACCCTAAATCCGCTCTAAAACTACTAGATCTAATACCTGAATTAAGCAGTGTTGCCGGATACAAAATAAATACACAGAAGTCTGTTGCATTCCTATACACGAATGATGAACTAGCAGAAAGAGAAATCAGGAAAATAATTCCATTCACAATTCTATCAAAAAAACAAACAAACTTAGAAATAAACCTAACCAAGGAAGTGAAAGATCTATATTCTGAAAATATCAAGACACTCTTGAGAGAAATTAAAGAGGACACTAATAAATGGAAATTCATTCCATGCTCTTGGGTAGGAAGAATTAATATTGTCAAAATGACCATCCTGCCTAAAGCAATCTACAGATTCAGTGCAATCCCTATCAAAATACTGACAGTATTCTTCCACAGACTGGAATAAATAGTTCTAGAATTCATACAGAACCACGGAAGACCCTGAATAACCAAAGTAATCCTAAGAAGGAAGAATTAGGTAGGGGGGATTATGCTCCCCAACTTCAAGCTCTACTACAAAGCCCAGTAATCAAGACAGTTTTGGTCCTGGCACAAGAACAGACCCAAAGACGAGTCCAGATATTAACCCAAGCTTATATGGTCAATTAATATACGATAAAGGAGCCACGGATGTACAATGGGGAAATGACAGTGTCTTCAACAGCTGATACTGGCAAAACTGGACAGCTACATGTAAGAGAATGAAACTGGATTACTGTCTAACCCCATACACAGAAGTAAATTCAAAATGGATGGAAGACTTGAATGTAAGTCATGAAACCATAAAACTCTTAGAAGATAATATAGGCAAAATTCCCTTTAATGTAATCATGAGCAACTTTTTCATGAACATACCTGCATGGGCAAGGGAAACAAAAGCAAAAGTGAACAAGTGGGACTATATAAAACTAAAAAGCTTCTATACAGCAAAGGACACCATCAGTAGAACAAAAAGGCATCCTACACTATGGGAGAATATATTCATAAATTACATATCTGATAAGGAGTTGACATCCAAAATATATGAAGAGCTCACATGCCTCAACAACCAAAAAGCAAATAACCTGATTAAAAAATAGAGGATCTGAACAGACATTTCCCCAAAAAAGAAATTCAAATGTCCAACAGGCACATGAAAAGATGCTCCACATCACTAATCATCAGAGAATTACAAATTAAAATCACAGTGAGATATCACCTCACACCAGTTAGGATGACCAGCATCCAAAAGACAAACAACAAATGCTGGTGAGTATACCAAGAACGGGAAACCCTCCTACACTGCTGGTGGGAATGTAAATTAGTTCTGCCATTGTAGAAAGCAGTATGGAGGTTCCTCAAAAAACTAAAAGTAAAAATACCATTGGACCCATGAGTTCCACTCCTAGGAATTTACTCTAAGAATGCAGGATCCTAATTCAAAAAGACATATGCTCCCCTATGTTTATCGCAGCACTATTTACAATAGTCAAGAAATGGAAGCAAGCTAAGTGTCCATCACTAGATGAATGGATAAAGAAGATGTGGTACATATACACAATGGAATATTATTCAGCCATAAGAAGAAAACAAATCCTACCATTTGCAACAACATGGATGGAGCTAGAGGGTATTACACTTAGTGAAATAAGCCAGGCAGAAAAAGACAAATACCAAATGATTTCACACATCTGGAGTACAAGAACAAAAACTGAAGGAACAAAAAACAGCAACAGACTTAAAGAACCCAAGAATGGACTAACAGTTACCAAAGGGAAAGAGACTGAAGACGGTGGCAGTGGGGGTCTCAGGGGGGTGAGGAAGGGATAAGGGAATTAAGGGACATTATAATTAGCACACATCATGTAGTGGGGGCACGGGGAAGGCTGTGTAGCACAGAGAAGACAAGTAGTGACCAGCATCTTACTTTGCTGATAGATAGTGACTGTAATGGGGTTATGTGGTGGGGACTTGCTAATGGGGGGAATCTAGTAACCACAGTGTTGCTCAAGTAATTGTGTATCAATGATACCTTAATACAAAACAAAAAAAAAGACTGCTTTAATCTTTGTGTCCCTAGCATCTAATAGGGGTGTAGTTTATAAAAGCGTAGATCTACATGGTTTGGAGGGATGGTTTCCTGTATGTGAAAAGTCTGAGCCTGTGAACAAACTAGACATTTACCTGCAGGTGGATTGCTCAAGGTTTTTATTTTCTTGGTTCTCACCTGTGTTCCAAAAGAAGTAAGAGATTAATGATGACTCACATTGTTATAAGGCTACATAAGTTAACTCTTAGGGTTCTGGGTAAGATGGTTTCATTTGATTTTAAAGTGTCACATTTGAAATTCCATGTGTATAACCAGTGCACTTTCAAATAGGTTTGATACATAGGTTGATTAATACATAGAGCTATCCAAGTATGGGAAGTTGGGTCCCCTAAAATAAGTTAATGAGACCTGTTTTGTTTGTTCAGCAGATTCTGGAAAAAAGATGAGGGGAGAGTCCCTCCCTCCCTCCCTCCCTCCCTCCCTTCCTCCCTTCCTTCCTTCCTTCCTTCCTTCCTTCCTTCCTTCCTTCCTTCCTTCCTTCCTTCCTTCCTTCCTTTCTTTCTTTTCTTTCTTTTTTTTTAAAGCCTTGTAAAGTGTTCTTTCCAATTCAATAGTTTCTGTCTGCCAGTTTGCAGGTGATGGGATACCTTTTTCACAAGTAAGACTGTCTCTACATGTGAATGATAATCCAAGTTTTGTAAAGATTGTAGCCATCAAATGTTCTTAGAAGGAAATTTGACATATCAAGTAGGGGATATTAGTTCTGTCTTTAGTTATAAATTCTTCCTGGGTGTGGTACTACTATATCTACGGGTATAAAACTTTGTCTTGTTATTGCTCAGTGCTTAGTTCAGTTATACCTCAGTATTTAAGGCTAAGGATTTCATTTTTTGTTTTAAGTAAAATATTTAATTTGATTAATTCTGTTTAGCTCAGAGTTCATGAATATAACATTGAATTTCACAGCAGTATTCTCAGAGTTTGGTAGACATTCTCAAGCTATTTTTTTCCATGATTTTTACATACCTTTGAGTATTTGCTCTCCAAGCTGATTTAACTTTTTGTGTTAGTTTGTAGTATAATGAAATAATAGGATTAAAACTATGTCTATTATTTTGAATTATTCAGTATTTTTTTCCATATAGGCAGTTGGCTAGACAGCAGGCTAATACAAAAAAAGAAGAGTGCAAAGATGGTAAGTAATATTAAAGGCATTTCAAATTTTTAAAACATGTAATTCATATTTTATGTACAAGTATATTGAAGTACATACAGTAAACTGTCCAAATTTAAAGTGTACAATTTTATTTGGTTTTGACATAAGTATATGCTCTGAAACCATCACCAAAGATAGTGAAGATAACCATACCCTGCAAAATTTCTTCTGGCCCCTTTATGATCCTCCTGGCTCCCTCAGCTTCTTTCCATGTCCTCCACTCTCTCCAAGATTCTTGAGTAAGCACTGATCTGCTTTCTGTCACTATAGATGAGTGCATATTCTAGTTTTATCATAAATGGAATTACACATATACACTCTTTTTTGTGTGGCTTCTCTTAGCATGGTTACTTTGAATATCATCTATGTTGTTGCCTTTTGTTGCGAAGTAGTATTCCATTGTATGGATATACTACAATTTTCCCTCCCAAGCTTTACTGTAATGTAACTGTCATAAAACATTGTGTGAGAATGTTGATTTGGTACACTTTAATATTGCAAGATGATTACTACCATAGCATTAGCTAACAACTGCATCATGTTACATAAAAACCATTTATTTTGGTGACAGCATTTAAGATCTACTCTTGGCAACTTTCAAGTATATAATGCAGTGTTATTAATTATAATTGCTGTGCTGTACATTAAATCCCCATAACCTACTTATCTTATAGTTAGAAATTTGTGTCCTTTGACCAGCATCTCCACCTTTCCGTCACCCCCCAGTCCTTGGTAACTACTATTCTAACCTCTGTTTCTATGATTTCAGCTTTTTTAGAATCCACATATAAGTGACATCAACAGTTTTTGTCTTTCTCTGTCTGATTTATTTCACTTAGCATAATGCCCTCAAGATCCATCCGTGTTACTCCTTTCTTATGGCTGAAAAGTATCCTGTTCAGTGTATCATCCACATTTTCTTTATCCATTCATCTATTGATGGATTCTTAGGTTGTTTCCCACAATTTATATTTTTTGATGGACATCTGGGTTTACAGTTTAAAGTGTCAAAAAACTGCTTTGAACATGTGTGTACAAGTGTATTGTATATCTTTCCTTGAGAGTGAAATGGCTGGATCATATGGCAGGTGTGTTTTGTAACTTTTTGTTTTCTAATATTTTTTAAAAAAGGTAAGTTCAAGTTACTAAAATTTTGTTGTATGAAAGTGTAGCTATTGTTCATTTTCGAATTGTTTTGTAAATGCTATTATTTCAAACTTCCCATTTGCTTTTGAATGTATACATCTATGAAGACAAAGTGATTCCAGTTACTCGATCACTGAGGACTAGAGACATTGTTCAAACTACAGAACACTTGCATGAAGAGAATGGTGATGTTGAAGTTCGCCGAAGTTGTAGGATTAGAAGTCGTTATGGCAGTGTGAACCAGTCTGTGCTATTTGACAAACTTATAACAAAGTAAGTATGAATTATTTTCTTATATGTCAGGATGATTTAGCTACCAAAAATTTTTGTAGGGGAGGAATCATTTTGACTAGTCTAAATATTTAATGCATTTAGTTTGTGTAAAGTGAAGGCGAATGATTATTAGAGGACTTTGTAATAATTACATGTATTTAAATTTTTGGAATGAAATGTTCAAATGCTTTTATACATGTAAATCAATGCCTCTTATTTAAAATATTTGAAATCCCAGCACTCAACAAACACAATGGAAGAAAAGTTTTTAAACATGTACTACTCTTACATCTTCAGGTTATATTTATATCATTTCTTTTAAGCACTGCTGAAGCTGTACTTCAAAAAATGGACGACATGAAGAAGATGCGTAGACAGCGAATGAGAAAACTTGAAGACTTGGGAATGTTTAATAAAACAGAGGAAGTAAATATATTCTTTCGTTAATAAGATGATTTAATAATCTCCAGTTTAACCTTTTATCTATAATACCTATCCATTTTTTGGTTAAATTAGTTATCATTTTGAAAGTTTTTGAATTGTTTGGCATTTGTTTGATCAGTCACTAGTTATTGCTGGAGTTGTAAGAGTTTATAGCTGTAAAAATCTTCATTTTAAGCAAGATTGGCAGGTTCTACTGCATTTAAAAAAATAAATATACTAAAAGTTTTAATGGCTTTCATTTAAACATTTTTAGGGGAATCTTAATATGTACACAAAGGGAAAACAAAAAGGTATTCAAAGACCTGATGAAGAAACAACTGATAACCAAGAAGGCAGTGCAGGTTAGTCTTTTCTCTTGTTCTGTCGTCTGGGCTTAAATTTTAGAACGTTTTATCTAGTAGGACGTAGACTTTTTATTTAGAAGCTGTGACATTTATGGTAGGTTGTGAGAGATCACAGGATCGATCATATTTAAGAGAAAGTGAAGGCAGGGGAGAGCTTCAACTGATTGTATGTTTTGTCTGAGAAAGTATTTGAAATCAAGAGTTCTAAAGCAAGTGGAACTGATGTGCTTGTGTAGTGCATCTACAGACAACACATACTCCACCTATTTTAGTTTAGAGGTGATTGAACTTAAGTTATGCCGTTCTGTTTAGGACCTATTGCTGTAATTTATTAGAAATTTTCTTGAGTGAAAACAAGATTTCTGAAATGTATTTCAAGTATTTAGTTAGATATTTTATATCATTATTTAAAATTAACTTTACAAATAATTTTACATTATTAATCTACGAAGTAGATTATTTGTGCTGCTTCTAACTCAGTGACACCCGGAAGGTCTGAATGGAATGTCAAACTTAAGTTTTTTAAAAAGGCAGAAGTTCAATGAGGAGATACTCAGATATTACAACTTTACATTAACTTGGAAATCTATCTATTTATTTTGGTATCATTAATGTACAATTACTTGAACACCACTGGGGTTACTAGACGCCCCCTCTTATCAAGTCCCCACCACATACCCTGTTACAGTCATTGTTCATCAGCATAGTAAGATGCTATAGAATCATTACTTGTCTTCTCTGTGTTATACTGCCTTTCCCGTGTCCCCCCCACCACTACATTATGTGTCCTAATCGTAATGCCCCTTTTTCCCCCTTATCTGTCTCTTCCCACCCATCCTCCTCAGTCCTTTTCCCTTTGGTAACTGTTAGTCCATTCTTGGGTTCTGTGAGTCTGCTGCTGTTTTGTTCCTTCAGTTTTTGCTTTGTTCTTATACTCCATAGATGAGTGGAATCCTTTGATACTTGTCATTCTCCACCTGGCTTATTTCACTGAGCGTAATACCCTCTAGCTCCATCCATGTTGTTGCAAATGGTAGGATTTATTTTCTTCTTAGGCTGAATATTCCATTGTGTATATGTACCACATCTTCTTTATTCAGTCATCTACTGATGGACACTTAGGTTGCTTCCATTTCATGGCTATTGTAAATAGTGCTGCGGTAAACATAGGGGTGCTTGTCTTTTTCAAACTGGCCTCCTGCATTCTTAAGGTAAATTCCTAGGAGTGGAATTCCTTGGTCAAATGGTATTTCTACTTTTAGCTTTTTGAGGAACCTCCATACTGCTTTCCACAATGGTTGAACTAATTTACATTCTCACTAGCAGTGTAGGAGGGTTCCCATTTCTCCATATCCTTGCCAACATTTGTTGTTTGTCTTTTGGATGTTGGTCATCCTAACTGGTGTGAGATGATATCTCACTGTGGTTTTAATTTGTATTTCTCTGATGATTAGTGATGTGGAGCATCTTTTCATGTGCCTGTTGGCCATCTGAATTTCTTTTTTGGAGAAGTGTCTGTTCAGCTCCTCTGCGCATTTTTTAGTTGGCTTATTTGCTCTTTCTTTGTTGAGGTGCGTGAGCTCTTTACGTGTTTTGGATGCAACCCCTTATCGGTTATGTCATTTATGAATATATTCTCCCATAGTGTAGGATGCCTTCTTGTTCTACTGATGGTGTCCTTTGCTGTAGAGAAGCTTTTCAGCTTGATATAGTCCCACGTGTTCATTTTTGCTTTTGTTTCCCTTGCCCGGGAATATATGTCCATGAAGAAGTTGCTCATGTTTATGTCCAAGAGATTTTTGCCTATGTTTGTTTGTAAGAGTTTTATGGTTTCATGACTTACGTAAAGGTCTTTGATCCATTTTGAGTTTACAGTCGTGTATGGGGTTTGACAATAATCCAGTTTCATTCTCTTATATGTAGCTGTCCAGTTTTGCCAACACCAGTTATTAAAGAGGCTGTCATTTCCTCATTGTATATCCATGGCTCCTTTATTATATATTAATTGACTATATGTGCTTGGGTTAATATCTGGGCTCTCTAGTCTGTTCCATTGGTCTATGGGTCTGTTCTTGTGCCAGTACCAAATTGTCTTGATTACTGTAGCTTTGTAGCAGATCTTGAAGTCAGGGATTGTAATTCCCTCCACTTTATTCTCCCCTCTCAGGATTGTTTTGGCTATTCAGGGTCTTTTGTGGTTCCACATGAATTTTAGAACTATTTGCTCTAGTTCATTGAAGAATGCTGATGGTATTTTGATAGGGATTGCACTGAATCTGTAGATTGCTTTAGGCAGGATGACCATTTTGACAATATTCTTCCTATCCATGAGCATGGGATGTGTTTCCATTTATTGGTTTCTAATTTCATTTCTCTCATAAGTGTCTTGAAGTTTTCAGGGTACAAGTCTTTCACTTCCTTGGTTAGGTTTATTCCTAGGTATTTTATTCTTTTTGATGCAATTGTGAATGGAATTGTTTTCCTGATTTCTCTTTCTGCTAGTTCTTCATTAGTGTTTAGGCATGCAACAGATTTCTGTGTATTAATTTTGTATCCCGCAACTTTGCTGAATTCAGATATTAGATCTAGTAGTTTTGGAGTAGATTCTTCAGATTTTTTTATGTACAATATCATGTCATCTGCAAACAGGGATAGTTGGACTTCTTCCTTGCCAATCTCGATACCTTTTATTTCTTTGTGCTGTCTGATTGCCAGGGCTAGGACCTCCAGAACTATGTTGAATAAAAGTGGGGAGAGTGGGCATCCTTGTGTTGTTCCCGATCTTAAAGGAAAAGCTTTCAGCTTCTCACTGTTAAGTATAATGTTGGCTGTGGGCTTGTCATATATGGCCTTTATTATGTTGAGGTACTTCCCCTCTATACCCATTTTGTGAGAGTTTTTATCATGAATGGATGTTGAATTTTGTCAAATGCTTTTTCAGCATCTATGGAGATGATCATGTGGCTTTTGTTCTTTTTGTTGATGTAGTGGATGATGTTGATGGATTTTCAAATGTACCATCCTTGCTTCTCTGGGATAAATCCCTCTTGATCATGATGGATGATGATCTTTTTGATGTATTTTTGAATTCTGTTTGCTAATATTTTGTTGAGTATTGTTGCATCTATGTTCATCAGGGGTATTGGTCTACAATTTGCTATTTTTGTGGTGTCTTTGCCTGGTTTTGGTATTAGAGTGGTGATGTTGGCCTCGTAGAATGAGTTTGGGAGTGTTCCCTCCTCTTCTTCTTTTTGGAAAACTTTAAGAAGGATGGGTATTAGGTCTTCACTAAATGTTTGATAAAATTCAGCAGTGCAACCATCTGGTCCAGGAGTTAGTTTTGTTCTTAGGTGGTCTTTTAATTACCGATTTAATTTCTTTGCTGGTAATTGGTCTATTCAGATTTTCTGTTTCTTCTTGGGTTGGCCTTGGAAGGTTGTATATTTCTAGAAAGTTGTCCATTTCTTCTAGGTTATCCAGTTTGTTAGCATATACTTTTTCGTAGTATTGTCTCATAATTCTTTGTATTTCTATTGTGTCTGTAGTGATTTTTCCTTTCTCATTTCTGGTTCTGTTTGTGTAGACTCTCTTTTTTTCTTGATAAGTCTGGTTAAGGGTTTATCTATTTTGTTTATTTACTCAAAGAACCATCTACTGCTTTCACTGATTCTTTCTATTGTTTTATTCTTCTCAATGTTATTTATTTCTGCTTTAATTTTTATTATGTACCTCCTTCTACTGACTTTGGTCCTCATTTGTTCTTCCTTTTCTAGTTTAATTAATTGTGAATTTACACTGTTCATTTGGGATTGTTCTTCTTTCCTGAGGTAGGACTGTGTTGCATTTTATTTCCCTCTTAGCCCCGCCTTTGCTGCATCCCACAGATTTGGCGGTGTTGCATTATTGTTGTCATTTGTTTTCATTTATTCCTTGATCTCTGTTTTTGTTTGGTCATTGATCCATTGATTATTTAGGAGCATGTTATTAAATCTCCATGTGTTTGTGGGTTTTTTCATTTGCTTTGTGTAATTTATTTCTAGTTTCATACGTTTGATCTGAGAAGAGGGTACAATTTCAGTCTTTTTGAATTTACTGAGGTTCTTTTTGTGGCCTAGTATATGATCTGTTCTTGAAAATGTTCCATGTGCACTTGAGAAGAATGTGTATCATGTTGCTTTTGGATGGAGTGTTCTGTAGATGTCTGTTAGGTCCATCTGTTCTAATACATTGTTCAGTGCCTCTGTCTCTTTATTTTCTGTCTGGTTGATCTGTCCTTTGGAGTGAGTGGTGTGTTGGAAGTCTTGTAAAATGAGTGCATTGCATTCTATTTCCCACTTTAATTCTATTAATATTTGTTTCCCATATGTAGGTGATCTTGTGTTGGGTGTACATATATTGATAATAGTTATATCCTCTTGTTGGTCTGACTCCTTTATCATTATGTAATGTCCTTTGTCTTTTGTTACTTTCTTTGTTTTGAAGTCTATTTTTTCTGATACAAGTAATGCAATTCTTGTTTTTTTTCTCCCTATTACTTGCATGAAATATCTTTTTCCATCCCTTCACTTTCTGTCTGTGTATATCTTTTGGTTTGAAGTGAGTCTCTTGTGGGCAGCATATAGATTGGTCTTGTTTTTTTATCCATTCAGTGATTCTATGTCTTTTGATTGGTGCTTTCAGACCATTTACATTAAGGGTGGTTATCAATAGGTATGTAGTTATTGCCATTGCAGGCTTTAGATTTGTGGTTACCAAAAGGTCAAGGGTACTTCCCTTACTATCTAACAGTCTAATTTAACTCACTTTCTGTGGTATTACAAACAGAACCTTAAGGTTCTTTTTTTTGTTTTTTGTTTTTTTCCTCCTTTTTCTTCCTCCACCATTCTTTGTATGTTATAAATCATATTCTTTACTCTTTGTTTATCGCTTGGGTGACATCTATTTAGCCTTTAGAATATTTACATCTGTAGGATTCCTACCAAAATGCACTGTGGTGGTGGTTTGTGGGAGGTAAATTCTCTCAGCTTTTGCTTATCTTAAAATTGTTTAATTCCTCCTTCAAATTTAAATGATAACCTTGCCAGGTAGGGTATTCTTGGTTTGAGGCCCTTCTAATTCATTTCATTAAATACATCATGCCACTCCCTTCTGGCCTATAAGGTTTCTGTTAAGAAATCTGATGATAGCTTGATAGGTTTTCCTTTGCATGTTCTCTTTCTACTCTCTCTAGCTGCCTTCAAAAGTTTGTCTTTATCCTTGATCTTTCCCACTTGAATTATTATATCTTGGTGTTGTCTTCCTTGGGTCCCTTGTGTTGGGAGATCTGTGCACGTCCATGGTCTGAGAGACTGTCTCCTTCCCAGATTGGGGAAGTTTTCAGCAATTACCTCCTCAAAGACACTTTGTATCCCCTTTTCTTTCTCTTCTTCTGGTACCCCTATAATGCGAATATTATTCTGTTTGGATTGGTCACACAGTTCTCTCAATATTCTTTCATTCTTAGAGATTCTTTTTTCTCTCTGTGCCTCAGCTTCTTTTTATTCCTCTTCTCTAATTTCTGTTCCATTTACTGTCTCTTCTGCTACATCTAATCTGCTTTTAAATCCCTCCATTGTATGTTTCATTTCATATATGGAATTTCTTAATGATTGAATCTCCATCCTAAATACATTCCTGATTTCTTGAATATTTTTCTGTACTTCTATAAGCTTGTTTATGATTTTTATTTTGAACTCACTTTCAGGAAGATTAGTGAGTTCAATTTCATTTGGCCCTTTTTCTGGGGTTTGTGAAATTTTGGTCTGATCTAAGTTCTGTGTGGTGCCCTCTAGTACCTAGAAACTCCTGTCTCTACAGCTGCTCAGCCTTTAGAGTGAGGTTGGGGGTCATAGGGGAGTGGAGCTGGTGCCTGGGGGGAAGAAAAATCTGTTTCCTGATTCTTTTCTGCGGTGCCTGTCTCCAGTATCAGAGCTAGTGGGCTGAACATACATACTAGTGTAAGCCTCTGTGCTTTGGGTCTCTAGCTGTTGTAGGTGGGGCGTCTCTCTGGCTAGCCTGGTGCCAGTGTTGTGATTGCTGATTTGCAAGCTGGTGCTGTTAGGCCAGGAAGAAGGCTCAGCTGGCTCCATGCCACAGTGGAGGGCCTCGGAGCTGAGGAGCCATCCAGGGGAATGAGCACCTGAAGCTCCTCAAAGTTCCCAACCTGCTGGGCTGAGCACTCCCCGATAATCTTGTCCAGCTCTCCCTTCTCCTGTGTAGCAAGCTCTGTGCAAACCCTGCTCCTTCAGCAGCCCTCTCACTGCTAGGAAGCCTCTCAGACCACCTGCCTTTCCTTTGTCCCAGAGCGGCCAGATGTGGATCCCTTCTTCCACAAACGGCCAGAATCTCAGTCTCTCAAGCACTCTGGCCTGTTCCAGCTCCCGAACCTCCAGAGCACCACGCAATATAGGTTTCTGCTCGCCAAGCAGATCTCCAGGGCTAGGTGTTCAGCCATTTCAGGCTTCCACCCCCTCCCCACTCTTTCTCTTCCTCCCACTGGTGAGCTGGGGGTGGGGGAAGGGCCTGGGTCCTGCCGGAATAAGGCTTTGGTACGTTATACATTACCTTGTTTTGTGAGGCCTGCTCTGTTCGTGAGGTCTGTATGCAGTCTGCTGCAGCCTTCTTTCCTGCTGCTGTTTTAGGGTTAGTTGTATTAAGTATATTTTCGTACTATTTGTGGTTTTGGGGGGAGTTCTCTGTCTACCTCTCAGGCTGCCATCTTGAATCCTATTCTTTAGTTATTTTTAAGTCTACAATTTTTTACTTAATTTTTTTGATATATTCATTCAGTATTGGAAGAGAAGTACAAATTATATGAGCAACCTAGACATTTTTAAAGGAGGCCTTTTCTCTCTCAATTACTCTGTATTAAAAATCCTAACATTTTGGTGAGGATCCTGAAAGTAAATGTCTCTTAACTATAGAGTCATCTGAAGAGGGTGAAGACCAAGAAGATGAAGAAGATGACGATGATGACGATGAAGAAGACGGAGAAGAAGATAATCAGAAACGATATTATCTTAGACAAAGAAAAGCTACTGTTTACTACCAGGCTCCATTGGAAAGTAAGCACTGTATATTTCTTTCCCAGGAAAAGATGTAATTATGTTACCTTCCTTTACTGTCCTCCCTCTGTTATTCTATTTTTGATGTTTTCATTTTGTGGAAATGGCTATTGACATTCATATCCTAAATGTTCAAGAAGTCATTTCTTCCTAAGAAAGTTAAATGTTAGACTTGACCAAAGCAAATAATTGGGCTATTTTGAAATTCCATGTGTGTCTTTATTTTAGATTTCATAGTTTTCTACTTAATTTATTTTGTCAGGTTGTATAAATAGGACAGCTTTTGGCTCATGTGTAATTGTGCCTCACTACTTATGAGCGTATACATGAGAGCTGATAATCAACTGTTATACATCAATATAATCATAATGGTTGTTCATGGCCAGTGTATGTTAGTCTCTATGCTGTACATATTTTCAGTAGCAACTCTGTGGACGTAAATGATGCAATAATAAATAGTAAGATAATCTATAGTGGATATGTACTAGTATTTTCATGGAAGACAGCACCTTTGTAAATATTCAGATAGAGAGCAAATTATCTTCATGTATATTTTTAAATCATAAATATATAATTTTTTTCTTAAAGAACCTCGTCACCAGAGAAAGCCCAATATATTTTATAGCAGCCCGGCTTCTCCAACAAGACCAAGATATCGATTATCTTCTGTGGGACCAAGAAGTCCTTACTGTAAACGAATGAACAGGTTTGGTTCTTAAATAGTGATTGATTTATGACAACACAGTTGTGGCTATATTAGAGTAGGATTCTAGAGTCTTAGAATTGAGTGTATCAAGAATAAAATTCTAGAAGTGAAAATTTGGGAGAGTTATCTCTATGTGTTTAGTGCTCTAATCCCCACTACCACTGAGTAGTTTTTACTTTTGCTTTCATTAGTAAAATAAATAACTACCATGGTAAGGTAGTTTATTTCACTGTTCCCCACTTTAATACTAGAGAGCTACTTTTGCTTCAGTGTTTACTATATTTCTTGCTTGGTGTTAAGCATTTTACATAGACTGTTTCATTTAATCTTCACACCAAGTATAGATTTAATTTTGTCTTCACATACTATTACAGACATGTTCTACCATGATAAACATTATGTACATAAGTTACATAGTTCCTAGAATTGTTATGATTCTGACCATTCCTTATCTTTTTTTTTTAAATTTATTTCTCTTACATAGTATGAAACAGTTTTTTTAGTTCAAATTATTTGTGGGTTTCCTTTCTTTCTACATTCTAACAATTGTTGCTTGTCTGTTATACTTAAGTCAAAACAGGTTAAGTTTTTGTTTTATCTCCTTATTCTCCCAACTAATAAAACGTTTTCTGATTCATTGGAACTTTCCAGATACTGGTAGCATTGTAGTAGTTCGAAATGAGAGAGCTTGTTCATAAAGCCTAAAAAAGGCAGCAGAAAATATAACATGGTGTGGGAAATCTTTATTTTTTCTTAAGACTGTTAATTTCTCAGAGTAAGGATGAAGTCCTGTGTGACTTCAACTATTTGAACAGTTTTTGGAAGAATTCTGAGAGGACTATCCCACTGTTTGATTGTAGGTGTTGAAAAATTCCTCTCCTAAGAAAAATAGGAAATTCTACTTGTGTCCCTGCATCTTAAATTTATTTTCAGAGTGTCAGAATCACAAATGTTCATTCTAGATTTCTTGTTTCATCATCTCTTCACACAACCAGAGCCCAGAAGGATAGAGGATCAGGAAAGTAACTTGTCAGGGCTGCCCAAGATAAATTGCATTTGAAAGGAGGCCACAGTATCATCAATTTTCATAGGCCCCTTAGAATATTCTTAAAGACTGATACTTTGGTAGTGAAATTTAAAGATCTGCAGAATAGGAGATTAAGGTATAATGCTCCCAGGAAACCACACCAAACATAGGTAGGGCATAAGGCCAGCCATCTGGGTAATCTGGTAAATTAAGGGACGGACCATTACTTTGAGAGTTAATTTCTTCTCCCATCTTTAATGGGTTTCTGTTTCTGGAAGTAGAATTTTTGTTGAATGACTACCTTTCAGTCACTATCTACATTGTGTCTTGTAGCAGGTAGAAATTTTTTTTGCCGCTTTGGTGCTCAAGTTGCCATATTTGGTTCACAGAGTCTCCCCTTTCCCTGTTGAAAGTGTCTCACATTGTTGCATAGTTCCTTGGGTACAGGACATTTTTCCCCTCCAATTATGCCACAAATGTTTGAGTACTACCTTGCCCCAAGCACTATGGATATAAAACCAAGCCAGGATTCCTGGCCTTGGGACTAGTGAAGAATTCTGACACATTTAAAGTATGAACTAAGAGATTTAAGCTGTACTCAGAGTCACATTTATTTTTAATTGAAATATCATTGATATACGATCTTATGTTGATTTCAAATATACAACACACTGGTTCAACAATTACCCATACTATTAAATCCTCACCCCCTCTACTGTGGTCCATCTTTCCTTTTTATTGCCAAATAAGATTCTGTTGTATAAATATACCTTATTTTGTTTATCCATTTATCAGTTGGTGAACACTTGGGTTTTTTACACTTTTTTGGCTATTATGAAAAATGCTACTATGTGTATTAGTGTATAACCTTTTGTGTGGACATGTGTTTTCATTTCTCTTGGATATATACCTAGAAATAGAATTGCTAAGTCAAATGCTGATTGTATTTAACATTTCAAGGAATTGCCAAATTATTTTCAAAATGGCTGCTCCATTTTACATTACCACAAGCAATATATATGAGAGTTCCAATTTCTCTACATCTTTACTAACACTTGCTGTTATCTAATCTTTTCCATGTATGTAGCCCTTTATATTTTTGTTTGTTTGTTTTATATTTTTACCAAGGTGGTGTGAATATCTCATCCCTACTCACAACCTTAATGATAATCATTTTGCTTAGCCTTTTTACTTTTTCCTGAGAAGACCAGCACCTGTTAATAGTTCATGTCTTGCTTCAGCTAGGCATGGAAACAAAGCACACATCCAAAGAAATCATTTGAACTTTGCTCTTAGTATCCATGGCAAATGGTCAAGAAACCTTGCAACCAGAGTACAGGATCTTCCAAGGATCTTTTGGCATACTTAACCATAGTGAAGTTTCAGGAATACTGCCTTTAAGCAGGATTTTCTTTAGTCCTTATGATTGCCTTCCTTTACTCATGTAAGCTTCAGTCTGTCATTTCTGGAATAAGCCTAGCCCTTTTGAACAAGAAAGTAACATAATAGCATAATTGCTTCACCAGTATTCCAAAGTATTCCTTACCTGTTGTTAGGAAACTGGAACTGGCAACTCTAGAGACTAGTTAGGTTCAAAGAGCTTGTCCATGCTAATTTTTTCAAAGTTTTTAGTAAAATGGGGGGGGAAAGAGTGAATGTGTGTGTGTGTGTGTGTGTGTGTGTGTGTGTGTAGTATAGGGATAATAGCACCTGTCTCACAGTATTGTGAGAACTAGATGAGTTATTGCATGTAAAGCATTTAAAATAGTATCTGGCACATACTAAATGTTATATGTGTTTATTATTGTAACTATAATGTTTAAAAATAATTCCTACTTTCTAATACTCTCACTATTCTGATTTTGTAATAATAAGGGCAGACTAAACATTCATTATATTAAGAACATGCATGTGTCCCCAGACTTAGTTCTTTACCTAGGTCTTGTTTTATGAATGCTGGTGATAAACTAAGTCTGATTTATATAATGCATCTTACATGGGAAGTATCTGTGACTAGGTATCTGATCAAAGTAGAGAAATGAATAGTATAGCTAGTAATCACTTTTGAAGATAACCATTGCTTATTTGATAATAACCAGTTGTCATTAAATGAATTGTATAACTTGTGTTTTATTTTATAGAGGAAAAAAATATCCCTACCTTGTAAATCCAGAGTTGGGAAACATATTAGTCTACAATGTTTTGCTGTCTGCTTATAATTTCATTTTTTTGTGAAATAACTGGAAATCATTACTGGTGACTGTAAGTTAGAGTTTCCTTGCAATATTAGTGGTAATATTAAATAAGTTAGCTTTTCATATAATTGCAGACATCTACTAGGTAGTTTTAGTTTCAGGCTGATCACAAAAACAGTCTTGGGCATGTTTGTGTAGGTTGGTGGTTGAAGATTATTTTATCACTTAAGTCTGTTTCCACAACCCTTAACCAAAATGCTTGGGGCCATTTGTGTTTCCAGATTCAGGTGGTTTTCTGGGGGGATTTACAAAGGCTACCTGCAACAAGTAAATAATGGAAAAGCTTATTTTCAGGTTTTTTAGGTATAAGATTCTGTACCTACATTTTACAGATAATCTAGATTGTGAAATCTTTTATATTTTTTGAAATAACTACCTAGGATAATTTCACTGATTCAGGAAAAGCTCTAGACCCTGCCAATAGAATGATTAAAGGTGTTCCCAAGTTGAATCTCTGTTTTTTGTGTATTTCTTTTGCAACTGTCCAAAGGTAGAAGTGAGTAAAATTTTTTTTGAATATTTGTAGCACTTGGCATCTTATTTAATACAACCAGCCTAATAATTTAATATTTTTATATTGTTTTGTGAGAAAATTGAGGCTATTGTGGATTGGGTAACTCATCTACATTTACATAGCTGTTAAGTGACAGTAAATTACAGGTGATGATACTGTGGATAAAAGCCCATCTTACTCCTTGCTATTCCCTAGCATTTTTTTTTTTAGCCAAAGGTTCCCCTTTGGTTTACTTACAAATTCTCATGTTTTCCTTTTAAGGTTTTTGACATTTCAAAATCAGGGATTCCCTTCCAAATGTGATACTATATATAGTAAAATTTTGAAAATAATTTCTCTAATTATAGTCCCAAAGAGTATATCCTCTGTATCCCACCTTTCTCTTTTAGGATAACTGATTTATATAAAGATTAAGAAGTCATTCTGTCTGGACCGTATGTTAATGAACATTTTATGGTCAGTCTGCCTCAGCCTTCTATCTTTTTTTCAAAAGATTCAGTCAATAGAGTTTACTTCATTCATTCAGCAAATGTATTCTATGATAAAACTTTTTGGAACATTAGGTATTTATGATGTTTACATTCTATGCCTCTTTTTCCTTCCCTCTTTCATCATAATTTCATTTTTCCTCTTTAGGCGAAGGCATGCAATCCATAGTAGTGACTCTACTTCATCTTCGTCTTCTGAAGATGAACACTTTGAGAGACGAAGAAAAAGGAGCCGTAATAGAGCTATAAGCAGGTAAGTACCATACTGATACCTTTTAAAACTTCCAACCTTTTTTTTTTAATTGGTGAGAAAGCTGAATAACTTGGGATTTTGTGCAGGTTCAATGAATTAAAAAATTATACAACAGGTTAATGTATAAATCAGAATGCTGTCTTGTTTGAAGTATCTACAGTACTAACAGGTTAGAATATATGTTTTCTTGTTATTTTTCCTCATTTTATTTCCTTAAGTCAGTATTTACCAACTTGTTTCATTTCAAATATTTTTTTTCTGTTTATAATAATACATTCTTATTGTAGAACTCTTCAGGAAAATTTAAGGGTTTACCCATTTCATAACTCATTGTAGTACAGGTCTACCCATGCTAATCAACTCATTTGATTTTCACAATAGTTATAGGAAGTAGAAAGAGCAAAGATTATTACCATTTCACAGATGTAGGTGGGTGAATGAAAAAATGCAGTGCTTATATTTTAATATAATAATATTAGAGCAGAAAACAATGTTCAGTGAAGCATAATAATTAAAGAGGTATCCAAACCAATCTTTGTATCCTAAGCTCTAATCTCTTACATCAGATTTGCTTTGTCCAATCAATATAGTAGCCACTAGCTACATGTGGCTCTTGAGCACTTAAAATGTAGCTAGTCTGATTTGGGGTAAACTCTAAAGTTTTTGTAAAAAAATACACAATGAGCTTTCAAAGACAATACAAAGAAAGAGAATGTAAAATATCTTGATTTTTAAAATAATGATTTTGCATGTTGAATTGATATTATTTTGGATACTTGGGGTAAATAAAATTATTCATAAATTTTACTTTCATTCTTTGTTTAGCGTGGGTAATAGAAAAATTTGAAATCACTTTTTTTTTTGTACTTCAAAACTTTACTTTAGTGACAGAATTGTGTGAACTAATCAGCAAGTAAGAGGTAAAAAGACTATATTTTCAAAAGGAGAATAAAAGCAGAATTAATATAAGAATATTTAATTTCCTTAATGAATTAAACAAACACTCCTATATGATTTAGTAATTCTGATGAACAATTCGTATTTCCCATTTCCCAAGAAGAATACCTTCTAACAAAGAGAATTGGTGCAAAATACATAACTGCAGGAGGAATAAAGTAGTGAATACAGACTGTATGAGGAATTAACAAGATTCTAATTATTACCCTTTTTATATGCGATGTGGCTGCTATTGCATTAGTCTAGAGTCGTGTGGTTGATGTTCAGAAATTGAGCACAGGAAGAGATGATTGTAGGGTGAATAACAAAGATGATAACTTGACCTGTGTACTTACTCAGTTTGTATTAATAAGACATGGGTTTACCCTAACCGATAGAATAGCTACAGTTTAGGGAGTTACAAAATAGCAGAAGAAAGATGAAAAGGGGAAGCAACCTTAAAACTAATTCTTGTCATGTAGAAGGAAGACAAAGTATACACTAAGGATGTAAGGAGGTAATGAAGGTGTCAGAAGTAAAGGGATAAATAAATTTGTTGTGCGTCTACTTTGTTCTAGGTATTATTCTAATAACTTTATGTGTATTGACTCAGTCGTATTTTTAGTGAGTTAGTGTGGCTATTAGTATCCATTATGAAGAGTTAGTAAACCAATTTGAAAGGTAAGGGAATTTGAGAGAAGTGGAGCTAAACCCTGAACCCTGGCAAGCTGGCTCTAGCATCCAAGCCCTCAGTCATAGCATTTGTTACATCACCTCTCAAGCCTGAAGAACAAATAGGATTGCTCTGAGGTTCAGAAGCCAAAGAAGGAAAGTTTCAGAAAAAGGAAGCAATTAACCAGAGGGTACTGCAGGCTATCATCAGAGAGATCAAGAAACACAACCTATACTGGAGATCTGGAAAGTGTAAAATGGCAGGTTATCTTTAAGAAATTACTTCAGTGAAGTGGGGAAAGTAGAATCAGATTCTGAGAGGTTAATACAGTGTTTCTCTACATGTTGGTGTTTAGATGGCTTGATTCAGAATCACGCCTGAGTGCTTTTTTTAAGATTCATATTCCGTGGATATACATTCCACCATCCTTTAATTAGGATTCCCCTGTAATATTTAGTGAGAAGAAATAGAAAATCAAAAAGGGGTAGAGGAAGAAGAAGAAGAGGAATGAGATGCCCATGGCCTAATGTGCATACTGTGTCAGCAATAAAATCTCTGATATCAGGGCCCTTGAATGAACATCTGTTTTTATTTTAACATTTGCTGGGGAGAGGCTAATTGCAAGCCTAAGATACTAATCAAAGTGTTTTCTTCCTGTTGTATTTTCAGTGATGTTTTAGGTACCCTCATATATCTACAAGTCATGAAACCAAATGGCTACTTCCCTCTAAATCTAGTTCTTGTGGTTTAAGCAGGCCTGAGCCTGAGAGGTAATTGGAGGATCAGATAACCCATCTGTGCAGGAGCACAAGGCTTACACCACAGTTTGCATCTGGTATTGCTCTTTTGATTGGCAATTTGACCATAAAATTTTACAACTTCATCATTAAAGAGTGTCCAAGTGTGTATACTTAACCCTCCTTCCTTCAGCATTTTTCAATATATCCAAAAATATTCCTTCAATATTTTCTATAGTTTTGTTTTATCTTTTTATATCTTCATGTGTTGAGGATGTTGTCTTCACAGGGTGGTAAGTCATTTTTTCCCCCAGAACTACATTTATATGTTTCACTTGATACATACTCATTGCACCATTACCACTGTATATTGATACCATGTATTCTATCATTTCTTTTACACTTTTCCTGTAGCAGTCACATACTTGCTGGAGTCCCTACAGCCAGGATATCTTGAGCCTGAGGGAGTTACTGGGACAAGGGGTCTTTAGTGCTTTTCTTTTTATTTCATTGACTTTCTGAAATTCAAGGTCTGTACTTGATGAACTGATTTTTACCCTGGAGTATCTGAATACGTTTTTGAATACCGTTACCTTTACTTATGTTTAATTCATTCATTATTAAATGTAAAGGGGACCCAAATTGAAAAATGTTAACAATAAACTATATTACTCTTATTTTATTTCAACAAAAAATTGAGGAATCACTGCTGCCATCACTTTTTATCAAGACAATAAGAGGTTTAGAATTATATTTAGTTGTTCTACTTTTAAAATCCATTTTTTAAACACACAAAAGTCACAATTTTATGAATGTAGGAACATTTTCTCTTCATTACTTAAATCTTTATGTCAGAAGTGACTAAGTTTGAGGCACTGTATGAGACTAATGTCAGAAAACCTAACATATCTTACAGGTACTCAATCAATATTAAATTATGATTATAATCCTGTCAGACACATTTTATTTACTCAGCCAGTCAAGGACCCCATTGGCCAACATAACTAATGAAAATGTCTCAATGTTTGTGATCCCTGCTATCAGGATTTTTTAAAATCCCTGCTTCTATAAAATATTTTTCCTTACTTCTTAAGTAGAACTTCCTTAATAATTTTTTTTTTTTGAGAGGGCATCTCATATTTATTGATCAAATGGTTGTTAACAACAATAAAATTCTGTATAGAGGGGTCAATGCTAAATGTACAATCATTAATCCATCTCAAGCCTAATTCTCATCAGTCTCCAATCTTCTGAAGCATAACGAACAAGCTCTTACATGGTGAACGAATTCTTACATAGTGAATAAATTCTTACATGGTGAACAGTACAAGGGCATTCATCACAGAAACTTTTGGTTTTGATCACGCAATATGAACTATAAACAATCAGATCAAATATGAATATTCGTTTGATTTTCATACTTGATTTAGATGTTGATCCCACATTTCTCTCTTTATTATTATTATTTTTATTTTTAATAAAATGCTGAAGTGGTACGTACATGCAAGATAAAGGTAGAAAACATAGTTTAGTGCTGTAAGAGGGCAAATGTAGATGATCAGGTGCGTGCCTATGGACTAAGTATTAATCCAAGCTAGACAAGGTCAGCGAAACATCCAAAGATGCAGAAGATTTCTCTCACAGCAGGGGGGATGAGGTTCTGAGTCTCACCTCTGTTGATCCCCAATTTCTCACCTGATGGCCCCCCTGCGACTGTGCCTGTCTTAGGTTGTTTCTCCCTTGAGGAATCTTACCCGTCTCTGGCTAACCAGTCATCTTCCGGGCCCATACAGGGAAATGCAAAGTTGATAAGTGAGAGAGAAGCCATATTGTTTGAAAAGGTTAGCTTTTTACTTCTTTGCAGATTTATGCCCTGTGGCTTCTATGCCCAGCACTTGTCTCGAGGTATCTACCACCTGGAGGAACTATGATACTCGGTAAATTCGATATGAGGCACGAATTCTATTTAAGGGTTGTAATTAGGAAGGAAGAAGAAAAGCTATAGAGGTAGCATATAGAAGAAAACATGGGAGGATTGATTATTTCTTTGACATATCTTCTTGTAGAGTACCTTAAGCATGTATAGGTTTTAAACTACCAACTAATTTGCGCTCACATATTAACATACTAGGAATACGGTGACATAAACAAAGCAAATCTATAATTACCATCCATCTCCAGTGAAGTCAAGAAAACCATTTAGGCACCCTAGGCATTTGTGAAAATTTGTCTATGATATGATGGATATTGTCCAACTGTACTTGAACAGTCTGAGAGAAATCAGACAAATTAAAGCAGCCCATTTCTGGGATCTGTTCACATCCCATATGTTCTTTTAACCGTAGATAGTCTATAGTCATAAGATTTTGGAGTGCTACAACTTGCACCCCTCCCAACTCCTGGTTGAGTTCCAACAGTACAGATCCGGTCAAATTCGTTGTCTCACTGTATGCACATGCCAGCCTAGACATCTCCCTCCTCATTCCTATGGCAAGTCCTGGAGACGGTGGGCTGGATGCAGCCACAACCGCAGCATCGTCCGGATCCCTGTGGAGGCTTTCTGATGATCATCCCCCGGCACAAGTCCTCCAGAGTGTGCTGATGCCGGAAGCTCCTCCTCATATCGTATCTTAGTTCATTTTCTGGGTATCCAAGCTAGGCTTTGATCTTCAGCATAGAAACAAACAGACCCTTTGCCCACATTTCGACATGCCCTCTATACCACTGTGCAGAACTCATTGGAGGTCAGCACACAGGAACTGCGTTTTGTTTTTTTTTTTTATTAAGAGAAAGGAATATTATCAGAAAAGAGTACCTCCATAGCTGATCATCTGACACCCTTTAAGTGATCAACATTAAGGATATTTAAAGCATGCGTTGATCTTTGATTTACCAATAGTTTTATCCTGTCAAGGAGTAATCCCCCTTCTCTCTCTTTCTTTCTTTCTTTTTTTTTTTTTTTTAATTTTTAATCTACACTTACATGAAGAATACTATGTTTACTATGCTCTCCCCTATATCAGGTCCCCCCTAACAACCACATTACGGTTACTGTCCATCAGCTTAGCAAAATGTTGTAGAGTCACTACTTGTCCTCTCTGTGTTGTGCAGCCCACCCTCCCCTTTCTCCCTCCCCCCCATGCATGCTAATCTTAATACCCCCCTTCTTCTTTCCCCCCATATCCCTCCCTGCCCACCCATCCTCCCCAGTTCCTTTCCTTTTGGTACCTGTTAGTCCATTTTTGGATTCTGTAATTCCGCTGCTGTTTTGTTCCTTCAGTTTTTCCTTTGTTCCTATACTCCTCAGATGAGTGAAATCATTTGGTATTTCTCTTTCTCCGCTTGGCTTATTTTACTGAGCATAATACTCTCCAGCTCCATCCATGTTGCTGCAAATGGTTGGATTTTTCCACTTCTTATGGCTGAGTAGTATTCCATTGTGTATATGTACCACATCTTCTTTATCCATTCATCTACTGATGGACATTTAGGTTGCTTCCAATTCTTGGCTATTGTAAATAGTGCTGCGATAAACATAGGGGTGCATCTGTCTTTCTCAAACTTGCTTGCTGTGTTCTTAGGGTAAATTCCTAGGAGTGGAATTCCTGGGTCAAATGGTAGGTCTGTTTTGAGCATTTTGATGAACCTCCATACTGCTTTCCACAATGGTTGAACTAATTTACATTCCTACCAGCAGTGTAGGAGGGTTCCCCTTTCTCCACAGCCTCGCCAACATTTGTTGTTTGTCTTTTGGATGGCAGCTATCCTTACTGGTGTGAGGTGATACCTCATTGTAGTTTTAATTTGCATTTCTCTGATAATTAGCGATGTGGAGCATCTTTTCATGTGTCTGTTGGCCATCTGTATTTCTTTTTTGGAGAACTGTCTGTTCAGTTCCTCTGCCCTTTTTTTTTTTTTTTTTGAGAGGGCATCTCTCATATTTATTGATCAAATGGTTGTTAACAACAATAAAATTCAGTATAGGGGGGTCAACACTCAATGTACAATCATTAATCCATCTCAAGCCTAATTCTCGTCAGTCTCCAATCTTCTGAAGCATAACGAACAAGTTCTTACATGGTGAACGAATTCTTATATAGTGAATAAATTCTTACATGGTGAACAGTACAAGGGCAGTCATCACAGAAACTTTCGGTTTTGATCATGCAATGTGACCTATAAACAATAAGGTCAAATATGAATATTCGTTTGATTTTTGTACTTGATTTATATGTTGATCCCACATTTCTCCTATTATTATTATTATTTTTATTTTTAATAAAATGCTGAAGTGGTAGGTAGATGCAAGATAAAGGTAGAAAACATAGTTTAGTGCTGTAAGAAGCCTCTGCCCATTTTTTAATTGGGTTATTTGATTTTTGTTTGTTGAGGTGTGTGAGCTCTTTATATATTCTGGACGTCAAGCCTTTATCGGATCTGTCATTTTCAAATATATTCTCCCATACTGTAGGGTTCCTTTTTGTTCTATTGATGGTGTCTTTCGCTGTACAGAAGCTTTTCAGCTTAATGTAGTCCCACTTGCTCATTTTTGCTGTTGTTTTCCTTGCCCGGGGAGATATGTTCAAAAAGAGGTCACTCATGTTTATGTCTAAGAGGTTTTTGCCTATGTTTTTTTCCAAGAGTTTAATGGTTTCATGACTTACATTCAGGTCTTTGATCCATTTTGAGTTTACCTTTGTATATGGGGTTAGACAGTGGTCCAGCTTCATTCTCCTACATGTAGCTGTCCAGTTTTGCCAGCACCATCTGTTGAAGAGACTGCCATTTTGCCATTGTATGTCCATGGCTCCTTTATCAAATATTAATTGACCATATATGTTTGGGTTAATTTCTGGGGTCTCTAATCTGTTCCACTGGTCTGTGGCTCTGTTCTTGTGCCAGTACCAAATTGTGTTGATTACTATCGCCTTGTAGTAGAGCTTGAAGTTGGGGAGTGAGATCTCCCCTACTTTATTCTTCTTTTTCAGGATTGCTTTGGCTATTCGGGTCTTTGGTGTTTCCATATGAATTTTTGAATTATTTGTTCCAATTCATTGAAGTATGTTGCTGGCAATTTGAGACGAATTGCATCAAATCTGTATATTGCTTTGGACAGGATGGCCATTTTGACGATATTAATTCTTCCTAGCCATGAGCATGGGATGAGTTTCTATTTATTAGTGTCCCCTTTAATTTCTCTTAAAAGTGACTTGTAGTTTTCAGAGTATAAGTCTTTCACTTCTTTGGTTAGGTTTATTCCTAGGTATTTTATTCTTTTTGATGCAATGGTGAATGGAATTGTTTTCCTGATTTCTCTTTCTATTGATTCATTGTTAGTGTATAGGAAAGCTACAGATTTCTGTGTGTTAATTTTGTATCCTGCAACTTTGCTGTATTCCGATATCAGTTCTAGTAGTTTTGGAGTGGAGTCTTTAGGGTTTTTTATGTACAGTATCATGTCATCTGCAAATAGTGACAGTTTAACTTCTTCTTTACCAATCTGGATTCCTTGTATTTCTTTGTTTTGTCTGATTGCAGTGGCTAGGACCTCCAGTACTATGTTAAATAACAGTGGGGAGAGTGCGCATCCCTGTGTTGTTCCCGATCTCAGAGGAAATGTTTTCAGCTTCTTGCTGTTCAGTATAATGCTGGCTGTGGGTTTATCATATATGGCCTTTATTATGTTGAGGTACTTGCCCTCTATTCCCATTTTGGTGAGAGTTTTTATCATGAATGGATGTTGAATTTTGTCTTATGCTTTTTCAGCATCTATGGAGATGATCATGTGGTTTTTGTCTTTCTTTTTGTTGATGTGGTGGATGATGTTGATGGATTTTCGAATGTTGTACCATCCTTGCATCCCTGGGATGAATCCCACTTGGTCATGGTGTATGATCCTTTTGATGTGTTTTTGAATTCGGTGTGCTAATATTTTGTTGACTATTTTTGCATTCATCAGGGATATTGGTCTGTAATTTTCTTTTTTGGTGGGGTCTTTGCCTGGTTTTGGTATTAGGGTGATGTTGGCTTCATAGAATGAGTTTGTGAGTATTCCCTCTTCTATTTTTTGGAACACTTTAAGGAGAATGGGTATTATGTCTTCTCTGTGTGTCTGATAAAATTCCGAGGTAAATCCGTCCAGCCCCGGGGTTTTGTTCTTGGGTAGTTTTTTGATTACCGTTTCAATTTCTTTGCTCGTAATTGGTTTATTTAACTTTTGTGTTTCTTCTTGGTCCGTCTTGGGAGGTTGTATTTTTCTAGGAAGTTGTCCATTTCTTCTAGGTTTTCCAGCTTGTTGGCATATAGGTTTTCATAGTAGTCTTTAATAATTCTTTGTATTTCTGTGGAGTCTGTCGTGATTTTTCCATTCTCATTTCTGATTATGTTGATTTGTGTTGATTCTCTTTTTCTCTTAATAAGCTAGAGGCTTATCTATTTTGTGTATTTTCTCAAAGAACCAGCTCTTGGTTTCGTTGATTTTTGCTATTGTTTTATTCTTCTCAATTTTGTTTATTTCTTCTCTGATCTTTATTATGTCCCTCCTTCTGCTGACTTTAGGCCTCATTTGTTCTTCTTTTTCCAGTTATCATAATTGTGATATTAGACAATTTATTTGGGATTGTTCTTCCTTCTTCAAGTGTGCCTGGATCGCTATATACTTTCCTCTTAAGACTGCTTTTGCTGTGTCCCACAGAAGTTGGGGCTTTGTGTTGTTGTCATTTGTTTCTATATATATATTCCTTCATCTCTATTTTGATTTGTTCATTGATCCATTGATTATTTAGAAGCATGTTGTTTGTGAGCCTTTTCGTTTTCTTTGTAGAATTTATTTCTACTTTTATACTTTTGTGGTCTGAAAAATTGGTTGGTAGAATTTCAATATTTTGGAGTTTACTGAGGCTCTTTTTGTGAGCTAGTATGTGGTCTATTCTGGAGAATGTTCCATGTGCACTTGAGAAGAATGTATATCCTGTTGCTTTTGGATGTAGAGTTCTATAGATGTCTATTAGGTCCATCTGTTCTAGTGTGTTGTTCAGTGCCTGTGTGTCCTTACTTCTTTTCTGCCTGGTGGATCTATCCTTTGGGGTGAGTGGTGTGTTGAAGTCTCCTAAAATGAATGCATTGCATTCTATTTCCCTCTTTAGTTCTGTTAGTATTTGCTTCACATATGGTGGTGCTTCTGTATTGGGTGCATATATATTTGGAATGGTTATATCCTCTTGTTGGACTGAGCCCTTTATCATTATGTAGTATCCTTTATCTCTTGTTACTTTCTTTGTTTTGAAGTCTATTTTGTCTGATATTAGTACTGCAACCCCTGCTTTCTTCTCACTGTCGTTTGCCTGAAATATGTTTTTCCATCCCTTGACTTTTAGTCTATGCTTGTCTTTGGGTTTAAGGTGAGTTTCTTGTAAGCAGCATATAGATGGGTCCTGCTTTTTTATCCATTCTATTACTCTGTGTCTTTTGATTGGTGCATTAAGTCCATTTACATTTAGGGTGACTATTGAGAAATATGTACTTATTGCCATTGCAGGCTTTAGATTCGTGGTTACCAAAGGTTCAAGGTTAGCTTCTTTAGTATCTTACTGCCTAACTTAGCTCGCTTATTGAGCTGTTATATACACTGTCTGGAGATTCTTTTCTTCTCTCCTTCTTATTCCTCCTCCTTCATTCTTCATATGTTGTGTGTTTTGTTCTGTGCTCTTCTTAGGAGTGCTCCCATCTAGAGCAGTCCCTGTAGGAGGTGGTTTGTGGGAAGCAAAATTCCTCAGCTTTTGCTTGTCTGGGAATTGTTTAATCCCACCATCATATTTAAATGACACTCGTGCTGGATACAGTATCCTTGGTTCAAGGCCCTTCTGTTTCATTGCATTAAGTATATCATGCCGTTCTCTTCTGGCCTGTAGGGTTTCTGTCGAGAAGGCTGATGTTAGCCTGGTGGTTTTTCTGTTATAGGTGACCTTTTTCTCTCTAGCTGCCTTTAAAACTCTTTCCTTGTCCTTGATCCTTGCCATTTTAATTACTATGTGTCTTGGTGTTGTCCTCCTTGGATCCTTTCTCTTGGGGGTTCTGTGTAATTCCATGGTCAGTTCAATTATTTCCTCTCCCAGTTTGGGGAAGTTTTCAGCAATTATTTCTTCAAAGAGACTTTCTATCCCTTTTCCTCTTTCTTCTTCTGGTACCCCTATAATATGAATATTATTCCTTTTGAATTGGTCACATAGTTCTTTTAGTGTTGTTTCATTCCTGGAGATCCTTTTATCTCTCTCTATGTCAGCTTCTATACGTTCCTGTTCTCTGGCTTCTGTTCCTTCAATGGCCTCTTGCATCGTATCTATTCTGCTTATAAATCCTTCCAGGGATTGTTTCACTTCTGTGATCTCCTTCCTGACATCTGTGATCTCCCTCCGGAGTTCATCCCATTGCTCTTGCATTTTTCTCTGCATCTCATCCCCATTGCTCTTGCATTTTTCTCTGCATCTCTGTCAGCATGTTCATGATTTTTATTTTGAATTCTTTTTCAGGAGGACTGGTTAGGTCTGTCTCCTTCTCAGGTGTTGTCTCTGTGATCTTTGTCTGCCTGTAGTTTTGCCTTTTCATGGTGATAGAGATAGTCTGCAGAGCTGGTATGAGTGACTGCTGGGAGAGCTTCCCTTCTTGTTGGTTTGTGGCCTTCCTCTCCCCCTTCGCAAGGTACTGGGTTCTTGCAGGTGTGGATGTGGTCTGGATGTTGTCCTGTGTCCTCTTGTCTCTATTTTAGGAAGAGTTTTGTTTGTTATATTTTCATATATCTATGTGTTTTGGGGAGGAGACTTCTACTGCTCTACTCACGCTGCCATCCTGGCTCCGCTAAAATTACATTTTTGACTTGCATTTTATTTCTTTTGGACAGCAATAATTTAGATCTTCCAAAAGCTGTATGCTTAGACTACTTGGATATTTCATGTTCATTCATAGAAATGTGCATCTAAATCCCATGGATTTTATTATACAGTTATATTTCTATTAAGAATTATTTAAGAAATAGCTTTTATAAGGCCACAGATGAAAACTTATTTATCTTAGATTTCACAGTGTAAATTTCTCATAGAGTTTGGAGGCAGCCAAAATTGTTGCTGGGAGTGAGCATTATGGGCTTGTGTTCAGTTGCCACAGTTATTTGCTTAGGCATTCTGGTGCAAGTGTCTTAATATCTAATAATTAGTTTTCATTCTTCCATCTGTAAAACAAGCAGGTTCTTCTAGGTATTTTTTTTGTAACCTACCATAACTGTTTTTGTAACTTGTTAGGTAAGTAGTGATTCATTCTTGCTTGAGACGATTGATGTAGATACAAATACTGGTGGACTGTGAGTATTTTGCTGAGGGGTATTGTAACAGAGCTGTTGCAGGTCTTGGGTGCACATTGGGTATAAACACTTGGGTTTGATTCTTGGATCTGTCTCTTACTAGTTGTGTGACCTTGGACATTTTAGTTAGGCTTTTTGTACCTGCATTCTTTTACAATAGGGGAAATAATACCTACTGCATAAGACTTCAGAGTATTTAATGAAGTAACATGTGTAAAACACCTGAAAGAAAACCACTGTCTGACAAATCGTGAACACTCCGGATATGTTGGATATAATCATTATAATATATATTAATAACTGCCTGAATTCTCAACCATGAAGTGCTTTGATTATCTACCTCTACTAATAAAGCTTCAGATATAATATTTCTAACACTTAATGTCTCGACCTATAAAGAAAGTGAGGAAATTGATATACATAATCTCAAGGTTTTTTTTTTTTTAGTTCTTAAGAAGAATGTCCATATTCTAACATGGAACTTGGGGGAGGCAGGTGAGGTGATGGGTGTTTTATTTTTTTAATCTTTTAGAAACAGATGCCTCCCACTAAATTTTCGGAAAGATGAATTAAAAGGAATTTATAAAGACAGAATGAAAATTGGAGTGAGCCTTGCTGATGTTGATCCAATGCAGCTAGATTCTTCAGTGAGTACTGTCTTAAAATGTATACTTGGACTATAATATTGTTCGTTGTTTTAGCTATGTTTTAATGTTAAAGAGAGACTCCAATTTTTCTAATTAGGAACTTTAATCTTTATAGACTTTTTTTCTTTAAAATCTTCAGGCAACAACTAAGATACTGTTGACTTGTGTTGGTTGGGTGTAATGTGGGACTTGAGTAACATTTTAATTTTGACTCCAAATCTAAGCATGTCCATGTTGCCCTTCCATTATCAGGTACGATTTGATAGTATTGGTGGCCTGTCTAATCATATTGCAGCTCTAAAAGAGATGGTGGTGTTTCCATTACTTTATCCAGAAGTCTTTGAAAAATTCAAAATTCAACCTCCAAGGTAACTTAACTATACATTTTATTTTAGCCATAATCTGTGCTATGCTACTGCTGTCTGGAAAAATAATGTTTCTCTGTTGAAATTTTTCAGGTCTGTAGTTGTTTGTTACACTTTCCTTGCAAGGTCCTGGATGTTATGAATATTTTTTACTCTCTTAATGTTTAACATGAAAAGGGTTTCAAAATGGAATCTCCATGAAAAAAAAAATCATTCCCCATGGCTTTCATACATTAGTAAAATTGTTTCCATACATACTCTCTATTCTTTCATTTTTATGATGTATCAAAATATACTTACATAATTCTAAAAGTCAAACAGTGATGTAAGTCATACGAAGAAAAAAATGGCAGTAGTCCCTCCTCTACTCCTCCCTATCTCAATTCCCATTTCCCAGAGCCAACTATTTTCAATTCTATTAGCTGTTAGATATTTACCTGTACATATCTAAACAATACGCTTATGGTATAATTTTTCACTATTTTAGACACAATCTTTATAGACTTCTAACTATGAACAGTAATAACTCTTTGACTCTTTTACTTTAACCACCCTACACATAGGCACATTTTTTCCCATCATCATATGCTACCAGTGATTTATTTATACATATATAAAGTTACCAAATCAATTTTCAGTGTTTGCTTTATGGTTGTGCAAATCGTTCTTAGAGCTGAGCGATAAATAGTATAACACACTACATTTCCTCTTTTTTTTAACCACCCTTCTCTTCCCCTCAGCTTTAATGTATGCCTGAGGGTAGTGTTGTACTTAGTTTTATATATTTATCAATTCATCTATAAAAGTGTTCACTAGAGCTATAAAACTCTGATACAGTAAAGCATATCAGATAATCTGTTGGCTCCTCATTTTTTAGACACATATTCCTGGAGCTTTTGTTCTCCTGTTTCCATATGTACTAGTTGCTTTTACTCTTATAACACAACTAAGCCTTGGGACTTACCATCACCATCATTATGAGATTTCCTTTATGTGTCTTTCAGTAGTGGGTTCCTTGCTTCCTGGATTCAGCTAAGACCTTCTTGGTTCATGCTTTATTTTAATGGAACACATTCCAGGAATATCCTGAGAAAAAGAGAGCATGGGGATATTTTATTTATTTTCTTTTTGAGAATGGTCATTGTAACCACATTCAAATGATCTTTTTCTCTTCCCCCTTCATTGTGCTGAGTATCTTTACAATTTAGAAACATGTCCCTGATTTCTGGGTGAGGGGGGGTTTATATCACTTCTTTGGTAATTTTTCCACTCCATTTTTTCTCTTCCCTCAGTTCATTCAGTCATTTGACTATTGGGCCTTCTGGATTAATCTTCTTTTTATACCTTTTCTCTCTTGTTTTCATCTCTTGATAGTAAAGGCTTTCCTTAAGTGTCTAGTGATCCTTGCCCTCTGTTAATATTTAAGAATGAAGCATGTTTTTAGGATCTTGCTAATAGGGCTTGTTAACTTTTAATCCTCACCTTACAATGATTGATGGGGTTGATTCTTTCACCAGAAGCCTTCAAAGTCTAGGAGTATTTTTTCCCAGAGACTAATCTTCAGTCTTCTAAGCCTGGCTGCCAGTGTTAGTGGTCGACCTGAGCCAGGGGTTGGTAGCATCCACCATTAAGTATGGAATTTTTAACTGAATCCCTACAACATCTCATCTTGTCTTGTGCTACAAACTAAACATCCAAGCAAGCTGCCTACACAGGGTAGGAAAAGGGGATCAGGGTGGTGTCAGTGTCTTTAACAATGTCTTTTTCTGTCCTCCTACTTTCAACTCCACCCTTCACTCCTGCCTTGAGATCTGTTGCTTCTCAATTCTGAGAGGAGTTTTACAAGTTAGCTTTCTTACTGCAGGCTTCTCTGTTTTAGCTTTCCAAGGTCTGCTAAGGTCATCGGCATTCTAACTTGGCAAAATTTTATTGGTCTTTTTTCAAATTGAGTGTTATCATCTTTTTTTCTTGTTTGCTTTGTTTTATGCGTTTGGTGGAAGTAAGGGGAGAGCACAGATAAAACCGTGTATTCAGTCTGTTGTGTCTAATTCCCGAACTTTCTGTACCACCGTGCTTTTTTATCCTCTTATTTTTTTCTTCTAGTTTGTGTATATTACTTACTAACTGACTTTTTTTTTTTCTTTTTTTCTGCTGTTTCCTTCCTTCAGTTTTTCCCTTGTTCTTATACTCCACAGATGAGTGAAATCATTTGGTATTTGTCTTTCTCCACTTGGCTTATTTCACTGAGCATAATACCCTCTAGCTCCATCCATGTTGTTGCAAATGGTAGGATTTCTTTTCTTCGTATGGCTGAATAGTATTCCATTGTGTATATGTACCACATCTTCTTTATCCATTCATCTACTGATGGACACTTAGGTTGCTTCCATTTCTTGGCTATTGTAAATAGTGCTGTGATAAACATAGGGGTGCATCTGTCTTTTTCAAACTGGGCTGCTGCATTCTTAGGGAAAATTCCTAGGAGTGGAATTCCTGGGTCAAGTGGTAAGTCTATTTTGAGCATTTTGAGGAACCTCCATACTGCTTTCCACAATGGTTAAACTAATTTACATTCCCACCAGCACTGTAGGAGGGTTCCCCTTTCTCCACAACCTCGCCAACATTTGTTGTTGTTTGTCTTTTGGATGGTAGCCACCCTTACTGGTGTGAGATGATATCTCGTTGTGTTTTTTATTTGCATTTCTCTGATAACTAGCGATGTGGAGCATCTTTTCATGTGTCTGTTGGCCATCTGAATTTCTTTTTTGGAGAACTGTGTTCAGTTCCTCTGCCCATTTTTTAATTGGATTATTTGTTTTTTGTTTGTTGAGGTGAGTGAACTCTTTATATATTTTGGATGTCAAGCCTTAATCAGATCTGTCATTTATGAATATATTCTCCCATACTGTAGGGTACCTTTTTGTTCTATTGATGGTATCTTTTGCTGTACAGAAGCTTTTCAGCTTAATATAGTCCCACTTGTTCATTTTTGCTTTTGTTTTTCTTGCCCGGGGAGATATGTTCAAGAAAAGGTCACTCATGTTTATGTCTAAGAGAATTTTGCCTATGTTTTTTTCTAAGAGTTTTATGGTTTCATGACTTATATTCAGGTCTTTGATCCATTTCGAATTTACTTTTGTGTATGGGGTTAGACAATGGTCCAGTTTCATTCTCTTACATGTAGCTGTCCAGCTTTGCCAGCACCATCTGTTGAAAAGACTGTCATTTCCCCATTGTATGTCCATGGCTCCTTTATTGTATATTAATTGACCATATATGTTTGGGTTAATGTCTGGAGTCTCTAATCTGTTCCACTGGTCTGTGGCTCTGTTCTTGTGCCAGTACCAAATTGTGTTGATTACTATGGCTTTGTAGTAGAGCTTGAGGTTGGGGAGTGAGATCCCCCCGACTTTATTCTTCTTTCTCAGGATTGCTTTGGCTCTTCTGGGTCTTTGGTGTTTCCATATGAATTTTTGAACTATTTGTTCCAGTTCATTGAAGAATGTTGCTGGAAATTTGATAGGGATTGTATCAAATCTGTATATTGCTTTGGACAGGATGGCCATTTTGATTATATTAATTCTTCCTAGCCAAGAGCATGGGATGAGTTTTCATTTGTTAGTGTCCCCTTTAATTTCTCTTAAGAGTGTCTTGTAGTTTTCAGGGTATAGGTCTTTCATTACTAACTGACTTTTAATTCCACTTTTCCTTATACAACTTTCTCCCTCAATTACCTTCTATAAAAGTAAACTTTTTAAGACTAATAAACTTTTTTTCCTTTTCCATTATAAAAGTTATATACCAAAAATCACTGAGTCGAATGTTGGTGAATTAAACATTTTTTTAAATCATAAAGGTATTAATATTAAATAGCATTTACTGCTTACAGGAAATGGTGAAATTAACTAGTTAAGATAATTTACTGAATTTAAAAAGAAACAATAAACTCATTTTTTTCCTCATTTTTCCTTCATTATAGCATGCATTTGCCCTCATAAAAAAATCAAATATATGGTTGTGTTAACCTGCTGAGTTTTCATATGGTATGTTCTTTTTCCATTTTAAGGACTGAATAATAGTCCATTGTGTAAGTGTGTAACATTTTATTTGATTCTGCTGTTGCTGACCAGTTTTCTCCTAACTTCATTATCATAGCTGTCAGTATTATGAAATCTCATTGCATCCTCTTTCTGTGAATCCTTAGTTCCTTCTTTCAGATGCAGTCTCACAAATAAGTGTCTTGGGTCAAAAGATCCTTTTTTTTTTTTGGTTAAGGCACATACAATAAAATATATAAATCTTAGTGTACAGCTTGATGAATTTTGGCATATGTATACACTCTTGTAACCATCATGCAACTCGAGGTAGCAAACATCCTCACTAATTTATCCGTCTTCCCTCTTTTCATCCATTCCCCCATACTCCCTTAATGGCAACCACTAGTCTGTTCTCTCTGTTTAGGAATTTATTTGTGTTTTGTTTGTTCATTTTTATTTTGTAGAGTCTATAAGTGAAATCACATGTTAGTCTTTCTCTGTTTGACTTAGCATTATAGTCTCTAAGTCCATCCATGTTGTTGCCAATGGCAAGATTTCATTCTTTTTATTGCTGGGCAGTATTCCATTGTATATTTGTACCATATCTTTATCCATTCATGTATCAATGGACACTTAGATTCATTCTATATTTTAGCTGTTGTCATAGGGATGTATTTATCTTTTCAGATAAGTAATTTTGTTTTCTCCAGGTAAATTCCCAGTAGAGTTTTACTGTGTCCTTTAGTATTTCTATTTTTAGTTTCTTGAGAATCCGCTATACTGCTTTCCACAGTGGCTGCACCATTTTACATTTCCACTAACCCTGTACAAGGGTTCCCTTTTCTCCACATCCTCACCAACACTTGTTACTTCTTGTCTTTTGGGTAGTAGCCATTCTGACTGGCATGAGGTAGTATCTTACTGTGGTTTTTGATTTACGTTTCCCTGATGACTAGTGATTTTGAGTATCTTTCATGTGCCTGTTGGCCATCTGTATGTCTTCTTTGGGAAAATGTTTATTCAAGTCCTCAGCCCATTTTTTAATCAGGTTTTTTTGATATTGAGTTGTATGAGTCCTTTATATATTTTTATATTAGCCCCTTATCAGATATGTCATTTGCAAAAATAGATACATTTTAAAAATCTGTAACTCCCTTGGCTTTTGTACATTGAAATCACTGGTAATTTAATTTGATTGTTTTCTTAACAGTTGCTTTTTTTCTCATCTGCATTTGATTATGTCCATTTCTTGACTATTTTTCTTTAATACTTTATTCTTATGTTTTAATAGATTTAATCCATCACTTATGATTTTTTTCCCCACTATTCTTATTTTGTTAATTGTCTTTCTGAGATCTTCCTTAAGTTTCTTTTCAAGAACAGTTATTTGGTGATCTGAAATTGATTATTTCATGTTACTTTGGTAGAACTTAATCCCTGACATGTTCTATTTCTAAATTCTTTGGTATTTCAAATGAGAATTATGAGGATAGCCAATTTTCTCAAGAGTTCTATCCTAAGAGCTATGAATAACTGGAAATACATGAAAAAGCTGTTGGCTACATAATGTTATCAAAAATTATTTTAAATTATTTTATGTTATTCTAGTCCCTCCTAGCCAGCCACCATTATTTCTTAAAGTTCTCACTCTCTTTTTTTTTTTTTTCTTACTTTCTCTCCTATTCACTCCCACCACTGTTTTCTCACAAAACTTGATATTATGTTCCTGACACTGACACCAAAAATTATAGCTGAAGTTTGTTGTTCTTCCCTCTGGTACATTACAAAAGTAAACTATCAAGTCACATTAAGCATGAGACTTCCCTGCAAAGTAGGTAATATGATGAACATGATGAATGAATAAAGGGAAACATGTTTCACATAAAAGGGTTTTATATAGTTTCAATATTTATTTAGTGGTACCAATATTAATTCCCAGGTTTTGTATTTTGTGGACGGAAATGATATTTCAGTTATTTGATTTACTAAGAAGTTACATGCATGTAATTGGTTTCTAATTTTATTTAAGTAGTCTACTTTTAAATTTAGTACTAAAATAATACTTATTATTTTATAGAGGTTGTTTGTTTTATGGTCCACCTGGAACTGGAAAAACTCTGGTTGCTAGAGCACTTGCCAATGAGTGCAGTCAAGGGGATAAGAGAGTAGCATTTTTCATGAGGAAAGGTGCTGATTGTCTGAGTAAATGGGTAGGAGAGTCTGAAAGACAGCTACGATTGCTATTTGATCAGGTATGATATTAAAGTTTACCTATATAGATCTATAATCAATGTGGATATTAAGTATGTAAGGATTAAATAAGTCTTGCATTTTAATCACTTTTCAGAAGTAGATCACATATATAATCTTTCTAGATTATTTTCCTTTGTATGTCAAGATAACACTGATTTATGATGACAATTTTATACTAAGAAGAGGAACTAATAATTGAGTTTAGTATATGGAGTCTTAGGTCTCATACTTAGAGAGTAGTAGTCTCCTAACAGTAGTGTGTTGTGTCAATATGCAAGTTGAAGATTAGTTTCGTCCTAGAGTGGCTTTCAGTTTCATATACTAGATTATATTAATAGCATGTTGTAAGATTAATACATTCTGATCTACTGAGGCGTATTATTGTAAATGCTTTTAATTATCTTTATAGAAGTTACTGAGGTTCTTTGAAATAGATTTTTTCTTAAACTGTGGTTTCTTGTTAACTGTCTTCCCATCCTGACAGAGAGGAATGGTATGTCACCATCTTTAATATTTCGTCTTATTTTGACAGTTGATCTTTAATAGATATCTGTTGTTTCCCAATAACTAGCTGTATAAACTCTAAGGTATGTAACCTGTGGAGTATGTATTTTGAATATTTCCAGTGGAAAATGCAAATAAAATTAAATTGTGTTATTCTAATTTAGTCTGAATCCTTAAAACATAGCTCTTAAGTCTACATTTAAGCTTGTAAGTTTTAAGTAAATTCTTATAAGCGAGTTGGAGTATAAGTGGATTAAAATTGTTTAAGTTAAGACTGCATATTTATAGCTTTTCCATGATAACATGCAACCACTGGACCTGCCTTCTAGGCTTATCAGATGCGCCCATCAATTATTTTCTTTGATGAAATCGATGGTTTGGCTCCAGTACGATCAAGCAGGCAAGACCAAATTCACAGGTAAAACTTGATTGATGGCATCTTTCTTCCTACATTTTGAACTGTACTGATTTGCGTGAGAGAGAGAATGTTAAGTGGTGAAAGACACTTTACAAATCAGTAGTTTCCTCTTTTTGGTACTAGAACAGAAGAAAAAGTAAACCAGTGGTTCTGGATGGCAGGATGTTCTCCAGCATGATATTAAAATGTTGGTTACGATTTAACTCATGATATAAATGAAATGCCCACTGGTCAGTGAGGTAAATAGAGTGAGGCAAGCCAATTGAAGGGGGTTATGGTGGGGGATGTGGCTACATTTCCAATTAGAAAAGCACAGCCAGTTGTTTTTTAGCTCTACCTTATTACTGAGGTGCAGAAGCTAACTCAAACTTGAAAAATAAATCTACTCTTTCTTAAATTTTATATTCAAATTTTTGTGTTAAATATCTTTTAAATGTCGAAAACAAATTCTGATGCTTTTATGATACTACCTGGGACAAACAAAATATGTCTTAGCGTGTACACATGACTGTTGGTTTAATATTCTAGTGCTAGCCCAACTTCCTCATTTTCAGGATAGGAAAATTGCATCTCCTTACGATAAACTGATTACCCAAGGGAACACTTTTACCTTAGTGTGAGTGACTGCCTCACCTTGAATCTAAATTTCTTTTAATCTCAGTTTATCTTCAGTTTTTCAGAGCTTCTTTGTGTATCGTCCCATGAATTACCTTTAATTGCTTAATTTGGGATACCCGAAAGCAAATGTTTGCATGCCTCCATATACGCCAGTATTATTTTTTCTTTGCAATAATAAAAAAGAGGAACAAGACATGATAATGTGAGTGATAAGTAGGCTTTGACTTCTCTAAACCTGACAGTATTTACTGTAGTCCAGTGGCCTTCTTTGACTTGACATTGTACAATTTCATTTGTTTGAGTAAATTAAAATGCGAAGTGCTATGATTAAAATAGTTGTGTCTGTACATACCAAACAAGTATTCATATAGACTTTTTATGACGCACTTCATCATCAGCTGTACTGTATTCATTGTGTAAATAGGGAGAAACATGTTTAACAATGCTACCATTACTTTGCAATCAAGTAATTGAATATTTACTATTCTAATAGTTCTAACTTTTGAGGCATTTCAGTAACAAAAATTACAGAATAATTTTAGCACGTCCATGTCATCTCATTCATACGTATTTTTTTTACTTATTTTTTTAGAAATTTAGTATATAAGTTTTGTGATTTCTTTTATAACCAAAAACATTAAAAATCTGAGTAAACATTTTGCTAAATTTTTTAGAAGTTACACATTGAACATGATTGAACTGTATTCTTCATCTTATTGTTAGTAATAATTTTATAGGACAATGTGTAAGTAATTATATGAATGCAATAGAAAATAAGATTTTTAGCCTAGGAAAAATACACAAATTAAATTTTAAAAAATAGAAGATATATTAAAACCCTAAAATATTTTGAATTCGAAAGACAAGTATGAACTTATGTTGATTTTTTTTCTTTTTTTTTAAGAAAATATAATTCCTAGCCCTGGACACTAAAAAGGCTAGAAGCAATCACAATGCAGTAACAGTTTGTACCCCCTAGCAGCCAGTCTGTGGTCTCTAAATACTGGACTCTTAGGAGAGATGGCAGATAAGAGAACTGAGGCAAGAACTAAGACAAGCATGAAATATCTTGTAATACCTGGAAGCAAATGAAGCAATCATAGACTACTGGGGTCATATCAGAATGACATAGTCAATTCTGAAGGAGTTTCCAGTGGCTAAAGATGGGACAATTTGCATATCAAAAATGACTGCAGTAAATTTAAGTGCATCAAATACATGAAAACTGTCAATCAACTTTTACTGATGATTTTTTTTAACCCAATTGGTCACTCTAAAAGTTGCTAAGACAGTGACTTACTACTCTGAAAATTGATAGACTGAAACAAGCATTTCTTTTTCCTGTCTTATAACCATGACTCAGAGTAATTTAATAGTTGATGAAGTAACATTGTTCTTTATAGGGAGATCACACTTAAGTGTAAAATAAATTATTGAGTTAAAAAACTCAACATTTTGCAACCTCTTACGAAATAATGGATCTAGACCAACTGAGAGTGATTTTGCTCTCCAAGGGACAAACGTATGGAGACATTTTTGATTCTCACAACTTGGGGGTGGGAGGTACACACTGGCATCTAGTGTGAAGACAAGGGATGCTGTTAAACGTCCTGCAGTGCACAGGACTGTTCCCAGAGCAGTCTTAAGTGATCTTAAGTGAGAAACTGGTATTATGTGCCTCCTGAAGTATACAATAAGAAGCACATGGTATCTTCTATAAAATAATGCTATCCCAAATAGTTTAACCTGCACTTATTAAGCTTCTAGATTTAACTTCCAGTTTATAGGAAATATGAAAGATAGAGAGAGGACAAGTTAAATGACCCAATCAGATGCAATCAGCCCGATCCAGATGTGGGAAGGAACCCTTCTATACACTATGGAAAGCAGTATGGAAGCTCCTCAAAAAACTAAAAATAGAAGTACCATACGACCCAGTAACTCCACTTCTAGGAATTTACCCAAGGAAAAAAATCTCTGATTCAAAAAGATATATGCACCCCTATGTTTATCGCTTCACTATTTGCAATAGCCAAGATATGGAAGCAACCTAAGTACCCATCAATAGATGAATGGATGAAGAGGATGTGGTACATACGCACAAGGGAGTATTATTCAGCCATAAAGAAAATCCTGCCATTTGTGGGTATGGACCTATAGGGTATTATGCTCAGTGAAATAAGCCAGGTGAAGAAAGACAAATATCATATGATTTCACTTATTTGTGGAATATAAAAACAAAGCAAAATAAGCAAAACATCAGTAGACTCAGACACTGAGAAGTGGCTGATGGTTATCATGGGGGAAGCGCTGGAGTGGGTAGTGAAATAGTTGAAGGATAAAGAGACACCAAATTTCATTCATAGTATAAATTAGTCATGGGATGAAAGTACAGCATAGAGAATATAGTCAATTCTTTAACTATTTTGTAACTGTTCTGTAACATCTTCCTATGTTGACAGATAGTAACTAAAGTAGCTGGGATGAGCATTTAATAATGTATGTAACTAAAAATGATAATGTATGTAAGTGTCAAATCACTATGTTTAAACTAATATAATATTGTACATCAGCTATAAAAAAAATGTGGGAAGCAAATTCTGCAAGACAAATGATCCAGTTTCTTCAACACATAATGTCATGGAAAAAGAAAAAAAGCAGGTGCAGTGGGAAATGTCACGGATTTGAGGGACATTTAACCAAGTACAGTATGGATCTTGGCTTGAACAAATCAAATATATGGTTATTTTGAGATAATAAGGGAAAATTGAACATTAGGTGATACTAAGGAATTATTGTCATGTATATTGGTTTAATAGTATTGTAGGAGTTTTTTAAGGTTCTTATGTCAGAAATACATACATGAAATAATTAACATGAAATGTTTACAGATTATATGATCTCGGGTTTTTGTTTAAAGCTGTTGGATAAAGACATAAAGGAGTACTGGTCATTAACAAAACTGGTGATAAAGATGTAGAGATCATTTTATTATTCTTCTCCATAATAAAAACTTTAAACTATAATTAAAACTATGTTTTTATGCTTTATATTCTATTTTGGGGTCCTTTGTTAAGATAAACACAATGGGATAGCAAGTGCTGGTGAGGATGCCGAGAAAGGGGAACCCTCCTACACTGTTGGTGGGAATGTAAACTAGTTCAGCCATTGTGGAAAACAATATGGAGGTTCCTCAAAAAACTCAAAACTCAAAATAGAAATACCATTTGACCCGGGAATTCCACTCCTAGGAATTTACCCCAAGAATACAACTTCTCAGATTCGAAAAGACATATGCACACCTATATTTATTGCAGTACTATTTACAATAGCTAAGATATGGAAGCAACCTAAGTGTCCATCAGTAGGTGAATGGATAAAGAAGAGGTGGTACATATACACAATGGAATACTATTCAGTCATAAGAAAGAAACAAATCCTACCATTTGCAGCAACAGGGACGGAGCTAGAGAGTATTATGCTCAGTGAAATAAGTCAGGCAGAGAAAGACAAATACCAAATGATTTCCCTCATTTGTGAAGTATTAACAACGAAGCAGAACTGAAGGAACAAAATAGCAACAGACTCACAGACTCCAAGAAGGGACTAATGGTTACTAAAGGGGAGGGCAGGTGGGGACGGAGGGAGAAGGGGACTGTGGGGTATCATGATTGGTGCACATGGTGTGTGGAGGGTCATGGGGAAGACAGTGTAGCTCAGAGAAGATAAATAGGGACTCTGTGGCATCTTACTACACTGATGGACGGTGACTGCAGTGACTCGATAATAGTGAATGTAATAACCACATTGGGTTTTTTTTGTGAAAACTTCACAAGAGTGTATATCAATGATAGCTTAATAAAAAGAAAAAGATATAAACAATGACACATTGTGTAACTTGCAGATACCATTTACCTGGTACTTCTATTTTTTTGATGTTGTATCCTTCGTTGGGAACTCTGAAGTTCCTATGTGAAATTATGTTTTATGAAATGGCTCCCAGGATTCTCTTGTGGTATTGTTAAGACCATCTCTGTTCTTCATTGGTTTTATTCTCTTCATGCCATGTAGTTGTTATTTTACCGATTTTTTTTAATCCATTGAAAGTAGTGGGATTCTGAGGTAATTTGTTCACATGTTCAATGTATTAAATTTTACTAAAAGAAGAAATGATAACAACATCCATATGATTAATCTGTTCTCTCTTATTTTTAAATTTAGTTCTATTGTTTCCACCCTGCTAGCTCTTATGGATGGATTGGACAGCAGAGGAGAAATCGTGGTCATTGGTGCTACCAACAGACTGGATTCTATTGATCCTGCTTTACGAAGGCCTGGTCGCTTTGACAGAGAATTCCTTTTCAGCCTACCTGATAAAGATGTAAGAATTTAACAACACTCAGATTATCACAAAATACTTGCCTTTATCATGAATAAGTTTTGTTTCAGTGGAAATTTGAGGATTGATGTTTTGTATGTTCTGAAGCAGTCATATGATTAACATCCAAACATGTATGTATGTATGTATGCATTTTTAGGGAGGCATTATTTTATTTAAAAAAAAAAGAACTGACATAATTTTTTAGTCTTTTTCTTAAATAAAATAATGCCTCCCTAAAAATACTCTAAAAATTCTTTTAATTTGAGTACAGCCTTTCAATATTAATCTTACAACTTTGCTTCCAATAATGTGGCCTAATGAATAATCAGTCTTTAGCCAAATAGCTAGCCGTGGGTTTTTCATGGATACCACCATATACTCCTACCCAGTGGCTTTATGTTTTTTGAGAACCAAGCAAGAAAATATAGGTAGAGCTGTCAGTACTCTCAAAAACAGTTCTTAAATATGTACCAGAGTGAACAATAGTCAGTAGGTACTTCATTCTCTCATTCACATTTATGATGAATAGAATTTGAGCACTATAAATGAAAATCTGTTTAACAAATTCCTTAAACTCTTAAAATACATCTTTTCATTTTTACTGTTTCATATTTCTGCTTATAATTAGATATTGATCTCTTTAAAATTTTAGATAATCAAAAGTATTTTAAATGGCAAGTATTCTAATCTGGATAATACTTTTATTATAGATATAAAAAATGAAATTGTTTTTATTTGTAGGCTAGAAAAGAAATTCTAAAGATTCACACAAGGGATTGGAATCCTAAACCACTGGACATATTTCTAGAAGAACTAGCAGAAAACTCTGTTGGTAAACATTGCTTTAAGTGTTAAAAGAAATAATACATGCATTTCAAAGACGGAACAAGTTATAGTCTTGCACGGTTATGTTTAAAGAAATACAGGGTTATATTGGTTTCTCATCTCATATATGGCATGTTTTCTTTTCACGAAGTCTGGATATTAGAGATATTTGATAAATTAACTGTCGGAATTGATAGCAAAGTAAGGTAGTAAAAGTAATAAAGTTACCATTTGCTGACTGTTACATTATCCTACTCATCTGTTAAGCATTCTACATATATTTGGATAATTTTCACATCAACCCTGTGAAGTAGGTAGCATTTTCCCATTTTACAGGTCTAGAAATGGCTGAAAGAACATAAATAATTCTCCAGAGATTACACATCTAGTTAATAACAAACTGGAATTTGTTTTGTCTGATTTTAAAACTCTTTTGTCTGATTTTAAAACTCTTGCTCTTGATCCCTGTGCTATAGTTAATGCTTACATATTTCACTTACGAAAGTTGATTGATTTGTTGATAGTTACTACTATCATGTAAGTTCACTGGTTGAATGCGAGACTTTAGCTTAGCCTTATTACTCCTAAATGTTCTGCTACTATATTGTTAGACTGATTTTTAATATTCTTTTAACCATGGCCATGCTAATAGGTGGTGGTTTACTTTTTTTATTTTTTTGGTTGCCTTGGCTAGGATACTGTGGTGCAGATATTAAGTCAATATGCTCTGAGGCTGTTTTATGTGCTCTACGTCGACGCTACCCACAAATCTATACCACTAGTGAGAAACTACAGTTGGATCTCTCTTCAATTAATATCTCAGCTAAGGATTTTGAGATAGCTATGCAAAAGATGATACCAGCATCCCAAAGAGCTGTGACATCTCCTGGGCAGGCACTGTCCACTGTTGTGAAACCACTCCTGCAAAGCACTGTTCAGAAGATCTTAGAAGCCCTGCAGAGAGTATTTCCACATGCAGAAATTAGAACAAATAAAGCATTAGACTCAGGTATGAAGCTTGATTGACCAATTAAAGGTAGTTTTCATAATATGGAAAATTAAATACTTCATACATTTTAGAAGTGTTTCTTTATAAAAGAGTACCTTGAAAGGAATTTGGTCATGCTTTGCCTGGATATTTGAGTGGAAAAAAACTTCACAGATTGCCCTAAACTTAATCTATTTTAAGTTTGGAATGCATTTTTATACTAATTTACTTATATCTACACAAATATTTTTCATTCTTAAAAAATTTTCATTGAGGTACATTGATTTTCTAGTAACTGAAGTGTTACATAAAGATTTGCTTTGCCTGCAGAAAAGTTACTAATGTTTTTTGGTTTTTTTTTTTCTTGTAGATATTTCATGTCCCCTGCTAGAAAGTGACTTGGCATACAGTGATGATGATATTCCATCAGTATATGAAAATGGGCTTTCTCAGAAATCCTTTAATAAGGCAAAAGAAAATTTTAATTTCCTTCATTTGAATAGGTACATTTCCCTTACAAATGATTTTTTTTTTGTTGTGTGAATTCCCTAAAACTAAATGAGATGGTGGTTTAAAAGACAAAAGATGCCAACTAATATGCTTTTTTATTTTAAAGTTAAAATACCAAAAATTTTGTTTTATAATTGTCCACTGTAGTAGAAATCACACTATACAAAATATTCCTGAAAATCTGGAGGTTTACTGTTTCCAAAAACCATGTGAACCGTACTGTTAGGATTAACTGGCCATGTAGTCAAAACTTTGATTTATGAAAATTTATAATCATTAATTCGAGAGAAAAATTTAAAATTTAATTTTTTTTCTAAAATGTACCTTACTACTTGCGTCTTTCAGAAATGCTTGTTATCAACCTATGTCTTTTCGACCAAGAATACTGATAGTGGGAGAACCAGGATTTGGGCAAGGTTCTCATTTGGCACCAGCTGTCATCCATGCTTTGGAAAAATTTGCAGTGTATACATTAGACATTCCTGTTCTTTTTGGATTCAGTGCTACATCTCCTGAAGAAACATGTGCCCAGGTAATTCATTGTTTCCCAGACTAAACTAAGACCAAACAGTCTTGCAGAGGCAAAATCTAGACAAAATTGCCTAATTCTTTCTGTAATGTTTTGTTTTGTCTTTCTGATTTCTAAATTTATGAAATAGAACTGTGCATAATTGCTTTGTCATTAAAGTATGAGTTTGAAATCCCATTATTACTACTTAATTATCTGTGTGACCTTAGGATAAATATCTGCCTCATTTCACCATTTGCAATATATGCATCATTGCATAATAGTACATACCTCATGATTGTTGTGAGAATTAAATGAGTAAACTACTTAAAACTGTTACATAGTAAGTACAGTACTCAGATACACAGCTGCTTCTGGTTTTGCTGTTTTTTAAAACAAACATGGAATGTGAAAGTTTTATATTTATATTTTTATATTTAACCTTGGTTACATACCAGAAAGTCCTTCTAAATTTCTTGAGCTGTTTTCTAATTGCTTAAAGCAATTATACTTTCCCAAAAATGAGACTTAGAAAGCATTTAGAAACAACATTGTGGGGTTGGGGAAAGCATTTTAAAAATACAGGGGTTTTATAAGATAATTCCAAGCTAATAACGCTAGGTTACTAATGTGCTGACTTTCTAATTGAATGTAATGTTTTTTTTTCTCTCTATTAGATGATTCGTGAAGCTAAGAGAACAGCACCAAGCATACTGTATGTTCCCCATATCCACCTGTGGTGGGAAATAGTTGGACCAACACTCAAAGCAACATTTACCACATTGTTACAGAATATTCCTTCATTTGCTCCAGTTTTACTACTTGCAACTTCTGACAAACCCCATCCTGCTCTACCAGAAGAGGTAATTTGTGGGTGAAAGATAATTATACTTTTAAAAGAGAGTTATTCGTACCAAAGTAATACAAATTTATTGTAAAAATTGCAGATGCTACAGAAATGAATAAAATGATGAAGAAAGGATTCTTATCAAAGATACCATGTTAATGGGTATATGTGATTGTTGGACAATGTGGTATATATATATATGTGTTTAGATGTGCAATAAGGCTATAGTACAAATTTTTTTCTCATAAAAATGCGATTATATGATGCACACTGTTCACCAATTTGCTTTATGTATATTCTGTATTTTTCAATAATAAGTCTCGTTCTTTAGTATGACTTTTTCCTTTTTTTTATTTTTGGAGTATAGTTGATGTACAATATTATATTGGTTTCAAGTATATCCAACAGTGGTTTAACAGTTACACCCATTATTAAATCCTCTCATCCCCTATAGTGCAGCTACTATCTGTCAGCATAGAAGGATGTTACAGAATCATTGGCTATATTCTCCATGCTGTACTACTATCCCTGTGACTAACTTGTATTAAAATTGAGACTTTTGTGCCCTGTTATCCCCCTCACCCTCCTACCCACCAACCCCAACCCCTCCCCCACAGTAACCACCAGTCACTTCTCAGTGTCTATGAGTCTGCTGCTGTTTTGCTCACTGTGTTTTGCTTTGCTTTTATATTTCACAAATAAGTGAAATCACATAATATTTGTCTTTTCCTCATGGCTTATTTCACTGAGGATAATACCCTCTAGATACATCCAAGTTGTCCCTAATGGCAGGATTTCTTCTTTTATGGCTAAATAGTATTCCACTGCAAATGTACCACATCTTCTTTACCCATTCATCTATGGGTGGACACTTAGGTTGCTTCCATATCTTAGCTATAGCAAACAGTACGGTGATAAATATAGGGATGTATATATCTCTTTGTTTTTTTTTTACATGAAGAACATTATGTTTACTAGACCCCCCTACACCAAGTCTGCCCCACAAACCCCATTACAGTCACTGTCCATTGGCATAGTAAGATGCCATAGAATCAATACTTGTCTTCTCTGTGTTGCACATCCCTCCCTGTGCCCCCACCACCACACTATACATGCTAATCGTAAGGCCCCCTTTCTTTTTCTCCACCCTTATCCCTCCTTTGCCACCAATCCTCCCCAGTACCTTTCCCTTTGGTAACTGTGAGTACATTCTTGGATTCTGTGATTCTGCTGCTGTTTTGTTCCTTCAGTTTTTCTTTGTTCTTATACTCCACATATGAGTGAAATCATTTGGTATTTGTCTTTCTCCGCCTGGCTTATCTCACTGAGCATAATACCCTCTAGCTCCATCCATGTTGTTGCAAATGGTAGGATTTGTTTTCTTCTTATGGCTGAATAATATTCCATTGTGTATATGTACCATATCTTCTTTATCCATTCATCTACTGATGGATACTTAGGTTGCTTCCATTTTTTGGCTATTGTAAATAGTGCTGCGATAAACATAGGGGTGCATCTGTCTTTTCCAAATTGGGCTGCTGCATTCTTAGGATAAATTCCTAGAAGTGGAATTCCTGCGTCAACTGGTATTTGTATTTTGAGCTTTTTGAGGAACCTCCATACTGCTTTCCACAATGGTTGAACTAATTTGCATTCTCACCAGCAGTGTAGGAGTGTTCCCCGTTCTCCACAACCTCGTCGACATGTGTTGTTGTTTGTCTTTTGGATGGTGGCGATCCTTACTGGGGTTAGGTGATATCTCGTTGTGGTTTTAATTTGCTTTTCTCTGATAACTAGCGATGTGGAGCATCTTTTCATGTGTCTGTTGGCCATCTGAATTTCTTCTTTGGAGAACTGTCTGTTCAGTTCCTCTGCCCATCTTTTAATTGGATTATTTGCTTTTTGTTTATTGAGGTACATGAGCTCTTTATATATTTTGGATGTCAGCCCTTTATCAGATCTGTCATTTATGAATTATATTCTCCCATACTGTAGGATACCTTTTTGTTCCATTGATGGTGTCCTTTGCTGTACAGAAGCTTTTCTGTTTGATATAGTCCCACTTGTTCATTTTTGCTTTTGTTTCCCTTGCCTGGGGAGATATATTCATGAAGAATTCGCTCATGTTTATGTCCAAGAGATTTTTCCCTGTTTTTTTCTAGGAGTTTTATGGATTCATGACTTACATTCAGGTCTTTGATCCATTTCGAATTTACTTTTGTGTATGGGGTTAGACAATGGTCCAGTTTCATTCTCTTACATGTAGCTGTCCAGTTTTGCCAGCACCATCTGTTGAAAAGACTGTCATTTCCCCATTGTATGTCCATTGCTCCATTATCATATATTAATTAACCATATATGTTTGGGTTAATGTCTGGAGTCTCTATTCTGTTCCACTGGTCTGTGGCTCTGTTCTTGTGCCAGTACCAAATTGTCTTGATTACTGTGGGTTTGTAGTAGAGCTTGAAGTTAGGGAGTGAGATCCCCCCATTTTATTCTTCTTTCTCAGGATTGCTTTGGCTATTTGGGGTCTTCGGTGTTTCTGTATGAATTTTTGAACTATTTGCTCCAGTTCGTTGAAGAATGTTGCTGGTCATTTGATAGGGATTGCATCAAATCTGTATATTGCTTTGGACAGGATGGCCATTTTGACGATATTAATTCTTCCTAGCCAAGAGCATGGGATGAGTTTCCATTTGTTAGTGTCCTCTTTAATTTCTCTTAAGAGTGTCTTATTGTTTTCAGGATATAGGTCTTTCACTTCTTGGTTAGGTTTATTCCTGGGTATTTTATTCTTTTTGATGCAATTGTGAATGGATTGTTTTCCTGATTTCTCTTTCTATTGGTTCATTGTTAGTGTATAGGAAAGCCACAGATTTCTGTGTGTTAATTTTGTATCCTGTAACTTTGGTGTATTCCGATATCAGTTCTGGTAGTTTTGGAGTGGAGTGTTTAGGGTTTTTTATGTACAATATCATGTCATCTGCAAACGGTGAGAGTTTAACTTCTTCTTTACCAATCTGGATTCCTTGTATTTCTTTGTTTTGTCTAATGCCGTGGCTGGGACCTGCAGTACTATGTTGAATAACAGTGGGGAGAGTGGGCATCCCTGTCTTGTTCCCAATCTCAGAGGAAAAGATTTCAGCTTCTCACTGTTCAGTATGATGTTGGATGTGGGTCAGTCATATATGGCCTTTATTATGTTGAGGTACTTGCCCTCTGTACCCATTTTGTTGAGAGTTTTTATCATGAATGGATGTTGAATTTTGTTGAATGCTTTTTCAGAATCTATGGAGATGATCATGTGGTTTATGTCCTCTCTGTTGATGTGGTGGATGATGTTGATGGATTTTCGAATGTTGTACCATCCTTGCATCCCTAGGATGAATCCCACTTGATCATGATGGATGATGTATTTGATGTGTTTTTGAATTCGGTTTGCTAATATTTTGTTGAGTATTTTTGCATCTATGTTCATCACGGATATTGGTCTGTAATTTCTTTTTTGGTGGGGTCTTTGCCTGGTTTTTTGGTATTAGGGTGATGTTGGCTTCATAGAATGAGTTTGGAGTATTCCCTCCTCTTCTATTTTTTGAAAAACCTTAAAGAGAATGGGTATTGTACCTTCTCTGTATGTCTGATATAATTCTGAGGTAAATCCATCTGGCCTGGGGGTTTTTGTTCTTGGGTAGTTTTTTGATTACCACTTTGATTTCTTTGCTGATAATTGGTTGTTTAGATTTTGTGTTTCTTCTTTGGTCAATCTTGGAAGGTTGTATTTTTCTAGGAAGTTGTCCATTTCTCCTAGGTTTTCCAGCTTGTTAGCATATAGATTTTCATAGTAGTCTAATAATTCTTTGTATTTCAGTGGGGTCCGTTGTGATGTTTCCTTTCTTGTTTTTGATTCTGTTGATGTGTGTTGGTTCTCCTTTTCTCTTAATAAGTCTGGCTAGAGGCTTATCTATTTTGTTTATTTTCTTGAAGAACCAGGTCTTGGTTTCATTGATTTTTTTCTGTTGTTTTCTTCTTCTCAATTTTATTTATTTCTTCTGTCATCTTTATTATGTCCTTCCTGCTGACTTTAGGCCTCATTTGTTCATCTTTTTCCAATTTCAATAATTGTGACATTTGACTATTCATTTGGGTTTGTTCTTCCTTCTTAATGCCTGGATTGCTATATACTTTCCTCTTAAGACTGCTTTTGCTGCACCCACAGAAGTTGGGGCTTTGTGTTGTTGTCATTTGTTTCCATATATTGCTTGATCTCTATTTTAATTCGTTCATTGATCCATTGATAATTTAGGAGCATGTTGTTAAGCCTGCATGTGTTTGTGGGCCTTTTTGCTTTTTTTGTACAATTTATTTCTAATTTTATTCCTTTTTGGTCTGAAAAGTTAGTTGGTAGAATTTCAATCTTTTGGAATTTACTGAGGCTCTTTTTGTGGCCTAGTATATGGTCTATTCTGAAGAATGTTCCATGTGCACTTGAGAAGAATGTGTATCCTGTTGCTTTTGGGTGTCGAGTTCTATAGATGTCTATTAGGTTCATCTGTTCTAGTGTGTTGTTCAGTGCGTCTGTGTCCTTACTTATTTTCTGTCTGGTGGATCTGTCCTTTGGAGTGAATGGTGTGTTGAAGTCTCCTAAAGTGAATGCATTGCATTCTATTTCCTCCTTTAATTCTGTTAGTATTTGTTTCACATATGCTGGTGCTCCTGTGTTGGGTGCATGTATATTTATAATGGTTATATCCTCTTGTTGGACTGAGCCCTTTATCATTATGTAATGTTCTTCTTTATCTCGTTAGTTTCTTTGTTTTGAAGTCTATTTTGTCTGATACTAGTACTGCAACACCTGCTTTTTTCTCCCTATTGTTTGCATGAAATATCTTTTTCCATCCCTTGACTTTTAGTCTGTGCATGTCTTTGGGTTTGAGGTGAGTCTCTTGTAAGCAGCAATTATATGGGTCTTGTTTTTTTATCCATTCTATTACTCTGTGTCTCTTGATTGGTGCATTCAGTCCATTTACATTTAGGGTGATTATCGATACGTATGTACTTATCGCCATTGTAGGCTTTAGATTCGTGGTTACCAAAGGTTCAAGGTTAATTTCTTTACTATCTAAGAGTCTAACTTAACTCACTTAGTATGCTGTTACAAACACAATGTAAAGGTTCTTTTCTATTTCTACTCCTTTTTCTTCCTCCTTCATTCTTTATATATTAGGTATAAAATTCTGTACTTTTTGTCTATCCCTTGTTTGGCTTTGGGGATAGTTAATTTAATTTTGCATTTGATTCATAATTAGCTGCTCTACTTTCTTTACTGTGGTTTTATTACCTCTGGTGACAGCTATCCAACCCTAGGAACACTTCCATCTAAAGCAGTCTCTCCAAAATAGACTACAGAGATGGTTTGTGGGAGGTAAATTCTCTCAGCTTTTGCTTATCTGGAAATTGTTTAATCCTGCCTTCAAATTTAAATGATAATCTTGCCAGATAAAGTAATCTTGGTTCCAGGCCCTTCTGCTTCATGGCATTAAATACATCATGCCACTCCCCGGCCTGTGAGGTTTCTGCTGAGAAGTCTGATGTTAGCCTGATGGGCTTTCCTTTGTATGTGATCTTATTTCTGTCTCTGGCTGCTTTTAACAGTCTGTCCTTATCCTTGATCTTTCCCATTGTAATTACTATGTGTCTTGGTGTTGTCTTCCTTGGGTCCCTTGTGTTTGAAGATCTGTGGATCTCCATGGCCTGAGAGGCTATCTCCTTCCCCAGATTGGGGAAGTTTTCTGCAACTACCTCCTCAAAGACACTTTCTATACCATTCTCTCTTTCTCTCTTCTTCTGGTATCCCTATAATGCAAATATTGTTCCATTTGGATTGGTCACAGAGTTTTCTCTATATTTTTTCATTCTTAGAGATCCTTTTTTCTCTCTGTGCCTCAGCTTCTTTGTATTCCTCTTCTCTAGTTTCTATTTCATTTATTGTCTCCTCCAGCGTATCCATCCTGCTTTTAATACCCCCCATTGTGCTCTTCAACGATTGGATCTCTGACCTGAATTTTTCCTGAGTTCTTGGGTTTCTTTCTGTACCATCATTAGCATGTTGATGATTTTCCTAAGCATACAATTGTTAACTAAGTAAAGTATCCCAGTGCCACTCTGCACAGTAGGGTGAAATGGTCATGGGGCCAAGAATTGCTTATTTTAAAAAATGAGTATCTATTTGTATTTTTGTGAGTCCATTTTGAGTCTTATATAATATTTAATGATTCAGCAATATTGTCTATGTACATAAGACTATAATGTATGAAAAATACTGTGTGTACCATTATTAGCTTCATTGAAGTTTGTCCATCTCAAAACTGCACTCAGTACCAGTATGCATGAGCACTAGCAGACTCTTAATACAGCAACAAGGCAAAACAAGAAAGAATGTCATCAGTAGGTTAGAAACTTCATGAATCCGTGAAAGATAAAGCAGTGGGATTAGATTGATGAAGGTAACTATAGTTGAAGCATGTGCATGAAAGGACTGCTTTGAAAGATGGGAGTGGTTTCTTGCTCTGGGTCAGTGTTAGGAAGGAACTGAAAGAGCCCTTGGACAACTTTGGGGTAATTGGCTTTCTTCACTTCTGGCCATGCCAAACAGCAGTCAACAGAGTTGTTTGTCCTCAGCTAGAACTGGCTGTGGGCCAAGGACTAGTGTGGCAGAGCAGTGACTTATGCATGGCTGCTGATACCAGGAGGAATGGAGACCCTGTGCTCAGAGGACAAGTTATAGGTACATTGTGTTTCTAATATAGGCCAGCTTCCATAATTACTGGCAATAGAAGCTAGATTAAACAGAAAAGCATCTATAGGCAGATTTCAAAGGCGTAAACATTTGAGAAAGAACAGCTCCAGAGGTAATCTTATCCATTCATCAACCAACAGACTGTTGTGGAAAAGTCTATTGGAGACATGAATGAAATAACTTCTCCCAAATTAAAAAACTCTGTAGGGTTGCAAAGGAGCAGACACAAAATAGGAAGATGGAATATCATGAGACCAGTAATTCTTACAATATATAATATAAAGGAACAAATGTATATACCACATTTTGTTTGTTTACTCATTTGGTGATGAACATGGGATTTTCTCTACCTCTTGCCCGCTGTGACTAATCATGTATGATTGTTGGTGTACAACTATCAATTTGAGTGTATTTCAGTTCTTTTGGATCTGTATTCTGGATTGTATGGTAATTGTGTTTTAACATGTTGAGGAGCCACCATAATGGTATCCACCATGGCCATACCGTTTTAACAGCACAGAGGTTCTGATTTCTCCAAATCCTCACCAACACTTGTTATTTCCAGCCTTTATTCTTATTGAACCATTGATTTTCATATCTCACTTTCACTTGTAAAAGTGAATTAATTGATATCAATACAATCCATTAAGTAAAATATAACTGTCATTTACCATATGATACAGCTAAAGAAGTCTACATATGTAATAAATTTGTTTAAAAAATGATTTATTGTTCAAGTAATTGTACATTAACGATATCAAAATAAATAAATATATTTTCATATTAAATAAATTTTAAAAAGTTAATAGCTTATTTTCTCTCAGAAATATTACTTGACAGACCCATGGCTGAACATTCAAGGTAAAAAATAGTTGTATGGGGGAGAAAAAACAGCAACCATTATTTAATATAGTAAATTACACTGTCTGAGACACCAAAAAAAATAAATCATTTCTTTATTATACAATTTACATTGTTACTGAAAATATGTATATAACCTACTGTTGCACTGAATGATTGCTATATACATAGTATGTGTGTGTATACATATATAATACATTTTTCTTTTTTAAGGTGCAAGAATTATTTATTCATGATTATGGAGAAATTTTTAATGTCCAGTTACCTGGTAAAGAAGAAAGGACAAAATTTTTTGAAGATTTAATTCTAAAGCAAGCTGCTAAGCCTCCTATATCAAAAAAGAAAGCAGGTTAGTTCCTCTATCTACGTTAATATATAATAATTTTGAAACAATGGAAATAAAATAACAGTTAAATGGCATTAACATCTTGTAATAACATAGCTCAAAATCTCAGTCATGAGGTTCATACCTCTACTGTTTAAAAATCTTCTCATTTTGCTTGCTATTAAATAAAGTTCTTTAAGTATACAAGGCCTTTCATAGTACAGCCCCAATCCTTGTGGAATTTGGGCTAGAATTCATGGTATAGCTCTAGTCTGTCTTTACAAGCCCATTTTTGGCACTTTTGTTCTCCCTCCTTCCCCCACCTCTTTTCTTACAAAGCACCCTACCTTTAAACCATATGCAACATATTCCTTCCTCTTCATTATTTTGTTCGTGCTTTGCTCTGTTAGTAATGTTTCTATCCCCACCCACTATCTCTGCTAAGGAACTACTTATCCCTCTAGTATAACTCATTTTTTTTCTTCCTTAACATATTTAGGCAAAATTAATTTTCTACCTTTATGACCCACTGTACTTTTTTCATACTGTTAACATGACATTATGGTGATACTACAATTATATCTCTTACTCCCTTAATGATTTCCAGCTAATGGGACAGCACTCTTATATTCCTTTTTTTATCCTGAGTACTCAGTGTATATCTGTTTAAACAAAATTTAACCTTTGTTATATTGGAAACATGCCCCAATCTTTCATTAGTTCGAAAATTAACTAGTAAGATATTTTCAATAGTTAGAATATTTTTGCCTGGAAAAAATGCATTTTCACAAGTTTTAGTAATGATTTAAGCCTCTTAATGATCTTAAAATAGACCAGAAATAATGACTTAGGAGTTAGCATTCTAGATTACAAGTTACCAATTATTGCTGAAGGGGTAGAGATTATGGTAGCACTTTAGTATCCAGACTGTCTGATTCCTGGCAGATCTAAGGAGGATAACTCCTGAAAGCCTGGCTACTATGTGCACTGAATCAGTTGTTACCCTTGATATAATGGGAGAATATTAACCAAACTCTTCTGTTCATGTGAAGTTTTGCAGGCCTTGGAGGTACTCCCTGTAGCACCACCACCTGAGCCAAGACAGTTGACAGCAGAAGAATTGAAACGACTGGAAGAGCAAGAAGAAGATACATTTAGAGAACTGAGGATTTTCTTAAGAAGTGTTACACATAGGCTTGCTATTGACAAGCGATTCAGAGTATTTACTAAACCTGTTGACCTTGATGAGGTATTAATCTTTGGATCAAGTGTGTTACAAACTATAATGCTTCAAAATTAGTATTTGAATAGTTCATGTGGTTCCCTCTGTACACTCTGAACTTTTTTCTCTACATGGGAATATACCAAGTAGTGTCCCAAGCACATAGAGACTTCAGGATTGATGTAACACATAATCTCTGAAGGGAACAAACGACTAGTTTTCTCTGTCTTAATATTTATAATCCAAACATTCTAGAAACAATTTGAGAATGCCTTAATGCTACATGATATATTGTGAACCTACATGGTTAGAATGAATTGGAGAACAAAGTCTTAGATTGACACTGAAGGATGGATAGCATTTGGATGAGGAAAGAGGTATATAGTATGTTACCAGAGATACAGGTGCCCAAGAATAAGAAAATACAAAACAAACCTAGCCGTAAATAGAGTCAAAGATTTCTTACTAATATAATACTATCTCTTGTATTTCTTCTCTTCTCCCCTATATTGCCTGGCAGAGAAACTTGACTCAAATATTTTTTATGTTCAGTTAATTTAGTAATTTGGTCATTTGCTTGAATTTTAGGTTCCTGATTATGTCACTGTAATAAAGAAACCAATGGACCTTTCATCTATAATAAGTAAAATTGATCTCCACAAGTATCTGACTGTAAAAGACTATTTGAGTGATATTGATCTAATCTGCAGTAATGCTTTAGAGTACAATCCAGATAGAGATCCTGGAGGTGAGCATTAGTGTCCTTTTTTTTAAGGGAGTGGTGGGCTCCTAACACTTAATGAGGGTTGATTTTATGCCAGTTGCTGTATATTACGTTTTACATTCACAGTTCCATTTAATCCTCACAGCATTACCCTTATTTTGCAGTTGAGAAAAATGAAGTTGAGAGGTTAAAAATAAGATCATACTGCTAGAAAGTGGCAGAGGAAGAATTTGGGTGCAGGTTTCTTTCACTTCAAAATCCCTGTGTTTATTAACAATTACATGATATATCTAATGAGATACAAAATTGCATAACAACTTGCCTTATTTTGAAACAACTTTGTTATTGCTCTTTCCTGAAAGTAGAAAAATTATACTCTATAGTAAAATAGGTTTGAAAAGATAATCTTAGTTAAGACCATTACAGTCTTTATTATAAACGTATACATTGTAATGCTTCCTAAAATATTTTAAAAACCAAGCCCTGTAGATTTATCGTGGTGATCATTTTGTAATGTATATAAATGTTAAATAATATGTTGTACACCTGGGACTAATATGATGTAAGTCAACTACACTTCAATAAATTAATAAAAATTCAAAAAACAAAAATATAAAACTAAGCCTGTTAGGTTTGGAGCTTTCTTTCCAGACCTTTTCTCTGCAGATACCCATTCCACCCTCACCTACCCAGTCTATAAATAAATAAAATTTATAAAGGAAGGTATTTCTAAATTATATAATCATATATAAAATGATATCTTCAGATACCTACATATTTAGTTTAAACTTACAATCTCCCAAGAAAGAAAGCTTTTTTCCCTAGCTTCCTATTCCTGTTTTATGGATGCAGCATCCTTAACTGTCAATGGATAATTTTTTTGAATTAGTAATTCTGTTTCCTGCATTAATTCTTCCCTTCAGTAAATTGGCTTTCTGTTTTTAAATTGTAGTACCTATAAATTAGATTGATTAGCATAGAGACCTATTGAGAGTTTCCTTAACAGTTGAAAAGCTCAGTTTTTCCCTTTCCACTTCTGTACCCCCCACCTTCCCTAGGCTTTTATTTATAGTTCATAGTTCTGGATTTGAGCAGTGGGAAACAGTCTTCAAAGCTGAGAACACCTCTTAATTGTAGAAAGAAGGAAGCATTTACTCTGGAGGCTGATAGATTTTTTTCTATTTCATTGCAGTCATGCTGCTGTTGCCTTTTCTGTCCAATCTAAAATTACTTTGGACCAGTGGTATTCAAACTAGAAGTCATCAGCATCTTCTAAAGGACTTGTTAAGATGCAGCTTATTGGACCCTATCTCCATGGTTGCTGGTTATATAGATGTAGGGTAGGACTTCAGAATTTGCATTTCCAACAAGTTCCCGGATAATACTGATGCTCCCACACTTCAGGAACCAGTGCTTAGATTTTGCCCTGCTTTTTCTTCAGGTCCAAATACCATGTTAGAAGCCCCCTTTGGATACTATAGCTATTGCAGCCCTCTGCCCTTTGAGGATGAATGTAAGCTAATCTTACATTCACTTATTACCTGCTTTCTATTTCAAAGTATATTCCAGTTCATTGGACTCTGAATTTAGTGTTTTTTCTAGTGTTTCTTGTGTAGGGTTGCTGTTTCATTGTCTTTGTTTAGTTTCTCTGTCAATGCAGTAACATCCTGTATATCTCTTCCAAAATTATTTTACATCCTTGGTTCACTAATGACACTGATAGCCTTCTTTGCTGTTTTTGTGGTTATTACGTTGTTGTTTAGTCTTGCTATTGATTGAGTCTTTTTTTTTTTTCCAATATTTCAAAGGTATCTGGGTAGGATAGCACCAGAAAATTATTTGGGTTTAGTCTGCCATATTGAATCAGATGTCTAGAACATTGGCTTGACAGCAAAAACAGAGTAACACAATTCCAGTAACTTTTACTATTCATGGTTAAAGTAAAAAAGGAATTGCAATGGCTGGCAATCTTAACCCAACATGTTGAATTTATTTTTGGTAAATTATTTTTTTTTAATGTTTTAATTATATTCTTTCTCAGATCGTCTGATTAGGCATAGAGCCTGTGCTTTAAGAGATACTGCCTATGCAATAATTAAAGAAGAACTTGATGAAGACTTTGAACAGCTTTGTGAACAAATTCAGGAATCCAGGAAGAAGAGAGGTAGGAAAATGATGAGGCATCAGTAAAGGGGTTTCTAATGTGGTATACTGAGCATTTTTAATTAATCCTTCATATAATTTTGAAATTTTGAAATTTGATATCCCACACGTCTATTTATAAGGTTGTAGTTCCTCCAAATATGCCCCATCTTACTACCATGTGATGTCAAAGCAAAATTCCACTCCTGCTGGTGATAAAAGATCAGATCCAGAGCAGAATGAAAAATTAAAGACTCCAAGTACTCCTGTGGCTTGTAGCACTCCTGGTAAGAATGTTTGGGTCATTTTTACTTAAGAAATTATAACCTTTATTCTCTTCTAAATGCCATTTACTCTCTCAGTATCCTTAATTTATATTTATGTAGTGAATTACTTTGATTTTGTTACTATTAAGGCAACACCATTCTTGAAATAAATGCAGGTTTGTACCACTCAATCCCAGTTCACCTTTATCTAATTCTGGATTGACCTGATTTGAAGCTGATTTTCATTTTCTATAAATCCTAGTCTATTTCCTACTAGTTCTTCCCTATTCTTAGGGTGTAACTCTAAGGGGTACCAACCCATAACGTGGGTTTTCCTGAGACTTCCTCTGTTGGGAATCCCTTAATTTCAATTTTTGCTCTTAAATCCCCATGAATGTCACATTCTTCCCAGCTTCTTAGCCTCTCAACTGTTCATTTGTTTTTTCAGATTTTGGTCATAATTCCTCAGTGCCTTGTTAGATCTCCAACATTTTAAACAAAAATTTTAAAAAGTGTGTGTGTGTGTGCAGCTGGGTGGAACCTTCCCCTATTGTAGTGCTTGCTTGTCCATCTTAGGGTAACTGATCTAAGATAGAGTAAGCCCTTTTGTCAGAATGGGGGGAGGCAGCTGGGAAAGGGAGGATAAGAAAGGCAAACCAGCAGGAGACTTCCACTACAAACTACCAGAATGTTCCAGTTCAAAGCAACCTTAAGTATATATGTGGAAATTGAGAATGGAAAATGACTCCCTTAAAACAATCCATTATAGCTGTATACCCAACAGGATTTCATGCATTATGGTCACCAAAAGATTTACACAAGAATGTTCTTAGAGCCCATAATCATGATAGCATATCACTGGGAGCAACCTAGATGTCCCTCAACATCAGAATGGGAAAATGAAGATTATTACACAATAGTGAGAATGATTAAACTTCAAGTACATACAACAGTGTGGATGACTTTCCCAAATATAGTGCTGTGGTGTGGTTAATACTGCATCTAGTCTAGACAGAATTTGTAGTCTGTATATACCTGAGTTTCTTCATCTATAACAATGATGTTGATAATGGGAACAAACCTGATCAGGTTAAAGTGAAATTTCAATGAGCTAGTTCACATAAAGAATTTAGAAGAGTTCCTATTTATATAGTAAGTTCCTATAGTAATTGAAGGCCATGTTTAGTCTTGCCCTTCCTCCATTTCATTCTTATGCTGCTGTCAAAGTGGTCTTTGTAATATGTGCATTAGACAGTCTATGTCATTGTCCTTAATATTACTCAAGGTTTTTAAAAAATGCTCAAGATAAAATTCAAGCTCCTTTGAATGACAGGTTGTCTACTTCCTACCTTCTCACAGTACTCTCTACTTGTGTTTGCATATTCCAACAATACAAAACTATGATGGTTTCTCAAACTCTATCCTCATATCTCACAAAGTATTTTTATCCCCACTTACTTAGACTTTAGAAAACTGTTGAATGTTCTTTTATCCTTTCTCTCTAATTTCTTTAAAGCTCAGTTAAAGAGAAAAATCCGCAAAAAGTCAAAGTGGTACGTAGGTACCTTAACGAAACGAAGGAGGATTTCACAGGCAAAAGATGATAGCCAAAATGTAGCTTATGACAAACTTGAGAGTGATACAGAGGAAAACCAAGACACAAGTGTAGACCACAATGAGACCAGAAATACAGGAGAGTCTTCAGTGGAAGAAAATGAGAAGCAGCAAAATACCTCTGAAAGCAAAACAGAATTGGGAAATAATAATTCAAGTGTGTGTAGTATTGAGAATAAACTTGAAGAATCCAGAAAGACTACAGCATGTACAGAATTGAGGAAAGATAAGATTGTTTGCAATGGAGATGCTTCTAGCTCCCAGATAATAGATACTTCTGATGAAAATGAAGCAAAAGGTAAGTCTTTCTCAATTAAGCAATTTAAAAGAGGTTTCAAAGTTCTTAAGTAACTATTTACCATCTCAGTTTCTTTTTCCTTGTCTTTCAGAGTGCAGATGTTAGTTATGAAAAATAGCAGTATCTTTACTTAATAACTACTAAGCTAGTAAATCACCATTGTTAAAAGCACACAGTAGCATCAAATACACCTGGATTTGAGCCCCTAGTCTACTACTTAGTACCTTGTAACTTTGGACAAGGTTTTTGACTTATCCAGCCTGTTTTCTCATTGCAAACTTGGGGCTGGGAAATGAGACATTCTGAGTATTGAATAAAATAATCCATCTAAAGCATGTAGCAGGCTGCTTGACTATACAGTTTTTAAAAGTTGGCAGGGTGCCCTCTCCTCATTCCTTAACCCAATTGTAGGTTAAGTCAGATTATTTATATTTTGTCTAATGATCCTGCTCCCTAAGTTTTAAATACAGAATTGTCTTCTCTGTGTATCTTCTTGGACCTTTAGCAGTAGATTTGTTTGGCTTTTGGAAAAGCAAAGAGAGGGGTAATAAAATTTCATTTTGGTTGAAAATAAGTACTGACTAAGGTAATGACTGGTTTTCTTCAAAAAGATTATAAATGGATTATAAGCTATAGACAAATCTTTTTCAAGGACTACCTTGAAATGAGTTCTAGTGTGACTGAGTAATCATAGCACAATAGACTAATATATAGCCTTTCCATTGTGACTATTTTAAATGGTAACCATCTGGCTGTTTAGTGTATTTTGTTCGGGTTCAGAGTTACTGTTTTTCCTTTTTTAATCTTTTTTAAAAGGACGATAGTGGGACAGGTACTTGTTTACTAATCAGGAGATTTGGCTTCTTGTCCTCGTTCTTATAACCATTAAGTACACTGACTGTAGAGAAGTCTCTTTATCCCTCTCAGCCTCATTTTTATCATCTGTTTGTGAGTAAATTGTTCTAGATCAGCGACCGGCAAAATTTTTATGTAAAGGGCCTGATGGTAAATATTTAGCCATATAGTTTCTGTCACTACTTAACTCTTCTCGAAAACCACATTGATACATGTATGTAACATGGCTGTGGTTGTGTTCTAATAAAACTTTATAGCAGTAGGCCAGATGTGGCCTATGGGTAGTAATTTGCAACTCCTAGATTACTGAAGTCCCTTCAAGCTCTTAAATTCTCTGATTCTTAATGCCTATGTAGAAGACATTCTGATCTGCTGAGGATCCCCTGAAATACTCAGTTTGAGAAATATATTTCCAGTGTCCTTAATTTTTGAGTGTGTAAGTCACAGCATCTTAGTCTCAAAGCAGCCTATAAACCAGAATTAGTGTTTGGTCTTAGTGAAGATATCCTGTTATTTAATCTGTTTATTTTGGGCATTATAATATCTGTGAACCAAATAATAGTTACTGAATTTTCATTCTAGAAATGTGTGTTCTGCGACTGACCCGAGCACGACGTTCCCAAGTAGAGCAGCAGCAGCTCATCAGTGTTGAAAAGGCTTTGGCAATTCTTTCTCAGCCTGTACCCTCACTTACTGTGGACCATGAGCGGTTAGATGTGTGTACACTGAAGTCTTAATTCTTTCCCTGTGCAGATTAGTAACAACCCACCAAAAGAGGGACCTCTGTCTCTCTTATAATGCACTGTGCCAGTTTGACATACAGTAAATAATGATCTTTATGAAGAAATAAAGTTGGTATATAGTAACATTCATAAGACAAGTGATTGGAGATGGCTAGTGTGTCGATAGTTTTTAACATACCTGCCTACATTGCTGATCCTATACATTGTTTTTATGATCATTACTGTGGGCATTTTAGTTGGTTTTTACTTAACCACAATGGCATGTTTTTGTTAACCAATGGTAATGGAATATCCTGGCAGCATCAGACTTGAAGAATCAAGGAAATCCAGTGAGTCCATTTCAGTCATGAGAAAGAACACTGAGCAGATGGAAAATCCCTTTTATAAGAAAAAGAACAGTGAAGTGGTGAGGTAGTTCACCATTTATGTACTATCACTTTTTGTTTCACTTGAAGAATTTATTACAATGTACTTATAGTGCCATAAAATGCTCTGAAAAAATACTGCCTTTTTCCTGTTAATTAAAGGAATTAATTAAAGGGATTATTTTAAACTCATATATAGAGATTTATGGCTAGAATTAAAACTGGCAACTTCCTTAGCTATAGTTTTTAGGATAGGAGTTTAGGGCACATCCCAGGATCATAGAATAAGGGTAAGGTTAACTATGGCTAAATGTCAGAGCCACTATTAGGCTGTCATGTCTCATCAAGTGACTGGGTCTGCCCTCCTTCTGGTTTATATGCTAAAAATTTCCAAAATCTTCAAAATTAAAATATCTCAGGGAATTTATCTCTCATGTTTCCTTTTAGAATCTTTTGAGGACTGTTGTTAAAAAAAGTCAAGAATACAATATTTTTCATTTGGAGAATTTGTATGCAATAATCAGCCAGTGTATTTATAAGCATCGCAAGGACTATGACAAAACAACACTTATTCAGGTAAACATTTATATGAGGCATTAACTGATAATAAAAATTTTTGAGAGCATTTTTTAATTGTGGATCATTGATTATTTCTGGAAATAACTGAGTTCTGTAATTTTTTTAATCCAACATTTCACTTTTTGTGTTTCTTTAATAAACTGAAACTATAGAATCACTAAACTATGAAAAATCTTTCAGTTTGTATTAGTGAACATATGTAGCTCTTTTTTTAATTGATTTATCACTGATACACAATTTTATGTTGGTTTCAAATACACAACACAGTGGTTTAACAGTTACCCATATTATGAAATCCTCACCCCGTCTAGTGCAATCACTGTCAACATAGTAAGTGGTTACAGAACCATTAACTGTATTCTCTGTGCTGTTCTACCATCCATCTGACCAACTTATATTGTGATTGTGAATTACTGTGCCCCTTTATCCCCCCTTCCCCCTCCCCACCTACTTCTTCCCCTTGGTAACCACTAGTCCCTTCTCTGTGTATGAGTCTACTGCTATTTTGTTCCTTCTGTTGTGTTTTGTTTTATACTCCACAAATAAATGAGGTCATTTGGTATTTGTCTTTCTCTGCCTGACTTATTTCACTGAGCACAATACCCTCTAGCTCCATCCATGTTGCAGCAAATGTCAGGATTTCTTTTTATGGCTGAATAAATTCCAATGTGTATATGTACCACATCTTATCCATTCATCTGTTGATGGACATTTAGGTTGCTTCCATATCTTGGCTATTTCAAATAGTGCAGCGATAAACATAGGGGTGCATATGTCTTTTTGAATCAGGAATGTTGTTTTCTTTGGGTAAATTGCTAGTAGTAGAATTCCTGGGTCAAATGGTATTTCTATTTTTAGTTTTTTGAGGAACCTCCATATCCACAGTGGTTGTACCAATTTACATTCCTACCAACAGTGTAGGAGGGTTCCCATTTCTCTGCATACTTGCCAATAAATTTGTTATTTCTTGTCTTTTGGGTAGTGACCATCCTAATTGATATGAGGTAATATCTCATTGTGGTTTTAATTTGCATTTCTTTAATAATTAGTGATGTGTGGAGCATCTTTTCATGTGCCTGTTGACCATCAGAATTTCTTTCTTGGAGTAGTATCTATTAGGTTGTCTGCCCATTTTTAATCAGGTTGTTTGTTTTTTGGGTGTTGAGGCATGTGAGCTCTTTATATACTTTGGATGTTAAACCCTTATCAGATACGTTGTTTACAAATATATTCTCCCATACTGTAGGATGCCTTTTTGTTCTGCTGATGGTGTCCTTTGCTGTACAAAGCTTTTTAGTTTGATGTAGTCCCACTTGTTCATTTTTATCTTGTTTCCCTTGCCTGAAAAGATGGATGTGTTCAGGAAAAAGTTGCTCATTTTTATATTCAAAGATTTTTGCCTGTTTTCTTCTATGAGTTTTATGGTTTCATGACTTACATTCAGGTCTTTGATCCATTTCAAGTTTACTTATGTGTATGGAGTTAGACAGTTATCTAGTTTCATTCTCTTGCATGTAGCTGTCCACTTTTGCCAACACCAGTTGTTGAAGAGGCTGTCATTTCCCCATTGTGTATTTATGGCTCTTTTATCTATTAATTGACCATATAAGCATGGGTTTATATCTGGGCCCTGTATTCGGTTCCATTGATCTATCTGTGGGTCTGTTCTTGTGCCAGTAACAAATTGTTTTGATATTTAGCTCCTTTTTAAGATAGACTTAAAGACAGACCTGTTTGGTCGTCTCTTAATTTTGCTTTGTAAGTGGGCATTAGGTACTAATTTTTGAAAATAAACATTGGATGCGTAAAACTCATAGCAGAAAACAGGCAAAAATCTCTTAAATATAAACATGAGCAACTTTTTCCTGAAAACATCTCCTCAGACAAGGGAAACAAAAGCAAAAATGAACAAATGGAACTACATCAAACTAAAAAGCTTCTGTACAGGAAAGGACACAATCAGCAGAACAAAAAGACATCCTACAGTATGGGAGAATATATTCATAAATGACTATCTGACAAGGGGTTAACATCCAAAATATATTAAGAGCTCACACGCCTCAACACCCAAAAAGCAAATAACCTGATTAAAAAATAGGCAGAGAATCTGGACACTTCTCCAAAAAAGAAATTCAGATGGCCAACAGGCACAGGAAAAGATGTTCCACATCGCTAATTATCACAGAAATGCAAATTAAAACGAGTTACCACACCAATTAAAAGCCAACATCCAAAAGACAAGGAACAACAAATGCTGGTGAGAATGTGGAGAAAGGGGAACCCTCCTACACTGCTGGTGGGAATTTAAAGTAGTTCAGCCATTGTGGAAAGCAGTATGGAGGTTCCTCAAAAAACTAAAAATAGAAATACCATTTGACCAAGGAATTTTTCTCTTAGGAATTTACCTTAAGAAAACAAGGTCCTTCATTGAAAAAGACATATGCATCCCTATGTTTATTTTACTTATTTTTTTATTCATTTTATTATCATTAATCTACAATTACATGAAGAACATTATGGTTACTAGACTCCTCCTTCACCAAGTCCCTCCCAACAAACCCCATTACAGTCACTGACCATCAGCGTAGTAAGATGCTGTAAAATCACTATTTGTCTTCTCTCTGTTGCACATCCCTCCCTATGCTCACCCCCACCCCCCACATTATACATGCTAATCGTAAGGCCCCCTTTCTTTTTCCCTGCCTTAACCGTCCATTCCCACCCCTCCTGCCAAGTCCCTTTCCCTTTGGTAACCATTAGTCCATTCGTGGGATGGGTGATTCTGCTGCTGTTTTGTTCCTTCAGGTTGCCTTTGCTCTTATACTCCACATATGAGTGAAATCATTTGGTACTTGTCTTTCTCCGCCTGGCTTATTTCACTGAGCATAATGCTATCTAGCTCCATCCATGTTGCTGCAAATGGTAGGATTTGTTTTCTTCTTATGGCTGAATAATATTCCATTGTGTATATGTACCACATCTTGTTTATCCATTCATCTATTGATGGACACTTAGGTTGCTTCCATTTCTTGGCTATTGTAAATAAGGCTGCGATAAACATAGGGGTGCATATGTCTTTTTCAAACCGGAGTGCTGCATTCTTAGGGTAAATTCCTAGAAGTGGAATTCCTGGGTCAAATGGTATTTCTATTTTGAGCATTTTGAGGAACCTCCATACTGCGTTCTACAATGGTTGAACTAATTTGCATTCCCACCAGCAGTGTAGGAGGGATCCCCTTTCTCCACAACCTGGCCAACATTTGTTGTTTGTCTTTTGGATGGTGGCCATCCTTACTGGTGTGAGGTGATATATCATTGTGGTTTTAATTTGCATTTCTCTGACGACTAGCAATGTGGAGCATCTTTTCATGTGTCTGTTGGCCATCTGAATTTCTTCTTTGGAGAACTGTCTCTTTAGCTCCTCTGCCCATATTTTAATTGGATTGTTCACTTTTTGTTTGTTGAGGTGTGTGAGCTCTTTATATATTTTGGTTGTCAACCCTTTATTGGATCTGTCATTTATGAATATATTCTCCCATACTGTAGGGTACCTTTTTGTTTTATTGATGGTGTCCTTTGCTGTACAGAAGCTTTTCAGCTTGGTATAGTCCCACTTGTTCAATTTTGCTTTTGTTTCCCTTCCTCTGGGAGATATGTTCATGAAGAAGTCACTCATGTTTATGTCCAGGAGATTTTTGCCTATGTTTTTTTCTAAGAGTTTTATGGTTTCATGACTTACATTCAGGTCTTTGATCCATTTTGAATTTACTTTTGTGTATGGGGTTAGACAGTGATCCAGTTTCATTCTCTTACATCTAACTGTCCAGCTTTGCCAGCACCATCTGTTGAAGAGACTGTCATTTCCCCATTGTATGTCCATGGCTCCTTTATCATATATTAATTGGCCATATATGTTTGGGTTAATGTTTGGAGTCTCTGTTCTGTTCCACTGGTCTGTGGCTCTGTTCTTGTGCCCAAATTGTTTTGATTACTGTGACTTTGTAGTAGAGCTTGAAATTGAGGAGCAAGCTCCCCCCCACTTGATTCATCCTTCTCAGAATTGCTTTGGCTGTTCAGGGTCTTTGGTGGTTCCATATGAATTTTTGAACTATTTCTTCCAGTTTATTGAAGAATGCTGTTGGTAATTTGATAGGGATTGCATCAAATCTGTATATTGCTTTGAGCAGGATGGCCATTTTGACGATATTAATTCTTCCTAGCCAGGAGCATTGGATGAGTTTCCATTTGTTAGTGTCCTCTTTAATTTCTCTTAAGAATGTCTTATAGTTTTCAGGGTATAGGTCTTTCACTTCCTTGGTAAGGTTTATTCCTAAGTGTTTTATTCTTTTTGATGCAATTGTGAATGGAATTGTTTTCTTGATTTCTCTTTCTGTTAGTTCATTGTTAGTATATAGGAAGGCCACAGATTTCTGTGTGTTAATTTTGTATCCTGCAACTTTGCTGTCTTTCGATATCGGTTCTGGTAGTTTTGGAGTGGGGTCTTTAGGGTTTTTTATGTACAATATCATGTCATCTGCAAATAGTGACAGTTAACTTCTTTACCAATCTGGATTCCTTGTATTTCTTTGTTTTGTCTAATTGCCATGACTAGGACCTTCAGTACTATGTTGAATAACAGTGGGGAGAGTGGGCATCCCTGTCTTGTTCCTGATCTCACAGGAAAAGCCTTCAGCTTTTCACTGTTCAGTATAATGTTGGCTGTGGGTTTATCATATATGGCCTTTATTATGTTGAGTTACCTGCCCTCTATACCCATTTTGTTGAGAGTTTTTATCATGAATGGATGTTGAATTTTGTCGAATACTTTTTCAGCATCTATGGAGATGACCATGTGGTTTTTGTCCTTTTTGTTTATGTGGTGGATAATGTTGATGGATTTTCAAATGTTGTACTATCCTTGCTTCCCTGGGATGAATCCCACTTGGTCATGGTGTATGATCCTTTTGATGTGTTTTTGAATTCGGTTTGCTAATATTTTGTTGACTATTTTTGTATCTATGTTCATCAGGGATGTTGGTCTGTAATTTTCTTTTTTGGTGGTGTCTTTGCCTGGTTTTGGTATTAGGGTGATGTTAGCTTCATAGAATAAGTTTGGGAGTATTTGCTCCTCTTCTGTTTCTTGGAAAACTTTAAGGAGAATGGGTATTATATCTTCTCTGTATGTCTGATAAAATTCTGAGGTAAATCAGTCTGGCCTGGGGGTTTTGTTCTTGGGTAGTTTTTTGATTACCACTTCAATTTCTTTGCTGGTAATTGGTTTGCTTAGATTTTGTGTTTCTTCCTTGGTCAGTCTTGGAAGGTTGTATTTTTCTAGGAAGTTGTCCATTTCTCCTAGGTTTTCCAGCTTGTTAGCATACAGGTTTTCATTGTAGTCTGTAATAATTATTTGTATTTCAGTGGCGTCTGTCGTGATGTTTCCTTTCTTGTTTCTGATTCTGTTGATGTGTGTTGATTCTCTTTTTCTCTTAATAAGTCTGGCTAGAGGCTTATCTATTTTATTTTCTCAAAGAACCAGCTCTTAGTTTCATTGATTTTTTTTTTGATATTGTTTTATTCTTCTCAATTTTGTTTATTTCTTCTTTGATATTTATTATGTCCCTTCTTCTGCTGACTTTAGGCCTCATTTGTTCTTCTTTTTCCAGTTTCGATAATTGTGATGTTAGACTATTCATTTGGGATTGTTCTTCCTTCTTTAAATATGCGTGGATTGCTATATACTTTCCTCTTAAGACTGCCTTCGCTGCGTCCCACAAAAGTTGGGGCTTTGTGTTCTTTTTGTCATTTATTTCCATATATTGCGGGATTTCCATTTTAATTTGGTTGTTGATCCATTGACTATTCAGGAGCATGTTGTTAAACCTCCATCTATTTGTGAGACTTTTTGCTTTCTTTCTACAATTTATTTCTAATTTTATTCCTTTGTGGTCTGAAAAGTTGGTTGGTAGAATTTTAATCTTTTTGAATTTACTGAGGCTCTTTTTGTGGCCTAGTATGTGGTCAATTCTGGAGAATGTTCCATGTGCACTTGAAAAGAATGTGTATCCTGTTGCTTTTGGGTGTAGAGTTCTATAGATGTCTATTAGGTCCATCTGTTCTAGTGTGTTGTTCAGTGCCTCTGTGTCTTTACTTATTTTCTGTCTGGTAGATCTGTCCTTTGGAGTGAATGGTGTGTTGAAGTCTCCTAAAATGAATGCATTGCATTGTATTTCCTCCTTTAGTTCTGTTAGTATTTGTTTCACATATGCTGGTGCTCCTGTGTTGAGTGCACATATACTTATAATGGTTATATCCTCTTGTTGGACTGAGCCCTTTATCATGTAATGTCCTTCTTTATCTCTTGTGACTTTCTTTGTTTTGAAGTCTATTTTGTCTGATACTAGTACTGGAAAACCTGCTTTTTTCTCCCTGTTGTTTACATGAAATAATATCTTTTTCCATCCCTTGACTTTTAGTCTGTGCATGTCTTTGGGTTTGAGGTGAGTCTCTTGTACACAGCATATAGATGGGTCTTGTTTTTTTATCCATTCAATGACTCTGTGTCTTTTGATTGGTGCATTCAGTCCATTTACATTTAGGGTGATTATCGATACGTATGTACTTATTGCCATTTCAGGTTTTAGATTCGTGGTTACCAAAGGTTCAAGGTTAATTTCCTTAGTATCTAAGAGTCCAACTTAACTCAACCTAGTACACTGTTACAAACACAATCTAAAGGTTCTTTTCTATTTCTACTCCTTTTTCTTCCTCCTTCATTCTTTATATATTAGGTATAAAATCCTGTACTTTTTGTCTATCCCTTGATTGACTTTGGGGATAGTCAATTTAATTTTGCATTTGCCTCATAATCAGCTGCTCCATCCTCCCTACCATGGTTTTACTACCTCTGGTGACAGCTATCCAACCCTAGGAACACTTCCATCTAAAGCAGTCTCTCCAAAATAGACTACAGAGATGGTTTGTGGGAGGTAAATTCTCTCAGCTTTTGCTTATCTGGAAATTGTTTAATCCTGCCTTCAAATTTAAATGATAATCTTGCCAGATAAAGTAATCTTGGTTCCAGGCCCTTCTGCTTCATGGCATTAAATACATCATGCCACTCCCTCCCGGCCTGTGAGGTTTCTGCTGAGAAGTCTGATGTTAGCTTTCCTTTGTATGTGATCTTATTTCTGTCTCTGGCTGCTTTTAACAGTCTGTCCTTATCCTTGATCTTTCCCATTGTAATTACTATGTGTCTTGGTGTTGTCTTCCTTGGGTCCCTTGTGTTTGGAGATCTGTGGATCTCCATGGCCTGAGAGGCTATCTCCTTCCCCAGATTTGGGAAGGTTTCAGCAACTACATCCTCAAAGACACTTTCTATACCATTCTCTCTCTCTTCTTCTTCTGGTATCCCTGTAATGCGAATATTGTTCTGCTTGGATTGGTCACACAGTTCTCTCAATATTCTTTCATCTTTACAGATCCTTTTTTCTCTCTGTGCCTCAGCTTCTTTGTGTTCCTCTTCTCTAGTTTCTATTTCATTTATTGTCTCCTCCACTCTATCCAACTTGCATTTAATACCCTCCATTGTGCTCTTCAATGATTGGATCTCTGACCTGAATTCATTCCTGAGTTCTTGGATGTTTTTTCGTATCTCTATTAAAATGTTGATGATTTTAATTTTGAACTCCCTTTCAGAAAGAGTCACAAGGTCCATATCATTTAAATCTTTCTCGGAAATTGTTTTAATAATTTTACTCTGGACAAGGTTCCTTTGGCGTTTCATGTTTGTATATGGCGCCCTCTAGTGTCTAGAAGCTGTATTCTGGAGCTGCTGAGCCCCTGAAGCAATGTCGGGTGTCGCAGGGATTTTGGTGCCTTTTGGGAGGAAAGAGCTGTTCCCTGTTTCCTATCTGCTGTGCCTGTCTCCACTGCCTGAACCAGTGGGCCATGCACACAGATACAAGCTTTTGTCCCAGAGCAGCCGGATATGGATCCCTGTTTTCCACAAGCGGCCATAATTCCAGTCTCCCCAGGAACTCTGCCTGTATTAACTTTCCAACCTGGTAGTCATGCGAGTCTCATGAAAGCACCATGAAATGTAGGTTTGTGCTCCCAGAGCAAATCTCCGGAGCTAGGTATTCAGCATTCCCAAGCCTTCCACTCCCTCCCTGCCCGTTTTTCTTCCTCCCGCCGGTGAGCTGGCGTCGGGTAAGGGCTCAGGTCCTGTGGAGCCGCAGCTCTGGAATGTTACCCCGTTTGGTGAGGTCTTCTCTTTTCTCCAGGTGTGTACAGTCTGACGCCGCCCTGTTTCCTGTTGCTCTCTCAGGATTAGTTGCGCCAATTAAATTTTCTAATTGTATCCAGTTTTAGGCGGAAGCCTCTGTCTCTCCTCTCACACTACCATCTTTCATCCCCTCGCATGCCTATGTTTATTACAGTAGCCAAGGTATAGAAGCCACCTAAGTGTCCATCAATAGGTAAATGGATAAAGAAGACGTACATATACATAATGGAATATTATTCAGCCATAGAAAAAGAAAAATCCTCTTATTTGCAACAATATGGATGGAGCCAGAGGGTATTATGCTCAGTGAAATAAGCCAGGCAGAGAAAGACAAGTAGAAATGATTTCACTCATTTGTGGAGTATAACAACAAAGCAAAACTGAGGGAACAAAACAGGAGCAGACTTAGTTATGCCAAGAAGGGACTAGCCGTTACCAAAAGGGAGGGGTTGGGGAAGGTGGGAGCGGAGGGAGGAATAAGGGGATTTAGGGACATGATTAGCACACATAATGTAGGGGGGTCACAGGGAAGACAGTATAGCACAGGGAAGAGAAGTGGTGACTCTATAGCTTCTTACTATGCTGATGGTCAGTGTTTGCAGTGGGGTGTTGGCAGGGGAACCTGATATGGGTGAATGTTGTAACCACAGTGTTCCTCATGTGAAACCTTCATAAGATTGTATATCAATGATACCTTAAAAAAATTGATAACTATATAGTATGTATATATTACTGGTACTTACTTTATCATTACTAGTATGTATCTATTGTTTAGTGTGCCTACTAAATGTACTATGCTACCTATATAGTGTAATAATATGATACATAAAATATTAATATCTGTACGTATACCACTGCCTTGGTTATAACTATTAGAATTTAATGTAAGATGAAATGAAACACATCTCAGGCTCATTTCAAAGGGATTTAAATAATGAAGTCCCATCAGTGTTAATCAGTTTATGTGATAGTCATAGTATTGAACTAAAATTTCTATTTCTATGTGATATCAGATATATACATAGGTAATAATATCCTTAAGGTTGTTTACTGAATAAATTAAAGCAATAGGATAATGTTTCTTTAGCTTTTTCCATATTGAAACTTACTGCTGTTTTTCCTTCCTGTGCTTTATCTAGAAAATCGAGCAAGAGGTAGAAAACTTCAGTTGTTCCAGATCATGATGTCATGGTATCAAACATTCTTTATATTCAGTTCTTATTTAATTAACCTTTGTCATGACTTCACATAACTGATGCAAGATTAAATCCTGCATTTATAAGGAAAAGATTAAAATAGTAGATAAAAATATTTAAACTTCTGGTATTTGTATACATGTGTAAGATAGTTACAGAGGTAACTGATAAATATTGGAAGTTTGATTGAATAAGGTATTATAGTAACAGTAGTTCTGTGTATACATATCAATAGTTGAAGTGTGGCCAACTCTTAATTAAAGTTATTTTGATAACATTTTTGGCACTTAAGAGTAATCAGTGACTTTGAAATTTTTCATTTAAGCACTTTTAATTTTTTTCCTTCTTAAAAATAGTTTATTGTATCATACTAGAAACTTAACCATAGTGTCTTTGCCATACTCTATTTGTCTTTGTTTTCTTCAATGCCTTTTGCCTGCCCATTCACTTAAAAAACCAGTGTTTAAGTCATGATTTGCAAGGACACTTGAACAACTTTTGGCTGCACAATTCTGTACTTTCATGTGAAAATGAATGCATTTTAGATAAACATTTTTACAATTCTAATTAAGGTTAATACGTTTTAAAATATTTTTTGTTTACTTTTATGATTATAACAGTATATTAAGAACTACCTTGTTAAGCATTTTTAATAGCACAACGTTTTCATATTTGAAAACTATCCAAAATTTATGTTTTGGTTATATTCTATATTTTTATATATGATTATGTAAATATAAATATTATAAATTTTATATTAGTGATACCAAAAATACATTTCTTTCTTAAAGCAATAAAACACCACTCACTGCCATGCATTAATTTTTTTCTTAAGAAGACATTCTAATATTAGTTTGTTAAAAAAACTTCTCTTGGAAACTTCTTTCAAGAGGAATGGGGGATAATCTCATATGAGAGATTCTGTATTCTAATATACTTTCAAAATTGAGCTGCCTTTTGTTGTTGATTTATCTGGATATTGTATTTAAAGCCTTCTAAAGCCTTGTAATTCAGATACTTTAATTAGTAGATACTGTTCTATGTAGTGCATAAAGCAATGCCAGTCACTGAAAACATTTAAGTCACTTACATACACACATGAACTCATTCTTATTGAAGTGTATTATAACTTATTCCAGATGCATCTTTTATAATTAGGATTTCATTTTGTATGTATAGCTTTGGTAATAAATTTTAAAGGTAAAATTGTTTCTCAGATTTGTTTCTATTTTCTCATTATTTTGAAATGTCTTAAATATACTTCAGTACAAAACAAGTACAAAAATCTGTTTTATAATTGTGCAAAATTTAAAATGCTGTTGACTTTGGAATGTTTATAATATGTTATATGCTCTTCAGCTGCAAAGGCTAATGTGCTTCCTTTCCTATTTATGACACATACAGATGTGGAAAGAAATATATAATGCCTACATTCCTATGTAGATTCTCAAGATCATGCTGAAATTACAAGCCTAGAATGTTTCTTTATTGTTTTTTGCTTACAAGTTCAATCAGTCTGTAGTAATTAGGGCAAAAATAAAGCTCTTGTCACAGATGACATGATCTTTTATGTATAAGATTCTATAGAATCCATGAAATATGTTAGAGCTAATAAATAAATTCAGCAAGGATTCAGGATAGAAGATTAGCATAAAAATCAGTTATGGTTCTGTATTTTAGCAATGAACAAAAGAAAATTAAGAAAGTAATTCCAGTAACAATAGCATCTAAAAGAATAAAATACCTATGAAATAATGCAACCAAAGAGTTGAAAGTTTTGTACACTAACTACAAAATGTGCTAAAAATAATTAAGGCCTAAATAAATGGAAAAACATCCTGTTTTCATGTATTGGACGAGTTAATGTTAAAATGACAATATTCTCTAAAGCGGTCAACAGATTCAGTGCATACCTATCAAAATCTCAATGGTCTTTTATTGAAGAAGTGGGAAAGTCAATCCTAAATTTGCAGGAGACCCTGACTGGCCAAAATGTTGAAAAAGAACAAATTGTAAGATTCACATTTTCCTATTCCAAAACTTACACAAGTTACATTTAAAAACTAGTGTGGTTCTGGCAGAAAGGATTGGCAGTTGAATCAAAGGAATAGAATTGGAAGTCCAGAAATACATATATCCGTGGTCAATTGATTTTTGACAGTGACCCAACATCAATTCAATGGGGAAAGAATTGTCTCTTCAACAAATGTTTTTGGAAACCTGGATTATCTACATATAAAAAAATGAGGTTAACATCTACCTCACCATGTACAATAATTAACACAATGGATCAAAGACCTCAATTTAAGAGCAAAATGATAAAATTCTTAGAAGAAAATTAATATAAATCTTTATGACCTTGAATTTGGCAATGATTTCTTAAATATGGCACCAAAAAAACACTAGCAACAAAACGAAAAGTAGATGAATTAGAACCTCATGAAAATTAAAGACCTTTATGTTTCTTCTACAGATACTATCATAAAGGACTATTAAAACTCAACAGCAAAAAGATAATCCAGTAATAGGTGTGGTTGTTTTGATGACTTAGCAGTTTTAAAGAGTACTGGTCAGGTATTTGGGATGATGCCCTTTTGCCAGAATTTTAATCTTTCTGTCATGATCAGACTGGGATCATGAGTTTGGGGAAAGAAGATCACAAAAATAAAAAGTAATTATATCAAGGTTATATACTTTCAGTGTGATTTATGACTGTTGATTAACCTTGATCACCTGGCAGGAGTAGTGTGTCTCATGTTTCTCCATTGTCAAATTATTCTTTCCCTTCCCTTTCTGTATTGTACTCTGGAAAATCATTGGGCACAGACCACTTTTAAGGTATGGGGAATTATGCTCTCCCGTTGACTATAATTTAGCTGATTCTATAAGGGAGTTCTGTAAGTATGCACTGTGGAATTAGCTGAGGTATTTTAGACTCGTCTCTCCACTTCTTTCCCACCTCGGTACATTTTTGCTCAAAATAATGCCATTGAGGGATTTTTCTATCCATCAGAAGAGGGACTTTGTTAGGACTTGGGTAAAGGTAATTAATTTCTGCTGAGAGGTTTTGTGAGGGTAAAAACTCACTTTAGGGCATAGAGGAAGGGGTTGCCAGTTTGCCTCCTAATATCCATTCTTGCATTCTTGTAACAAAGCCCTGCATAATGTATCACACTGAAAATTAGGTTTTCTTCTATTGCAGTACAATGTGGTCATTTGACTAAGTTCTGGCCAATGAAAAACAAAAGGAAGTGTGCACAATTTCTAGAAAGGTCTTTGGAAGAGAAGAGGTGAGAGCACTTTCTGCCCTTCTGTGCTTCCTTTTACCTGCTCCCCCGAAAAATGTATAAAATGACTGGAACTTCAGAAGGAATCTTGGACTATGAGGTTACCTTAAAGATGGAAAGAACCTTGTTCATGTTAACTTTAAAGGATTGCTCTTCAAACCGTTAATTACCTCTGGATTTCTTTCTTGAAAGAGAAATAAACTTCCTTATTTAAACTGCTGTTGGGTAGATCTCTGTATTGATAATAAAATGTAGTTCTTAACCAGCAAACGTAGGATTCATAGAGAATCAGGGACATTAGTATTTTTGATGCTTAGGGTCTTGAAAGGTCTTATTCAGGACTTGGTGCTTTTAGGAAGTAAAAGCTGAAAAAATAATGTGTCACAGCCCTTGAGCACACAGGTGGCATCATCAAATGGACTTTAAAGCTTTTCTTGGATGGTGTGGAAAAGTGGCAAGCTAGAGGCAGGAGAGTCGAAAGGAAGCCCTCACAGGCATTTTTGTAAAGGAAGGTTTAGTAAGACCTTACTTGGTAATACAGTACACATTAAAGATAATTTCCTAGTGTCAAAATCAACTCCCAGGGTATTGGTGGGAATATTGACAGTATATACAATAAAGTTGCCAATTTCAGGGATCAGTTAAATACAATTGGAAACATCTGGATTTTCAGGTAATTCAAAGATGCTGAGAAGCAAAAGAGTCTTCATAACCTTATATTGCACCTAACTTTTGTTGTAGACTGAAAAATGGCCACCCAAAGGATATCTTCATCCTAATCCCTGGAACCTGTGAATGTTTCTGTGAACAAAGGAGAGGGTTCTTTAAATGTAATTAAGGATCTTGAGATAGGGAGATTATCCTGGATTATTTGTGCCAACCCCAAATGTAATTATGTTTCTTATGAGAGGGAAATGGAGATTTTAGAGGACAAGCAATGTGACCATTAAGTCAGAGATTGGGGTCATGTGGCCACAAACCAAAGAAGTGCTGGCAGCCAGCCACCAGGAGCTGGAAAAAGCAAGGAACAGATTCCCCCCTAATTCCTCCAGAGTGTGGCCCTGCTAGCACTTTGAGTTTGGCCTGATGATACTGATTTTGGACTCCTGGCCCCAGAACTGGAGGAATTAGGTTTTTAAGTAATGATTGTGGTAAAGAACATCCCTTCCTTTGAGGTGAGTCTTCTTCAGAAGATGAGGTTATCATATAAGGAAGGAAATAAAAGAGGTTCTGAATCTACTTGGAGGAATTTCTTACCTTGGCGTATACAAGTTTCCAAGCAATAGTTAGGAAAATGGTTTTTGCTTGCTTTTGGGTTTTGGTCACAGAGAAGGGCATGACTGGATTAAGACACAGATTGCAAAAATAATTCAAACTACTCTTACTAAGGGGATCAGTGACTATGGTTTGGCTGAATCAAATTTGTACTTCTTAGTTTGTATCATAACTCTACCATTTAGCATCATTCCATGCAGTAGAATGCTGGTCTTTATTGAAACAATTTTTTTCTCCTATCTGCTGTGACACACTACACTCATACATTCACAAGGTTTTCCTCCCAGATTCCAGGATTGCTCTCCTGCCCGCTTTGGGTGGCTTCCATCCTCTACCCTTATTCTTCATGTTGTTCCCCAGAGCTTGGTTGGTTGGTCCTGGGCTCTCTCCTCTCTCTACACTCTCTCCAGGTGGTATGCCCTACTCTCATGACTTTAAATACCTTTGTATTACCAACTCCTCCCAAATTTTTATCTCCAGTCCATGTATCTCTTTTCTGAACTACAGAGCAGTATATGGATCTTTTCCTGAAACCTGTTGCTTCTCCAGAGTTCCTCTTACCAATAAATGCCATTACCACCCATCCAAATGCTAAAGCCAGAAACTTAAAACTTCCCTTTCCCTCAGTTTCTAGTCCATCACCTGATTTTCTGCCTTCCAAAAACCTCTCAATTCTCTCCATTTCCTCCCCTAGCTCTCTCAACCTACTGTAATCACAGATGTATAATATTTCAAAAGCCTCCTGATTGGTCTTGCTTCTGCTCTTGCCCCCTGGCACTCATTCTCATGCAATAGCTGGAGTATTTTTTTATGTAACTCAGATCTGATATCATTTGCTTTTACTATCATTGCAGACCCTTATGGCTCCTGCCCACCTTTCAGCTTCATGTCCTCACTCTTCTGGCCCACAGTAGTCCAACCACCCTTAGCCTTTCTTTTTTTCACTTCTTTCTTCCTACCTCTGGGCTTTTTCTCATGCTGTTCCCTTTGTCTAGAATGCTCTTCCCTCTACCAATGCATGTCTGTTTCCTACCATCTTTCATTTCTCAGCATAAAAGTGATCATCTTAGAACTAAGCTTTCCTGGCCACCTCAATCTACATGAGATTTCCTATTTAAACCTTTCATTTATTCCCCAATATTCTCAGATGACACTTTCCATAATTTGTACCTATTTTATAACGTTTGTTTAATGTTTGACCACAAGATCACGGGCTTTTTAAGATAAAAAACTAAGTTTGTTTTATGATTATATATCCAGCACTTACATATTAGGTCCATAGTTAGGACTAAATAAATATCAGTTGACTTGACTGGGTGAGGGATAAGGAGAGCAGATTAAGGAGCAGAAAAGGAAGACAAGGTGAAGGGAAGCCCATATTTTGGAAAAGGTGTGTGGGATAGCATCTAATTTTTAAAAAGGTACAGTCACCTTGACTATATTTTTAGAAGCTACTTCTATTACATTTATCCAATTCCAAAGTTATAAAAGAAAATTTTTTTCTTCAGTTTGCTCATAGTTATTTTCCGTGTATTGGGTCATGAAATTGAGATTGAAGCCCATCTTAATGACTATTTTCTTAGCTTGCATAGTCAGTGACAATGACTGTGGAAAGACTGGATGGTTATGGGGGTTTTCATTTTGTTTACTAGTTCTGAAAACAAGCACAAAATACCAAGAAACATGTTTGTTTATAAATACATTTAAAATTACAAAATTACATATAACGTATAGTTTATATTTAAATTGTGTTACACATAAAAATTACATGTTAATAGTGATGAGAGTAGCTATCGGTTAAAATGTCAGATTAAAAATAAATGGATTTTATGTTAGGCGGGAAAATAGATATGAGCGGGGTGGAAAGAGAATAAGGCCAGGAAAAGCCCACTAAAAAGACCCAGAGTTAGTCAGTTAAAACTCAGAAAGCCAGGAGCAACTTGTCCTGGAATATTTGAATATTCCCCAGATAAAGGAGGGTACCTCAGTGATGCCAGGATTCTTGTTCACAAAGCCAAAGAACAAGCTTCACAAACACTTAAGGTAGGAGAGCAAGGTACAGGCTTTTATTTAGAGAGAAAGTGAGAAGACAGAGCTCCTGGCTCACACTAGGAGGGTACAAGAGAACCCAGCCAGGGTGGTGCATTGTCTAAGGGTTTTATAGGCAGTTGAGGATTTGGGAAACATTAAAAAAACTTAGGGGTGTGGACTAATTAAGTGGTCCCTGAATATTTAGAGTTAACACAAGCAACTTCCTGCTCTGATGATTTCTCCCTGAGATACCAGCATCTTGGTCTGGGAGCATATCAAACAAGGCCACCTGACCAGCCCTCAAGGTGCTGAAGAGTAAGTTAAGAATTTCTAACTTCTTAACTTCTTGAGTATTAAAATGCAGTCTTATATTTAAGGTGGAATCCTTGCCTTTTACTGTGTTGTTTATGCCCGGGCTTACTTACTAAATTAGTTGCCCAGTTTGCAAAATCACCTCATTAGGTCTGAAGGAGGAAAGACAGCACATAGGTTTGGGCCTTTTAGCATGCTAAAGTGAATCTTACACATGATTATAAATGATTAACATAATAAAGACATGTGCTACTCTTTATCTGGGGAATATTAACTGATCTCCCTGAAGAATGACTCTAGAGCTTAATGTTTAACACAGTTTTGGTAGGGGGTTTCCTTGCATGTAGTTACATTGCTCTGATTGTAAATATCTTGTCTTGCTTTTTGCAGAGGCTCTCACCCTACTCTGACTATTCCCACAGTCCCTGTCTCATCAGCATAGCCTGTGTCTTTATTGTGTTAATCATGCAGGCCCAGCTTATTTTTTAACTTTACCTATATGCTGTTTTTTTCTCCTTTGGCCCTAATCAAGTAGTTTGCAACCTAGGCAACTAATTTAACATGCAGGCCCAGCTGTAAACAACACAGTAAAAGGAAGGAAGGATTCCATCTTAAAGATTGCATTTTAATACCCAGAAAGTTGAGAAGTAAGATCTTAACTTACTCTTTAACAGACAATAACAGCCCATCTTGGGGACTGGAGAGGCAGTCTTGTTTGATATGCTCCCAGACCAAGACCCTGGTATCCCAGGGAGAAATCAGAGCAGTAAGTTCCTTGTGTTAATTCTAAACATTCAGAGATCACTTAACAAGTCTGCACCCCCAGCCCTTAGTCACATTCCTAAAGAATCCTTAAAAGGGGGAACCCCCGACCTTTCAGGGCGCTCCTGTCTCTGAGGTCGCCCACACTGTATAAGTGCATAACCGTTTAACTTTAAACTTTCTCTCTCCAACTTTTCAGGGTGCCTCTCCTTGCCGAGGTGGCCTGTACTTTTTCTAAGTAACTTTAAAACTTTTATTGTACTTCACTACTGTGTCTCTGCTCTTCAATTCTTTGTTGCAGTGGGGACGAGGATTGAGGAAAATACACAGCACTCCCCCAACATATTGGTTAAGACTCTTTTGAATGCAAACAAAAGAAATTCTGGCTAACTTTAGCAAAAAGGCATATTTTTAAAGGACTTAAGTTACTTTATGTGATGGTCAGAACCATCAAAAATCAATGGGGAGAGAACCAGGGTTGCTCCAAGCCCTTGTGGAAGTTCTTAAAATAGTTGCTATTAATGTGACTCAGCAAGGACAAAGGATCAGGCTCAGTGATTCTCTTGTAGCTTTCAAAGTTCCCCCTAACAAAGAATTGAATTGGTCTTGATGTGCCCCCTAGCTATGGCCAGAGGCCAGGGTCACATAATTTAGACATTACTATAGAAGACTCCCATTATGAAGAAGCTTGAACCTGGACCCACCCCCAAGAACTGTCTTAAAGGTGAAAAAAGCCACAATTTACTGACATAATTTCTAATGTTCATGTGAGCCAGTTTTTTGATGCATAAGGTGTGCAGTTTACACACAGTATTTTATTTAATCTTTACAAAGACTCTAGCGTGTGAATTGTGTTATTTTCATTTTACAAATAAACAGGCTTAAATTAGATAATTTATTCAATTTAACACATGGCAAAAGCGGGACTTAACTAGGTCTGTGTAATCAAAACCCATGTTCTTAAACTGATTTTTTTTATTAAAGTATCATTGATAGACAATTTTATATTGGTTTCAAATATACAACACACTGGTTCAGCAATTACCCATATTATTAAATCCTCACCCTCTCTGGTGCGGTCACTATCCGTCAACATAGACTTTGCAGAATCATTGACTATATTCTCCATGCTGTACTACTACTATCTCCATGACCAACTTATATTATGATTGAAAATTTTTGTGCATCTTTATCCCCCTCACCCATGGTAACCACTAGTCACTTCTCAGTGTCTGTGAGTCCACTGCAGTTTTGTTCATTCTGTTTTGCCTTTTTTTATATCTCACTGAGCATAATACCCTCTATTTCCATCTATGTTTTTGCATATGGGTGGATTTCTTTTTATGGCTGAATAATATTCCATTGTGTATATGTACATGTACCAGATCTTTATCCACTCTTCTGTTGATGGACACATAGTTTGCTTACTTATCTTGGCTATTATAAATAATGCTGCAATAAACATAGGGGTTTGTATATTGTTTTCAATTAGGGATTTTGTTTTCTTGAGGTAAATTCCTAGAAGTGGACTGAAACCCATGTTCTTAACTATCTTCCCTGAACAGACACTGTAGGTGCCCTACTCATATGCACTTGGCATTCAACATTCTGGTATGTGCCTTTGACAACCTCCTGCGAACATCTGTAATCCCACCTGAGGGTGTTTTCTTCATGATCCATACTGATGTAGGCTGGAAATGACAGGAAGTTAATATCTCTGGCAATGGCTGCCAACCAGAGAGGTGGGAGCTGGTGAATACCCTGGTCCCTTGCCCCTTGGGTGGGACACCTCTGTGGTATGTTGTACATTTTGTCTCTAGGTTCTCCGCCATGGTAGAGCCCTAGATCACAGCAGTAACTGAAACTGCTCTCTGTATTAGCTTCTTTCCCTGCCCTGTGTCTCACTTCACTCCCACCTGCCCTTGTGGCATCACTTCCCAAACAACCACTTGCTCTCATGTCCTATCCTATACTCAGGGTCTGCTTTAGGGAGAACCCAGCCTAAGACACTCCTTTATAAATTTATAATAAAAGTAAGAAAATATGAAATGCCCCTACAATAACTCACTTATTAGTTTAGGTTTTTCAGCTATTACTGAACCTCACAAACCAGAATTAATTTCTTCAGTATTGTGACAGTATTGACATGTTATTTTCAAATTTCTTCCCGTTTCAGATTGCCTTATTTTGCAATGTTAAGTTATGTCTTTATTCTGTTTTTAAGAGGAAAACTTGGAGCTTCATGTTTAGACTGTGTAATTTTAGTATTCAAAGGTTGGAAATGAGATCACTACATTTGAGCAATCAACCCTGCCAACATCCGAGCTCTGGCTGGGAGTCAGAGAACAGCACTTAACATGCAGTGAGAGGGCTCTTGGAATACTGCTACCTTCAGAGCACATGCCAATTCAACATGATTTAAACATCTAAAGGGTATGGAACTACAAAATATTTAATGGATCAAAGAGTGCCAAACACAGGCACCCTGAACATGCAGACATTGTGAGCTCCAAGTATTGATTTAAAGGACCATTGTAAAACTTCAACTGGCTTAAAGATTGACTTGGGGGAAAGAAGGGGGACTAATTGCAATAATGTATTCATGAAATAATTTGGAAACTGATTACGTGTGATGAATCTTAATTATAGCTATTTACTGTGGTGAATATTTAGGAAAATCGGGATCTTAAAAAAAGACAGGCTTTTGCTTTAATTATTTAGGGAGAAAAATAAGTTACCCCAATCTTATGTTCTGTAATTATTTTTTCCATGTTTTATATTTAGGACCACAGCATATATCTTTTTTCTGTTTCTTCCTTAAATGTTCCTAAATCTCCTTCCCCATACCACTAGGGTGAAAATGTAAATTACCATCATCACTCAAATGAATTCTCTGGTTTCTTCTGAACCTTCACCTCACAGCTGTTTCCTGAAATGTAATCACCACAATACTAGCTAAGTGAAAATGTCTCTCTAAAGTGACAGTTTTCTAATATTCTTATACCAAATAACCTTGTAGGAGAAGAAATGGACATTATTAAATGATTTTCTTCCGTCTAAAATAGCTAATCTGGAAATATGCCAAAATGCTAATAGTGGTTAGGACTGGAGAACTATAGATGGATTCTTTTTGCGGGAGGGGAGTGATAGAAAATATATTGGAGGACAAACAATATCTATCAGAGTTTTATACATATGTAACTTTGACATGGCAGTTCCGATTCTGGGAATTTATCCTTTAGTAATACTGACATGTTCATAACATATATATTTGAGGAGGTTTTTTTGTAGCATTAGTGGGAACCAAAAAACTGCATATAATTCTATGTCTATCAGTGAGGAGTCTGACAAATTTTGCCACATAGATGGATTCTTACCTCTTTTTTTAAGTTTTTACAAAGTGATTATATTCCTTTGATAGTGAAAATAACAAATTTTAAAGTTTCATATAAGTTATAATTCTTATTTTAATTATGAAATCGGAAGTATCGAAAAAAGACCAGGAAAAAAAAAAACCCTTGTGGATCTAAACTGAAAAATTATGTATTTCTTCATTTTCATATTGTCCCTCAGCTCTCTTTGAGCAAGTATTTCTTAAAAAATGTTAAACTATATATGCATGATCAGAAAGGAAGTGTTTAACCTTTGAGTACTTGCAAAATATAAGCAAAATCTTTTGTCACCTTGCTGACTGTAGACTGTATACCTCATCCAGCTTTGAAACAAAAGGGAAAGAAACCTGTAAGGAAGAGACAGATTACAAAATATCTGAGAAATTAACTCAATGAGAAGTCCAAGATAATTGGTCTATATATTCAATTTATAACATAATTAAAATGCAATAATAGTAGTTAAATACAAGTGACAAGGCACAAAACTAATATGTTATTATTAAGGTATTTTATTGCACTCAGGGCAGGGACTCGGTCTTGTTCAATAAGTATTTTCTGAATTTATGTGGATATGTACTATTATTGAGAACTTATTGTGTACAAGGCATTAGGAGAGATAAGAATGAGATATGGGCCCTGCCCCTTAAGAAACACATAATACAGTAAAATTACATGTCAACACACCTAAACTATTTCATACCTCAGTAGTGAGTTTACATTTGCCTTTATCATCTATGGCACACAGTGGACTGTAGGCTTCACTGTGTGGTGGAAAAGGAGGGCCTATGAAGTCAAACATGAGTTTTAATCTTCATGTTCTCCAAAAAATGATGCCTTTTGTTAAAGCCATGTGCATTTGTGGCTCGCCAAAATGTCCTTGTGATTGTGCACATTTCCTGTGACTAGGACTGATCAAAGAGCTCTAAGCAGAAGTGCAATGTGACACTTCTAAACTGAAGCATATAATAGCTGATGGAAATCTCTCTTCCCCCTGCCTTGGCAGCCTAGAAGACATGTATTCTGAATGATATAGCCAAAAGGAGGACATGACCTGGATCCCTGAGTCACCATGTAGTTGGAGGTGGCCCAAGAGAGTCACTGAGAACTGTAAGAAACCTCGGTGAATGAGAAATAAATCATTATATGTTAAACAGAATATTTGCGTTTCTTATAGTAGCATAGCCTACAGATACATAGCAACATGGCTGTTCTGATAGAGATAATATATTCACTTGAATGGTTACTGAGCCTCTGTTGGAAGAATCAGTGTGAAGGCAAGACAGTAAGATCTGTTTTTAAAAATGGCGAAGTATTGTTGGGTCTTTTTGTGCTGATTCCCTCTATAAACACTGGAAAAGGCCTGATCAACTTCCAGCCCTATCCAGGTCCCTGTATCCAATATTTAAACCTAACTAAACTTCTGCCTTCACAACTTGTAGGACTTCAGGTAGAAGGCATCTTCCTGAGCCTCGGTTTCTTCATCTGTAAAATGGGGGATGTAATGTTTAAATTATATAGCAAAGCACTTTGGTCAGGGCCTGGCAGGCAGAGATGCTTCATGAGAGTTTGTTTGCCTCCCTATCCTTTATCCGAGGCCAGTGGCTCTCTCCACTGACTGCATTTTAGAATTATTTGGGAAGCTTTTTAAAAAAATTAGTGCCTGTATTCCACCCTAAGCAAAATAAAATCTTTGGAGAAGGGGGTTAGGTCATAGATATTTTTTTTAAGTACCAGGTGATTCTATTGTCCAGCCAGGTTGAGAACAATTGCCCTAGGCAGTGTGTGAACAAAATGCTATTTGATAACATGGTTTAAAATAAAACTGTAATAAGCAAGTCAAAAACTATACATTATGACCACTTTTTCAGACTTGGAGCTTTAAAAAAGGTTTATTATAATGACAGACACAGTCAGTAAATAGTTTCTGGATGCTCTCAGGGACTCAAGGACATAATGATAAGCAGAACTGTAGATAAGTCCAGTGATGTTGCAATGAAAAGAACAGGCTCAGATACCATTTACATTGTTTTTAGTAATGACTGTTTTTTATGGGCTGAATTGTGTCTCCCTCATATATATTGAAGCCCTAACCCAAGTACCTCAGAAAGTGACTGTATTTGGAGACAGGGTCTTTGCAGAAGTAATTAAGGTAAAATGAGGTCATTAGGGTGGGCCCTAATCCTTATAAGAGGAATTTGAATACAGACATGTACAGAGGGAAGACATGTGAAGACAGTGGGAGAAGACAACCATCTATAGTTGAGGAGAGAGACCTGGAACAGATCTTTCCCTCAAACCCTCAGAAGGAACTAATACTGCTTACACCTTGATCTCAGACTTAACAGCCCCTGGAACCATGAGGAAAATTAATTTCTGTAGTTTAAGCCACCCAGTCTGTGGTACTTTGTTACAGCAGCTCTGGCAAACTAATACACCTGTGCAACAGCTGAAGTATATAGTAAGGTTTTGGTAAGTGGGTGGGAGAAATAGCTTCCCTGTGTCCAATTTATTACGAGATGTTCAGAGAGGCAGCGGATTTGTATAAGGTCCTTGAAGGTGAGTACTTTAACTGATGAGAAGTTAATTAAAAATATTAGAGAAGGCTGGCTGTGTCCCGGGAATGTGAATCATTGTGTCTGCTGGTTCACAGCCATCTTCTGAAAGAACTGCCCTTGCTCACAGCCTTTGCTGCCCACATAAGGCTGTCCTTGCCCTCCAAGACTGCCCAGCCATCCTGCCACGGCTGATTAAATTAGAAGAGATGTGCTAGAACAATCAGATTCTCTTTTTAGATTTTGGAATTGGGATAATGAGAATCAGGCTATTTATCTCTAATGAACAGAGCTGAATGGTAATATTGGATTCCTGGGCTAAGAACACTTGGCTGGACCATTGTCTTGCCAGTGGGTTTCAGCCCCAGGCAAGTTCACTATGGATTTGATGTGACCAAAGAAATTGACAGCAAAACGTTCTTGGGGTGAAAGGGTTATACCCAACTTTATTTCCAGGTGGCAGGTCAGTCACCAGAATCCCATTCACTCAGAGCAAGTCTGCGTGCAGCAAGCTGGTTTCTGCCTCTGGTCCTCTGTCCTTGGCACTGCCACCACTCCAGCCTCTGCTCTGCTCTCCTGCAGCCTTGCAGCCCTGCCACCTTGTTGTGCCCAGAGCACTGGGCAGAGCTCTTTATGTAGAGTCAATAGCCATATATTGCCCACAGGTGTGCAGTGAGCTAGTCAACCAGGGCCAGGTGAGAATCCTGGCCACAGGAACTCTCATTTTATCCACAACCATGTTCTAGAGGAGTTGTAAGAGTCAGGGGAGGAGAGGGTAGAGTGGACCTGTAGGGACAAACAGTAGCTTCAGCTTCTTTAACTGAGCTAGCTTGAGTCGTTTTCCGTACCACAACCAGAAGAGTGTTAACTAGCATGAAGAAAAAAAAAACTAGAAAGTCAGCCAAAGTTCTACACTGAAAGCCACACAAAAAATCAACCTAATCTCTCTTCCATGCAGAATTGTAAGACGTTCAGGCTGGAAAGACCCTAGAGGACAGCATTAGTATAGCTAATATTTTCTGAAAATTTAGATAAACTAGGCCCTTTGTGTGAACCATTAACCTTTTTAGATAGGGCACAACAATTGCAATATCTGCATTTTACAGGTGAGTAAAAACAGGTTGAGAAACCTGCCTTAAGTCATATAGTTACTATGGTAAGTTAATTACAAAAATGGCCACAATTTTTTGCCTTTCCTGATCCTCATCCTTTGCAATGTGACTTTGCAGCTGTTCCCATCAAGAGGTGGAATCTGGGCTGCCACTATCACTTGCTTTGGCCAATAGGATGTGGCAGATATGACAGTGCATCCATTCTGAGGTTAGGCTTAAGAGGTCTTAAATGCTGCTACTTCATTTCCTAGAACCCTGTGCATCTGAAGGAGTCTAGACTACTGGAAGATGAGACACATGTGGCCTATGAACTCTGTGATCAATAGCTAACCACTGAAGATGTGACTAAGGCCATCTTAGATGTGCTAATTCCTAGATGATCCACTGAGAGTCAGCTGCCAGATATATTGAGTCTGTCCTGGTCCAAACCTCCCTAGACAACCACTGACCACAGATGCGTGAGTGAGCCCAGCCCAGGTCAGCAGAACCATCCAGCCTACCCACAGATAAATAATTCCTTAGGCTTTTAAACCACTCAGTTTTGGTGTGCTTGTTCTGCAGCAACAACTGCTGATGCACAGGATCTGGGACTTGCACAGAAGACCATCTGACTTCAACACCAGTGAATGCTGTCAGATCCTATGCACACTATAGCCTAGTTAATGCAATACCTTCCTTCTGAAAAGCAGCATATGTAGGATCTTCATAATATTTTAGGGTTGGTTAGGATGACTCAAAACCCAGCTTACCTTGCAGGTTACTGGGCAAGTCATTGGGCAGGTTATCCTTCACACCTTGGCTTCCTCATTATGTGACTGCAAACACCAGCTACCTCACAGAGACACCATAAAGGTAAAATGAGGCAGTATATCTCAAGTGCTTAGAATTGGAAGATGGAGGTCTGCAATGGATCTGAAAGTTCTTGATGACTGAAATAGAATTTCACTGTCAAGTGTTGATATTCAACCGACTTTTAGGAATGGATCTCTCTCTTCTTAGAGCTTGTAATCCTTGGTTCTACAGGAATGTGGTAACTTTTTCCTCAAAAACATTATTCTAGATTTCTCAAAGTAGACTCTACAGGTCACTTACATAAGTGTTACCAGCTGCCTGTTAAATTCAGATTCATAGCCTTATCCCAGACCTACTGTATTAAACTCCCCTGGGAGTGGGGTCTAAGAATCTACATTTTAAAGTTCCCTGATAATTTTCATGCACATTAACGTTTAAGACTTGCTGTTCTAGCCTCTTCTGCTAAGATCTGAAACACAATGAAGCACTGTCTTCTCTCACTCTAGTATGCTTTCTAGTTGGGCCCTAGGGTTAATTGTGTCGCAAGATTTTGGGTAAAAAAAGATACAGTGGTATTCTTTTTTCAGAGATAGTGTTGACATAGCCACTAACAAGCACACTAGTGAATGAACCAACCTCGACACCATGATTTTAAAAAAAAGTGCATCAGTATATTACTCTGAATAATGCTGGGAAAACAGTTTTCCCTGTTTTTCTTGTTGCATCTATAGTCATATATATAGTCTTATGCTAGATACAGAACTGAGGGAGGAGTGGAGTGGAGGGCATTACCAAGAATATTAACTTGTTTTTACTACTACTATAAATAACATTCTTATTTTCACAAAGCAAGCACTAAGAGGAATAGGAAATTACTTGATCCTAAATTGGCTTGAAAGTTTGTTCATTCTGAACTACCTTTAGCAGGAACATTTTTGTTCACCTTCTGAAGTAGCCATTAGAACTGTAAGAGTATTTTGCTAGGGCTAAATTCTAGTTCACCTAACTGTAATTAAAAATTTAAAGGGTCTTAGTTTGATGTCTTTTCAGCTGATTTGTTTCATGGCATCATGTTTTTTCACCAAAAGTAGAAAAAGGAAAAATAACAGGAGGAAACTACTACAAAAAGTGCTGTCAGTAGCCTCTTCCTCTTCACCAGGGCTTAGTACTTTTGATTCAAAGTTCTTCATTTCCTACAAATACGTATTTTTTACTGTACCAGATGTGGATGAGACTCTGAATAACAAAAGGCTATACTTTTTAAAACCTGCTGGACAACTTTTCATCTCTAACAGGACTAAAGTTTTGCCATGCCAGACTGTGTATGACAAACTGCAAAACATATGTATAAAAAAATGTAGATCCTTCTAAGTGTGCCAATCCATGGGTAAAAACTTACTTCTGGAGCCACATAGCTGTTGAAATCAGTCGTATTTACAATTTTTACAAATGAGCTTATTTTAGTAAAAACAAGTTACTCCGTGAGCATGAGCTCTAAACAGATTTATGTGGGCTGGCACAATCTGCTATGCTAAACATATATTCATATTGCTTAGGTCTTCAACCAGTTTTTTTTTTTTTTGAGTGGTGATGATAACAGTCTTGCTTTGTACAAGGATACCAAATAACTGGCAGCAATTCAGCTAAGAACACTGTTTTCAGCGCTGGCATTGAAACTTTTCCTGGGCAGAATGCTCTGTGGGTATGGCCCTAAACTGGGAGGACTCTGAGCTGCTGACATTGGTCAGTGAACCAGGCAGACAGCTTACAGAGAGAAAGAAGTGACTCTATAAACTGGTGCTAAAGAAAATGAAGATGAGGATGGGCTGGAGAAAAGGAATGAAAAAAGGGAGGTGGGGAGAGAGACAGGTGAGATTCATAACATTAAAGGGATCTTTTCATGTACCTCTCCTTGATCTCTTCTCACCTCACCTTGCCTGATATTTTTATGTTCATGTTTTTTGCTCGGTTACTAAACTGTCATCTCCTTGAAGACAAGAAATATTGCCTGACTCAGATTTGCACCTCCCACAGTACCTGGTATATGCTGGTGCTCAAAAACCTAGTTGATAAATGCAGGAACAAAAGAATCAATTTTTGTATCTAAAGCATTTCCTTTCCTCAGAGATTAAGTCCTAAGCAGAGGTTCTCAGTGGGCATAGTAACTGGGTGCAGTTTTTGTCCGGGAGTTTTCATATTGGTACCAGAGTATTTACGTACTGAAAAAGATATTTTTATTGATAGTGAATATTATTTTAGAATGAAATTTTTTTCATCTTTCTATTGGTTTCTTGAAGTTATCTGGTATTTTACAGTACTTGTGGATTTAATTCCAGGAGAGTAAAGTGGTGGTGAATTTTTGTCCTAAATACAGGGTGTTGAGTGTGGCAGGATTAAGTAGCTGTGCTTGTAAGTTCATTAAGCTTTGGGCTTCCACAAGTTCTAGAATTCTAATATACAAATAAAAAGCTGGTGCACACTGATTTCAAAAATCGGGATTTCACTTTAAGCAACTGCATATTTTCAGATTAATGTGGCTCAGTGAAGCACTGCTCTTATTAGCACGGAGAGTCTATGACTGGGATGGGGGTCGGGAATGAACATCAAGGCACCAGAGTTCTCACACATCTAGACCCATGAATCTGTGCAGAGTAGCTTGGAGAGTGAGTCGTTTCTTTCGTTTGTACTTTCCCTAAAAATGTTGTGGGGGTTGGAGGGAAGGGGAGGTGAGGAGGGGTGGTGACGCTGTCCGGTTTTCCCAAAATCTGGGGTCCTTAGGGACTAGTTCACATTGATGCCGTCCAGATTTGACGACAACGACTTGAAAAGAAAGCCCTCCAGCAAGAGTGACTCGCGAGGTGTGGAAAGGAGGGTTTTCGGGGAGGAGAGGGAACAGAGAGGGTCGTTCCGTCTTGCACAATGGTTCAAAGTGAGGCTGAACTGAACTTTTGATAGCAGTAGATGGAGCTGTGACTCGTGGTGGAGTAAGGACCCGAGGCAAGAAAAGGCCCGGCGGCGGTTGACAGGAGGTGAGGCTTCAGCTAGAATTTAGACCAGTCTCACGAAGGCGCGGCTTCTGCTGAAAGGGGGCGGGGCTTGGGTCGTACTGCGGCCCGGAGCTGAGGCTTATAATAACGAAGGGCGTTTCTCACTGCCCAGTAGTGACACTGGGAAGGCGGAGCGCCCAGTGGGTGGGGCCACATCTGAAAGAAGGCGGGGCTGCCTTCTGGGCTGACCTGAGTGAGCACCAGGCTTCCGAGGACAGCAGGTGGAGCTATCGCCGGCGAGGGCCAGAGCCGCTTCGAGACCTGGAGAAGGCGGGGCTTCTGCTGACAGAGGGCGAGGATTCCTCAGACTGGGGCGGGGCTTATGTTGACAGAGGGGTGGGGCGGCTCCCTACCTCCCGCCGCGCCAGTGCAGTGGGCTGAGGCCTGGGTCGCAGCCCTGGAGAGCAGCAGGGTCCCGGAGAACTGGCCCGGGCGCGGAGCGGGGTCGGGGCGCACGGAGGGCGTGCGCCCGGGAAGGACCCGCCTGGGCAGGCTCTTCCCCTTCACTTCGCCCCCGGTCTGCTGTCGGGGCTCGCGCCTCGCCTCGCACCCCCAGCCCCAACCCTCCAAGATCTGCAGGGCCAGCCGAGCAGCGGACGCCTTGTGCCGGCCAGCCGAGAGGTTCCGGGTGCAGGGTTCACAGGTCAGAGTTGACTCCCTGAAAAGTGCAGCCGGTTTGAAATGCAAGATGGCGGCTGCGGGGCGCTGAGAGGCGCGGCGGCCCCTGCAGGTAGCGGCGCGAGCCGGCTCAGCGGCCCGGGGCGCCCGGTGTCGGCGGGTGGGAAGCTGCAGCGTAGAGCCCGCTTCTGGCCCGGTGGGTCGAGGAGGCGAGCGGCCCCGCGGGTCGGATGGAGGGAGGGCAGCCCCAGGGCAGAGACTCCGGGGGCTGAGCGTGCTCGCAGCGGCGGGCGGCGGGGCGGATCTGGCGGGGCCAGTCCGAGGGGGAGCGGCCGGGCCTGCCTGGGCGGAGAATCGCCGCCCAGGGATAGACCGCGAGCCTCCTTCGCGCCTTCGGGGTCTCTGCGGCCGTGGAACGAGCTCGGGGTGCGGGTTTTGTAAGGGAGGAATCTCAGTCCTGTTTACGGAAGGACTGAGCAAGTTGGTATTTTTGAGGGGAGTGAAGACGGAGCCTCCCTGTAGGGGGGCCCCTCAGGGATGGGGGACCCCAGCAATAGTGAGGGGCCTGCGGGGGCGGGGGTTGGGATCCCTGCCCGGCGGGGGCCCGTGGCCTCGTGGGGACTCAGTCTCCCTGAAAGTAAGGAGAGATTCTCTTGCGGAATCTGAGCGCACTGACATTGGGCTTAGAGCCCCAGAAACTGGGGAAGGATATACCCCACTTCGGAGAAGGCTGGGGACCCACTGTTAGGGCCAGGCCGTGCTCCTACTTCGGGGCAAGACTCAGAGTTGAGCCCCGAAGAACTGAATTACATTTTGAGGAAGCCTGGGATTTAGGGATAAGTTAAAGTGAATAGCAATGTTACCCGTCCCTTTCAGAAAGGAGACCAAGAGGCTGACCAGGAGCTACTACTCCAAGCCTTAGGGCCTAAAGGAAACAACCTCCTCATCCTGCCCAGGGATGAAGGGCTGGGAGGGAGGTGTGAGGGCAACGGGGTCTACTGGCAGGAGAGAAGAGCCCTAGGATGATGCCCTTTCCCTGTGCATTTACACCAAAGTTCTAGGTAAAGAGATTCGAAATTCTTTGTTTGAGTACGTCTCCCCCCACCTCTCCCCTCTGTGGGTAAGTAACGGTAAGAAAAGAGCAAAACCCCAGAAACGGAAAAGGGGACCTTAGTTTAGGTTACTGAAGAATCAAGCTCTGGCAAGTCTTCAACTAGGAAGCAGGAAAGTGGATGGATAGAGGAGGAGTAAAACGAAGAGAACGGGCAGAGTGGGATTTCTACAGCGCTCCTCTGTCATCTCATCCCAGATCTGAAGAAAAACATGAGACGAGGCGAATCTTTGTTAGAAAAATATAAAGAAAGGCTAACTGGTAGTCTGTAATGTGATTAAGTTGGGATTCCATGTAACTTGAAAGGAAGAAGCAATTCTCTTGGTGGTTAAGGGGATAGTGATAGTGGAAAAGGGAAAAATTACAAATTTGGGAAATACAGGGGTTCACGATGGAGTGGGGGAGAAACAGGAATAGTGACTGTTTATTGGGCTGGAGCGTACGCGTGTACCGACCTACTTAGGTTTAGATTTGTTGGTTTTGGTCGTTGTTTCTCAGTCTTCGTGTGAAAGCTTTAACCTGTATATGGTGTTACATGAATTATCTTTGTTTCTGAAAAAATTACCCCGAGAAAGTCGTTTGTGTTTATGCCAAGCAAGGATGAATAGGAATTGATTCTAAAAGGGATACTGGCCCTAGTATACCCATAGATTCTTAAAATTTATTAAGAAGCAATTCTTTTTTTTCCCCTTGATTTGTAAGGAAAAGAAGTGTGGGAACTCTCCAAGGCAGTCATATAGTAACGGGATGTAAAAGGGCTTTCAGGAATATTTTTTCTTCCTTGTTTTCCCTTTACTCTGAGCATTTTAGGGCTAAGCAGACTTTATGCATAATAAGATGTAATATCTTGGTTCCTTTTGATACACAAATGGTAACATTTCATTTATCAATTAATCTTTTTTTGTGAAAGTACCTCTTCAAATGTTTTATTTAGTAATACGGAGTAAAATGAGAAAAGAAAGTAAAAGTTGGGTAACTGATGACAGCTCGATGATAAAAGATTTCTTGAACCACTCTAATATTTTTTAAAGAGCTTAATGTCTTCAATGGAAATTTAAAAAAAAATTCAAGTTAGTTTAGAACTGCACATTTGGAACATTATTATACATGTGTACTATTCTTTGCTTTTCCCCAAAGTGCATGTAGCTTTAGTTTTATATTAAATTCTGAACAGATTAGGCTGGGTGAACCAGTGTGGCATTGATGCCAGATGGTTTGAAAATATGCTAAGGCTGAAAACATAAATGTGCCTGTGCTATTGAACACTCACTAGCAAATGTCCTTTCCTTATATAGCAAGCTTATTTTTTCACTGGATTTGGAGGACAATTCATAATGATGTAGCAATTATTTCACCTTTAACGACAATTGCATTATAAGTTCTTTTTTTCCAACAAATGTAAATCAAGTTTTACAATTATTTTATTAATGAACGTAATAGCATAGGTGAGGTGGTTCATTTTGGAGGTTTCTCTCCTTTTATTATATATTACATATTGTATATATTTCAATTTGAGACTGAAAGGTATTATGATGTATTAAACATTTTCTTTCCTGTAATGAAAATTACATTTTCCTGTAATTAGGGTACAAAATGTGATACTTGAAAGTTTTAAAAGTTTGTTTTAAATTATGGCTTTATATTTAAATGGAAGTACATCTTAAAATTACTAAAATGATTACCAATAGAGCTGAGGAAATCACCTTTTTATGTATATTGCAGCATTTTGGATTTGGGCTCAAAAGACTACTTACCTGAATGTTAGCAGTGCTGAAAGTTCAGTGCCTACGCTAGTTTTTACTCTAGTATCATATTCAATCAATTCAGGGAGGTATTGGAAATATCTGTTGCACTGTTTATGATAATGGCTGATACCGCACATTCACTTCTACATCTAAATTTTTTCCAACTTAAAATCATTTTAAATCATTCTTTGTAACTTCAGAAATAATTTAAATTACATTTCTTTGAAAGGAAAAACTATGATACTAGCCTTTGAATAATAACCAGTGTTCCCATAATATTAGACATTTTGCTCTGATAAATTTGTAATCCTGAGTAACCAGATTTACATGACCAAAGCTGCTGATTCAGATCACTGATCAGGATATACATTTGAGTTTACATTTTGGACAGCTGTATTTTATACAGTTAATTTTAAAGTACATATTTATGTAAACTTGTATGTAGTTGCCAAGTTTTGGTCTCAATGGATACTTGATCATTGCAGTTTATATAATCAGTATTCCATAATGTATTTAAGAGGTATAAGTACATTATGGTGGTGGTTTTATGTACCTTTGGTCTAATGAAATATGATAATATACTTTTAAAAAAGAAAGAAATGAGCAGTTAAGAATAACATTCAAGGGAGTCAAAATTGAGTAAATCATATGCAGGATTTTTGTTCTCAGTTTTCAGATTTAGATTTTTTTAAAAGCATATTATCAAAGTTTATCTAAAAACTTGAAACAGTAAAGTGATAAGCGTATCATATACACATTTATCATTTTAAATAAAATAACTTTTGTCATTAAATTTTAGTGATTTCCTATTTCCCATAGGATTTGTAACTCCCTTTTCCCCCTTTATAAAAGGCCTGTCTTTCCCTGTTTTTTGGTTGTTGTGAGGAACGAAAAGACCAGCTTGGTCTAAAATTGTTTAACATGCTCAAAGGTATGGAATGGAAAATAAAATTGTTGTTGCCTGGGCTTTTAAAATATTTTTAGTGTTTCAATATTTAATACATTTTAAACAAAGACATCCTTTGTTGTATACAGTTAATACTTTAAATAAAAGTCAGAAAAGTCTAACTGTGGACTTACTAAGTGCCAAAGAATACTCCAAACACTTCATTTGTTGTTTCTTTTAATCCTCACAACAACTCTATTAAGTACTATCATTAGCCTCATTTTACAGCTGAGGAGGGCTAGGACACAGACAGGCTAAATCACTTCGGTCTAAGGCCACACAGCTGGATTTGAACCCATGCAGTCTGATTCCAAAGCCCAAGCTCTTCAACTTTATTTATAGTCCATCTTACTGCCAAAACAACTGACCTATTTTATTATGTAATGTTTATGGTTGAGATGACTTCTTTAATTTTTGAAGTTCATTCTCATCCTTAATTTTAAAGATACTTTGATTTAGAAGTATTGTAATTTCAGTATCAGGAACTGAAATAACATCAAGCAAGTATGCTTTTCACCCAGAAGTACTGAGGAGCTCTTTTGCTCCTCTAGCTGCCTTGTGCCTTTACATGTCTCGACAGCTCTTCTCTAGAGATTCTTGTTCGGTAAAACATCTTGCAATTGCTGTGTGATTTAAGAATGAATTCAGTATATCAACTATACTTCAGTGTAAAAAAAAGAGGCTTAAAAAATAATAGATTCATGTTTTCTACCTTTATCTTGCATCTACCTACCACTTAAGCATTTCATTAAAAAATAATAATAATAATAATAAGGGAGAAATGTGGGATTCACATATAAATCAAGTATAAAAATCAAACATAATCATATTTGACCTGATTGTTTATAGTTCATGATGCGTGATCAAAACCGAAAGTTTCTGTGATGAATGCCCTTGCACTGTTCACCATGTAAGAACTTATTTACTATGTTAAGAACTTGTTCACCATGTAAGAACTTGTTCGTTATGCTTCAGAAGATTGGAGACTGTTGAGAATTAGGCTTGGGGTTGATTAATGATTGTGCATTGAGTCCCCTATACAGAATTTTATTGTTGTTAACAACCATATGATCAATAAATATGAGGGATGCCCTCTCAAAAAAAAAATAATAGATTCAGATAGGTTACCAATTTATTATTATATTAATAACTCATTTTGGAAAGTAACCTCCCCTCTTTGGCAGCTGTTCCCTATCTTCTCTTCTAGTCCACATCCTGTAGAAGGGTGGCTAAGAAGTGTCCAAACCAGGAGATGCCCAGAAATGAAATTGTAGAATCCCAGACAGACTGCAAAGATAACAGGATGTTACAGAGGGCCTACCAGGAAAATGCTCTTTCACCTTTCATGAAAATCATGTAACTGTTCAGCCTAAGATTTAACTTAACCTAGAAATACTTTACTAAAGGGTTTATGTATTTACATTATTTGTTGGCTTAAGAGGACTGTTCATAAACTTGTATGTAGTAATAGCAGGAATCAATAGGGAAGATATTTTGGGGAGATCATCTTCATTCACTATGTTTTACAGAGTTTTAGAGCTTAAAGAAAAAACTGCTTCAACCCTACAAAAGCATTATTTACTGTTATTTAATAAGAGAAGCAATTATAGTTTTTATTAAATTTTCCTGATCTAACTACACTGAAAAATATACCTCAACATTTTTGGACAAAAATCTCAGTTTTCAGAGAATGATTTTCAGTCTGTTTGATTGTACAGTCTAATACTTCATAGTGCACTAATTGAAAAGCCACTCAGTAGCTTTCTTGCAAAAAACGAAAGATTTGAACACCAGTCATTCTATTAGATACTACTTGTTTAGGGATGGAGTACCACTAGTTGATTTAATAGTATTGGCTTGCTGCCAGCATTAATAATATACTCGACTTCAATTAATACATATTAGGATACAAATATCAGCTTTCTGTGTAAAATATAAACATCTCCATTTAGTCTAACTAACTTACCTTTTATGACTTTCATACTTATTCTTTACAATTCCCAATTTTATCATCTCAACTTTCATATAGCGTGTAAACATTCAGATTTTGAGAATTTTTATTGAAAATCATATAATAATAACTTGGTTATTTTATATAATAATATAGATAGAATTTTTTAAAATAGTTTTCAATTTTTGTGTTTTTTACTAATAGTGGGTTTGGCATTTAGATGATTCTTTAAAAATTTCTCTGAGGAAATTAAGGTTGTTTTCAAAGATTACATTTAGTTTTAAAAAGCCTAGTCATAAATTTTAAAGACTGAATCATATCTAGAATAATAAAGTGATATTACTTTTTTTGTAGGAGATGGCAGATAGGTACTTTGGACCTGTTGGTAATGATGGCCTGAGCTAAGCACCTCCTAATTTGAAGGGATACCCTTCCATGTCAAAGAACAGAATGCTGAGGAAGCTATGGCAAGTATGTGTTCCATTGTTTTGGTCTGGTAAAACTCAGATACTGAATGTGTTCCCTCTAGATCCCATGGTACTATATTTGGCTGAAGTTTTAAAAGCTTTTCTTTTAAAAGCAGTAGATATATTCTTAACAATTCTTTAAAAAATGTACTTTAAAACTACAAATACAGGTGTTTTGGCTGCTTTAATTTCAAAGGAAACAGCATCATACTTCATAATATGTCTATGTGGTATATTTCTTAATTGATTAATATTTGCTGAAAGGCACCATGTGCTATGATAACAGTGGTAAACAAGAAAAATGAAGTTCATGAGGGCAGAGACCTTTAGTGTGGGGAAATTGATCTAGAAATTTTATTACTCTTTTGCCTATATCCAGAAAAATGCTTCAAGACTTACTAGAACAATTCCTGAAAACATGTTTTCAATACATAGTCTACTAATAGTTCACTGTAATTATAAAAATCATGATATTAATACTTTGATTTAGGTTAAGCATATCTTATGCTTAGATATTTAAATAGTTGAATATATTTGAGTATACTTATACATAATTACTTTTCTATTTACTTTATATAAATTGGATTTTTTAAGAAGCATTAGATGACATATTATACTGAATTATTGAAATATTTATACTTTAGTCCAATTGTTATTTTAGATGATTCCACAAAGTACTAGGAAAGATTCCATAACCATTAATTTGGTGGTTCACTTTCATTTTCTAAAAATTAATAGAGTCCTTAGAAGTTGACATTACTGATGCTAATTATTATTATCTTTCAAAGTATTTATAAAAATTAAGTGATTATATCCTGAGTGGTTACTTTATTTTATAAATGGGGAAGACAATGGACAGTTGAATGGCTTTTCAGCCTCAATCGTAATCTCACTTGGAATCAAGAATATCATTCTTGTGTTAGACAGTGTGTGAAAGTTAGAGGAGATTTCATTACAATGCTAGTTTATGTATCACTCTCAGTACATTACTTGCCTACGTACATGCAGGCAAAAGGTAGAAAACCAGAATGTTAATGTCCTAGACACATTTCAAAAAGATATTTCACTCCTCAAACCTGAGGTCAGAGCTTTGCCAGGAGAAATCTAACCAGCTTGAATCTTTTAATCTTTAGCAGCATTAAGGGCAGCTTTCTCTGGTGGAAAAAAAACAGAAAGGGTAGTTTCTAAAACCTTTAAGCCTTAGCTAGCATTAGCAAAGGGATCTTCTGAAATGAGATTATCTTTGGCCACAGTTTCTTAGATGCTTTCATTTTTATCACATTTGCTACCTTCTATATTCACCTTTTAATGCTTGAATTTTGATTGCCTTGAGACCATTTTGGCAGTTTTCTTCAGATTTATCTCTTAGGTAATGATTCTAGGTTATAGTAAATTTTAGAAGCATTTATTGTGGGTATAACTTTCAAGTTTCTCATTTAATTGTTTTGAAGAACTTGACTATTATTTCTAAATATTTGTACATTTTGGTTTTGAAAAATGCTTCAAATGTAAAGGCCAAAATGTTTTTGCTCTTTTTTAATTAAAAGAAGTATCTCTTGGACATTTATTCTTAATATAGTGGCTCCATTTTGTTTTAATTTAACCCAGTTATTCTTTGTTCCCACTATTATTTCAGGCATTTTTTGATTTGGTGGATTTCTAACTTTTAGTTTGAATACAAGCATTTAAAAATAAGTATTTTCAGCTGGCTAAACAGAAGTTGAACTCACAGAGAGAGAAGTGAAACCAAATAGAATATTTGAAATCTTAGTATATGTTTGTATACATATTCCAGAGGATTCTCAGCTTGTGTTTTAGCTATCCTAAGAACAGTTTTACTTAGTTGATACTAGACCTAAAATAATATGAGCCTTAAAAATTAGTTATCTTCTAAGTGTTCCTATTTGACCCACAATTAGTCAGTTTGTTTTTATTCACATAAAATCTTACCAAAATAACATGCTTTTGTGGCTAACGAGGCCAATAAACTGTTATCTGTTAATCATTTAATTTGAAGTACAAGACAGCAAAAAAAAAAGAGACTTGTAAATTCAATGTAGTTATGCTCTGCTTAATTATAAAATTTTTTAGTCTTTATTTTTAGGCACCAAGCATAGAATTTGAAACAATCCATTAACTTTTTTTTTTTTCATTTTGGTATCATTAATCTACAATTACATGAGGAACATTATCTTTACTAGGCTCCCTCCTTCACCAAGTTCCATTAACTTTTTTTTTTGTTATCATTAATCTACAATTACATGAAGAACATTATGTTTACTACACTCCCCCCTTCACTAAGTCCCTCCCACACACCCCATTACAGTCACTGTCCATCCGTGTAATAAGATGCTGTAGAATCACTGCTTGTCTTCACTGTGTTGCACAGCCCTCCCCATGACCCCCCCCACATGCTAATTATACATGCTAATCGTAATACCCCCTTTCTTTTTTCCCACCCTTATCCCTCCCTTCCTACCCATTCTCCCTAGTCCCTTTCCCTTTGGTAACTGTTAGTCCATTCTTGGGTTCTGTGATTCTGCTGCTGTTTTGTCCCTTCAGTTTTTCTTTATTCTTATACTCCACATATGGGTGAAATCATCTGATACTTGTCTTTTTCCGTCTGGCTTATTTCATTGAGCATAATACCCTCTAGCTCCATCTATGTTGTTGCAAATGGTAGGATTTGTTTTCTTCTTATGGCTGAGTAATATTCCATTGTGTGTATGTACCACATCTTCTTTATCCATTCATCTACTGATGGACACTTAAGTTGCTTCCATTTCTTGGCTATTGTAAATAGAGCTGCAATAAACATAAGGGTGCATCTGTCTTTTTCAAACTGGGCTGCTGCATTCTTAGGGTAAATTCCTAGAAGTGGAATTCCTGGGTCAAATGGTATGTCTATTTTGAGCTTTTTTGAGGAACCTCCATACTGCTTTCCACAATGGTTGAACTAATTTACATTCTCACCAGCAGTGTAGGAGGGTTCCCCTTTCTCCACAACCTCGTCGACATGTGTTGTTGTTTGTCTTTTGGATGGTGGTGATCCTTACTGGTGTGAGGTGATATCTCATTGTGGTTTTAATTTGCATTTCTCTGACGACTAGCAATGTGGAGCATCTTTTCATGTGTCTGTTGGCCATCTGAATTTCTTCTTTGGAGAACTGTCTGTTCAGCTCCTCTGCCCATTTTTTAATTGGATTATTTACTTTTTGTTTGTTGAGGTGCATGAGCTCTTTATATATTTTGGATGTCAACCCTTTATCAGATCTGTCATTTATGAAAATATTCTCCCATACTGTAGGGTTCCTTTTTGTTCTGTTGATGGTGTCCTTTGCTGTACAGAAGCTTTTCAGCTTGGTATAGTCCCACTTGTTCATTTTTGCTATTGTTTCCCTTGCCTGGGGAGATATGTTCATGAAGAAGTCACTCATGTTTATGTCCAAGAGATTTTTGCCTATGTTTTTTTCTAAGAGTTTTATGGTTTCATGACTTACATTCAGGTCTTTGATCCATTTTGAATTTACTTTTGTGTATGGGGTTAGACAGTGATCCAGTTTCATTCTCTTACATGTATCTGTCCAGTTTTGCCAGCACCATCTGTTGAAGAGACTGTCATTTCCCCATTGTATGTCCATGGCTCCTTTATTGAATATTAATTGACCATATATGTTTGGGTTAATGTTTGGAGTCTCTATTCTATTCCACTGGTCTGTGGCTCTGTTCTTGTGCCAGTACCAAATTATCTTGATTACTGTGGCTTTGTAGTAGAGTTTGAAGTTGGGGAGCGAGATCCCCCCCACTTTATTCTTCCTTCTCAGGATTGCTTTGGCTATTTGTGGATTTTGGTGTTTCCATATGAATTTTTGAACTATTTGTTCTCCATTAACTTTTTTAGTGTATTATATTGAAAATTTATTTTTTAATCTCTTTAAAAATGTAGAATGCCATTATAGTTTTCTCTTGGAACACAGAAATAATTACTCTAAATTCAACTATCCATTTGCTATCTTTATAAGAACTATGCCCTTTTCTCCTCAACTTCACTGCAGGACTAACTCTTTGAATGAGTATATCTCTCCTGTTTCATTCTTAAGTAGTCTACAAATTTAGATAGACACTATTCATAGATAAAAGTGATGTGCTACAACAGAATTATTTATAGATGTTATTAAGTACTTGTTGAATATTCATTGCTGTTGCTGTATTTCAATAAATAGAATGTTTTATATTCGATGGTGTTTTAACATTTTAGTGATGAAGGTAATTTTATAAGTAAGGATTCTGCCATTTAAAGTAATCCACTGTAAAGCAGGTACAGGTCTGTTTTTTTTTTAATAGTATGGTTTTATTTATATGACATTCTGGAAAAGGCATAACTATAGACACAGAAAACAGGGGGAGAGGTGTTCACTCCCAGAGAACACAAGATGGAGTATTTCTGGGAGTCATGGGACTTTTCATTTTCTTTTTTTGCCTCTGTCATTTTTTTTTGTAACATTAATATACAATTACATGAGCAACATTGTGGTTACTAGATTCCCACCATTATCAAGTCGCCACCACATACCCCATTACAGTCACTGTCCATCAGCATACTAGGATGCCATAGAGTCACTACTTCTCTTCTCTGTGCTATACTGCCTTACCCGTGCCCCTGCCCCACCTATGTTATGTGCACTAATTGTAATGCCCCTTATTCCCCTTATTCCCATTTTCCCTCCCTTCCCACCCATCCTCCCCAGTCCCTTTCCCTTTAGTAACTTTTAGTCCATTCTTGGGTTCTGTGAGTCTTCTGCTGTTTGTTCCTTCAGTTTTTGCTTTGTTGTTTGTTTTTTGATTTTTTTAAAATTCTTTATTAACATATTATTGATATTCACTCTTACGAAGGTTTCACATGAAGAAACAATGTGGTTACTACATTTACACATATTAGCAAGTCCTCACCCATTGCAGTCACTGTCCATCAGTGTAGTAAGATGCCACAGATTCACTATTTGCCTTCTCTGTGCTACACTGTTTTCCCCGTGATCCCTCACACCATGTGTATTAAACATAATACCCCTCAGTCCCCATCCCCTCCCTCCCAACCTGCCCTCCCGTACCCCTCCCCTTTGGTAACTGCTACCCTCTTCTTGGAGTCTGTGACTCTGCTTCTGTTTTGTTCCTTCAGTTTTGCTTTGTTGTTATACTCCACAAATGAAGGAAATCATTTGACACTTGTCTTTCTCCGCCTGGCTTATTTCACTGAGCATAATATCCTCCAGCTCCATCCATGTTGTTGCATATGGTAGGATTTGTTTTTTTCTTATGGCTGAATAGTATTCCATTGTATGTATGTACTACATCTTCTTTATCCATTCATCTACTGATGGACACTTAGGTTGCTTCCATTTCTTGGCTATTGTAAATAGTACTGTGATAAACATAGGGGTGCATATATCTTTTTCAAACTGGGTCCCTGCATTCTTTAGGTAAATTCCTAGGAGTAGAATTCCTGGGTCGAACGGTATTTCTATTTTTAGGTTTTTGAGGAACCTCCATACTGCTTTCCACAATGGTTGAACTAATTTACATTCCCACCAGCAGTGTAGGAGGGTTCCCTATTTGTTCTTTATACCTCCTCTAATGAGTGTTTAATGAAGTAAAATATATGTTGTAAAACACAGTACAGATACATTTTAAAGGTTTTTTTTTTTCCCCCCAGCATATGTAACGGGCTTAGATAAGCATCGTGTTGGGCCCTGGGGATATTAGTGGAGAGCTAAACAGATGTTCTTTCTGATGATGTAAGAATTGTTATTAGGACTGCCCCAGATTTTTATACTGTGATAAAATATATTTTGCTGTCATTAAATGCTTTTCTGTAGTGAAATCTTGGAGTTATTTTGATAAATTAGGAATGGTGAATTGATTGAGGAGTATCCTATCCTCAGGAGAAGAGCCAGAAGCAGATAGAATGAGGCTCTACACCCTGGAGGTTATATGTGCTCTTAAGGGCTCTTAGAACCAGTCTGACGTCTCAGACCATGGTGCAGCAGCTGCAGAAAGTATCTGGAATATACCTGAATGCTATACATACACAGGAATTCTTTTTTCCCTTAAAAAAAATTATGTAGCACATTTTTGCCTTTTAAAAATAAAAAGTAAACTCTTTTCCAGTTTGAGACAAATGACCATGGAAATATTTTAGTCTATTTACAACTTTAAGGCCTTGAGACTATTGATTATTGTATTTTGTAATAAGGCAACATGATAACAATAGTAAAGAAAACTTATTAATACTATGCACTGAAGTTTCACCCATAATCTAATGTGAAAATTTTATTTAGTCTCATCTAGTCTTTGTCCATGTACATACATATTTTCTTTTCTTTTTTTTTTTTTTGAGAGAGCATCTCTCATATTTATTGATCAAATGGTTGTTAACAGCAATAAAATTCTGTATACGGGAGTCAATACTCAATGCACAATCATTAATCCACCCCAAGCCTAATTCTCGTCAGTGTCCAATCTTCTGAAGCATAACGAACAAGTTCTTACATGGAGAACAAATTCTTACATAGTGAATAAGTTACATAGGGAACAGTACAAGGGCAGTCATCACAGAAACTTTCGGTTTTGATCACTCATTATGAACTATAAACAATCAGTTCAAATATGAATATTCGTTTGATTTTTATACTTGATTTATATGTGGATACCACATTTCCCTCTTTATTATTATTATTATTATTTTTTAAAAATAAAATGCTGAAATGGTAGGTAGATGCAAGATAAAGGTAGAAAACATAGTTTAGTGTTGTAAGAGAGCAAATGTAGATGATCAGGTGTGTGCCTGTAGACTATGTGTTAATCCAAGCTAGACAAGGGCAATAAAACATCCACGGATGCAGAAGATTTCTCTCAGAACAGGGGGGTGAGGTTCTAAGCCTCACCTCTGTTGATCCCCAACTTCTCACCTGATGGCCCCCCTGCGACTGTGCCTGTCTTAGGTTGTTCCTCCCTTGAGGAATCTTACCCGTCTCTGGCTAACCAGTCATCTTCCGGGGCCATACAGGGAAATGTAAAGTTGGTAAGTGAGAGAGAAGCCATATTGTTTGAAAGGTTAGCTTTTTACTTCTTTGCATATTTATGCCCTGTAGCTTCTATGCCCAGCATTTGTCTTGAGGTATCTTTACCACTTGGAGGAGTTATGATACTTGGTGAATTCGATATGAGGCACGAATTCTATTTAAGGGTTGTAATTAGGAAGGAAGAAGAAAAGCTATAGATGTAGCAGGTGGAAGAAAACATGGGAAGATTGACTATTTCTTTCACATATCTTCTTGTAGAGTAACTTAAGCATGTATAGGTTTTAAACTACTAACTAACTTGCGCTCACATATTAACATAATAGAAATACGGTGACATAAACAAAGCAAATCTATTATTACCATCCACCTCCAGTGAAGCCAAGAAAACCATTTAGGCACCCTAGGCATTTGTGAAAATTTGTCTATGATATGATGGATATTGTCCAACTGTACTTGAACAGTCTGAGAGAAATCAGACAAAGTAAAATAACCCATTCCTGGGAACTGTTCACATCCCATATGTTCTTTTAACAGTAGATAGTCTGTAGTTGTAAGATTTTGGAGCGCTACAACTTGCACTTCTCCTAATTCTTGGTTGAGTTCCAACAGTATAGATCCAGTCAAATTTGTTGTTTTACTGTATGCACAGGCCAGCTTAGATATCTCCTTCTTCATTCCAATGGCAAGTCCAGGAACCAGTGGGATGAATGCAGCTACAACTGCAGCATCGGCTGGATCTTTGTTGAGGTTTTTTGTTGATCATCTTCTTGTATGTCTCTTCCAGGGAGTGCTGAAGTTGGAAGTTCTTCTTCATATCGTATCTTACTTCATTTTCTCGGTAGCCAAATTAGGCTTTGATCCTCTGTATAAACACAAACAGACCCTTTGCCCACACTTTGATATGCCCTTTATACCATTGTGTAGAGAAAGGAATATTATCAGAAAAGTGTACATCCATAGCCGATCATCTGACACCCTTTAAGTGGTCAAAATTAAGGATATTTAAAGCATGCATTAATCATTGATTTACAGTTAGTTTTATCCTATCAGGGAGTAATCCCCCTTTTCTTTCTTTTTTTTTTGTTATCATGAATCTACACTTACATGATGAATATTGTGTTTACTAGGCTCTCCCCTATACCAGGTCCCCCCTATAAACCCCTTTACAGTCACTGTCCATCAGCATAGCAAAATGTTGTAGAATCACTACTTGTCTTCTCTGTGTTGTACAGCCCTCCCCTTCCTCCCACACACCCATGCATGCTAATCTTAATACCCCTCCTCTTCTCCCCCCCTCTTATCCCTCTGTACCCACCCATCCTCCCCAGTCCCTTTCCCTTTGGTACCTGTTAGTCCATTCTTGGGTTCTGTGATTCTGTTGCTGTTTTGTTCCTTCAGTTTTTCCTTTGTTCTTATACTCCACAGATGAGTGAAATCATTTGGTATTTCTCTTTCTCCGCTTGACTTATTTCACTGAGCATAATACCCTCCAGGTCCATCCATGTTGCTGCAAATGGTAGGATTTGCCCTCTTCTTATGGCTGAGTAGTATTCCATTGTGTATGTGTACCACATCTTCTTTATCCATTCATCTACCGATGGACATTTAGGTTGCTTCCAATTCTTGGCTATTGTAAATAGTGCTGCGATAAACATAGGGGTGCATCTGTCTTTCTCAAACTTGATTGCTGTGTTCTTAGGGTAAATTCCTAGGAGTGGAATTCCTGGGTCAAATGGTAAGTCTGTTTTGAGCATTTTGATGAACCTCCATACTGCTTTCCACAATGGTTGAACTAATTTACATTCCCACCAGCAGTGTAGGAGGGTTCCCCTTTCTCCACAACCTCGTCAACATGTGTTGTTGTTTGTCTTTTGGATGGTGGTGATCCTTACTGGTGTGAGGTGATATCTCATTGTGGTTTTAATTTGCATTTCTCTGACGACTAGCAATGTGGAGCATCTTTTCATGTGTCTGTTGGCCATCTGAATTTCTTTTTTGGAGAACTGTCTGTTCAGTTCCTTTGCCTATTTTTTAATTGGATTATTTGATTTTTGTTTGTTGAGGCGTGTGAGTTCTTTATATATTTTGGACGTCAAGCATTTATCGGATCTGTCCTTTTCAAATATATTCTCCCATACTGTAGGGTTCCTTTTTGTTCTATTGATGGTGTCTTTTGCTGTACAGAAGCTTTTCAGCTTAATATAGTCCCACTTGTTCATTTTTGCTTTTGTTTTCCTTGCCCGGGGAGATATGTTCAAGAAGAGGTCACTCATGTTTATGTTTAAGAGGTTTTTGTCTATGTTTTTTTCCACGAGTTTAATGGTTTCATGACTTACATTCAGGTCTTTGATCCATTTTGAATTTACTTTTGTATATGGGGTTAGACAATGGTCCAGTTTCAGTCTCCTACATGTAGCTGTCCAGTTTTGCCAGCACCATCTGTTGAAGAGACTGTCATTTCGCCGTTGTATGTCCATGGCTCATTTATTGTATATTAATTGACCATATATGTTTGGGATAATGTCTGGAGTCGCTAGTCTGTTCCACTGGTCTGTGGCTCTGTTCTTGTGCCAGTACCAAATTGTCTTGATTACTATGGCTTTATAGTAGAGCTTGAAGTTGGGGAGTGAGATCCCCCCTACTTTATTCTTCTTTTTCAGGATTGCTTTGGCTATTCGGGGTCTTTGGTGTTTCCATATGAATTTTTGAATTATTTGTTCCAGTTCATTGAAGAATGTTGCTGGTAATGTGATAGGGATTGTATCAAATCTGCATATTGCTTTGGGCAGGATGGCCATTTTGATTATATTGATTCTTCCTAGCCACGAGCATGGGATGAGTTTCCATTTGTTAGTGTCCCCTTTAATTTCTCTTAAAAGTGACTTGTAGTTTTCAGAGTATAGGTCATTCACTTCTTTGGTTAGATTTATTCCTAGGTATTTTATTCTTTTTGATGCAATTGTGAATGGAATTGTTTTCCTGATTTCTCTTTCTATTGGTTCATTGTTAGTGTATAGGAAAGTCACAGATTTCTGTGTGTTAATTTTGTATCCTGCAACTTTGCTGTATTCTGATATCAGTTCTAGTAGTTTTGGGGTGGACAATATCATGTCTTCTGCAAATAGTGACAGTTTAACTTCTTCTTTACCAATCTAGATTCCTTGTATTTCTTTGTTTTGTCTGATTGCTGTGGCTAGGACCTCCAGTACTATGTTAAATAGCAGTGGGGAGAGTGGGCATCCCTGTCTAGTTCCTGATCTCAGAGGAAAAGCTTTCAGCTTCTCGCTGTTCAGTATAATGTTGGCTTTGGGTTTATCATATATGGCCTTTATTATGTTGAGGTACTTGCCCTCTATTCCCATTTTGGTGAGAGTTTTTATCATGAATGGATGTTGAATTTTGTCTTATGCTTTTTCAGCATCTATGGATATGATCATGTGGTTTTTGTCGTCTTTTGTTGATGTGGTGGATGATGTTGATGGATTTTCGATTGTTGTACCATTCTTGCATCCCTGGGATGAATCCCACTTGGTCATGGTGTATGATCCTTTTGATATACTTTTGAATTCGGTTTGCTAATATTTTATTAAGTATTTTTGCGTCTACATTTATCAGGGATATTGGTCTGTAATTTTCTTTTTTGGTGGGGTCTTTGCCTGGTTTTGGTATTAGGGTGATGTTGGCTTCATAGAATGAGTTTGAGAGTATTCCCTCCTCTTGTATTTTTTGGAAAACTTTAAGGAGAATGAGTATTATGTGTTCTCTGTGTGTCTGATAAAATTCCGAGGTAAATCCGTCCAGCCTGGGTGCTTTGTTCTTAGGTAGTTTTTTGATTACCCTTTCAATTTCTTTGCTTGTAATTGGTTTGTTTAACTTTTGTGTTTCTTCCTTGGTCAGTCTTGCAAGGTTGTATTTTTCTAGGAAGTTGTCCATTTCTTCTAGGTTTTCCAGCTTGTTGGCATATAGGCTTTCATAGTAGTCTTTAATAATTCTTTGTATTTCTGTGGAGTCTGTTTTTGATTTTTCCATTCTCGTTTCTGATTCTGTTGATGTGTGTTGATTCTCTTTTTCTCTTAATAAGTCTGGCTAGAGGCTTATCTATTTTGTTTATTTTCTCGAAGAACCAGCTCTTGGTTTCGTTGATTTTTGCTATTGTTTTATTCTTCTCAATTTTGTTTATTTCTTCTCTGATCTTTATTATGTCCCTCCTTCTGCTGACTTTAGGCTTCATTTGTTCTTCTTTTTCCAATTTCGATAATTTTGATGTTAGACTATTCATTTGGGATTGTTCTTCCTTCTTCAAGTGTGCCTGGATCACTATATACTTTCCTCTTAGGACTACTTTCGCTGCGTCCCGCAGAAATTTGGGCTTTGTGTTGTTGTTGTCATTTGTTTCTATATATTCCTTGATCTCTATTTTAGTTTGTTCGTTGATCCATTGATTATTTAGGAGCATGTCGTTAAGCCTCCATGTGTTTGTGAGCCTTTTTGTTTTCTTTGTAGAATTTATTTCTACTTTTATACCTTTGTGGTCTGAAAAATTGGTTGGTAGAATTTCAATATTTTGGATTTTGCTGAGGCTCTTTTTGTGGGCTAGTATGTGGTCTATTCTGGAGAATGTTCCATGTGCACTTGAGAAGAATGTGTATCCTGTTGCTTTTGGATTTAGAGTTCTATAGATGTCTATTAGGTGCATCTGCTCTACTGTGTTGTTCAGTGCTTTTGTGTCCTTACTTATTTTCTGCCCGGTGGATCTATCTTTTGGGATGAGTGGTGTGTTGAAGTCTCCTAAAATGAATGCATTGCAGTCTATTTCCCCTTTTAGTTCTGTTAGTATTTGTTTCACATATGCTGGTGCTCCTGTGTTGGGTGCATATATATTTAGAATGGTTATATCCTCTTGTTGGACTGAGCCCTTTATCATTATGTAGTGTCCTTCTTTATCTCTTGTTACTTTGTTTTGAAGTCTATTTTGTCTCATGTTAGTATTGCAACCCCTGCTTTCTTCTTGCTGTTGTTTGCCTGAAATATGTTTTTCCATCCCTTGACTTTTAGTCTGTGCATGTCTTTGGGTTTGAGGTGAGTTTCTTGTAAGCAGCATATAGATGGGTCTTGCTTTTTTATCCATTCTATTACTCTGTGTCTCTTGATTGGTGCATTCAGTCTATTTACATTTAGGGTGACTATTGAAAGATATGTTCTTATTGCCATTGCAGGTTTTAAATTCGTGCTTATCAAAGGTTCAAGGTTAGCCTCTTTAGTATCTTACTGCCTAACTTAGCTCGCTTATTGAGCTCTTGTATACACTGTCTGGAGATTCTTTTCTTCTCTCCCTTCTTATTCCTCCTCCTCCATTATTCATATGTTGGGTGTTTTGTTCTGTGCTCTTTGTAGGAGTGCTCCCATCTAGAGCAGTCCCTGTAAGATGCCCTGTAGAGGTGGTTTGTGGGAAGCAAATTCCCTCAGCTTTTGCTTGTCTGGGAATTGTTTAATCCCGCCATCATATTTAAATGATAGTCATGCTTGATACAGTATCCTTGGTTCAAGGCCCTTCTGTTTCATTGCATTAAATATATCATGCCATTCTCTTCTGGCCTGCAGGGTTTCTGTCGAGAAGTCTGATGTTTGCCTGATGGGTTTTCCTTTATAGGTGACCTTTTTCTCTCTAGCTGCCTTAAAACTCTTTCCTTGTTCTTGGTCTTTGCCATTTTAATTATTATGTGTCTTGGTGTTGTCCTCCTTGGGTCCTTTCTGTTGGGGGTTCTGTGTATTTCTGTGGTCCTTTCGATTATTTCCTCCTCCAGTTTGGGGAAGTTTTCAGCAATTATTTCTTCCAAGGTACTTTCTGTCCCTTTTCCTCTCTCTTCTTCTTCTGGTACCCCTATAATACGGATATTGTTCCTTTTGGATTGGTCACACAGTTCTCTTAATATTGTTCCGTTCCTGGAGATCCTTTTATTTCTGTCTATGTCAACTTCTATGCGTTCCTGTTCTCTGGTTTCAATTCCATCAATGGCCTCTTGCATCTTATCCATTCTGCTTATAAATCCTTGCAGAGTTTGTTTCATTTCTGTGATCTCCTTTCTGGCATTTGTCATCTCCCTCCAGACTTCATCCCATTTCTCTTGCATATTTCTCTGCATCTCTGTCAGCATGTTTATGATTTTTATTTTGAATTCTTTGTCAGGAAGACTGGTTAGGTCTGTCTCCTTCTCTGGTGTCTCTGTGATCTTGGTTTGCCTGTAATTTTGTCTTTTCATGGTGATAGGAATAGTTTGCAGAGCTGGGACTAGTGACGGCTGGAAGAACTTCCCTTCTTGTTGGTTTGTGGCCTTCCTCTCCTGGAAGAAAAGCGACCTCTAGTGCCTTGTGCTGGGTAGCTGCGCACAGACAGGGCTTCTGCTTCCTGCCCAGCTGCTATGGAGTTTATCTCCGCTGTTGCTGTGGGCATGGCCTCGCTTGGGCTGCTACTCCAAAGTGGTGGAGTTGCGTTGGAGGCGAAGTGACTGGGAGGCTATTTATCTCCGTACGGGGCCTCAGTGCTCCCTACAGTCCAGGGGATTAGAGTGCCCAGAGATCCCGGGATTCCCTACCTCTGGACTAAGTGTCCCGCCCTGCCCCTTTAAAACTTCCAGAAAGCACCCGCCAAAACAAAACAATAACCACAAAAAAAAAAAAATGGCCGTTCGTTTTTCTTTATTCTCCAGCGCCAGCCTCGGGCACCCACTCACCGGACTTGCTGCCCTGTTCCCCTAGTATTGGGGTCCCTATCCCTTTAAGACTTCCAAAAAGCGCTCGCCAAAACAAAACAAGAAAAAAAAGAAAAAGAAAAAGAAAAAAGAAAAAAGGTGGCTGCTCGCATTTCTCTTGTTCTCTGGCACTGGTCTCTGATACCCAGTCGCCGTTCTTGCTGCCCTGTTTCCCTAGTATTGGGATCCCTGTCCCTTTAAGACTTCCAAAAAGCACTCACCGCAACAAAACAACAACAACAAAAAAAAAAGAAAGAAAGAAAGAAAAGATGGCCACTCGCTTTTCTTTTGTCTTCCGGCACTGGCCTCCGGTACCCGCTCACCGTTCTTGCTGCCCTGTTTCCCTAGTATCCAGGGCCCCGCGCATGCACTGTGTCTGCGCTCTGGTCCGGATGGCTGGGGCTGGGTATTCAGCAGTCCTGGGCTCCTTCTCCCTCTCACTCAGACTTCTCTCCTCCCACTGGGAGCTGGGGTGAGGTGCGCTCGGGACCCGCCCGGCCCGGGGCTTGTATCTTACCCCCTTTGCGAGGTGCTGGATTCTCACAGGTGTTGATGTGGTATGTATGTTGTCCTGTGTCCTCTGGTCTCTATTTTAGGAAGAGTTGTCTTTGTTATATTTTCATAGATAAATGTGGTTTTGGGAGGAGATTTCCGCAGCTCTACTCACACCGCCGTCCTGGCTCCACCCTTCCTTATTTTCTTATTTTATAATTACTATGCAAATTTTGTTCTTATTTTTAAAAATTTCGCAGTAAATGGATAAATATTTTTCCAGTTCCTTACTCTTTTATGATCATTTTAATAGCAGTATAGCAAATTGATTTGATCAGTTATTTTTTTAACATTCCTACTGAAAGGTTAACTGAAGATAGTTTTCAGACATAAGTATACTTACAGTGCTTGGGTCCATTTAGAGCATAATTTTTTCTGTTATTGGCAGATGTCACTTTGAATTTTAATGCAAAACCACCTGGCTACTCAGTTGTACAAGTGAACTCTAACCCCCTTTTACAGGTAAATAGTGCAAGGTTTCCCAAATTGATTTTGAGCTCTGTTTTTAGTTGAACTTCAAATAGAGGATGAGATGCCTGTCAACTAATAGGGATTTCTGTATGTCAGTTTTCCTGTTCCAGCCCTTTTGCTCTTTTAATGACAAAAGAAGATGAATTGGAAGCATACCAAAGAAATTCTTATTCTGTATTTTTACTGCTTTTTCATTCATTTCATTCATTCATAATCAGCACTGTCAGCTGATTAAGTTGCTTGAGTGAGAAAAGAGAAAGAGAATAATGCTTAATTAGTGATATTTTTTTCATCCCACAAAAGAATTTTTCAGGGACTGGAGAATAGCATTAATTAGGTACCTACTGTGTATCAGAATATCTGAAGCATTTTTATTTGATCAGCCTCTCTGAGGCAAATACTGCTATTATTTTCTCTAGGGCAGTCTTCTTTGCTTCTTATCTAGAAGCCTCCTGCAATATGCTGATATAGTTTCCTGACACTTCCTTTCTCATTGCATTGATCATAATTATTCTAAGTAATTGTTTCTGCCTATTTTCCTTGCTCCATTGCTAATGCCTGGCAAACCAAAGACAATCTGTTTTGGTTACCACTGTATTTCTAGTGCCTAACAGTGCCTGGCAGAGGGTTGACATTCAACAAATTGTTGTTGAGTGAATTTGTTGAACTGAAGAATCTTGGTTTTATAGGTGAAAAAACTGAGGTTGATATTGAGTAATCTTTTTAGTCACCTAACTGCTAAGTGACAGCGGAGACTCCAAAACCTATGGTTTTACCCTATACCTCAGTGCCTGGGTTTTTTCTTCCATACAAATGGGGCAATTGTACTGAGGTCCTTGGCTTTCACCCAAACTGTGACTTTATAATAAGATCCCTAAGGATGCCTTTGCTTGCACTCTCATCTATTTTTATCCTATATACACTGCAGTAGAACTGAACCATCAGACCAAATCTTGAGGCTCTTTTGGACATTTCATTCTCCCTTTAGAAATATGCTCAGGAATACTGACTCTGGTTTTGTTAGCAAAATGTAAGTGAACAGTTTTAGGAGTAAAGAAGAAAGAGTATTTCTTAGGTCTATGTAGCTGGGTATAGCAGTAACCCAAGGATGAAGCGATCTATAGCACAAGGTAATCGAGTTTTGAGTCTTTTGCAGAACTGAAAACTTTTTTTAAAAAGCCTCTTTTAAGTAGCTTATTTAAATTTAATTATATTGTGAAGACCAGTGCTTTCAAAGGAAAAAGCACAACTGTGCATACACATCATTAGATTGTAATGTAATGTATGAATATTTGGTAATTTTCATGACTTCAGCAAAAAATATTTAAGCATTTAAAATTTGTTAGTATCTGCTTAAATACTTATTAACTAACCATTCTGAGCTAGTGTGCTGTGAGGAAGAGAAATAAAAGTAATAATTTGGTAGCATATTCCTCTTTTTATGCTAGATAGAAGATAGGAAGTTTAACCCAACAGCTAGAGAGCCAGAATAATAAAGGGATCTTAGTCAGGTTTCTCTTCTGTATCTCTTCTATACTGGCTACTCTCTTCTACCCCTGGGTGCCCCAGGCCTGCCTTCTCTGGTGAAACAACATGAAAGAACATATTAAGTTCACTTCATATTAGTCTTCAAATTTCATAGCTCACCAGTGGCTAGCTGAGGATCTTTGATGAAACTGATACATTGTCTTGAAAGTATTTAAATTATTAAGGCAAAGGCTTTCAAACCCATCTAAGAATCCATCAGAGATAGAAGTAGGGATTGTGGAACACGTGAGATGGGGTCAAGAAGTAGTTTGGCCTCTATATTTCTTCATCCAGACAGCTATGTTTTTACCTGTTTTGTACCAGGGCTTCTCATAGACATTGGTTTGAAGAAAAGGCTCCCTGCTTATAACATAAAGTTTGAAAACCACTACTTGAAGGAAAGGTGGTTTTAGAAAAAACCCTCTATCTCTGACTTCTAGCTATTGGTATACCCCAATTACATATAATCTGAGCTTCTAAGAAAATAACAGGCACAAAGTAGCTTACTCCTCTGCCTTTTAATAATTCTCCTTTACTGTCAAAAATGTAGGGGTTGTTCCACTTATTTAAGGCGATTTCATAAATTCCCTGTTTCTAATGACAAAAAATGATCAAATAGCTCTACTAACACTTGGGACAAAAAATGGTATCCCTTATTTAATCAAATAAGAGAGACAGCATTAAGTTAGCTTATAACATTTAGTTAAGAAGCATTTTTAAATTTCAGTGATTTCTTTATATTCCCTTAGAAATCAAAGGTGTTTTATAGAAAAAAATGACACCTTTGAGAGTACAGATTTGGACTATGATACTACTATTATTACTAAGCTGATGCGCTTTATTCTACAATATGGGAAATCAGTGAATAAGGGACATGTACTCCAACTTGCCATCTGATGTTTGGATCCATCAAATGGATATGTAGTATATATTTGAATAATCCTAGTAAGGAGGATTTTTCCTTCAAAGGTAGGGTAGTCTCTCTGGACAACTCTGTTCCCTAAAAATGTTTCTCTGTTTAATGAGTCATTATCTCCTTATAGAGACCTAGACCTGAATTTGCTTTATAATCTTTGAAGTAAACTTTTTCTCCTCAATTCAGCTAGAATAAGGATTATGCTAGTAAATGAAAATATTTATAATTTGTAGTAGATAGTGAGACTGTTTACTCAGTTTGTTATTCATTTTCACTTAGTTTAGATTTCAGAAGCACACCAACTTTTTAAAAAAATTTTTTATTAAGGTATGATTGATATACACTCTTATGAAAGTTTCACATGAAAAAACAATGTAGTTACTACATTTACCCATATTATCAAGTCCCCACCCATACCCCAATGCAGTCACTGTCCATCAGAGAAGCATACCAACTTTAACTGATTAAGCATCAACATTTAATTTTGATATTTTGGGTACCAGAATCATTTAAATGCATTTATGTGAACATAATTCACTTTTTCTTGATGTTTCAAGGTCATTCTTGTGAATTTCAGCTACTGTTCTCTATGGTGATATTCTCAAGGCATGTTAAATTTTATGGGACTATTTTCCTTCTCATTCTAGTTCAGGTTAATAAATATTCAGTGAGTCTGTATTTCTAGGTTTATTGTATGCAAAGGGTACAGAAATGAATGAGAAGTCAGCCAAGATAGGTCAGCTGGGAGAACATTAGACTGAAGATACAAAGTCCTTGGTTCAATTCAGAGTCTCAGGAGATTTGGTATATCACAGTAACACTATTTTTGAAAAGAGAAGAAGAAGTGAGATACACACTGATATAAATGAGACCAGGGATATGGTTAGGTTTGGAAACAGAAATGAAACATTCCTCTGCTACGATACAGTAAGTTCTAGACTAGAAAATAAACCAGGGACGACATCTGGCCAAGTTAAGAGAGAGGTGATTTGTAGGCAGACAGAGATCTCAGCACCTCAAGGTCACAAGTGTCCTGGCATTAGGAACAGCCTGCAGTGAGTGTCCCTGGAGCAGTAGTTGTTTCTGTTGTGCCAAAGCATAGAGACACATAGGATATGGAAGAGTGGTGGCAGGACATTGAGGCTGGGGTCAAGTTGTGAAGGGAACTACATGTGGCTTATGGAGTTCGGGCTTTATTCTTTAAGCACTGCGGATCCATCATTAACTTTGAGTCAGGAGACTGATATGACTAGATATATTTTATATAGTTTGGTAGCATTATGGAGAATAAGAATAACATTTCTGAAATTGATCATTCACACTCCATTTGCAGCATTTGTCATACTTGAATGCTTTTGGGATGATGAAAGAGATCAGTAGAAAGAAGAGAACACAACTGACGGATTGAATTTCTTATATACTTGGTCGCCATAGTCTTTGAGTATCTGTGATCGCCTTTTATGGTTTTAAAGTTCCTCCCTTGTTAACCAGATCATCATTTCACATTGATAGTAGTGTGCTTGCCAAAGCAGACTCTTTCCCTGCCTTCTTATCCATCTATAACTGGCTGAAAAATACAAGTAAACAAGCTTGGGGGCTGACCCATGAATACTGTACATGGTCTTCTGTGAGGTGGTTTGGAGACATCTATTTTGATCCTTAGAGGTCTTTTTTCCTGGTTCTGGTCTTACTGTAGATCTTTATAACCGATCTATCTGACAGTTCTATGGAAGTGAAATATAACTGCAATTTGTTTAAAAGATTATAATCAATCACTTAAAAACATTTTTAAATTTATTTTAATGTAGGTGAGTGGAGCTGTGCTTCAAAATTTTCAACAGTTCAACATTTTATCTGCCAACAATAAGCTCTTTACTTGACTGCACCATGAAAAAGCTGCTAATTAGACTCGTTGAGCACAAAAACGGACTTGAAGAACCAAAAGCCATTATTTTCAAATGAAGAATACTGAACAATTATAAGCCTCAATGCTTTTTAGTCACCACTGAGATTTTCCCCATAACATCAGAATGGCAAGCAGGCGAAAATCAACAATACCTTGCATGGTCCTTGCCAGTGAACAGGACCCAGACCTTGAGTTGATATCAGATTTGGATGAAGGTCCTCCCGTACTTACACCTGTAGAAAACACCAGAGCAGAGAGTATCTCAAGTGATGAAGACATTAATGAATCTGTAGATTCTGACAATCAGCAGAATAAAAAAGTTGAAGGTGGCTATGAATGTAAATATTGTACTTTTCAGACTCCAGATCTAAATATGTTTACTTTTCATGTGGACTCAGAACATCCTAATGTAGTGCTAAATTCATCCTATGTATGTGTTGAATGCAATTTTCTTACCAAAAGGTATGATGCACTTTCCGAGCATAATCTGAAATATCACCCAGGAGAAGAGAACTTTAAATTGACTATGGTGAAACGAAATAACCAGACAATCTTTGAACAAACAATAAATGATCTGACTTTTGATGGTAGTTTTGTTAAAGAGGAGAACTCAGAGCAAGCTGAATCTGCAGAAGTGTCTTCTTCAGGAATATCTATCAGTAAAACTCCTATCATGAAAATGATGAAAAATAAAGTGGAGAACAAACGGATTACAGTTCATCATAACTCAGTTGATGATGTGCCTGAAGAGAAAGAGAATGAAATCAAACTGGACCGTGAAGAAACTGTGGAAAATCCAAGTTCTTCAGCTTCTGAATCTCATGCAAGTACTTCCATTGTAAACAGAATACATGCAAATACTGCCAGTACGGTAGTGACCCCCACAGCAGTTCTTCCTGGGTTAGCACAGGTGATAACTGCTGTATCAGCTCAGCAGAATTCCAGTTTGATTCCCAAAGTCTTAATCCCTGTTAATAGCATTCCTACGTACAATGCTGCATTGGATAACAACCCCCTTTTGCTTAACACTTATAACAAATTCCCTTATCCAACTATGTCAGAAATTACTGTTCTTTCTGCCCAAGCAAAATATACAGAGGAACAGATAAAGATATGGTTTTCAGCCCAACGTCTAAAACATGGTGTTAGCTGGACTCCCGAGGAAGTAGAGGAGGCAAGAAGAAAGCAATTCAATGGAACAGTACACACTGTACCTCAGACCATAACTGTTATTCCTACACACATTTCCACAGGAAGTAATGGTTTGCCATCCATTTTACAAACATGCCAAATAGTTGGTCAGCCAGGTCTGGTCCTTACACAAGTAGCTGGAACAAACACTTTGCCAGTAACAGCACCTATAGCCTTGACAGTGGCAGGGGTTCCAAATCAAACAAACGTACAGAAAAGTCAGGTACCTGCAGCTCAGCCTGTTGCAGAAACAAAGCCAGCGACAGCAGCGGTTCCAACTTCTCAGCTCATCAAACATGAAACCACACTGGCAAACCCTGATTCATTTGGCATTCGGGCAAAAAAGACTAAAGAGCAGCTGGCAGAATTAAAAGTTAGCTACCTTAAAAATCAGTTTCCCCATGATTCAGAAATTATCAGACTTATGAAAATCACAGGCCTGACAAAAGGAGAGATTAAAAAATGGTTTAGTGATACAAGGTACAACCAGAGAAATTCAAAGAGCAATCAGTGCTTACATCTCAACAATGATTCCTCCACCACTATTATTATAGACTCCAGTGATGAAACAACAGAATCCCCGACTGTTGTTACTTCACAGCATAAACAATCCTGGAATCCTTTTCCTGATTTTACTCCCCAAAAGTTTAAAGAAAAGACTGCAGAGCAGCTTCACGCCCTTCAGGCAAGTTTTCTCAACAGCTCAGTACTTACAGATGAAGAGTTAAATAGGTTAAGAGCGCAAACCAAACTTACCAGAAGAGAAATCGATGCTTGGTTTACAGAAAAGAAGAAATCAAAAGCTTTAAAGGAAGAGAAAGTGGAAATAGATGAAAGTAATGCAGGTAGTTCCAAAGAAGAAGCTGGAGAAACCTCTCCTGGGGATGAATCTGTTGTCCCTAAGTCCGGGAGTACAGGCAAGATATATAAAAAAACACCTGAGCAGTTGCACTTGCTTAAAAGCGCATTTGTCCGAACACAGTGGCCATCGCCAGTGGAGTATGACAAGTTGGCCGAAGAAAGTGGGCTTGCCAGAGCAGACATAGTTAGTTGGTTCGGGGACACTCGCTATGCTTGGAAAAATGGAAACTTAAAATGGTACTACTACTACCAGAGCTCCAATTCGAGTAGTATGAATGGTCTGTCTTCCCTTAGGAGAAGAGGGAGAGGGAGACCCAAAGGAAGGGGAAGAGGAAGACCGCGTGGACGTCCTAGAGGAAGCAAGAGAATGAACAACTGGGACAGGGGGCCGTCACTCATTAAATTTAAAACTGGTACTGCAATACTGAAGGATTATTACCTGAAGCACAAATTTCTTAATGAGCAAGACCTTGATGAACTTGTTAACAAATCACATATGGGCTATGAGCAGGTGAGAGAGTGGTTTGCAGAAAGACAGAGGAGATCAGAATTAGGTATAGAATTATTTGAGGAAAATGAGGAGGAAGATGAAGTTATTGATGATCAGGAAGAGGATGAAGAAGAAACAGATGATAGTGACACCTGGGAACCCCCACGACATGTGAAGCGGAAGCTTTCTAAATCAGATGACTAAAATGTAAGTTTTTAATCTAAGTGTCTGGTCATAGAGCACATATATTTAGAACAGTCACCTTGTATCTGACACCTTCACTTTTGGTAGTTCTTTCTAAAACAGTTTTTTTTTTTACCTAACAAGAGGACTAGGTTTCATGAGAATAGCCAAGAGATATATGATTATCATGTGTAATCTGATGATTATGATTATCATGTTAATTATGTAGAGTTTAATGTTGCTTTATTTATTTTTTATGTGAAATGTTTTTGCTTTGTTTTAAGGGAGAGTTACCCATTCTCTAAGAAAGGAGACTGGTGGGTGGGGGTTTCACAAATACTAAAGATAACTAAAATGTATTTCTTGCAACCCTCCTTCACTAAAGCTTCATTTTTTGCCTATTTAAGGAAAGAATTCAAAAACGAAAACTTAAAAGAAGGGGAAAAGTATACCGAAGGAAAGACTTACCACAGGGGTGAGGATTTGCTCAGTTTTAGGAAACTAGGTGAAAATGGGTATCTTTTTTCATTCGTTGTATTACCCCTAAAACTATTAGATTTTTAACTAGAGTTTAAAATGTTTATGTTTTAAAATTATATTTTTTATTAAAATGCAAAGCTCTGTTTAGGCTATATATAAATTCACATTTGCTTAGGTGGCATTTGTTTTTGAAAACTGTGATGTAGATTATTTGTCTCAGAGATCAAAAGGTAAATAACAGATTTGGTATTTACTCAGTTGCCAAAAATGTCTTCATTCTTTGGTATAAAGCAAACCTGCTAGGAGGAGAAACACTATTTGGCTAAAGATACATCTCTGTAGTCATAAAAGTGCAAGTAAATATGCTTTAAATTTGAAAGGTTTGGCATGTTCCCTAAATCTTAATTCTTTTTTAGATGAGATCAATTAAAATTTTACTCCAGTTGCAAATCATATACCTGATTTGGACTTAGGACTTCAACTCTTAATGCTTTTGGAATTCAATAGCGTATTTCTCTTCTTTCTATTCTCTGTTTTGAAGTGTTCCCAGATAAAACTTTTTTGAAAACAATGCAGTTGTCATGAAATGTTTGTATATATCAGTAGTTCAAAAGCATCTTGTAATCAGAGATTGCCGCAGTGTTCTGAAAGAGTAAAGGAGGAAATGAGGCATAGACTCTCATTATCATATGAGCATATTTACTTATTTCCTTAGGTTTTTGCATCCCTACTCCACCTCTACTTTTATGCTCTCTTATTCTGCATGGTATTTCCTTAATTCCCCCATATCTTCCTCCCTGGTTTTATTTATGTTGTTTTAACATTATTTGTAGAGTGCTTAATATGTACCAGGAACTTTTCTTAATTGCGTAGCAATCCTTTCCAAGTTTTCTTCTCATTGACCTTTTTTCAGGCAGAAAACAGGTGAAACTAAAAATGCACCTATTTTAGATAAATTTCATTCTAGGTTCTAGAGCATAATATATCATCATAAGTCACAAAAAGCTTAACTGTTTTGTACAGCATTATCTTGAAGCATACAGCTCTCCATTTCCTAATGTCAGAAATCTTCAGGACAGGCTTTCTTCTGACCCAGATACATAAAATATTTTTAACAAGCATTTTTCTTTTTATTGCTAAACACAAGAATGTGCACTCAGCCAAGATTAAATCAACAAATTTGTTGCTGCAATGGATTGTTGTTTTTGTTGTCGTAGTAACCTCTACACTGATTTTGTAGAGAGTTGCAATCTTCTAAAAATAATGAGAACTTTTCTGTATGTACACTTTAGTTTGCCCCTTACTTGAAATTTGTGTGGATAACTCTTATATCATATATTGATGCCATAACAGTTACTGTAGCCAGAAAATTCACACAAAGCCATAGTTAAAAAAAAATTGTTTCGTATATGTTATACGTGCACTTTTGTGGGACATTTGTAGGCATACCTTGCGTTTTAAAAATATTCTGAAGACTAAAAGTTAAAACACATTAGCAAGTTATCATTGGCTTAAAATAATTTTTCATCTTATAAAAGAATTCACCATAAATTTCCTCTAGTTTCTTTTTCAGGTAAATGTGATTGAGTATATAGAAAAAGTTAACCAAACCTTTCCAAAATAGTATTGCAAAAAGTGAGATACATATATATCTTTGCACAGGCCATGCTTGTATATAAGTAGAAAAAAATACAAGAGTCTTTAGATTTCAGTCTGTTTATTACAAATACTGACCATGAAATATATACTTTCCACTAATAATTTTTAAATAAATTATTACATATAGGAGAAAAATGTTTATAAGCAAATTTAGTGTATGCAGAACATATACATAGGAGTTGCACACAAAATCTAGTGTATTATGTATGTGGCAAGTAATCTCAATATTAATTCTGAGATTATAATCCATAATTCATATTATAATTATAGTTATAATTAATACTGAGATTAATTCATGAATTCAGAGGGTGTATTTTCATAGCTATTTTATCTCATTTTTGTTTCTAAAAGTGGTTAACATTAAAATACGGTTTTCCTTTAAATTTCAGTTTTTTATTATGTTTTTCTTTTATAGTTGCCTAAAACATTGGAGGAGAATCAATTCTTCAGCTCAAGATGTCTGATTACTGTGAATGGGCCCAATTTTTGATGACACTGAAAACATTTTGGGGCATACACATTCTTAAAAAATACCCAAAAGAAATGGAACTTAACATTGTGCCAAAGTTAATTACAGCAGTTGGTGGAAGTTCTGCAATGTAAATAGAGCACTAATTAAAAAAAAAACTTGTAAAAATTCAAGTTTTAATCCAGTACATTTTTATTCTGATATGGAGGCATTCTGATTCTTAGACTTTCTGAGGGTGTTTAATGACCACTAGAGCTTATCCTCATATTTTCTCGAGCTTCATACTGTATGTCTCCAGATGGGCCTTACTGCCTGTATTCTTTGATGTGATTAAGCTTACAGCTTTGAGCGACCAAACATTTTACAGAGTAAAGATCATTAGAAACAGGAAAAAAAAAAAAACAAGAATTTATTGCTATGTCTTTTTTATCAGGCCCTGCACTAAATTAAAAATTGTGTTTGGGCTTACACAATTTCAATGTAAGTGAAAAAACAGCCTATTGACACATGTTGTAACAGTAAGATTTTGTGATCCCATTGGCCCTTAATGATTGGATCTTTCTTTGAACACATTCATGGATGCCACTATTATTACTTGTAATACTTTTGTTATTTTTTTCATTAAAATTTGAATTTGCTTTTTATTAAATTGAAGATAATACTGAAGGAGAAAAGAAACTGGCATAAGAATTTGAAAAGGGTAAAACTCTGAAGTAAAGACTGTACCAAAAATGTGAAAAAGAATCATGTAGTAAATATATACTTACTGTTTTCTTAGAATCATGGAAAGCAGAAATGTTCGTGCAGGTAAGAATTTTCAAGAATTATCTTTCAGTGAAATTTTACCTGGTGTAAAAATTTCAGTGACTGCAGAAAAAAATTCTGAGCTGATCATAATGAGTTAAAAGTTAGCTTTTCACTTGTGGAATCATGGGAGTGTTAACTGGTAACTCTTGCCATATCAGGAGACTGAAAGTTCATACTAACTTATAAACTTTGTAAAGACTGGTGCTGTTCATGCTGAGAGGGACCCTTTTTCAAAATGTGTTTTCTTCATAGAAGAAATGTTCAGTTTAATTAGCTTTAGATTTTAAACTGTGTTTCTGAATGACCAGATGTAGTGGGCTTGGCCAGTTTATTTTATCTAATTTAATGAATAATAAATATTAAGCTCTTGTTTTTACCTAAATGTTTGTCCGCTAATGAAAATGTTATGAAAAAGCCTTGAATATGCATGCTGCTTTCCTTTTTATAAACTTTTTATTTTTAACTATAGCTTTATTAGTAATTCCAAAATGCTGCAATTTAGCTGATTTCTTCACTCAGACAGCTGGCTTTGTGGGTGGCTTTTTCATACTACTGTTAACTTTTTTAAAAAGAAGCAATGTAAAGACTGTATTTGATGCACTAAACTGTTCTTTCTTTTACATGTTTAAAAACTTCTTAAAGCACTCTGTATTATAATGATTAAATTGCTCCCTTTTTTTAAACCATTGCTAACGTGGTCTGAGTTTTATTCAACAATAATTTTAATGTTTTCAAAATTTGAAATGTCAAGTATTGGAAATGAAGCCCTTTAATATATTTATATTATGATTCCCTTGCAATATGTTAATTTTATATAGCTGTAAGTAACCATGTAATTTCCCCATTTATAGATTTGGCACTTAATTTTGCTCTGATGTTTGCTAGCTTTTAAATATACTTACTTGACAGAGCAAAAGTACCCTCTTCTCCTGGTTGTGTCCTTAAATACAAAATAAAATTTAGCGGTGACTAGTAGTTTTTAGTGATATTTTTTCCATATTATTAACTGAGTTTTTTAAAAATCAAGGAAAAATATACATAAATTTGCCATTATATCCATTTTACAACTCAATGGCATCAATTATATTCACAATGTTAAGCAACTATCACTATTATTTCCAAAACTTTTTCATCATCCCAAACAGAAACTCTGTAACCATTAAGCAATAGCTCTCCATCCCCCACCAACCAGCCCTTGGTAATCTTTAATCTACTTTTAAGTAGATTAAATATCTACTTAAGGTTGTAGCTCTTATATTGTATCTCTATCAGTTTGCCTATTCTTGATATTTCAAATAAGTGGAATCATACAATGCTTATTCATTTGTGTCTGGCTTACTTTGTTCAAAATAATATTTTCAAGGCTCATTCATGTTGTAGCATATGTCAGAACTTTGTTCCTTTTTATGACAGTAGTATTCCTGTGTGTGTGTGTGTGTGTACGTACATGAGCATGCACACACACAACACATTTTGTTCACCTGTTCATGGATTGACACACTTGGATAGTTTCCAAAATGTAGTGAACATTCGCATGCAAGTACCTGAGTCCCTATTTTCATTTCTTCCAAGTGGATACCTAGAAATGGAATTGCTGAGTCATATGGTAGTTCTACTCAAAAAAGTTTAACTTTTTGAGGAACCATCAAACTGTTTACTACAGTAACAAAATCTTTTCCACAGTGTCTGTAATCATTTTACATTCCACCAGCAACATACAAGGGTTCCAATTTCTCTGCATCCTCACTGACATCTTTTAATTCAGTTTTAAAAATTGTTATCACTATCCTAGTAAGTGTGAAGTGATATCTTACTGTGGCTTTGATTTGCTTTTATCCAATGATTAATGATGCTGAGCATCTTTTATGTGATTATTGACCATTTGTATGTCTTGTGTGGAGAAATGTCTATTCAAATTCTTTGTCAGGTTTTTAATTGGGTTGCCTTTTTGTTGAGTTTTAGTTCTTTCTATATTATGGATGTTACACTGTTACCAGATATATGATTTGCAAATAGAGTCAAGTCTCATTATTCACAGATTCTGTATATGCAAATTTGAGTACTCACTAAAATTTGTGACCCTAAAATCGATATTCATGGCACTTTGTACACATTCACACACATGTACATAGTGGCAAAAAAAACTGAGTTGCCTAATGTGCACATTCCTAGGTGAGGGCAAAAAGGTGATACTTTGCCTCTTGTGTCAACTCTCAGACCATTAAGAAGCATCTATTTTGTAGTCTGTTTAATGGCACTTTTAAAACATTTTTGTCTTATTTGGTGATTTTGCTGTTTAAAAAGACCCCTAAGTGTGGAGCCGAAGTGCTACCTAGTGTTCCTGAATTCAAGAAGTCTGTGATGTGCCTTGAGGAGAAAATATGTGTTAGACAAGCTTAATTCAGGCATGAGTTACAATACTGTTGGCTGTGAGTTCAAGGTTAATGAATCAACAATATATATTAAATAAGCTGTCTTTAAAGGAAAAACATACATGTTGTGGTTTTATAATCATAATAATTTTATAATCATGAAACAACTGATCATTTGATAAAAATGTTACAATCAGAAGCTTCCAGGACCTTAACCCTAGGAGCATTTGTTCAATATTCACTAATTCAGTGTTTGCAGTGACTTTATGCACAAAGAGCATACATAAAAGAACATAACTGCTGCAAGTCATGAGATTGACTGTATTTTCTCTCCTTCTGTAGTTTGTCTTTTCACTTTCTTGGCAGTGTCCTTTAATACACAAAAAAATTTTTAATTTTGATCAAATCCAACTTTTTTATTTTGTTAAACATCCTTTTTATGTCATATCTAAGATCCATTGCCAAACCCAAGGTTGTGAAGATTTACATTTTCTTCTGAGAGTTTTATGGTTGTAGCTCTTATATTTAGGTTTTTAATCCAGTTTATAGATTTTTGTATATAGTGTGAGTTGGTGACCATCTCCATTCTTTTGCCTGTGACAATCCAGTTATCTCAGCACCATCTGTTAAAGTGACTTATCTTTACCCCATTGAATGGACTTGGCACCCTTGTCAAAACTCAGTTAGTTATATAGCTGAAGGTTAATTTCTGGACTCTCAGTCCCATTCCATTGGTCTATATGTCCTTAATGCCAGTACCAAACTGCTTTAGTTATTGTAGGTTTGTAGTAAGTTTTCAAATCAGGAGTATGAGTCCTTCAACTTTCTTCTTTTTCAAGATTGTTTTGTGTACCTGGGACCCTTGCAATTCCATGTGAACTTGAGTATTGACTGTCCCATTTCTGCAAAAAAAAAAGTTGTTGGAAGTTTGAATTATGATTTATGGAAGGAATTCTTAAGTATTCTTGTCTATGAACACAAGATTCTTTCCATTTACTTAGATCTTTTAGATTGTTTATATTCCATTTATTTAGAATAAATATTAATTACTAAATAATTTCTTTCAGAAATGTTTTATAGTTTTCAGTGTATAAATCTTTCACCTACATGGTTGCATTTATTTGCAGGTATTTTATTCTTTTAGATGCTATCTTTACTGGAACTTTCTTAATATCCTTTTTGGATTGTTCATTGCCGTGTAAAGAAACAACTAACTTATGTTTGTTAATCTTGTAACCTGCAACTTTGCTGAATTTATTAGCTCTAGTAGCTTTGTTGTGGGTTCTTTGGGATTTTCTATTTATAGTATCCTGTCATCTATAAATTGATGTAGGTTTACTCCTTCCCGACTTGGATGCCTATTACTCTTTTTTGTTGTCTAATCGTTTTGGCTAGAACTTCAAGTACTATGTTGAGTAGTAGTACTGTCTAGTACTGTGTTGAGTAGCAGTGGTGAAAGAGGGTATCCTTGTCTTGTTCCTGATCATAAGACAAAGCTTACAGTCTCACCCTCGAGTATGATGTTATCCCTGGGTTTTTCAGAAATGCCCTTTATCATGTGGAGGAAGTTCTCATTTTCTGAGAGGTTTTTTTCATGGTGTTGGATTTTGTCAAATGTCTTTTTTGCATCAATTGAGGTGATTGTGTATTTTTCCCCTTTCATTCTATTAACATAATGTATTACATTGATTAATTTTCTTACATTAAACCACTCTTGTATTCCTCAGATAAAACCCACTTGGGTATGGTGTATCATCCTTTTAATATACCATTGTATTTGGTTTGCTAGTATTTTGTTGAGGATTTTCACACTTCCTTGATCTTTAAGGGATATTGATCTATAAGTATCTTTTCTTGTTTGTTAATTATATCTCAATAAAGTTGTACAAACAGAAACACTAAAAACAAAAAAACAAAACAGTATGAGTTAGGTTCACAATAGGGCGTACATAGCTTTGAATGCCTGGGCTAAAGAGTGTGTGGTTAGAAAGGTGTCAGACTTTTTCAAAGTACCTCTAACATCTCCCTTGGACCAGGAAGGAAAGCAGTAACCTCAGACACCCGTTTATGAGGGCTGGATAAGAACTTCCTCTTGTCTCATGAAAGGCCTATATATCTAGGCATTTCCAGAAACTGAAAACAGCAAAACAACCAGTCTTCCCACCTTCAAAACCTATGATCAAAAGTATCTTGGTGTTCTGAAGGGGCATGTCTTTGAGGAGTAAAGGTGGAAATTAAGAGGGGCCCAAGACTGGGAGGGATGTGAAGGTCTACAATTTCTTGGAACAGTCCTGTACCCTGGTAGCACCCCCAGGGCTGTGGAGTGATATACCCAGGGAGGGTCAACTCTACACCCAAGACTCCCAACCAAGGCCTAGCCAAGACCCCAGGGCTCTGTCTGGCACAATGGCTGCAAATCCTGTGGATATACATGTATATCTACTTGGCTCCCTGTCACCTCCCACCCCCATGGCCTCTCCTGAGCCTCCATCAGATTGCCAGAACCTTCAGCATTCAGCTCTTTGAAAAGGTGAGGACATCTCACTTTGGCACAGTGGCATCTCTTGTCCAGTAACCTGGAATTGGGATGCACAGTGATGTCAGTCTCTTCTGGGCACTTGAATCGCCCAGGGTTCAAATGTCATGTTTGGGATGTGTATGAGCTGGGCAGAGAGAAAGCCACTCTGCAGATACATACAAAAAGAAGAAATGAGAGTCCCCAAAGCTCCAGAATATGAGGCAGGCAGAGCCAGCCTGTGATGGATTCAGTTTATATCTTGACGTCATGAAACCGAGCCATTTTGTTTTTGGGGGCGAGTAAAGAACATAGACTTTGATGTCAGATAAAGCTGACTTTGAATCTGGTCTCTACTGACTACCAGAGACCCTGGGCAAGTTACCTCTCAGATTCTTCCTTATCTGTAAAAGTGGGAATAATGTCTAATTCAGAGGGAGATACTATGATAATTAGTTAATAGGGTACCCATAGCACAACCTAGTATATGATAGATGCCCAATAAATGTTTTCTCCATCGCCCCCACCCATAGATAGGACCAGAACATGTGACTTAGAACTAAAAAGTGCTCCTGTCTTCTGACACTAAGAGTCTCTTCAAAAAGCATCGATTGATCTGTTCTACGCCAAGCCCTGTCTTGCGGCTTAGTTTCCAAGAGTGAAAAAGATACTGTCTCTAATCTCCAACAGTTCAGTGTGATAAATGCCACCATAGATAGAAGTGTGGGAGAATTACAGGAAAGAGGAAGGAGGAGTGCCTCAAGGCGGTGATGTCTACCTGGCAATGGAGAGCTCAGTCATGCCCCTCAATCAAAAAATAAGATTTTTATACATAAAAACATACAGCAATGTAGATTTTTCTCACAACGCACACAATTTTAAATACTTGCAGAATTCTCTTTTACTTTTTAAACAGTGCCTAACATCTGACATTTCCTAAGCATGTAAGTTGTATTTAATGGTTACAGAGTGCCCTTCTCTTATTGGTTTACTCTTCTCTTTTAAAATGTCATTATCCTAGAGCCACTTGATTGAGGCAGTGGTGTGCAACTTTAGGGAGTCCCCAGATCCTCAATAGTGATAGGGTCTTTCAGTTGTTTCCATTATTGCCAAAGTCCTAGTATTAGTCATGTTTAACCTTTTCCCAGGAGCTTTAACAGCTGCTGCTTTGCTTTCAACTAGAATCCTAACATGCAGTAAGGCAATGCTGGTAGGCCCAGGCTGGGTAGAAACTTGGACTGGCTGTTACAGAGGACTTTAATTTTTTAAAAGGAAAGAAAGCAACTATTCATACAAAATGCGGTTTTATTTCGTACTCAAATCTAGCACAGCTTTGGAAAAATGTAACTGAAAGAGTTCTTAGTGGTAAAAAGGCTGGAAACCCCTGAGCTCAGGAATCTTGAGTTCAAAGGATAAAGAACTCTCTTTTACCTATCAGCTGCCCTTCTGTGGCTTCCTGACCATAATCAACAGAATATCTAGTTCAGTTTAGTTCAGTTTGTTGTTGGGCCAGGAAGAGGCTGGACTGGGTGGGGGTGCTCAGAATAGCGGTGAAAGTTCCAAAACCAGTCCTCAAAGAGAAAAAGCTGAAAGAAATTCTCCTTGCCTGCCCTTGCTTTGTTCTACTTGCACCTGAAACCATTTTGAATGAGTATTACCCACTTGCTATATGACAGGTACTTTACATGCATTTCTTTGATCAATGCTCATTTCACAAATCCAATCACACTGCTAGCAAGTAACTGAACCAGGATCATGAACCCAGGTAAATCTTTCACAATATGCTATATTGCCTTTTCAGCTCAGATGAGGCATTCTGGGATTAGGGCATGTCCCTCTACCTTTTTTAGGCTCCATTACTTATGGGTGATAATGTATGAATACTTTGTTTTCTTCTATTTTTCTGTAGTTTTAATTTATTTTCTAATAGGAACTATTACATCTCTGATGGGAAATGAAGTTTTAAAAAACTGCTCTTTTTTTTTGAGAGGGCATCTCTAATATTTATTGATCAAATGGTTGTTAACAATAAAATTCTGTATAGGGGAGTCAATGCTCAATGCACAATCATTAATCAACCCCAAGCCTAATTCTCGTCAGTCTCCAATCTTCTGAAGCATAACGAACAAGTTCTTACATGGAGAACAAATTCTTACATAGTGAATAAGTTACATGGGGAACAAACAGTACAAGGGCAGTCATCACAGACACTTTTGGTTTTGATCACTCATGAACTATAAACAATCAGTTCAAATATGAATATTCATTTGATTTTTATACTTGATTTATATGTGAATCCCACATTTCTCTCTTTATTATTATTATTTTTTTTATTTTTAATAAAATGCTGAAGTGGTAGGTAGATGCAAGATAAAGGTAGACAACATAGTTTAGTGTTGTAAGAGAGCAAATGTAGATGATCAGGTGTGTACCTGTAGACTATGTGTTAATCCAAGCTAGACAAGGGCAATAAAACACCCACAGATGCAGAAGATTTCTCTCAGAACAGGGGGGGTGAGGTTCTAAGCCTCACCTCTGTTGATCCCCAATTTCTCACCTGATGGCCCCCCTGCGACTGTGCCTGTCTTAGGTTGTTCCTCCCTTGAGGAATCTTACCCGTCTCTGGCTAACCAGTCATCTTCCGGGGCCATACAGGGAAATGTAAAGTTGGTAAGTGAGAGAGAAGCCATATTGTTTGAAAAGGTTAGCTTTTTACTTCTTTGCAGATTTATGCCCTGTGGCTTCTATGCCCAGCACTTGTCTCGAGGTATCTTTACCACTTAGAGGAATTATGATACTCGGTAAATTCGATATGAGGCACGAATTCTATTTAAGGGTCGTATTTAGGAAGGAAGAAGCAAAGCTATAGAAGTAGCAGATGGAAGAACACATGGGAAGATTGATTATTTCTTTGACATATCTTCTTGTAGAGTAACATAAGCATGTATAGGTTTTAAACTACTAACTAACTTGCGCTCACACATTAACATAATAGGAGTACAGTTACATAACCAAAGCAGACCTATAATTACCAGCCATCTCCAGTGAAACCAAGAAAACCAGTTAGGCACCTTAGGCATTTGTGAAAACTTATCTATGATATGGTGGATACTGTCTAACTGTACTTGAACAGTCTGAGAGAAATCAGACAAATTAAAACAACCCATTCCTGGGGACTGTTCACATCCCATATGTTCTTTTAACAGTAGATAGTCTGTAGTTGTAAGATTTTGGAGCGCTACAACCTGCACTTCTCCTAATTCTTGGTTGAGTTCCAACAGTATAGATCCAGTCACATTTGTTGTTTTACTGTATGCACAGGCCAGCTTAGATATCTCCTTCTTCATTCCCAATGCAAGTCCAGGAACCGGTGTGATGAATGCAGCTACAGCTGTAGCAGCGCCTGGATCTTTGTTCAGGTTTTTTGATGATCATCTTCTGGCATGATTCTTCCAGAGAGTGCTGATGTTAGAAGTTCTTCTTCATATTGTATCTTAGTTCATTTTCTGGGTAGCCAAATTAGGCTTTGATCCTCTGTATAAACACAAACAGACCCTTTGCCTACACTTTTATATGCCCTTTATACCATTGTGTAGAACTCATTGGAGGTCACCACACAGGAACTGCTTTTTTTTTTTTTTAAGAGAAAGGAATGTTATCAGAAAAATGTACCTCCATAGCTGATCATCTGACACCCTTTAAGTGGTCAAAATTAAGGATATTTAAAGCATGCATTAATCGTTGATTTACAGTTAGTTTTATCCTATCAGGGAGTAATCCCCCTTTTCTTTCTTTTTTTTTGTTATCATTAATCTACACTTACATGATGAATATTGTGTTTACTAGGCTCTCCCCTATACCAGGTCCCCCCTATAAACCCCTTTACAGTCACTGTCCATCAGCATAGCAAAATGTTGTAGAATCACTACTTGTCTTCTCTGTCTTGTATAGCCCTCCCCTTTCTCCCACTGCCCCCATGCATGCTAATCTTAATACCCCCCTTCTTCTTCCCTCCCCCTTATCCCTCCCTACCCACCCATCCTCCCCAGTCCCTTTCCCTTTGGTACCTGTTAGTCCATTCTTGGGTTCTGTGATTCTGCTGCTGAAAAACTGCTCTTTTTTAAAAAAGTGAATTCCTCAGTAGCTAATGCCTGTAGGCCATTCTAGTGAGGCCTTCCACCCAAGGCTGTTGGATATATGGGCTGGTTATATATTTGGGGCGTCATTGGCAGAGAGATGGATTTTGAAACCTTAGGGAGTGGATTAGGTTCCTTCAGGCTGAGTTTGTGAAATAGAAAATTGGGTTGAATAAAACCCTGGAAGCAAATGGTGGAAGAACTGGTGAGTGAGGAGAAACAGAAGGAAAACTAGGAGAAGCCTCCATGTCACCTGCTATGTAATATGGTACAGTAAGATTGTGCTATGCAGTACAGACTGGTGTTTTGTCAACAATTTCCACACTCTCATCTCATGGAATATCTTGAAAGTATAAGAATTCTAGTAAATATTAGTCTTCAAATTCTGGGATTTGGTGTTTTCCCCCAGCTAGAATTAATGGCCCTTATTTGAGCTCCCAGACTACATTTATATGTACTTTGTTTTATAAATGTAAGAATTATTCTGGTCCTTGTTATTGGTGGTGATGTCCCTAACGGAGACAAGGGGAATTTTGACTGATTTCCGTATTTCCCAGCTCCTAGCCGTGTGAAAACATCCTGAGCAAGTTATTTAACCTCTGTAAGCCCTAATATCTTCTCTTGCAAAATGGGAATCAATCCTTTCAAAGCTGATAGGAGTGGATATAAAGCGTAAAAAAAGGTTGGGGAGCGGGGTGTCGCTTAACAGTGCCAGGAATATTGTCAGTGGTGAAAAATGGTACCTATGAATTGTAAATAGCTACCGTGGTGCCAGTGCTTTTTGATGCATGCAAGTGAGGATCGCGCTGCATATCTGAAACGGAAAGGACAAACGCTCTGCCCTTGGTTTCGGTCGGTTCAAGTGTCAGTTAAAAACCTCGTCTCAACCACAGCTCCCAACCAACAGCGGGCCAAATCCCGGTTTGGCTTCTGCAAAGACTACAAGTCCCAGCATGCCGCGCTCTGGGCCTCGGCGGACCCGCGCTTCCACGGGGCTGGCACGTGGGCCCTCTCAGCCCCGCCTCCAGCCGGTACCCGAGCAGTGGCCGCGCCATGGAGACCGGGTGCTGGCTCCTCGGCGGCGATTTCGAGGACTCGGTGTTCGAAGAGAGGCGAGAGCGGCGACCTGGTTTGCCCGCGTCCTACCGCGCCAAGCGCTGCGAGCCGCAGGTGAGAGGGCGGGCTCCCTGGCCTCTCTCAGGACCCCGGGCCGCGCCCTCCTCGGGTCCCGGCCGGACAGCGCCCGCCTCATCCAAGCCCCGCTGCCTAGGGCGCTGTGCTCACTCGCGCCTCCTCGGCATCCCTACGCCGGGAGGAACCGGCGTTTACGGGGCCCAGCGTAGAGCGCTCGAGGGCGCCAGAAATTCCCGCGCAGCTTGGGGGTCTACCCACGGTTGCCTGGCCTCAAGCCCCAGCTTTAAAATCTGCAGCAACTCCCGTGTGCCTTCACTGGCCTTGCAGCTGGACCCCCAGCAAAATGGTCACCTCCCACTTTACAAGCCTTAGTGTTGTCTGCGCCCCAGAGGGCGACGCCCCACCTACGGGCTTGCCCTTGCACCCAATTCCCTCTGCCCACGTTAACCCCGGTCTGATGGTCAAAATCGTTCAATTACATCCATTTCTCAAGGCAGATCTTAAATGCCGCATCCTCCAAGAAGTCTTTATGGTTCCCCCTTCCAACCAAATTTTTTACTTTTACTCCTTTCCCCACTTTTAGCTTCTGTTAGAGCTCTAGTCAGTAACCTGTAAAGCTCTTAGACCCGGAGTGCTAAGTAAGCGCACGGGAGTGGGTGCCTAACTTTATGACCTCTGCAGTGTCTAGCAGTGTTTGTTCATAACAGGAATTCTGTGAATATTTTGAATCAGTAGCGTATTTGTATTATTTCATGTGTGTAAATCATCTCACCGATAATAACGACTCTACTGTTTATCAAAAACTTACTGTTCTTCCCAGAGAATGAGGAATTGTTTCTGTAAGAATATATTTTTCAAGTGAAAAAACAAAAAACAAAGACACCTGTTCCAGGCACTGTGTTGGGTTCCTTTACATGTTTGTCTCACTTTTTTTATACAGTTGCACTTACAGATGTCAGTGGTCAGTAATTACTGACTTGAATATTTGTCTTATTTCACTTAATTTTCTCCTTCCTACATACAGCCTTTCAGAGTTACCTTTACTACTTGATCATGTAGATTCCCTAAAAACAGAGAATGGGTTTGGGAAGTCGTGTGGTACAGCATTAAAAACAATGGTTTTGAAATGAGACCCTTGAATTCCTGCGTATGCTTTACTACTTACAGTGTGTCAGTTTGTCATTTGTGAAAAATAATATTTGGTGGTTCATAGGGTTATTGTGGGAGTGAAATGTGACAATACTTTGTGTATTGTGTTATATACTTACAAAGTAAAATCCAAAAATCACTTGTGTTTAAAATTTGTTTGATATATGGTACTGCTAATAAACTCAAAGAGACCTTATCCAAGCCATGTTAGTTTCAAGTGTAAAACCAGGAGTTTGGGTTAGAAGATTTCTGTTGTCACTGCCTGCTCAGATCCTGGATGGGCCCAGATGTTTGCTTATCCAGCACTATACCTCTTAGTACTACCCTTGTTCACTGCTCTTCCCACCTGCCTTCTATCAGAAAAAGGGTATTTGAAAGCTCTCGTCAGGCCCTCTCCTATCTGAAGTCTTGCAGGCCTGCAGGTTATGTGAGAGAATAAAAACAGTCACTTGGAAGCTACTTTGCTTGATCTTTCTCAGCAGGATAACGAAAACTGGACGGAGGTTTGCAATTATTGTTCAAGAAGTAGGACTGGCTATGATCTAATGCTGTAAAGGTGACTGGAGAGCTATAGAATACAAAGGAAAATTACTGGATCAGCGTATGGACTATTGTTGAGTTGCACAGTCCTTCAGGGAGAACAGAAAAACGGTGGTTACTAACTTTCTCTGCTGTGGTGGATCAGGCTAAGGAGGGCAACTATTTTCCTAAGCTAAAGGAGCAGCGATACCCAGGCAACTCTTGAAATAGAACCAATTTCCAAGTAACGGTGGAACCCACAAATGCAGTTATGTTTGAATTAGTAGCATTTAACTGGGGATAGACTTCATTTGGCCTCAGTGTGTTTTACTGTGAGTAAGAGGAAGATGAGATACTTATTTGGAGCTGGAAAAACTGGCACACAGAGTGCTTTTTGTCATGCCTGTGGTGTCATCGCAACATTCTTTACTCAGTAATCAAGAAATCTCACTGTCATTCTCCTTTCTGTCCATGGCTTTTAAATCAGTAGAATAGAGAATAAAATATTCCAGATAGACATTTCCTCAAACTTCTCCTACAGGTCTTTGGCATTTGGTTGCATGGAAACCTCTTTCAGCTTTAATTCTATCTCCTCTTTGCCTAGATTCCATTTTTTGTGCTTACAGCATTTTCTATAAGATAATTCCTTCTGATGTCCTTTCCATAAAGAGTTATCAATCCCCGTTCAATTCACTCTAAGAATTTCTCTACAAGAAAACATATATCAGTCTAAAGAAGCAGTGTGTACTGTGCTAGTTAAATGTAGGTCCCAGGCACCATAACACTATATTGAAAATGCTAGAGATAAAACCATATACTTTTAACACACACACACACACACACACACACACACACACACACACACACACACACACACACACACACACACACACACACACACCTACCTACATGCAAAGGCCTTGGGGCAGAAGAGAGCCAGCATGTCCTAGATATACCTCTGGGAGTGTTACTTACTCTTTTATTTAGAAACACAGGAGTACATATAAATAGGCACCTGTCCAGGGCATTGTGAATATCAAATGGAATATTGTATGGGAAAGTGCCTATCAAGTGCTTGCTGTTTCCAGTCTTGAGGAAGCCAGATGGGCTCTGAAATTCCTCGTTCTGGGGACAGGAAAGCACGGGGGAGCTGGGTTATGGGTCCCAGGAAAATGCTTACTTCATGCTGCCTCTATTCCATGTGGGTTGTATGCCTTTTGCTTTTTCTTTTTATTATCATTAATCTACAATTACATGGAGAACATTATGGTTACTAGACTCCCCCCTTCACCAAGTCCCCCCCCACAAACCCCATTATAGTTACTGTCCATCAGCGTAGTAAGATGCTGTAGACTCACAACTTGTCTTTTCTGTGTTGCACATACCTCCCTATGCCCCCCCCCACATTATATATGCTAATCGTAAGGCCCCTTTCTTTTTCCCTGACCTTATCCCTCCCTTCCCACCCCTCCTGCCCAGTCCCTTTCCCTTTGGTAACAGTTAGTCCATTCTTGGGTTCTGTGATTCTGCTGCTGTTTTGTTCCTTCAGTTTTTCTTTGTACTTATACTCCACATATGAGTAAAATCATTTGGTACTTGTCTTTATCCGCCTGGCTTATTTCACTGAGCATAATACCCTCTAGCTCCATCCGTGTTGTTGCAAATGGTAGGATTTGTTTTCTTCCTATGGCTGAATAATATTCCATTGTGTATATGTACCACATCTTCTTTATCCATTCACCTATTGATGGACACTTAGGTTGCTTCCATTTCTTGGCTATTGTAAATAGTGCTGCAATAAACATGGGGGTGCATCTGTCTTTTTCAAACTGGAGTGCTGCATTCTTAGGGTAAATTCTAGAAGTGGAATTCCTGGGTCAAATGGTATTTCTATTTTGAGATTTTTGAGGAACCTCCATACTGCTTTCCACAATGGTTGAACTAATTTACATTCCCACCAGCAGCGTAGGAGGGTTCCCCTTTCTCCGCAACCTCGCCAACATTTGTTGTTTGTCTTTTGGATGGTGGCGATCCTTACTGGTGTGAGGTCATATCTCATTGTGGTTTTTATTTGCATTTCTCTGATGACCAGCGATGTGGAGCATCTTTTCATGTGTCTGTTGGCCATCTGAATTTCTTCTTTGGAGAACTGTCTGTTCAGCTCCTCTGCCCATTTTTTAATTGGATTATTTACTTTTTGTTTCTTGAGGTGCATGAGGTCTTTATATATTTTGGGTGTAAACCCTTTAACAGATCTGTAATTTATGAATATATTCTCCCATACTGTAGGGTACCTTTTTGTTCTATTGATGGTGTCCTTTGCTGTACAGAAGCTTTTCAGCTTGATATAGTACCACTTGTTCATTTTTGCTTTTGTTTCCCTTGCCCGGGGAGATATGTTCATGAAGAAGTCGGTCATGTTTCTGTCCAAGAGATTTTTGCCTGTGTTTTTTTCTAAGAGTTTGATGGTTTCATGACTTGCATTCAGGTCTTTGATCCATTTTGAATTTACTTTTGTGCATTGGGTTAGACAGTGATCCAGTTTCATTCTCTTACACGTAGCTGTCCAGTTTTGCCAGCACCATCTGTTGAAGAGACTGTCATTTCACCATTGTATGTCCATGGCTCCTTTATTATATATTAATTGACCATATATGTTTGGGTTAATGTCTGGAGTCTCTATTCTGTTCCACTGGTCTGTGGCTCTGTTCTTGTGCCAGTACCAAATTGTCTTGATTACTGTGGCTTTGTAGTAGAGCTTGAAGTTGGGGAGTGAGATCCCTCCCACTTTATTTTTCCCTCTCAGGATTGCTTTGGCTATTCGGGGTCTTTGGTGTTTCCATATGAATTTTTTAACTATTTGTTCCAGTTCATTGAAGAATGCTGTTGGTAATTTGATAGAGATTGCATCAAATCTGTATATTGCTTTGGGAAGGATGGCCATTTTGATGATATTAATTCTTCCTAGCCAAGAGCACGGGGTGAGTTTCCATTTGTTAGTGTCCTCTTTAACTTCTCTTAAGAGTGTCTTATAGTTTTCAGGGTATAGGTCTTTCACTTCCTTGGTAAGGTTTATTCCTAAGTATTTTATTCTTTTTGATGCAATTGTGAATGGAATTGTTTTCCTGATTTCTCTTTCTATTAGTTCATTCTTAGTGCATAGGAAAGCCACAGATTTCTGTGTGTTAATTTTGTACCCTGCAACTTTGCTGTATCTCAATATCAGTTCTAGTAGTTTTGGAGTGGAGTCCTTAGGGTTTGTGTTTTTTTTTTTGAGAGGGCATCTCTCATATTTATTGATCAAATGGTTGTTAACAACAATAGAATTCTGTATAGGGGACTCAATGCACAATCATTAATCAACCCCAAGCCTAATTCTCAACAGTCTCCAATCTTCTGAAGCATAATGAACAAGTTCTTACATAGTGAATAAGTTCTTACATGGTAAACAGTGCAAGGGCAGTCATATCATAGAAACTTTCAGTTTTAATCATGTATCATGAACTATAAACAATCAAGTCAGATATGATTATTCGTTTGATTTTTATATTTAATTTATATGTGAATCCCACATTTATCCCTTATTATTACTATTATTATTTTTAATAAAATGCTGAAGTGGTAGGTAGATGCAAGATAAAGGTAGAAAACATAATTTAGTGCTGTAAGAGGGCAAATGTAGATGATCAGGTCTGTTCCTGTAGACTAAGTATTAATCCAAGCTAGACAAGGGCAACAAAACATCCACAGAAGCTGAAGATTTCTCTCAGAGCAGGGGGGGTGAGGTTCTAAGCCTCACCTCTGTTGATCCCCAATGTCTCACCTGATGGCCCCCCTGTGACTGTGCCTGTCTTAGGTTGTTCCTCCCTTGAGGAATCTTACCGGTCTCTGGCTAACCAGCCATCTTCCGGGGCCATACAGGGAAATGTAAAGTTGGTAAGTGAGAGAGAAGCAATATTCTTTGAAAAGGTTAGCTTTTTACTTCTTTGCATATTTATGCCCTATGGCTTCTATGCCCAGCATTTGTCTTGAGGTATCTTTGCCACTTGGAAGAATTATGATACTCAGTAATTTTCTATATGAGGCACGAATTCTACTAAAGGGTTGTAATTAGGAAGGAAGAAGAAAAGCTATAGAAGTAGCAGATGGAAGAAAACATGGGAAGATTGACTATTTCTTTGACATATCTTCTTGTAGAGTAACATAAGCATGTATAGGTTTTAAACTACTAATTAAATTGTGTACACACATTAACGTAATAGGAATACAGCTACAAAAAAAAGCAGACCTACAATTACCAGCCATATCCAGTGAAACCAAGAAAACCAGTTAGGTACCCTAAGCATTTGTGAAAACTTATCAATGATATGATGGATGTTGTCTAACTGAATTTGAATAGTTTGAGAAAAATCAGACAAATTAAAACAACACATTCCTGGGAACTGTTCACATCCCATATGTTCTTTTAACAGTAGATAGTCTATAGTTGCACAATTTTGGAGCACTGCAACTTGCACTTCTCCTAATTCTTGGTTAAGTTCCGACAGTATAGATCCAGTCAAATTTGTTGTTTTACTGTATGCACAGGCCAGCTTAGATATCTCCTTCTTCATTCCAATGGCAAGTCCAGGAACTGGTGGGATGAATGCAGCTATAGCTGCAACAGCGCCAGGATCTTTGTTGAAGTTTTTTGATGATCATCTTCTGGAATGACTCTTACAGAGGTTGTTGATGTTAGAAGTTCTTCTTCATATCATATCTTAATTCATTTTATGGGTAGCCAAATTAGGCTTTGATCCTCTGTATAAACACAAACAAACCCTTTGCCCACACTTTGGTATGACCTTTATACCATTGTGAAGAACCTATTGGAGATCACCACACAGGAACTGCTTTTTGTTTTTTTAAGAGAAAGGAATATTATCAGAAAAATGTACTTCCATAGCTGATCATCTGACACCCTTTAAAAGATGAAAATTAAGGATATGTAAAGCATGCATTAATTGTTGATTTGCAGTTAGTTTTATCCTATCAGGGAATAATCCACCTTTTTTTTCTCTTTTTTTTTGTTATCATCAATCTACACTTACATGATGAAGATTATGTTTACTAGCCTCTCCCCTATACCAAGTCTCCCTGACAAACCCCATTACAGTCACTGTCCATCAGCATAGCAAAATGTTGTAGAATCACTACTTGTCTTCTCTGTGTTGCACAGCCCTCCCCTTTCTCCCGCCCCCCACATTATGCATGCTAATCATAATACCCCTTTCTTCTTACCCCCTTATCCCTCCCTACTCACCCATCCTCCCCACTCCCTTTCCCTTTGGTACCTGTTAGTCTGTTCTTGGGTTCTGTGATTCTGCTGCTGTTTTGTTTCTTCAGTTTTCCTTTGTTCTTATACTCCACATATGAGTAAAATCATTTGGTACTTGTCTTTATCCGCCTGGCTTATTTCACTGAGCATAATAACCTCCAGCTCCATCCATGTTGTTGCAAATGGTAGGATTTGTTTTCTTCTTATGGCTGAATAATATTCCATTGTGTATATGTACCACATCTTCTTTATCCATCCATCTACTGATGGACACTTAGGTTGCTTCCATTTCCTGGCTATTGTAAATAGTGCAGCGATAAACATAGGGGTGCATCTGTCTTTTTCAAACTAGAGTGCTGCATTCTTAGGGTAAATTCCTAGAAGTGGAATTTCTGGGTCAAACAGTATGTCTGTTTTGAGCATTTTGAGGAACCTCCGTACTGCTTTCCACAATGGTTGAACTAATGTACATTCCCACTAGCAGTGTAGGAGGGTTCCCCTTTCTCCACAACCATGCCAACATTTGTTGTTGTGTATCTTTTGGATGGTAGCCATCCTTACTGGTGTGAGGTGATATCTCATTGTGGTTTTAATTTGGATTTCTCTGATAACTAGTGATGTGGAGCATCTTTTCATGTGTCTGTTGGCCATCTGAATTTCTTCTTTGGAGAACTGTTCAGCTCCTTTACCCATTTTCTAATTGGATTATTTGCTTTTTGTTTGTTGAGGTGCGTGAGCTCTTTATATATTTTGGATGTCAAGCCTTTATCGGATCTATCATTTATGAATATATTCTCCCATAGTGTAGGGTACCTTTTTGTTCTATTGATGGTGTCTTTTGCTGTTCAGAAGCTTTTCAGCTTGATATAGCACCACTTGTTCATTTTTGCTTTTGTTTTCCTTGCCCGGGGAGATATATTCAAGAAGAGGTCACTCATGTTTATGTCTAAGACATTTTTGCCTATGTTTTTTTTATAAGAGTTTTATGGTTTCATGACTTACATTCAAGTCTTTGATCCATTTCGAATTTACTTTTGTGTATGGGGTTAGACAGTGATCCAGTTTCATTCTCTTACACGTAGCTGTCCAGTTTTGCCAGCACCATCTGTTGAAGAGACTGTCATTTCCCCATTGTATGTCCATGGCCCCTTTATCGAATATTACTTGACCATATATGTTTGGGTTAATGTCTGGAGTCTCTAATCTGTTCCACTGGTCTGTGGCTCTGTTCTTGTGCCAGTACCAAATTGTCTTGATTACTGTGGCTTTGTAGTAGAGCTTGAAGTTGGGGAGTGAGATCCCCCCCCACTTTATTCTTCTTTCTCAGGATTGCTTTGGTTATTCAGGGTCTTTGGTGTTTCCATATGAATTTTTGAGCTATTTGTTCCAGTTCATTGAAGAATGTTGCTGGTAATTTGATAGTGATTGCATCAAATCTGTATATTGCTTTAGGGAGGGTGGCCGTTTTGACGATATTAATTCTTCCTAGCCAGGAGCATAGGATGAGTTTCCATTTGTTAATGTCCTCTTTAATTTCTCTTAAGAGTGTCTTGTAGTTTTCAGGGTATAGGTCTTTCACTTCTTTGGTTAGATTTATTCCTAGGTATTTTATTCTTTTTGATGCAATTGTGAATGGAGTTGTTTTCCTGATTTCTCTTTCTGTTGGTTCATTGTTAGTGTATAGGAAAGCCACAGATTTCTGTGTGTTAATTTTGTATCCTGCAAATTTGCTGTATTCCAATATCAGTTCTAGTAGTTTTGGAGTGGAGTCTTTAGGGTTTTTTATGTACAATATCATGTCATCTGCAAATAGTGACAGTTTAACTTCTTCTTTACCAATCTGGATTTCTTGTATTTCCTTGTTTTGTCTAATTGCCATGGCTAGGACATCCAGTACTATGTTGAATAACAGTGGGGGGAGTGGGCATCCCTGTCTTGTTCCCAATCTCAGACGAAAAGCTTTCAGCTTCTCACTGTTCAGTATGATGTTGGCTGTGGGTTTATCATATATGGCCTTTATTATGTTGAGGTACTTGCCCTCTATACCCATTTTGTTGAAAGTTTTTATCATGAATGGATGTTGAATTTTGTCGAATGCTTTTTCAGCATCTATGGAGATGATCATGTGGTTTTTGTCCTTCTTTTTGTTGATGTGGTGGATGATGTTGATGGATTTTCGATTGTTGTACCATCCTTGCATCCCTGGGATGAATCCCACTTAGTCGTGGTGTATGATCCATTTGATGTATTTTTGAATTCGGCTTGCTAATATTTTGTTGAGTATTTTTGCATCTACATTCATCAGGGATGTTGGTCTGTAATTTTGTTTTTTGGTGGGGTCTTTGCCTGGTTTTGGTATTCGGGTGATGTTTGGCTTCATAGAGTGAGTTTGGGAGTATTCCCTCCTCTTCTGTTTTTTGGAAAACTTTAAGGAGAATGGGTATTATATCTTCTCTGTATGTCTGATAAAATTCTGAGGTAAATCCATCTGGCCTGGGGGTTTTGTCTTGGGTAGTGTTTTGATTACCGTTTCAATTTCTTTGCTGGTAATTGGTTTGTTTAGATTTTGTGTTTCTTCCTTGGTGAGTCTTGGAAGGTTGTATTTTTCTAGGAAGTTGTCCATTTCTCCTAGGTTTTCCAGCTTCTTAGCATATAGGTTTTCATAGTAGTCTCTAATAATTCTTCGTATTTCTGTTGGGTCCATCATGATGTTTCCTTTCTCATTTCTGATTCTGTTGATTTGTGTTGATTCTCTTTTTCTCTTAATAAGTCTGCCTAGAGGCTTATCTATTTTGTTTATTTTCTCAATGAACCAGCTCTTGGTTTCATTGATTTTTTCTATTCTTTTATTCTTCTCAATTTTATTTATTTCTTCTCTGATCTTTATTATGTCCCTCCTTCTGCTGACTTTAGGCCTCATTTGTTCTTTTTCCAATTTCGATAATTGTGATGTTAGACTATTCATTTGGGATTGTTCTTCCTTCTTTAAATATGTCTGGATTGCTATATACTTTCCTCTTAAGACTGCTTTTGCTGCGTCCCACAGAAGTTGGGGCTTTGTGTTGTTGTCATTTGTTTCCATATATTGCTTAATCTCTGTTTTAATTTGGTTGTTGATCCATTGATTATTTAGGAGCATGTTGTTAATACTCCGTGTGTTTGTGGGCCTTTTTGCTTTCTTTGTACAATTTATTTCTAGTTTTATACCTTTGTGGTCTGAAAATTTGGTTGGTAGAATTTCAGTCTTTTTGAATTTACTGAGGCTCTTTTTGTGGCCTAGTATGTGGTCTATTCTGGAGAATGTTCCATGTGCGCTTGAGAAGAATGTGTATCCCACTGCTTTTGGGTGTAGAGTTCTATAGATGTCTGTTAGGTCCATCTGTTCTAGTGTGTTGTTCAGTGCCTCTGTGTTCTTACTTGTTTTCTGACTGGTGGATCTTTCCTTTGGAGTGAGTGGTGTGTTGAAGTCTCCTAAAATGAATGCATTGCATTGTATTTCCTCCTTTAGTTCTGTTAGTATTTGTTTCACATATGCTGGTGCTCCTGTGTTGGGTGCATATATATTTATAATGGTTATATCCTCTTGTTGGGCTGAGCCCTTTATCATTCTGTAATGTCCTTCTTTATCTCTTGTGACTTTCTTTGTTTTGAAGTCTATTTTGTCTGATACTAGTACTGCAACACCTGCTTTTTTCTCCCTGTTGTTTGCATGAAATATCTTTTTCCATCCCTTGACTTTTAGTCTGTGCATGTCTTTGGGTTTGAGGTGAGTCTCTTGTAAGCAGCATATAGATGGGTCTTGTTTTTTTATCCATTCAGTGACTGTATGTCTTTTGATTGGTGCATTTAGTCCATTTACATTTAGGGTGATTATCTATAGATGTGTACTTATTGCCATTGCAGGCTTTAGATTTGTGGTTAGCAAAGGTTCCAGGTTACTTTCCTTACTATCTAAGAGTCTAACTTAACTCACTTAGTGTACTGCTACAAACACAATCTAAAGGCTGTTTTCTATTTCTCCTTTTTCTTCCTCCTTTTTTCTTTATATATTTGGTATCAAATTCTGTACTTTGTGTCTATCCCTTGATTGATTTTGGGGATAGTTAATTTAATTTTGCATTTGCTTTGTAATTAGCTGTTCTACTTTCTTTACTGTAGTTTTATTACTTCTGCTGACAGCTATTCAACCATAGGAACAGTTCCATCTGTAGCAGTCCCTCCAATATAGACTGTAGAGATGGTTTGTGGGAGGTAAATTCTCTCAGCTTTTGCTTATCTGGAAATTGTTTAATCCCTTCTTCAAATTTAAGTGATAATCTTGGGGGATAAAGTAATTTTGGTTCCAGGTCCTTCTACTTCATGGCATTAAATACATCATGCCACTCCCTTCCGGCCTGTGAGGTTTCTGCTGAGAAGTCTGATGTTAGCCTGATGGGCTTTCCTTTGTATGTGGTCTTATTTCTGTCTCTGGCTGCCTTTAACAGTCTGTCTTTATCCTTAATCTTTCCCATTTTAATTACTATATGTCTTGGTGTTGTCTTCCTTGTGTCCCTTGTGTTGGGAGATCTGTGGATCTCCATGGCCTAAGAGACTCTCTCCTTCCCCAGATTGGGGAAGTTTTCAGCAACTACATCCTCAAAGACACTTCCTATCCCTTTCTCTCTCTCTCTTCTTCTGGTATCCCTATAATGCAAATATTGTTCCGCTTGAATTGGTCACACAGTTCTTTCAATATTCTTTCATATTTAGAGATCCTTTTTTCTCTCTGTGTCTCAGCTTCTTTGTATTCCTCCTCCCTTAGTTTCTGTTTCATTTATCTTCTCCTCCACCGTATCCAACCTGCTTTTAATACCCCCCATCGTGGTCTTCCAATGATTGGATCACTGAACTTAATTCATTCCTGAGTTCTTGGCTATCTTTCCGTACCTCCATTCGAATGTTGATGATTTTTATTTTGAACTCCCTCTCAGGAAGAGTCACAAGGTCCGTATCATTTCAATCTTTCTTGGGAGTTGTATTAATAATTTTACTCTGGACAAGGTTCATGTTTGTATATGGCGCCCTCTAGTGTCCAGAAGCTCTATTCTGGAGCTGCTCAGCCCCTGCAATGTCAGGGGTCACAGGGGAGCGGTACTGGTGCCTTGGAGGGGAGGAAAGAGCTGTTCCCCACCTCCTGGCTGCTGTGCCTGTCTCCAATGCCTGAGCCAGTGGGCCGGTCACACAAGTGTAAGTTTTTGTCCCAGAGTAGCCGGATGTGGACCCTGCTTTCCTCAAGGGGCTGGGCCTGTCCCAGCTTTCCAACCCCGTAATCAGAAGAGTATGATGAAAGCACCATGAAATGTAGGTTTGTGTTCCAAGACAGATCTCGGGAGCCAGGTATTCAGCAGTCCCAAGCCTTCCACTCCCTCCCTGATCAGTTTCTCTTCCTCCCGCCGGTGAGCTCGGGTGGGGGAAGGGCTCGTACTTTACTCCGTTTGCTGAGGTCTGCTCTTTTCTCCAGGTGTGTGCAGTCTAACGCCATCCTCTTTCCTGTTGCTCTCTCAGGATTAGTTGCGCCAATTAAATTTTCTAATTGTATCCAGTTTTAGGAGGAAGCCTCTTCTCTCCTCTCACGCCACCATCTTTAATCCAGGGTGAAAACCATATACTTTTGTGCTTCTTTTCTCATCAAGCAGTATGATATTATTAGTATGTTAAAATTGTCATTTTTCCTCTGTCAAGATGTTTTCCAGAGTCTTACCTGAAGATGTATGCCTTTTTTGAGGTTTAATCAGTTATATATTGAAAATTACTTTTGAGTATGAAGTGGGAAAACATAATTTCATTCGCTGTACCATATTATATTTTCACAAATTCTAGTGGTTTTGTGAAGAAATGGGGAGCACTGATGATGCTGAAACTCTAACTATGAAGAAATTCAAAGGGGACCTGGCCTACAGACGGCAAGAGTATCAGGTAGAATTAAACATATGTAATGTTGCACTGTTTGAAATAGGCTCTTGTTCTATCAGTTACAGCTTATTGAAATAACAGGGTACTAAGTTATGAGCATGTTTGTGAAGATGGATTGAATCTTCTGTGATAGGTGTTTGTAATCTTAGGAGCCCACATTTCTGTCCTTTTCTGCATGGCTCTATATAATTTACTCAGTTTCCCACAACTCTAATATTGGGATCTTTTGGGGGTACTCATATGTCTGTTTCCACAGATGCTGTTATCTTCTCATTATGTGGGAGCCCCTAGCACAGATACCTCATGGTGCCACAGGAGCTGAGCACCCAAAAATGTATAAGAAAAGGGAAGAACAGTTAGATACCAGCTTGCTTTCCATACAGATCTCATTTCTTCTTCACAAGAGTCCTGTTGTTTTGCTGAGGAAAAGGTTATATAGCCAGTTAGTGGCAAAACCAGGATCCAGACCTTGGTCTCTGGCTCCAGAATGCTTTTGTACTATACTGTGATGTTTTCTATGGTTCTCCAGCCATTTCTCGTCTACCTTTCAGAAAAATGGTACTGATTGAAGACTCAAGTCTTCCTTAGTTCATTGTGGGGTCAATTATAACACTACTTCTGCTTAGGAAAAAATCATCCCTGTAACTGGATCCTTTCTCTGCTGTTTTCCACCTTTCTTTTCATCCAATCTCTTCATTTTCTTAAATAATTGCCAGAAAGCACTGCAGGAGTATTCCAGCGTCTCTGAAAAATTGCCATCTACGAATTTTGCCATGAAAAGGGATATCCAGGAAGGCCAGGCTCGGTGTCTAGTTCACCTGGGAAGGCACCTGGAAGCACTGGAGATTGCTACAAACTTGGTGAGTGTTTCTTTGCATATTTTCATTTGCTTTCCTGGGATAGCTGAATAGTTTATTTTCTACAAGATGAGAAAAAAACAAAAAAAGAACTTCCTGCTAGCAGCAATAACTGTGGGTTTGGATAAGTAGAGGAAAACTGTCAGTAGTGTAAGAACTTTATTATTATGAACAGTTTGGAGCACTAGACAATCATTTTCTTAATCTTTTCCTGTGTTATGCTCAAAATTCTTCATTGCCTGAAAAATCTCATTTGCAAAGGTTTTATTCTTGTAAATATTCAGAGTGGGAGGGTCATCAGTGATGTTTTCTTCTGTAGATATTTTTTAGATTTTATTTTCCAAAATTTCTAGAGTGAACATGTATTATTTTTTGTAAATAAGAAAAAAGTTACAAAATAACTCTCATTTAAGCTAGACTTAATTCTTTCTATTCTTGGAAGGAATTTGCATAATCTTTTTAAAGGAGAAAGAAAAGCAGTTCTTTGCAATTCTAGGTTCTACTTGTTTGTGTTTCACATTAAGGCATTTATAATTTATGGGGTTTTTTTTTTTGTGTGTGTGTGTATAAATTTTATATGGGAATTGGTCTGAGTTGATCAATCTTGGTTTATAAATGACCTGTTTTCTTCCTTAAAGGAAATTAATGAGGTACCTAGGCACTGATCTTGAACCCTGTGGGTCAAGTCAACCAGAGGTCTGCCTAAACGTTGCATTCAGTTGAGCTGTCTTCTTCCATCTCATTAGCAAAGAGAAATCCCTAAATTCGCTTGCCAGGGTCTCACAGCATAGGACCTCAGCCTCTTGCAGTGAGAGGAAATTTTGGTGGTAACTGTCTTCCAACATGGAAAAGAACTGTTTTTTTTTTTTCATTCTTTTTCTCCCCTCCACTAACTGAGCTACTTCTTAAGCTGGAAAATAAGATTGCCTTGTTAAGAAAGCACATGGCATGAACAGCGAACTTGGTGGGACCAAACAGTGATCATTCTGCAAAGGAACAGCAACTTTTGGCTCTTTCAGTACCATTTTCTAGACACCAGCTACCCATCCCTCACTTCTGTTCTGCTACCCCACCACCTGTCTCTTCCAGCATCTTTCCATCACTACTGTGCTTTGTCTTCCCAGCCTGGGCCACTGAAGGCAGCAGCAGCTAGCTTAGTGTCAGGTGCTGCATTATCCCTGTGGCTCCTGCTGGTTCAGAAGGTCTCTGTTTCTGTGAATCAAGGGAACGTCTGTTGCCCATCAGCTGCAGATACCAGGTCTTCAGCGCTTGCAATGGTTACCAGCCAGGACAAACGGCCAGTCAGAAGTCCTTCCGCTCCCATGGTAGGAGAACAGGGTTCATTAGGCCTCTGGACACCCTAACAGGGAGGACAGCTGGGAAGGAAATGGGCAGAGTATCCTAGTGGTCTCACCCCTTCCTTTGGGTCACTTCACATGATCTCAGTGGCCCCTACCTATTTGTTGGTTTCTCATTTCTTGGTTCCTGGCCCATGTTTGTTTTTCTCTCAGTGGTTATTGTCCCCTCATGTTCTGTAGGGGGACATGTCAGTATACAGCATTGACCAAATGGACAGCTAGTCCTGGAGGGCCTACCGGGATGTGAGCATTTTTATGTTCACAGCTTCTATTGAAGTTTATTCACCTCTCAATGATTTTTGGATAAAGTATGTAATAGAACTTATTTCTTAAACAAATTATTTAAACTTCTAGTGGCTGATATGCATATGTGGTAAACTGTGGTAAGAAAACTGTTTTCTGGTAGTAAATGACTTTTTTTTCCCATTTATACACTCCATAGACCTTTTTGTTTTTGGTATCATTAATGTACAATTACATCAGCAACATTACGGTTACTAGACTCTCCCCATTACCAAGTCCCCCCCACATACCCCATTACAGTTACTGTCCAGCATAGTAAGATGCTGCAGAGTCACTGCTTGTCTTCTCGCACTCCACAGACCTTTATTTCATTCCTCCCTGTGCTCAATTCTGGGTTCAGTGAAAAGGAGACAGATAAACCTCATCCATACCCTGCACATACATTGCTCATCTACAGTCTGGGGAGAGATTCCTAAGCCAGCTAACATGTGTCAGCTCTTCTGAAATACCCTTTATTCTATGTCTCTTAGTATGACTGACTGTAGCTTGCTGTGTGACATCAGGCAAGTTACTGAACTCTGTTGTGATTCAGTTGCCTCATCTATAAAATGGGGATAATAATTTATTTTGAAGATTGTCACGGGAATTAAATGAGAGAAGCACTTAGAAATTGCCTGGTGTGTGGTACGTACTCAATGAATGTTAACTATTGTCATCATCATCATATTATAGAAGGAATTGTCATATTCTGGAAAACTGCCCAAACTCATTTAAATGGAATCCAGTTTCCAGAGTTATACACTAATGATGCTATCAAAATCGTCACATCAAACTCATAGTTTATGTGAAACAGGTTCAACCCCAGCACACACTTGCTTTCTCAATATGAAAATGTTTTGAAACAGCATAAAGCATCATAGACTGGTTGTAGAAGAAAGGTAACAGATGTTGCTTTCCTTATAAATAAAAGACATGAAGATTACCCAGCAGTTATGAAACATCTGTTATGTCTGAGGTGCTGTGCTATGTAGTAGGAATTCAGCATTAAATAAATATTCTTCTGGAACTTAATGTCTGTTGGGAAGAACAGACTAGTAAACAATAGTAACAATAGTAATAATAAATCCAGGTAAGTTCTATCCTTGGGAAGGTACAGTGTAACCAAATAGGGCTTTATTTCCTTTTCACTCAATATATAAAATATTAGACTCCTGTCCAAGCTCACTCACTGGCCTGCCAGTTTCTTCAGGCTGTATATGGGGTAGTTTTACTTGTATTTCCTGCTCAGTGTAGTTCTGTGGGGGAACCTGATTTGGATGCTAGTAGGCCAGGTTTTCCTTAGACTTAAAACTAGTTGAAAGGTAATTTTAGTCTGCCATCTGCTCTCCACAGACTTTAGCTTAGAAAAAGAAGGCTTCTTTTCCCTGACCCAAAGAGCTTTTGCCATATGGCAATTTAGGCAGGAGGTGGTGGCTCTGGTTAAGGAGACTTAAAAAGGTTTTCTGATCAGAAGGAAACCAAGTAACCTCTGGCCAAAAATAAATGACCTTGGTAATAGTTACCAGAGAAGGCATTTGGATTCAATTATGATGCAGCATGAAACACTGAGCTTCAGGGCTATGCTGTCTAAGATGTCTAAGCCAAGTAAAATTTGGAAACGGAGTCCATTCGAATCCTCAAGGAAATTATCATTTGAGTTTTTAGAAAGCCTGAAATATTAAAATGGAATCATTAGCCCAGAGTATTAAAAAATTGGCTTGGGTCTTTCAGATATATGGCTGAAGACAATGAAGATTATAATAAAAATTGAAGATAAATTGCCATTTATGTTTTTGGTACTGAACTTTGTCGTGTGAATTATGTTACTGTTACAACATTAAGATGTTTGGGAATGGTGATTATTTTGCTAGATAGCATTTATTTTTCTAGGTTTGTGATTTCAAATATCTATTGAAAAATAGCTTGCTCTACTGTGTAGCTACTGAAACGTATTTCTGATTTATAATGTATGCATCTATACTACTTGGGTTTTTAGGCATCTCCAGTTTTCTTTATTTTGGTATCATTAATATACAATCACATGAGCAACATTGCGGTTACTCATTCCCCCCATTATCAAGTCCCTACCACATACCTTGTTACAGTCACTGTCCATCAGCATAGTAAGAGGCATCTCCATTTTTATGTGGAAAATGTACTTTAGTTTAAAGTTTTTAACTTTTTTTTTCTCCTTAGGAAAATAAAGCAACTAACACAGACCATTTAACCACTGTGCTCTACCTCCAGTTTGCAATTTGTTCAAGTTTGCAGAATTTGGAGAAAACAATTTTCTGCCTACAAAAACTGATTTCTTTGCATCCTCTTGATCCTTGGAGCTGGGGCAGATTGGCAGAGGCTTACCTGAATCTGGGGCCAGCTCTTTCAGCATCGTGTCTGACATCTCAGACCCAGAACCATCTCACCTCAAGTGACAAAACTGTCAAATCCTCCTTTCCACGCTCAGGAAAAGACAGTCTTTTGGGATTCCCTGAAATGCTGCCTGAGAGCTCTGTGTTTTCTCTGGGACCAAGTGGCAATAGTAACCAGAAGAGTGGGAAAGCTCTTAAAAATATCCAAAACTGTATGGCAGAAAAGAGAGAAGCGGTATTGCTAGAGACTCAGATGAAAGCATGTGCCTCTTTTATACGAACCAGGTAAATGAAGAATGGATCAAACAACACATGGTTCTGAGCTAGAGTAGAGGATTTATTTTTTTAATTCTAAGATTCAAAAAGTTCTTGGCTAGACACTTGGTATGTTGATGAGATTTTTTTCCTATGGTCTAGACAGAATCCTTTGAACGTGTCCTTTTAATATGTAAGACTTAGAAACAAAGCTGTGTTTGCTCAGGAACACAACTTGAATCATTATTCGAGAAGAAATATTAAAATTGGAAAACATTAAAATTAGGAACAGAAAATTTAATGAATAAAACACTGACAGGGGGAAGATGTATTTTAAACAAGGAATTTTCATTCATATGTTCCACAGAAGTCTAAAGAAGAAAATCTGATCTTCTGTTTGAATCACTTTTAATAATGTGAATAAATAATGTTTAATTCAGTCTACAGATACTTCCCGTGGATGAGGACTCCAAATACTTTGAATCCATAGTGTATAAGAGTTTGAGGAAAAAGGGAGAATTTACTTGATCAATAATGTAATTTATGAGCAAAACACTCTCTCAGATCTCAAATGATACCAAAAAACAGAAGGTTTTTGTTTTTTTAACTCTGGAGAATTCAAAAATGTTAACACTGAGGCTTACTGAGAAGTGTTATCTTATTTGGCGGGTTTTGAACTTTAGTCAGCAGATGTTAATTTATGTTGACTGTATGCTTTAATTTAGAGGTACATTGAGCAGTATCTGTGTGCCAGGCACACGCTAGGTGCTGGGGTCTTAAAGATCACTAACAAAGAGTCCCTTTCCTTACACTACTCACAGTATTGAGAAAGATGTGCGTATAGTCGATGACTGGCAGTTGTTTGTAGTGTGAACAGAACTCTGCAGGGACCAGTACACGGGAGCTGTTTGTGCAGCAGGAAGGAGGAAGCCCGTACAGTAGGAATGATGCTTCTGCTGCTGTTCTGGGAACATTTGGCAGTTATAGAGATGTGAATAAATGTGTACTAGATGCACTGTATACATAATTTCACTTTAATCCTCACCAGTCTGAGGTAGGTCCTGGGATCCCGATGCAGAGAGTAGGAAACCAATTTAGAATAGGCCCAAAGCCACACGGCTATGAAGTACTGCCAGGAGTTGGACCCAGATCTTTGACTACAGATCCTGTGTACTTTCCAGGACAGCTGGCTGACTCCCTGGAATATTCCCCAAATGAGAAGAGGCATGCTAGGTCAGGGGAAAGAAAACCCAGCCCCCGGGCAGGGAGGGCTGGTGTAGCACAGTGTTGTCACGTGATCTGTGCCGAGAGCAGCATTGGTGCTGGGGGCTCGGGAGGTGGGCTGTAAACCCTGAGGCCAGGGTGGCATAAAGTTGGGGGCAGGACTTTGGGGTCAGATCTCATTTTAAGGAACCTAATAAACCGTTGTGACTAGGTGAAGGAGTCTGGACTCCTCCTCTTGCTAGCTCTCTGACCTTGCACAAATTACTTAAAATCTCAGATCTCCGGTTTCCTCATGTTGGCAGATGGACAAATGTGGAAAATGTCTACATGATGGGGTTGTGAGATCTGAAGTATCTGAATCACTTACTATATAGTGTGCTCTGTGTGTGAGTGTGTGTACAACAGCATGTGGTAAATGTACTTCTGTTGTTTTTGTTTTTATTAGCACAAGACATTAAATGTCATCTTAAAGAGTTTGGTCCTTACATTGAAGGCCTGAAGAATACTTTAAGGTTTTAAATGTTAAGTGAGCTTAACAAATGTTAAGTGAGCTTAAATTGTGAAGAGAGCTGTTATTTCAAGAGAGATTTGTGGCTGGGAGGTATTAAGGAGTTTGGAGCAAGGGATGCCAGTGAAGGGGCTGTGGGACAACTGGGTGGTGGTGAGGACACGACTAGGCTAGGGTGGTGGTGATAAAAAGGCAGTGGTGTTGCCACAGGATGGAACAGACGGGACCTGGGGACCAGCTGTGTGTGTGGGCAGGACAGGATGGAGAGAGGAGGAGCAGAGTCAGAGGACACAGAAGAGTCCGGCTTGGGTGTATGGGTGGCGATGGTGCCTTTCTCTGAGACAGGACACCTGGGGGGAGGAGCCAAGCAGATTCAGGGTGGAAATAAGAATTCTAGGCTTAATGTGCTTAGAGTCAGCTGCCTGCCTGTAGGACATCCTGCTGGAGTTTTTCATTAGGAAATGGGAGTTAAAAGAAGAAGGGAGCTGGAGAGCACGGAGTTTCAGGAAGGAGATCAGCAACAGATGGTAGTGAGGAGCCCGTAGCATCAATTCTGAGAAGAGGATTTGCAAACAGGAGGACATTTGTGACCTTGAGAAGGCAATTTCAGCAGTGATGGGGGACAGGGCTGATGGCAGAGGGTCGAGGAGTGAATGAAAAAGAAAGAGAAGGAACAGAGAAGCTGTATTTTATTTTATTTTTTGAAGAATATTATGTTTACTAGACTCCCCCCTTCACCAAGTCCCTCCCACAAACCCCATTATAGTCACTGTCCATCAGCGTAGTAAGATGCTGTAAAATCACTACTTGTCTTCTCTGTGTTGCACATCCCTCCTTATGCCCCCCCACATTAAACATGCTAATCGTAAGGTCCCTTTCTTTTTCACCGCCCTTATCCCTCCCTTTCCACCCCTCCTCCCCAGTCCCCTTCCCTTTGGTAAATGTTAGTCCATTCTTGGGCTCTATGATTCTGCTGCTGTTTTGTTCCTTCAGTTTTTCTTTGTTCTTATACTCCACATATGAGTGAAATCATTTGGTACTTGTCTTTCTCCGCCAGGCTTATTTCACTGAGCATAATACCCTCTAGCTCCATCCATGTTGTTGCAAATGGTAGGATTTGTTTTCTTATGGCTGAATAATATGCCATTGTGTATATGTACCACATCTTCTTTATCCATTCATCTACTGATGGACACTTAGGTCACTTCCATTTCTTGGCTATTGTAAATAGTGCTGCGATAAACATAGGGATGCATCTGTCTTTTTCAAATGGAATTCTTAGGGTAAATTCCTAGAAGTGGAATTCCTGGGTCAAATGGTAAGTCTATTTTGAGCTTCTTGAGGAACCTCCATACTGCTTTCCACAATGGTTGAACTAATTTACATTCCCACCAGCAGTGTAGGAGGGTTCCCCTTTCTCCACAACCTCGCCAACATTTGTTGTTGTTTGTGTTTTGGATGGTGGTGATCCTTACTAGTGTGAGGTGACATCTCATTGTGGTTTTAATTTGCATTTCTCTGATGACCAGCGATGTGGAGCATCTTTTCATGTGTCTGTTGGTCATCTGAACTTCCTCTTTTGAGAACTGTCAGCAACTCTGCCCATTTTTTAATTGGATTATTTGCTTTTTGTTTGTTGAGGTGTGTGAGCTCTTTATATATTTTGGATGTCAACCCTTTATCAGATCTGTCATTTATGAATATATTCTCCCATACTGTACGGTACCTTTTGTTATCTTAGTGGTGTCCTTTGCTGTACAGAAGCTTTTCAGCTTGATACAGTCCCACTTGTTCATTTTTGCTTTTGTTTCCTTTGCCGGGGAGATATGTTCATGAAGAAGTCGCTCATGTTTATGTCCAAAAGAATTTTGCCTATATATTTTTTTAAGAGTTTGATGGTTTCATGACTTACATTCAAGTCTTTGATCCATTTTTTTTTTATTTGAAGAACGTATTTACTAGGCTCTCCCCTACCCCAAGTGCCCCCCACAAACCCCATTACAGTCACTGTCCATCAGCACAGTAAGATGTTGTAGAATCACTGCTTGTCTTCTTTGTGTTGCAAAGCCCTCCCCTTTCCCCCATCCCCCAAATTATACATGCTAATCATTATACCCCCTTTCTTCTTCCCCGCCCTTATCCCTCCCTACCCTCCCATTCTCCCCAGTCTCTTTCCCTTTGGTAACTGTTAATCTATTCTTGGGTTCTGTGATTCTGCTGCTGTTTTGTTCCTTCAGTTTTTCTTTTGTTCTTAAACTCCACAGATGAGTGAAATCATTTTTCTCCGCGTGGCTTATTTCACTGAGCATAATAACCTCCAGCTCCATCCATGTTGTTGCAAATGGTAGGATTTGTTTTCTTCTTATGGCTGAATAATATTCCATTGTGTATATGTACCACATCTTCTTTATCCATTCATCTACTGATGGACACTTAGGTTGCTTCCATTTCCTGGCTATTGTAAATAGTGCTGCGATAAACATAGGGGTGCATCTGTCTTTTTCAAACTGGAGTGCTGCATCCTTAGGGTAAATTCCTAGAAGTGGAATTCCTGGGTCAAATGATAAGTCTATTTTGAGCATTTTGAGGAACCTCCATATTGCTTTCCACAATGGTTGAACTAATTTACATTCCCAACAGCAGTGTCGGAGGGTTCCCCTTTCTCTGCAACCTTGCCAACATTTGTTGTTGTTTGTCTTTTGGATGGTGGCCATCCTTACTGGTGTGAGTTGATAATCTCATTGTGGTTTTAATTTGCATTTCTCTGATAACTAGTGATGTGGAGCATCTTTTCATGTGTCTGTTGGCCATCTCAATTTCTTCTTTGGAGAACTGTCTGTTCAGCTCCTCTGCCCATTTTTTAATTAGGCTTTTTGTTTGTTGAGGAAAGTGAGCTCTTTATATATTTTGGATATCAAGCCTTTATCGGATCTGTCATTTATGAAAATATTCTCCCATAGTGTAGGGTACCTTTTTGTTCTATTGATGGTGTCCTTTGCTGTACAGAAGCTTTTCAGCTTGATATAGTCCCACTTGTTCATTTTTGCTTTTGTTTTCCTTGCCTGGGGAGATATATTCATGAAGAAGTCACTAATGTTCATATCCAAGAGATTTTTGCCTATGTTTTTTTCTAAGAGTTTTATGGTTTCATGACTTACATTCAAGTCTTTGATCCATTTCGAATTTACTTTTGTGTATGGGGTTAGACAGTGATCCAGTTTCATTCTCTTACACGTAGCTGTCCAGTTTTGCCAGCACCATCTGTTGAAGAGACTGTCATTTCCCCATTGTATGTCCATGGCCCCTTTATCGAATATTAGTTGACCATATATGTTTGGAGTCTCTGTTCTGTTCCATTGGTCTGTGGCCCTGTTCTTGTGCCAGTGCCAAATTGTCTTGATTACTATGGCTTTGTAGTAGAGCTTGAAGTTGGGGAGTGAGATCCCCCCCCCACTTTATTCTTCCTTCTCAGGATTGCTTTGGTTATTCGGGGTCTTTGGTGTTTCCATATGAATTTTTGAACTATTTGTTTCAGTTCATTTGAGAAAGCTGTTGGTAATTTGATAGGGATTGCATCGAATCTGTATATTGCTTTGGGCAGGATGGCCATTTTGACGATATTAATTCTTCCTAGCCAAGAGCATGGGATGAGTTTCCATTTGTTAGTGACCTCTTTAATTTCTCTTAAGAGTGTCTTGTAGTTTTCAGGATATAGGTCTTTCACTTCCTTGGTTAGGTTTATTCCAAGGTATTTTATTATTTTTGATGCTACTGTGAATGGAATTGTATTCCTGATTTCTCTTTTTATTAGTTTATTGTTAGGGTATAGGAAAGCCACAGATTTCTGTGTGTTAATTTTGGATCCTGCAACTTTGCTGAATTCCGATATTAGCTCTAGTAGTTTCAGGGTAGAGTCTTTAGGGTTTTTTATGTACAATATCATGTCATCTGCAAATAGTGACAGTTTAACTTCTTCTTTACCAATCTGGATTCCTTGTATTTCTTTGTTTTGTCTAATTGCCATGGCTCGGACCTCCAGTACCATGTTGAATAACAGTGGGGAGAGTGGACATCCCTGTCTTGTTCCCAATCTCAGATGAAAAGCTTTCAGCTTCTCACTGTTCAGTATGATGTTGGCTGTGGGTTTATCATATATGGCCTTTATTATGTTGAGGTACTTGCCCTCTACCCATTTTGTTGAAAGTTTTTATCATGAATGGATGTTGAATTTTGTCGAATGCTTTTTCAGCATCTATGGAGATGATCATGTGGTTTTTGTCCTTTTTGTTCATGTGGTGGATGATGTTGATGGATTTTCGATTGTTGTACCATCCTTGCATCCCTGGGATGAATCCCACTTGGTCGTGGTGTATGATCCTTTTGATGTATTTTTGAATTCTGTTTGCTAATACTTTATTGAGTATTTTTGCATCTACATTCATCAGGGATATTGCTCTTTAGTTTTCTTTTTTGGTGGGGTCTTTGCCTAGTTTTGGTATTAGGGTGATGCTGGCTTCATAGAATGAGTTCGAGAGTATTCCCTCCTCTTCTATTTTTTGGAAAACTTTAAGGAGAATGGGTATTATATTTTCTCTGTATGTCTGATAAAATTCTGAGGTAAATCCATCTGGCCCGGGGGTTTTGTTCTTGGGTAGTTTTATGATTACCGCTTCAATTTCTCTGCTGGTAATTGGTTTGTTTACATTTTGTGTTTCTTCCTTGGTCAGTCTTGGAAGGTTGTATTTTTCTAGGAAGTTGTCCATTTCTCCTAGGTTTTCCAGCTTGTTAGCATATACGTTTTCATAGTAGTCTCTAATAATTCTTTGTATTTCTGTGGGGTCCGTCGTGATGTTTCCGTTCTTGTTTCTGATTCTGTTGATGTGTGTTGATTCTCTTTTTCTCTTAATAAGTCTGGCTAGAGGCTTATCTATTTTGTTTATTTTCTCAACGAACCAGCTCTTGGTTTCATTGATTTTTTCTATTCTTTTATTCTTCTCAATTTTGTTTATTTCTTCTCTGATCTTTATTATGTCTCTCCTTCTCCTGACTTTAGGCCTCATTTGTTCTTTTTCCAATTTCGATAATTGTGATGTTAGACTATTCATTTGGGATTGTTCTTCCTTCTTTAAATATGTCTGGATTGCTATATACTTTCCTCTTAAGACTGCTTTTGCTGCGTCCCACAGAAGTTGGGGCTTTGTGTTGTTGTCATTTGTTTCCATATATTGCTTAATCTCTGTTTTAATTTGGTTGTTGATCCATTGATTATTTAGGAGCATGTTGTTAATACTCCGTGTGTTTGTGGGCCTTTTTGCTTTCTTTGTACAATTTATTTCTAGTTTTATACCTTTGTGGTCTGAAAATTTGGTTGGTAGAATTTCAGTCTTTTTGAATTTACTGAGGCTCTTTTTGTGGCCTAGTATGTGGTCTATTCTGGAGAATGTTCCATGTGCGCTTGAGAAGAATGTGTATCCCACTGCTTTTGGGTGTAGAGTTCTATAGATGTCTGTTAGGTCCATCTGTTCTAGTGTGTTGTTCAGTGCCTCTGTGTTCTTACTTGTTTTCTGACTGGTGGATCTTTCCTTTGGAGTGAGTGGTGTGTTGAAGTCTCCTAAAATGAATGCATTGCATTGTATTTCCTCCTTTAGTTCTGTTAGTATTTGTTTCACATATGCTGGTGCTCCTGTGTTGGGTGCATATATATTTATAATGGTTATATCCTCTTGTTGGGCTGAGCCCTTTATCATTCTGTAATGTCCTTCTTTATCTCTTGTGACTTTCTTTGTTTTGAAGTCTATTTTGTCTGATACTAGTACTGCAACACCTGCTTTTTTCTCCCTGTTGTTTGCATGAAATATCTTTTTCCATCCCTTGACTTTTAGTCTGTGCATGTCTTTGGGTTTGAGGTGAGTCTCTTGTAAGCAGCATATAGATGGGTCTTGTTTTTTTATCCATTCAGTGACTGTATGTCTTTTGATTGGTGCATTTAGTCCATTTACATTTAGGGTGATTATCTATAGATGTGTACTTATTGCCATTGCAGGCTTTAGATTTGTGGTTAGCAAAGGTTCCTGGTTACTTTCCTTACTATCTAAGAGTCTAACTTAACTCACTGCTGTTACAAACACAATCTAAATGTTCTTTTCTGTTTCTCCTCCTTTTTCTTCCGTCTCCATTCTTTATATATTAGGTATCATATTCTGTACTTTGTGTCTATCCCTTGATTGATTTTGGGGATAGTTAATTTAATTTTGCATTTGCTTTGTAATTAGCTGTTCTACTTTCTTTACTGTAGTTTTATTACCTCCTGTGACAGCTATTCAACCTTAGGAACACTTCCATCTATAGCAGTCCCTCCAAAATAGACTGTAGAGATGGTTTGTGGGAGGTAAATTCTCTCAGCTTTTGCTTATTTAATTGGAAATTGTTTAATCCCTTCTTCAAATTTAAATGATAATCTTGCTTGATAAAGTAATCTTGGTTCCAGGCCTTTCTGCTTCATGGTATTAAATACATCATGCCACTCCCTTCTAGTCTGTAAGGTTTCTGCTGAGGAGTCTGATGTTAGCCTCATGGGCTTTCCTTTGTATGTGATCTTATTTCTCTCTTTGGCCGCTTTTAATAGTCTGTCCTTATCCTTGATCGTTGCCAATTTTATTACTATATGTCTTGGTGTTGTCTTCCTTGGGTCCCTTGTGTTGGGAGATCTGTGAATCTCCATGGCCTGAGAGACTATCTCCTTCCCCAGACTGGGGAAGCTTTCTGCAACCACCTCTTCAAAGACACTTTTTATCCCTTACTCTTTCTGTTCTTCTGGTATCCCTATAATGCGAATATTGTTCCTTTTGGATTGGTCACACAGTTCTCTCAATATTCTTTCATTCTTAGAGATCCTTTTTTCTCTCAGTGCCTCAGCTTCTTTGTATTCCTCTTCTCTAGTTTCTATTTCATTTATCATCTCCTCCACTGTATCCAACCTGCTTTTAATACCATCCATCATGCCCTTCAATGATTGGATCTCTGACCTGAATTCATTCCTGAGTTCTTGGATGTCTTTCTGGACCTCCATTAGCATGTTGATGATCTTTATTTTGAACTCCCTTTCAGGAAGAGTCATAAAGTCCATGTCATTTAAGCCTTTCTCTGAAGTTATATTAATTTTACTTTGGACCAGATTCCCTTGGTGTTTCATATTTGTATATGGCGCCCTCTAGTGTCCAGAAGCTCTAATCTGGAGCTGCTCAGCCCCTGAAGCAATGTCGGGGGTCACAGGGGAGCCGTACTGGTGCCTGGCGGGAGGAAAGAGCTGTTCCCGGCTTCCCTGCTGCTGTGCCTCTCTCCACTGCTGGTACCAGTGGGCTGAGCACACAGATATAAGCTTTTGTCTCAGAGCAGTAGGATATGGATCCCTGCTTTCCACAAGTGGCAGGAATCCCAGTCTTCCCAGGATCTCCGTCTGTCCCAGCTTTCCAACCCCATAATCAGAAGAGTATCATGAAAGCACCATGAAATGCAGGTTTGTTCTCCCAGAGCGGATCTCCGGAGCCAGGTATTCAGCAGTCCCAAGCCTTCCACTCCCTCCCTGATCAGTTTCTCTTCTTCCCGCCGGTGAGCTGGGGTGGGGGAAGGGCTCGGGTCCTGTGGAGCCACAGCTCTGGTAGGTTACCCCATTCGCTGAGGTCTGCTCTTTTCTCCAGTTGTGTGCAGTCTGGCGCCATCCTCTTTCCTGTTGCTCTCTCAGGATTAGTTGCGCCAGCTATATTTTCTAATTGTATCCGGTTTTAGGAGGAAGCCAGTGTCTCTCCTCTCATGCCGCCATCTTTTGAGAAGCTGTATTTTCAAGTAAGTTTAGGAGTAAGAGGAGAGCAAGTACCTACGAGGGGTCACAAATGTAGGTGCTTCTGGAGGCCAGGCCGTTAACATCAGCAGGTTAGAGTGAGACAATGAATGCGAATCAGCTCGTGTTCCTTCATAAAACTTGCCAGGCACTTCCACTGCACTTACATAAATCCCACATTTCTTTCCATGGCCTGCAAGATCTTACGTGAGTTGACCTTGCCTTTCTTTTCTAACGCATTTACTGCTTTTTTTTCTTCCTGGCTGTATTCTGTTCCCAGTGATCTATGTGGTTTTCAAACACATGAAGCAAATGCTTGAGTCAGGGTCCCCTTCCCCCCAGGCAAGCTCTCTTCCCCCAGGTGCTGTGCGTCTGGCTCCTCGGCACTTAGGTCGTGACACGACCGGCACCTCGGAAAAGCCTGCCTTCACTGCCCCGTCTGAAGGAGAGGCCCACCCACCCTGTCTCGGACCTCTTCTTATAGCACGCATCACTACCTGAAGCTGTCTTGTGATCTCCTTTCATTCCATGAAGCAGGAACCTGTCGTGTGTGCCCATTCCCCAAGACTTAAATGGAGTGAATAGGAGAGCCTAGTGCTTCTGGGTGTAGAAGGAGGGACCAGTGAAGCCTGAGGAAATTGGAAAAATCCACACATTGTATATTTTAAAGAACGATGCAGAGAAGGAGCCACATGAGGAGGACAGGAGGGAGGAGGAGAGCTGAAGCGACCGTGGCGGGGGAACAGCAGTGAGGCAGCTGCAAAGCACCCATCAAGGTCCGCGCGGCTCCAGCCCTGCCCTGGGTGATGGAGCAAGCCAGGGAATCGGGTCGGTCTCCGAGGGCAGGTGCCCGCGGGTTCAGGAAGCTGGAAAGGTCGTAGAACCCTGACTCCAAATGAGCACATCCGGACACTTCTGGGGGAGGAGCCTTTGATCGGAGGCATGTTCTGTCCAATCCAAATTATTTGTGCTTTCAACAATAAATAGCTACAGGAGGCCCTTTTAAGGCAGGAAGCCCTTTTGAGGCTGTGCTTTCCGAAGATTTCTGAGAAGCTTTCATCTATGAATTTTAGGAAAAACGACTCTCCAACGTAAAGTTGGGCATTCACTCAGTGTAAGAAGCTTTAGGGATTCAGACGAGGGCAAGTACCTTCTTTTGAGGCCAGTAGGCCTCACAGCCTGCTGAGTGCCTGTGCTGTGTGTGAGCATTTCCTCACTGCTTTCCTTCATGTGGAGCCCACACATTGGGACTTTTCTGTTTTTCAGGCTTCTGCTTCAGCTCACCCAGTCTCAGCAAACATCATTTGCTTTGGAGAGGAACTTAAGGACTCAGCAGGAAATTGAAGATAAGATGAAACAGTTCAGCTTCAGAGAAGACACTTTGCTGTTGATAGCTGAGGTGAGTGTACCCCTGAGGGCTTATGTGAACTGAGGCACCAGAAAGGTTTTTCTTGGCTCTGATACCATGTTTTAAAAAATGGCCAAATCTCATCTACTGTCTCCCTCCTTACATGCATTTTCATCGCTCCAGGGAAGCGGCCCCCCATTCTCTTTCTCCTGCAGTGCACTAGAAGGCAGGGGCCATGTTTCACTGGCTTGTTGGCACTTGTTGGTGCCTGTCTGCTTGACATCGTAAATGCCCAGGAATTGTTTTTTGAGTGGTGAATGAATGAGTGAATGATAACATAAGTGCAGCGCTTTCGTATGTTTTTCCCTGTGTCCTCATAACAGCCTGTGGAGTAGGACAGCTGAGAGTGAGGGAGTAAGGCTCAGAGAGGCTTGCCTCAGATTTTAAGTGGCAGAGCTAGGCTGAAACCCACCCAGCTGTGAGTTCATTTTCTTTCTGCTCCACCCTGTTACTACTTTGATGGTGGCAGAGAAATTCAAATGTCAAAAATTTTTAAGCCTTTATTAACTTTTTAAAAATATGCTGTTGAAATTTCTTAAGATGACATTTGGAGATTATTTATGTATTTAAGTTATTCACACTAGTTCCTTTTGGTATTTGATTGAAACTTGACAGCTCAAGCCCTTGTCCCCTGAGAATAACTCTCTGTGCACAACATCCTAACATCATTTTTCATATTGCATATCTGACTGCATACCTGCGATTGCCGGGCTCCTTTCTCCCTTCCCCGAGGTGAGCACTCACTTGGACCCTTCTTCCCATTCTAGGATCGTGCTCCCTTACCTGCTCTCTTCCCACCTTTCCCCTCCGTGGGGGACACCGCACAGATACCCTGTCTCCCCTCGACCCCTGTGGCCTCCCTTGCCTTTGTTTTCCTTCGTCTTCCGTAGCACTGGGGACTGTTGACCACTCACTTTGTGTCTCCTCTTCCCTTTACTTCTCAGGGGCTGCATGAATCTGGTTTTCTCCTGTATTTCTTAATATTCCTCTGCCCCTTGAGACCCCACTAGTGTCCTCTGTGTCCTATGTAACGACATTCTCTGAGGTTTCACTTAGGTTTTCTGTTCTAGCTACCTTTCTTTCAGATCATAATCTTTTGATAGTTTCAGTTCTGGATTGATTATCCTCTGGTCTGTCCCATCTCTGGAACACCTGTCTCACCTCTCTGATTAATTACCTCCTGAGTGATTAATCTCAGATGGTTATTGATTATTCTGTCACTTCAAATACAAAATGTCTAACACGGAACTACTCAGCAACACCCTCTTCAGTCTTCCATTGGCACCCAGCACAGCAGCGCAGGGCCTTTCATAGGCCTGGCCTCCAGTGAGTATTTGTTGAGAGGAAGCAGAGAGGAGTTGGAGAGAACCATCTACACTCAGTTTTTTTCACTGATGCGTTCTTCTTTTATCCAGACCTGGACCTCTACTCGCCACCGGCTTCTTTCTCCTCTTGCCAGGCACCAAGCTCACCCTTTCTTCAGGGCCCACCTTTCATTTCTCTTTCACCGTGAGTACCCCAGCCCTGATCAACTCCTGTTTGACTCTCAGAGTGACTCCTGGCTTTCTTGCTGTCTCCCCTTAGATCTGTCTATCTTGAACATTGCCGTTGCTGAGTTCATCCTAAAACATTTCTTTGACCACATTATCTGCTTGCTTAAAAACTAAAATGCGTCACTGTGAGCTCAGGGGTCAGGTCTAGCTTAGGTGCCTTGGTGTGATGCCCACGCCTTCCAGAGAGTCTCTTCAAACTTAAGACCTCGTAAGTCCTTACACAGATCTTTTGCTTCCACTCGTCTGCCATGTGCAACAAGCTGTCATGGGTTTTCCCTTCTCTGCCTATTTCCCATATACTCGTCTTCAAGACCCCCAACTCCAGGAGGCTTTTCCTGACTGTCCTAGTCTGTGGCAAGCTCTCCCTGCTCTGAGCTGAGACAGAGTAATTGCTTGAGTAGATAGCTCTTAGGGCCCTAAAAAAACAAACAAACAAGAATATGTCTTATCTTTTCAACTTAATTTTAAGTTCTTTTTAAGTGAGAGTATTCTTATAAGTAAGACATCCTTACAAGATGTCATCAGTATCTTAATACCCTTCACCATGCTCAATGTATCTGTGGACTGACAGGAATAGCAGCTCTCCACCTGGACAATGCATGTGAAATACCTGTGGAGCCTTTTAAAAGAGACAAATGTCTGGGCCCTAGTTAGGATTGTAATGTACATTTCATTCTGTGCTCTGTTAACTTTACTTAACACTGTGGCATGAGCATGATCCTTATGCTTAAATATTCTTTGATTGCATACATTTCCTTTTTATATATATGTATATTTATTAGGATCCATATAAGCTCCACATCCTGTATTTGGTTCTTCTGTCTCTAGCATCTTCTATTCTCTAACAGTTCACCTTCCCCAGCTTTTTCTGTGTGTGTATGATAAAGAAAATATATAAAACATAAAATTTTTGTTTTAATCATTGCTTAGTATACAATTCAGTGGTATTAATTACATTCATAGTGTTGTGTAACCATCACCACTATTTCAAAATGTTTTCACCACCCCAAACAGAAACTCTGTCACCATTAATCAGTAATTCCCATTCGTCCCTCCACCCCCAACCCCTGGTAACCTCTAATCTACTTTCTGTGGCTATGAATTTGCCTATTCTAGACATTTCAAATAGAATCATGCAGTGTTTGTCCTTTTATGTCTATAAGGCTTATTTCATTTACCAAGTTTTCAAGATTCATCCATATAGTAGCATATATCAGAACTTCATTCCTTTTTGTGGCTGAATAATATTCCATTATATATACATACACACCACATTTTGTTTATCCATTCATCTGTTAATGTATACTTGAGTCTTTCAGCTGTTGTGAATAATGCTACTATGAACACTGGCATCCATATATCTGAGTTCCTGATTTCAGTTCTTTTGGGTATATACCTAGGAGTGGAATTTCTGGGTCATATGGTAATTCTGTTTTAACTTTTTTTTTTGAATTAAAGAATCATTGATGTACAATCTTACATCAGTTTCAGATATACAACACATTGCTTCAGCAGTTACCCATATTATTAAATCCTTACCCCCCTCTAGTGCAGTTACTGTCTATCAGTGTAGTAAGATGTTACAAAATCATTGACTATATTCTCCATGCTGTACTACCATCCCCATGATCAACTTATATTGTGATTGCAAATTATTATGCCCCTTTACCCCCTTCACCCTCCCCCACAACTGGTCCCAACCCATCCCTCTTGGTAACCACTAGTCCCTTCTTGGTGTCTGTGAGTCCACTGCTATTTCATCCTTCTGTTTTGCTTTGTTTCTATACTTCACAAATAAGTGAAATCATATGGTGTATTTCTTTTTCTGCCTGGCTTAGTTCACTGGTCATAATACCCTCTAGATCTATCCATGTCATTGCAAATGGGAGGATTTCTTTTTTTATAGTTGAATAATACTCCATTATGTAAATGTACCACATCTTTGTTTTTATTGAAGTATCATTGATAAACAATCTTAGAAAGGTTTCACATGGACAACATTGTGGTTTCAACATTCACCCATATTATCAAGTCCTCACTCTCCCATTGCAGTCACTGTCCATCAGCGTAGTAAGATGCTATACAGTCATTGCTTGTCTTCTCTGTGCTTTCTGTGACCTACCTATATTGTGAGTGCTAATTATAATTCTCCTTAATCCCCTTCTCCCTCCCTCCTCTGCCTCACCCTACTCAACCCCTTCCCTTTGGTAACCACTAGTCCCTTCTTGGAGTCTGTGATTCTGCTGCTGTTTTGTTCCTTCAGTTTTGCTTTGCTTTTATACTCCACAGATGAGTGAAATCATTTGGTACTTGTCTTTCTCTCCCTGGCTTATTTCACTGAGCATAATACCCTCTAGCTCCAGTCATGTTGTTGCAAATGGTATGATTCGTTTTCTTCTTATGGCTGAATAGTATTCCATTGTGTATATGTACCACATTTTCTTTATCCATTCATCTATTAATGGACACTTAGGTTGCTTCCTTATCTTGGCTATTGTAAATAGTGCTGTGATAAATATAGGGATGCATATGTCTTTTTGAATCAGGAACCTTGTTTTCTTTGGGTAAATTCTTGGGAGTGGAATTCCTGAGTCAAATGGTATTTCTATTTTTAGTTTTTGAGGAACCTCCATATTGCTTTCCACAGTGGTTGTACTAATTTACATTCCCACCAACAGTGTAGGAGGGTTTCCCTTTCTCAGCATCCTTGCCAACATTAGTTGTTTCTTGTCTTTTGGATATTTTCTTACTAATTTTTAAGAGCTCTCTATACTAAGCTTACTAATGTTTTATATGTTGCAGTATATTCTAAAGTTTATGGTGTTTTTTTGGTATATAGAAGTTTAAAGTTTTTATATGGCCAACTGTTTTTGCAAATTTTTGATTCTCATCCATGATTTACCTGCTGATCCCTCATTTTCCAATATTTCATTGTTTGTATATTACTATTATTCAATTCTATTTTTTTAATTAAGAAAAAAGACTTTTTGTGTTATATCTCAAATTTTAAGATGCTACATTTCATTGAATATAAGAAGCCATTAGTTGTAAGACATATCATTATTTGATGTGGCACTAAAAGAAATATAAGGCACCATTTACACTCTGACACACCTGTGGTTATAAGATACATTTGATTTCAGAAATGTTAATACACAAAAACAGTCATCTTAGAATTGATGAAAATACCATGCTTTAATAAATGCTGAGTTGTCTGGTTAAGTCATTCATCTTATTGGCTCTTGCCTCAAACAATATGTAGTCATTGAAGATTTAAAGCCAGGGGAAGCCTTTTCTCTGAGTGTGCTAGGATCTCAGGGTTTGCAGGAAACAAGATCAGCTAGTCCAAATCCAAAGGACTTAAATTCCCTCTACAACATCCTTGCCAAATGGCTCCCTAACGTTTCATGCCAGATGGTATGAAATGTTTTAGGACTTAATTTTAGTTCACTCTTCTTACCAAATGTGGGCTGATCGCTTAGTGGGTTCAGATGCAAGCTTTCTAAAACTTAACTTTGCAGGCATTTTAGGAGAGAAACTAACAGAGTCTGGGCCTGATTCTGACCAGTGGGGAGCAGTATTGTGCCTCAGAGGCCAGCGTGCTCTTTACGTCCCTGAGGTCGCGTGGGAACAGCTGTAGAGGGATTGGGTCTCTCTGGGTGAGGAAAGGGCGGGCCCAGCTGCTCCTACTCCACTGTTTACTGCCTTTGTCTTCTTTGGAGAACTTCTCAGAGGAAGAACCTGCTCCCCCAGCAGCCTTTCCATTCTGCCTAAGGTCTGTTCTCCAGTCATTTTACTAGGAGGCAGAAGCCTAGCAGCTGCATTCTTGCTGACAGACAGGCTGATAGAAGGAAGATGACTCGGCAATCTCTACGCTGACTAGTAGTGCTGCCACGTTTGTATTCCAGTGGTTTGTTCACTCGGAGAGATGAGAGTAGAAATAGGGGATATTTTACATGTGGTCTTTGGATTGCTACTTCTGGACAAGCATATTTGCAATATGTTAGAACTGTCAGAATTGTCCCTGGCTCCTGAAGTATCTTTGCTTTGGTATGAAATCCTTTATACTTGATAAATAGCTTAGTCATCCTTTCCATGCCTATACCCCTTTTATTGGGACAGGTTTTTTTTCCTACTTCCACAGGTTATGGGAGAAGATATCGTCCCAGAAAAAATAAAAGATGAGGTTCACACAGAGGTGAAGTGTGTTGGTTCTGCAGCCCTGACTGCCTTGGTGATTGCATCCTCAAAAGAATTTGAAGACAAGTGGTTCGGAAAGATCAAACAGCAGTCCTGTCCCTTTGAAAATGAGTTCCATTCAGAGATACAAATCTTGGCTTAGTTGTCCCTTTAAAAATAAAACATCTTGCACTATATTAATTGTCCTTTTTTACTCCGGACAAGAATCCACCGCTGATCATGGAATATAGTGAATTAAAAATGATTATTTATGTTTTATAAAAATGGCTTCTCTCCCAGGTTATTTCTACTATGTTTAGTTTCTTGATTTTTTGTGTTTAGATTTATCATTCACTTATTGTAGGCCTGCTACCCTTTAGAAGATAACTGTTAGGAAAGTGTACAAAAGAGGCTTTTAGATTTCATAGTCTTTTGAAAACACATTCTGTATTATAACCAGCAGTGTAAGTATCCACATTGCTTAGGTCAGTTTATCAGGAATGACCAAGAATGCTGAAATGTGATAGTAAACCATTTCTGAGAAGGGTGTGTCAGGGTCTGTGAAGGCCCCGAGATTTTACCATACCTGTGTGCCCGCACGCTCGCCTGCCAGCTTCATGGATGCTTAGGAGGCTGACTCATGCTCTAGCATATGGTAGAAGCTCCAGCATACTTGCTTCAGTTCCACTTCCCTCCAAGCCCCAAGGGGGTGATGCATATGGGCGCAAATGAACGGGCATATATGCGAGGTTGCATTATAGAAGAGGAACCCTGAGCTCAGGAAACTCAAATCTTTTGTAATGGGTCATAAACATGCTTACCCGGGCTTCAGAGAAGGGCACCATTTCTTTTTAAAGGCTGTTTGTTGCAAACAGCCTTTAAAAAGATAGTCTGGAATGAAGGGCAGTTAATGTCTTGCTCACAAGACACACAGAAACACAGGAGGCCCGTGAAGCACTGCCTCCCAGGGTGACTATCCTTTCCTTTCAGCCACACACATTGTAATGCTGGTCCATACCATCTTCAACTCAAAGGGCCATTGCTCAAATTACCTAGGATGGAAGAGAAACCTTGTGAGAAGTGGAATTTAATAATAAATGAAAAACTTTATCAAATGTCTCACACAGCTTTTAATTTTACTTTTCTCAGCAGAGGAAGAGAATTCCCTCATTTATCTCTAATGTGCAAGAAAAGACTGAACGATTGATAGACATTTCAGTTTTTAGGAGCCATTGAAAAGCATGGAAACCCCAGAACAGCTCCCCACTGCCCGCCTTCAGTTCCCTGAGCTGAGAGCTCCAGTGATGAGACCAGCACGCAGTTGCCTGGAGATGCTGGTTCTCGCGGAGTTTGCAGACTGGCATGTGGCTGGCCCTCAGGCAGTGCCTACTGGAGCAAGGGCTGCAGGCCTTCATGGTATGGCCTCCGGCTCCCTCTGCATCGCGTTGCCCTGCTCCCACCTTTAAATAGGCCATAACGTTCAGGCTGTCGTGCAGGCAGTTCATCCAGAACCTCTTCACGCCTGTCATGTGGCTATTTCACACTCAGCTTTCAAGCCTCTGCTCCGTTTAGCTTCCCAGAGCCTTATCCCCGCGTGGTGGTGGCCTTCCTGTTGCGTGCTCTTCCACTCCCACTTTGGCCCTACTTACTCTGTATTGGAATAATGTGTTTTCCATGATAGATTTAAACTTTGTAAAATTGGAGACTAGGATGCTCTTGTTCATATTTGTATCCCCAGGGCAGAATACCCAGCTGACATCTTGCTAAATAGTTGTTGAAAAGAACTGTTGAATTAATTGGCCAGCATCTTGTTTTGTTTGTACAAAAGGTTACTACCCTAAGGATCTGACACAGTGCTGAGGCAGTCGGAGCACCCCCCCTGTATCTTTTTCTGTGGCTAAAACCTCTTCCTCCCATTTGTCTAGGCCTCCTAGAAATGTTCTTTTCTCCTCTAGCCTCTCTTGGCTTCCCATCTCCATCTTAGCTGCCTTCTGACTTTGCCCATGCCTTGGGCTTTGAGGCTTCTGGCTCTCCTCCCTGCCCTCCTGTCCACACTGTCCTGAGCTGCCTGACCGTCTTCCTGAAACTGCTCATGCCCTCACTCCCATCCCCCTCACTTTCCTGGCAGTGGCGTGTCAATGCATGTGAGGACCCAGCCTCCTGTTCTCTGATGCCTCAGCTATAACACAGGGTGGGAGAGGCCACCCAAAAGACCGGGCACCTCTGGGTTTCATCACACACAAGTCATCTTAATCATTTCCAGCACCGATGAAGATTGAGCAATGATTATGCTAAAGAAAAATGTAGGCCTGCCTACTGAGACACCCCACCCTCTTGTCAATGAATGAATCACTCAGAAGGTGAGCAAATGTGAAGCACAGAGGTGACTGTGCTCCAGGCAGGTGGGTGGGACCCAAGAACAACTCTTGCTGCTGTGACTTTGAGAAGGCCCGTCTTCAGCTTTTTCTCGCAAGGGAGAGTCTGTGTCTGGTATTCGAGCTGTTGCAAGTCCTTTATCCTTTACCCTCTTACATCCTGGCAGTCTTCATACTGTAAAGCCAAAGGGACCTTACAAAATAAAGATCATTCTCAGCATCCTTCAGTGATTTCCCAAATCCTTTATGAGGCCTTGAGGCCCTGCTTGGTCTGACCCTGGCCCACTCCACCCCAGCTCATTCTGTCCTTTTTTCTCATGGCCACAGACTCTTCAAGCATCCTCCCACCCAAGCCCTTTTCCCATCTAGTTACCTCTAATGGGAACATTCTTCCCTGCAATCCCCCAAGGCTTCCCCTTCCTAGAGAGCTCAGCTCAAAGGGCACTCTCAGGATGTCCCTGACTCCAGACTTGCCCTCTGCCTTTTTGTTCTACTGGGGCCCTCACCTCACACTGGGGAGGGTGATCTTTACTCAGTTCACTGATTTAAATGCTAATCTCTTCGAGAAACACTCAAAACACACCCAAAAGAATGTTCCATCAGCCATCTGGGCATCCCTTACCCCAGTCCGGTTGAATTAACCATCACACAGAAGCCGGAGGAGTGGGTTAGGGTCGGAAACATGCCATGCTGCTGGCTCTGAAGATGGAAGAAGGGGCCAGGAGTCAAGGAATGCAGGGGGTCCGCAGAAGTTAGAAAAGGCAAGGAAACAGATTCCCTCTTAGGGTGTCCAGGAAGGAGCTGCTGACACTTGATCTTAGCCCAATGAGACCTGTGTTAAGTCCTGAACTAGAGAACTGTAAAGTAATAGTAGATGTTGTTTTATGCCAGGACACTTGAGTCTGTTTGTTATACCAGGAGTAGGAAACTCAAATATAAAGTAACCTTCCTGTAAGTTAAGCTTGCTTGAGCTTGTTACAGTTACTGTTACATGCAACCAAAAAATCACAGTATGGGCCACTCGGGTCCTTTCAACCTTGTTTTAGATTAAGACTGTGTCTTGAAGGTGCTATTCCTTTTATATATGGCATTCCTTTGTAAAACCTTGATAGAACATCGTGGTAGGAAATACCAAAGGTAAGATACAACACCTTCTTTCAAAGAGCTTACATCTCTAGTAGAGGTACGAGGACATCCACATCAGTAGCAAATAAGAGGCAGGAGGGAGGTCTGGACAGCACCGAAGTTCAGAGGAGGGCTGGGGCTTCAAAGAAGTTTAGTGAAGATGAAGGCGGCAACATCTGAGTTGGACCTTGGGACAGGGGAGAGTTTGTAGCAGGCTTGGTGGAGAATAAAAGGCAGGCAAGGCATGACATGAAGGCTGGTTGTCCAGGTTAGGGGTGTAAAGAGACGTGGTAGGGGCTGAGGCTGGGCAGGTAAGCCAGTGTCAGATTATAGAGGTTTGTCAATGCCCTGGAAAGAAGTTTGACTTTACTCAGGCAACAAATGCCAAGCTCTGGAAAGTTTTTGAGCCAGAGAGTGTCTGGTTTAGGGTTGTGCTTTAGACTGATAAATTTGATTTTCCTTTCCATATGTTTTCAGTCTTTGAGCTCATATAATATGTGTTTTCTGGGTCTAGGAGAGCCCCAAATATGAGCATTAATATGGAGGGTGGAGGTAGACTCAAGACACCCAAGAGGTCCCCAGTGCCTCAGGGAATTCACATTATTGTAGAGTTTATTACTCTCTAGGGCTTCCCGTTGCACTTAGAATAAACCAAACTCTAACAAGGCTTGGTTGGCCCACTGTCTGGCCTGCTCTTCTGCCGTTTGCACGGTCACCTCTCACTTTCAGGTCTCAGCTCCTGTCTCCCCTCAAGCAGGCCTGCCCTGCCCCCCTCATTCTCTCTCAGCAAACTGCAGATCAAGGAAATGCAAACCCTACAGGCAGCGATGTTCTGGGCACTGTCACACAGGCTCCCTGAGAGCTGGCAGCACATCACCTTCACCCGACATTGGCTGCCCAGCCCCTGGCACACTGCGAGGCCAAATTTCTAGTTAAATATATGAATTCGGGCCCTGTGGGAGTAGAAGTCAAGGCTGGGCTCCAGAAGTTGGGTTGGGAAAATTCCACCAAGAAATAATGAACTGGATGCTTGTACAGGCTGAGCTCCTGGGAGGCCCCAGAACAACCGTGCTGGGTTCGCCTCCCCACACAGAGACCGCCAGTGCACTGCCTGGGCCTGTGAACGCGGCAGCATGGATGCGTGGGAGGAAAGTTGCAGTGCAGGCCCTGGAGCACTTCTGCTTCGGGGCAGCTGTTCTCAGAGAGGAGCCACCAGAAGCAAGCTCCTGACTGCTGGCAGAGAAACGCTGTTTGAATCAGGAAATCACATCTCTGGAGGCCTCACTGAGATGACTCAGCTGCTGCTGTCCTGCAGCAGGACGGGAGAGAAGAACCATGGGGAGTGAGGGAGGGCAGGCAGCAGCGGTGGATAAAGCCTCCACGGGAGACCTGCCAGTTACAACTACATTGTGTCCCCCCAAAATCATATACTGAAGCCCTAACCCAGTACCTCAGAATGTGACTGTTGGACACAAGGCCTTTAAACTCCTGACACCAAAATCTGTATTAGGGCTCTCCAGAGAAACAGACAGAACCGATAGGATGCGCATTATCTATCTATCTATCTATCTATCTATCTATCTATCTATCTATCTATCTATCTAATCTATCATCTATTTATCATCTATCTATCATCTATCTATCTATCATCTATCATCTATCTATCATCTCCATCTATCCCTCTAGCTGTCTATTGAGAGATTTATTTTAAGGAATTGGCTCACACAATTATAAGCTGTAAAGTCCCAAATATGTAGAGTGCATCAGCAAGTTGAAGACCCAGGAGAGTTAATGGTGTAGTTCCTGTCCAAAGTCCTGCACGCTCAAGACCCAGGAGGAGCCAGTGTGTCACTTTGAGCCTGATGACAGAAAAGAAACCTGTCCCTGTTCGAGGGCAGTCAGGCAGGAGGAATTCTGTCACTCGGGAGGGTCTGCTATTTTGTTCTATGCAGGCCTTCAACTGATTGGCTGAGGCCACCCACATTAGGGAGAGCAATTGGCTTTACTCCACCAGTTTAAATATTTATCTCATCCAAAATCACCCCGCCAAACCTCCAAAATAATGTTTGCCCAAATATGTGGCACCCCATTGCCTAATCCCAAGTTTATGCCTTGCTAACCTGGCACCTGTGCACACCTCCTTAAACTCCTAATCTAGTTTGACTGGTACCCTTATAAGAAGAGAAAATTTGGTCACACAGAGAACACACTAGGGATGCACATGGACAGAGGAAAGACTGTGTTGAGGACACAGCAAGGCGATGGCCATCTGCAAGCCAAGGAGAGGCCTCAGGAGAAAACAACCCTGCTGACACCTTGATCATGGACCTCTGGCCTCTAGAACTATCACAAATAAATCTCTTCTGTTTAAGTCTCCCAGTCTCTATTTTGTTGTCAGCCCTAGCAAACAAATACACTGCCCTTCCAAACTAGGAGCGTCCCCATCCTCTTGAGAGAACTTCCTTACTCATTTCTTTTTCAAAATTCCTATGTGGAATTCTAACACCCAAGGTGATAGTATTAGGAGGTGGGGCCTCTGGGAGGTGATTAAGTCATGATCAGCCCTCTTGATTAGGATCAGTGCCCTTATAAAAGAGCCCCCAGTGAGCTAGGTCGTCCCTTCCACCCCGTGTGGGCTCAGGGAGAAGGTGGCATCTGCAGACCAGGGAGAGGGCTTCACCAGAACCCAACCATGCTGGCATTCTGATCCTGGGTACCATTCCGGAACTGGGAGAAATAAGTTATCTGTGGTTCATAAGGCACCTAGTCTGTGCCATTTTGTTGTAACAGCCCAAATGGGCAGTCCTCTGCATTCCCACAAAGTCCAGGACAGGTCTGGCTTGTGCTCCTCATGGGGGTCAGGGAAAATGGAGCTCAGAGAGCTTGGGGTTCTCTACCAGCAACCATTTCAGTAGGAAGAAAAATCTGTTCTCAAAGCCCAGCCACCAGCCTAGAAGGCATCATTGTGTGAATTTGCCTGATGTGCGAGTGACCAGTAGAGGTAGGTGGCCTTAGCAAGCACAGCTACAAGCTGAAATGCAGCCTCCCGTCACCCTTGGCCTTGGTACACACTGCATCCTCACCCTGTGGCTGCCTCCTTTGGGCCTCTCTGTCTATTTGGCTTGGCTCATCGCGTGGACACCCTCACTCACCCTACCCTACACAGAAAGGGGGGATGGGGCACTTTGGGAGGCAACATGCCTGTTTCAATCAAACTACAGAGAACAGGGAGAGAGGATGTGTTTATGCCTGTACATGTGTGTCTGCAATATTTACACCCTCGGATAACAGTTTCTCTGACACATACACTCTTCAGGAGGAAGCTGAGAAAATGAATGACAGTTTCTCTGTGTCCAACAGCTTCTTGGACCAAGTCCAGAAAACGAAGTGTTTGAAGATGCTGCTCTGGCCCTTCTCTGAAGGGCCAGCAGGGCAGGTGGGATGGAGGTGGGGGCCCACGTCACGGTGAAGTCAGGAGAGAGGCAGAGTACGGTTGCCCTGTGGGGTCTAGATGTTTACCCTTTGCAGGAGCAAAGCTCCTCAGCCAATTGGTTAGCAGTCATGGTGCCCTGGGACCATCCAAGGCATTGTGGTTAGGGTCCCATAGGTACCCTTGGCCTCTGGGCTCTTCCAGTGCACAGAGGGAGATAAAAGGTCAGTATCTGGTGAGGACCAAATGAATACTACAGATAATTTGTAGGACAGAGAGGCTTGGGGGATGAGGTTGATCATTAGCAATCAACACTTCCAGTCAGTGCTGGCTGGTAATCCTGCAGGAGACAGAGGGATCCCTAATTCCCAGGTAGGGTATGCATTTGGCCCCAAGTGAAGCTCCCTTTCCACTAAGGCAAGAGTATCATGCTTTTCCTTCTAATCTCTCATGTTCTTCACTGTGGTGGTTCCTGTGGGTGTCCTTAGAGTCTCCTGGGACAGATGTGAGTCTGGGTCTCTGCCTGTCACCGAAATGCTGCCTGGCACGGCGTGGGCACTCCATCACTATTGCTGCATCTCACCCTGTCGTAGAGTATGTTTAGGACGGCCCCCAGCAGGCAGGCCTGCCAAGACACATGCAGGTGTGATTCTAGCTCGTAGCAGAAGTAAAGATGGGGCAAACCAGGTTTGGGAGGACTGGAAACTTGGATAAAGACTTGCCTTGGCCTTCCATCACCCCCTTCCGTCACCTAGTTCCCTGGTGGAAATGGTGTCTTGGGGTGAGAACCCCACAAAGGAATGCCCAGCCTCCTGTTGGGGGGTCCTGAGGTTATGTCAGTCAGGCTAGGTGGGGTCATGGTGTAGTAAGAAAAAACACCCCCAAATCTCAGTGGCTTATACAACAAAGGTTTATTTCTCGCTCACATTACTTATCCACTTGGGTTCGGTGGGGTGGCAGTGGGAGGTCTGCTCACCAGTCTTGTAGGACCCTGGGCCGGCAGAGGCACTCCACCTGGAGATGTGCTCCCACGCGGCCAGCAGCGCCCAGGCTCCCAGAGCTCCTGCCTGAAGGGGCCGCGACACTTCTGTCATATCCCACTAGTCAAAGCGAACCACCCCAACTTCCCAGCTTATAGGCCTTTCACGTGACACGGGGCCCTGTGGGGACCAGCAGTGTTTGTGGACCCTAAGGTGACTGCAGAGGGGAGGCTGGCTGGCTGAGAGCGACAGGGAGCAGGAGGGCTTGTTTGGGCTGCCAGGCCCGCGCTCTGCACCCTGAGTGGGCCGGATGCAGGCAGAGGCAGGGCAGGCCTGTGGAGTGAGTCCCTGGTACCCAACCAGCCTTGCCTTCCTGAAGCTTTCTCGGCAGACTGTGAAGTCCCATTTAGGACGCTCTGCAGAGCCTGGTCCTTCTAAGCTCATCATGGTGGTCAGTCAGAGAACAGCAGCATCAGGACTGGGGGTTAAAAACTTTCAGGAACCAAAGGGCTTTTGTTCTTGGACTTTCAGGAACTAAGGAGGAAAAAGTGAAGTGAGGACAGGAATACAATTTAAAAGAAAACAGAAGCAAAAATGCCTCTGCCTTTGTCATGCATATTGGACAGACACAAACAGGGACAGGCTGACGGGAGGGGGACAGTCTGCAGAGTGGGACTTGGACCGCCACATGTCAGGATTCAGAGAGCAGCAGTCGCGGGGCTCTGCCCTCTCAGCTGTCCCTGGCCAAGGCAAAGCTTCTGGGCTGGGAGTGGGCCACAGCAAGACGTTTGCTGAGGTGAGCTGGCTGGGAAGGGCATGGAAATGGGGAGGTGCGTAGGGGCTCTGCGCCTGCTTTGCCTGCTTTGCTCTCCAGCCGGGACAGCAGGGATCACACCCTCCCCGTAGCTGTACCACCACTGTTCTTTAGGTCGCAGGTTAACTGTCCCTTCTCTGGGAAGTGTTGCCCAACCTCCCCAAGCTGGGCTGGCTGGCCCTCCTCTGTGCCCCCTAAGCATCTCATATTCTTCTGTATACACAGCTAGCTCTGCCCTAAGGATTTAGCAGCACCCCGGGAACAGAGAAGGTACGCTGTGAATCTGAGAATCATTGATGGGGCCTGTGAGTGCTCAGCCCTGTGCTTCAGAAGGCCGACAAAGTCAGACGGAGGCACCAGGGCCTGCCGGGTCAATGCCGAACCTTCCCTGGCTGCTCTGGCTGGCCTGGGCTCTGCGGCAGGGCCATTCCCAGATCCTGACAACTGAAGCCCCTGCGACTCAGCCCAGACTCCAGGGACCTCCAGGCCACCCCAAGGCTCTTGGGAGCAAACACCCGTGCTGCTTAACTCCCTTGTCCAGTTCCATCCCCTAATGTCCCAGCTTGCCCATCCCTGGTGCTTCAGTTTCAACCAGTCCCAACAAGGTTCAGTGCCAGGTTCTGGGGCCTCATCCTGAATTCATGAGGCTCAAGGATACCCTAGTATCACACCTTTCCCACCTCTCCCAGAAACATCCAGAATGTTCCCATATCTTCTCCTAAATCTTTCTCTCCTGAATCTATGGGGAGTAGACCATTCCTGGGCACTGGGAAACAGGAGTATCTTGATGGCACCCACCCCTGCCTCTCAGTGCCTCGGTTTACCCATACATAAAAGTTGGGCTGCATCTGCCCCTTACAGCGATTCAGACAATGTTAATATTAAAGTGCTGGCTGCTCTTTGGAAAAAAGGAGCCCTATTTTCATTATTTTGTCCTCTAGCTCTCTGCCTTCCACCTCTCTGGAACCTTTTGGAATGTGCTACATAGGCCACACTAGAGAGGATCTTGGGACTAGTAGGGGCCAGCAAGTAAACGGTCGCAGGCCTGGGAACAGTCACACATAGGCAGTGATGTCTGTCCAAGTGCCTTTAGTTCAGCAGGTGCAAAGCTGATAGTCACTGAGGTGGGGTTCTTGAGCCAGAAAACCCAGGAATGGCCAGCCCTGGCCCTGGGGAGGGTAGCTGGTGGAAGAGACCCTTCAGAAATAAGGAGAGGCCTGTAGAAAGGGCCTCCAGATGTGGGCTGCCCTGGGCACCAGGCCAAGCTGCTCGAGCTGCAGCCGCGTGGGCCTGTAGGCATTGAGAATGCTGTAGAGAGCAGGTGAGCCATCATGAGGCCTCGGGGAGAAGTGGGCCTGTGGGGTCGGGGCCCCCAGAGGACCACAGTGGGGCTGGAACCTGGTGGGTGGAGGTGGGTTTGGGGCCAGGGGGCTGCCGGGCCCTGAGGATGCGGACAGACTCTGGTTCTGTGGGTTGCTGCTTGGTGACGGGCTGCTGAAGGGGTTAGAATCTGTGCTGCCACTAGCGGAGCAGCTGCTGCCACTGAGGCAGGGGGCGCTGGGGCCAGCTCCGGGCTGGAGGGGTGCGACCAGCCTGGGTGACTTGAGGCCCATCACAGGTTTGGAGGAGGCATAGAGGTGGCGGAACTCCTCGTCGAACAGCTCCACCGCTTGGCCTGTGAACTTGGAGAGGATGTTCCGGTGGACATGTCCACAGAGCCAGGTGAAGCTGGAGGGGGAAAGAAGAGAAAGTAAGGGGTGGAATGGGGGGCCTCCGTGACCTTCCAGGGGAGCATGGCCGGTGGCAGGGCTAGTAGGGAGGGTTAGCATGTGCCCACCACTCCTCTGTGCAGCTCATTTCGTCCCAGTATTCCCCTTTCACAGGTGACAAAACTGAAGCTCAGAGATAAGCAAATGTGTGCAGGTGAACAATTCAGATGCCAGAGTGAATCCCTGGCCTCAGGTCAGTGTTCCGTCCTGGTGCTCTGAGGATCAAGTGAAGGTTCCGGTGGCCAGGATTCTCACCTGGCCCTGGTCGGCTGGCTCACTGCACACATGTGGGCGATACATTGTTATTGACTCTATATAAAGAGCTCCACCCAGTGCTCTGGGCAACAGGGTGCACAGCTGCAGGAGAGCAGAGACTGGAGTGGTGGCAGCTCTGAGGACAGAGACTGAGTCGGCTACTGGGGCAGAGAGGCCCAGAGGCAGAGCCCGGCTTGCTGCATGCAGACTCTGAGTGGACGGGACTCTAGTGACTGACCTGCCACCTTGGGAATAAAGTTGGGTATAAACCCTTTTACCCCAAGAACATTCCATTGTCATTCCTTGGTCTCACTGAATCCATAGTGAACTTGCCTGGGGCTGAAACCCATCGGCAAGACATGCTCCGATTATGGCCCCTTAGAACATCCTTATGGAGGCACAAAGGGGCTGAGTGCCAGCTGAGCACCAGTGTCCCAACTCTAAGCTGATGAGCCACCCAGCCACTGGGGCCTCAGCGACTCCACCGGTGAAGTGCGGGAACACCTGCCTCCTGTAACCGGCTAGGGTTCTGGGGAAGGCAGCTGACAAAAGGAGGCTGCTCCTTGGAAGGCAGGGGCTGTGTCTGCATGAAAATCTAAAGGGTGCAGGCCCATTTTCAGACCAGAGACCCCAAAGAGGTGTGAGGGGATGGAGAATCCTCTGCTCTTTGGGAGACAGACAAGAGAATACAGGGCGAGCCTGCAGGAAGGGAAATAAGGTTGCATAAATGCAGTTTGCCCAGCATCCATGGAGGACACCCTCAAGCAGAGGCCTTGGCTCTCCTTCTATTTACAGGTTTAAATGAAAATAAAATGCTTAAGGCATTCATTATTTTTTTTTATGATTTCCTGATTTAACCAAATTTCTTTCTTTCTCTGATAGGAAAATCCCTTTTCACTACCATCACCACCAACCCTTGAAAATGCCTAGCAGCAGCACAGAAGACCCACCAGGAGCATCAGGTTAGAGATTCCTAGGTCCCTAACGGTGGGGAAAATGGATGTTCCTATGGCCAGGATCCTCATCTGATCCTAAGCTACTTGATGATGTAATTGGCCTCCTGCTAGGCTGCTGCCCCCACACCCTAGGCAATGAGCTGTTACTGAGCCACTATATAAAGAGTTCTGCTCGGTGCTCTGGGTGGAGGCAGAGACGGAGGAGGATTACAGACCTGCAGACGGCTGGAGGCAGACATGATTCTAGTGTTTGACCTACTGCCAGTGAGAATAAAGCTGGGTATATAAACCCTTTTACCCCAAGGACATTCCTTTTTCATTTCTCTATCTCACCAAATCCACAGTGAACTTGCCTGGGGCTGAAACCCTCAGGCAAGACACTAATAACGTGATCCCAGGCATGAGGAGGAATGGGGGCAGGATGGTCAGAGGGCAGGGTCAATGTGGGCACAGAAACAACCCCCACCAAGGGTCTGCTTCCAGAACCCAGTCAGCCCACTTTGCTCCCAAAGGCCTGGCCCAGTCTGCCGAGTCCCTGTTGGGAGGCGGGCAGGGCCCAGGCAAGCCTGTGACATTCCTGGGAAGAACAATGAGGCTTTGCTTAAGCTTCACCTCCTGCCCAGGAGCCACCCCACAACCCTAGAGAGGTGAACAGGTGATGCTGAGCCCAGGGCCAGCCAGGTAACAGGGAAGGCACAGGCACAGGGCCAGTGGGCTCTTGGTTACTCTGAGAAATCACTCACTCTGTGTTGTTTGGGGTTAGGCTAGATTAGTCTAAGCAGCTGCATGTTCAACAAAACAGGTACAAAAAGGCCCTGACAACTTTTCAGGCCCCTGTGACTACTCTGTCCCTGCCCAGTGGCCCCTGTGTGCCCCCATGCATGGTGTAGGGGCTCCCTTCCTGTACACCCTACTCTGTTCATCCTGTGCTCTAGCTTTTACGTTTCTTTTTATCACCGCCCACGGTAAGGCATACATTTTATTTTTATTGTTTTTTGGCCCTTAAGTACATAGAGTTGACTGAAGCATAATCTTTGGCTCTAGACCCACTCTCATCATTGGTCTATTCATGGCCCATTTAAGGTAAAGTAGCTGTTTACTTCATTATTTTAAATAATGTAATAAGCATTAGGAGTCCATCAACTAAAGTTAAAAGCCAGACAATAACCAGCATCTAACCATATAGTTCCTCCTGGCAACCTATTTTCCAGGTTCCTCAAAATAGAGGAAATCATCACCCCGAATCCTGTTTCATAGTTCCCATACTTCCTTTTTCTCTAATTAAAAAAGGTTATATATTCTGGAAAATAAGTCATTTTCCTCTAGTTGTTTTTAACATATATGTAATCTTTTGGGGAATTTTTTTCACTTGATGTTATATTGCTAAGATTTATTCATGTTATCTCTCATTGTTGCACCTCATTTTTGACTGTTGTATAGTATTCCACTGGTGGCTATATCATGATTTATCATTCCATTCTCCTATTGATAGGCATCTCAGTTGCTTCAGTGGTTTTTCTTCTATGACAGTGCTGCTATGAGGGTTGTTATACCTTGTTCTCCTGTTCTGTGGGCCAGTTTCTCTTGGAAATATACTTCAGAGTGGAATTGCTGGGTTATAAACTAGATGTATATTCAGCTTTAGGAAAATGTTTAACTCTCTCCAAAAGTCAGTATACTGACTTACAATCCCATCAGTAATGTAGAAAAGATCCTGTAAATCCAACATGTGGTATTGTCCATCTTATTTTTTTGTTGAAAGGTATAAAATGGTAATTCTCTCTAGCCCTGATTTGCGCTTTGCTGATCACTAATGATGCTGAACGTCTTGTTGTGCATCTTCACATGTGTCCCTCCTTGCTGAAAAGACTGCTCAGGTCCCTCATCCACTCTTCCATTGTGTTGTTTTGCTCTTGGGACTCATAGGAATTCTTTGTAACTCTTGCACTAATCTTGTCAAGGCATCATCTGCCTGCTTCCAGTTTGAAATCTGACTTTTCACTTTCTTTAAAATGTCTTTCAGTGAACCAAAGCTCCTAACTGTAATGGAGTGGGATTTAGCAATCTTTTATATTTATAGTCAATACTTTCTTATATTGCATTTAACACAGAGGCATATCTGTGCTAAGACACCTAATCTTTATCCTAAGGTCTAAAAGATAGTCATCTCTATTTTTTACTAAGAGTTTTAAGGTTTGTGTTTCACATTTAAGTCCTTTTAATCTATTGGGAGGTGATTTTTTTATATATATGTATAAAGTAGAACTGATTTTCCAGATGGATAATTTTTTCTTCAGTTTCTCCTTTCCCCACTGCTCTGACATGCCCTGTCATGTGTGGGTCCGTGTCCAGGCTTCCTGCTCTGTTCTGTTTGTTAGTTTGTCCCTCCCAGTGCCACATTGCCTTGATTACTACAGTGCCCTGGCAAGTCCTGATCCTCTGGTAAGGCAAGTCCTCCCTGTCTGTTCTTCAGATTTACCTTGGCTATTCTGGGAGAAATACATTTTGCATTGTGACCTACTGACATGTACAAATATACACATAACCACACAACAATTTCTAGAGCAAACCTTACCTCAGTTTGCTATAATTATTTTTTTCTATCCTATTTCATAAAAAAAAATTCTGGACATATTCTCTAAATTGATTTCTTACCTTTCTAATGCATGGTAATGCACAGTTTGAGAAACTTTGTTCCTCTAGCCACACTGGATGGCCATGACCTAACATGGACTTCCATTCATTTATTCATTTAACAAATATTTATGGTCATGTGTAATGTTCAGGCACTTTATGAACTGTACTTCATGTCAGGAATGCAATATAGAAGAAAACAGACCCAGTCCAGGCTGTGACATCATGTTGTTATAACCTTGGCTAAACAAGTCCACAAGGAAGTTCTCTGGGGAATGACCTGGAAGCTGCCACTTGCAAGATAAGAAATGAGCAGGATAAAGACAGCAGGAATAAACAACCTGCTCAGCAGAAGGAATAAAGAGCAAGTGCAAAGGCCCTGAGGCATGAAAGAGAGCTTGACCTACTGCCAGTGACCTGGGGAGAAGGTCAGCGGCTGCAGCCCAATGGAGGGGGAGGAAGAATCCTGCTGAGACAGAGGCCATGGTTAGAATGTGGATTTTTTTTCTAGGAGCAGGGACAAGCATGGGAGGATTTTAAGAATGGAGGTGATTTATCGCTTCTCGGCCTTTTGGCTGAGATCAAGTGTAGTATCTGTTCTTATCAGTTTAATATCTGATACGTCCTCTGTCCGAGGACAATATATTAAATGGATTTTTGGAGTAGGGAGACGGAATAGGAGCTTGCTCCGTCCACTCCAAAAAAAAAAAAAAAAAAAAAAAAAAAGAATGGAGGTGATTTGATCTGGTTTGTGTTTAAAAATCTTTCTGTTCCTGGAAGAGAAAGCCCAGAGGTAGTAGAGTGGATCAGGGCAGGAGGGGATTCAAGTGCCAGTCAGGTGGTTGGTTAGATGGTGCTGAGTGAGGCCCCAGGATCAGAAACAGGGGCGCTCCGTTTGCATGGGTGCCCCGAGTGAGGCAAAAGCCTGAGGCAAGAAGCCGTGGACAGAAACACCCGTGGGCTCAGTGACCCCGGATGATAGAAGTGTCCCCTCAGGGCCGCCTTGGGTCAGAGCCCCCCTGGCCTTCAGGTTATGAAACAAGAGCTCCTCCCGGTGGCTGCACAGCACTGCATTTGGCTTCACTGCAGCCTGCGAGGTCGGGGATCACAAGCCCCCACACAGCTGAGAAAAGCAAGGCTCAGGTGAGGTGGAGAGAGGCCAGGGAGTGGCAAAGGGGAACCTGAGTCCTGCCTGGCACCCTCCCTGACCCTGTGCCTCCCTGGGTTTGTTTTTCCTTAGTTCTATCATTCCTGCTGTCTGCATGGTTTCCTTTTTAATTCATCTGGCTGTTGTTTATCTTCCTGACTTATTGCTTATCTCTCCAGGAGAGGCCCCCCAGCCCTGAAGTATGATTGGTATGTATTTAGTAGGTCCCTACACAGCTGATGAATGAAGGAACAGAGAGGTGCAGTAACTTGCCTGAGGTCACCCAGCCAGGAAGCTGCAAAGCTGGGAACTGAATCTAGGTCATCTGACTTCTAGGCCAGGCTGCTGCCACTTCTAGTCACTAGCACCAGCCATAGGTTCTGTTGAATTTAACATGCTTCAGACAGGGAGAAGGGGCTGGGAAGTTGGTGTTGGGGACCACAGACAATGAAGCTTGTCATCTTACCTAAGATATGGTGACAGCTCAGCAAGTCCTGGCAATCCTAAAGTGAGAAGAAGGCTCTCTTGGTGCCCCCCAGGCTTCTCAGGGACCACACGTCTCTCCCACAGACCAATGAGCATTGCCCAGGCCTGCTCTGCATGGCCACTTCTCAAGACCGACATCTTCCAGCCCTCACCCTTTCAAATCTTGCCTATCCCATGTCCCCTTCTCTTGGGACCTTGCCAGGGTACTGGCTGGCTAACAGCAACCATTTGCTGAACACCTACTGTGTACCAGGAGCTATGCCACAGGTTTTGCAAACTTTATCCATTGACCCTTACTATAACCTGTGAGCAAAGGTATTGATCCCACTTTACAGATGAGGAAAGTGATGCTAAAAAGAATTGAATTGCACACTTTCAATGGGTGAACTATCTGGAATGTGAAATTAATCTCAAGAAATTCATTATATGAAAATAATAAAACAGTTTGAAAATAAACTAGGACACACACACACACATACACACACACCCCCAAAACAAACTGCATGGCTTTATAACCATGCCTGAGAGAGCTGAGGAGGGAAAAAGAGAATTCTATGTCCTATGGCAATTGAAGGGAAACTGAGGCACTTGGCTGGGGGCTGGTGTGCACCAGCTCAGCTGTGGCCTTCTGGAACCTTGACCAAAGGGGAAGCTCAGCTCACCTGTACGATCCAGACAGGACATATCTCCAGTCCGAGATGATGAACTTCTCCTGGATCTGGCCGGCAAACTTCCTGCCTGATTTG